>NW_028241506.1:632162-1264324 GCF_964263255.1 Lissotriton vulgaris | reverse complement strand
TATAAATTGCATTTTCTAAACTTTTTAAGCTATGATTTTGTAGATATTAGCACTTTATGGCTATGTACTTTTCTCGTGGTAATTTGAAAATGCCCAATTTAGGAAAGATGGGAGCCATAGAAAAGATGAGAACCATTAAACATTTCCCTTTTGGCAATCGTCCCAAACCTAACAGCTGAGAATTGCACGTTAAAAGATATTAGTGATCTGAGTTTGTTGATTAGTCAAAGCAATCGGGATGGAATAAGAAACAGAAAGTAGCCCCACAGTCAAGCAGTTAACTCTCCTCAGATGTCCCATAAAAAGCCCCTGTTACCACCAATCGGAATGACCCAAACAACAATTCCATTTAAGCTGATGGAGATGTTAGTGAAACCCACTGAACTAGAGGTTTGTATGCCACAAGAGCTCACCCACTCCTTCTATAACATCTACTTCCTTTCAATGTTAACGTGATATGTAGAAAAAGATCTTATGGCTCAGTAGAGATTGTAAACAGCCAGAAGCTTGCAAAAGAACTAAAACATGTGAGAAAGGCATTATCAATGGACAAAAAGAGAATATTATTGCAAATGATAAGAGTAAGTGAGAAAAGTATAAAAAGGTGTTTAAGCTTGTGAAGGGTAAAAGTTTGTTTAATAGAGTTGGTGAAGCACTTAGAGAGAAGAGTGCAATCAATGCTCTTGGGCAACTGATTAAGAAAGGCATAGCTGTAATCTCCTCTGTAACTAAACCGATTGACATAGAAAAGGGGCCAAATGAGACCTCTAGATTAATGGCACTCACCCTTCATTATAAACAGCAATCTAGGAACAAAGAAATAAGTTTAACATCCAGCTTATCTATAGATGTAATTGAGTCTTAAGCCTGATTTTACATCCATTTCCAACAAGTCGATTGCAGAGTAGCGTTTTGTATCTAGCTGTGAATATTAACCAATGATCGCTTGAACGGATGAACGATCTAATCGAGAATTTAGACGGAGCTTAGTAATTATTCACTTTAAATATGAAAACTCCACTTAGACAGTTTACTTGGAGGGGGTGCCACCCCTCTACTACCCAATGGAAAGGATTCAAGAAAATCAGTACTCAATAAAGTTGTTTATTCGATTAGCGAAACTAAGGGCTGGTATTCTTTTTTATTAGAGATGGCATTGTAGATACTGAAAGACCTCAGTCAAATAGGGGGTTCTCTATTTTTGTAAATGTCACATGGTTTCATTGTTTTCATAAGACTCATGTTGGCTTCTGTTTTTTAAACTTGCTTTCATTCCATAGTCACACAGCAGACAACAGGATGGCATTCATGTTAGCCCCACAGAAGGCAAAACAATCCAATCAAGTACAGTCATCAGTGAAAAGGGAAAATATAGTATAATAGTCAAACATTTGAGGCCGAGGCCCTCTACATCTGATAGTCCTGCCAGAAAGCTGCCCTACCTTGCCACGGAGCTGTGGACTGCCTGAGCCCTCGACCGCGACCTCGACCAGGTTTCCCTCCCGCCGCCGCTCGAGTCCCTCTCGCGGCCGCTGAGCGGAGGGAAACTCCAACACCCAGCCTGCCTTGCCTTGCGACCCGGAACAACATCCAGGGGTCATCGCGCCCGGAGGCGCTAGAAAATCCCGCCGTCCTCGGTGGAGCGGGTGTTGTGCCAGGAAGCTGCCCTACCTTGCCTCGGAGCTGTGGACTGCCTGAGCCCTCGACCGCGACCTCGACCAGGTTTCCCTCCCGCCGCCGCTCGAGTCCCTCTCGCGGCCGCTGAGCGGAGGGAAACTCCAACACCCAGCCTGCCTTGCCTTGCGACCCGGAACAACATCCAGGGGTCATCGCGCCCGGAGGCGCTAGAAAATCCCGCCGTCCTCGGTGGAGCGGGTGTTGTGCCAGAAAGCTGCCCTACCTTGCCACGGAGCTGTGGACTGCCTGAGCCCTCGACCGCGACCTCGACCAGGTTTCCCTCCCGCCGCCGCTCGAGTCCCTCTCGCGGCCGCTGAGCGGAGGGAAACTCCAACACCCAGCCTGCCTTGCCTTGCGACCCGGAACAACATCCAGGGGTCATCGCGCCCGGAGGCGCTAGAAAATCCCGCCGTCCTCGGTGGAGCGGGTGTTGTGCCAGAAAGCTGCCCTACCTTGCCACGGAGCTGTGGACTGCCTGAGCCCTCGACCGCGACCTCGACCAGGTTTCCCTCCCGCCGCCGCTCGAGTCCCTCTCGCGGCCGCTGAGCGGAGGGAAACTCCAACACCCAGCCTGCCTTGCCTTGCGACCCGGAACAACATCCAGGGGTCATCGCGCCCGGAGGCGCTAGAAAATCCCGCCGTCCTCGGTGGAGCGGGTGTTGTGCCAGGAAGCTGCCCTACCTTGCCACGGAGCTGTGGACTGCCTGAGCCCTCGACCGCGACCTCGACCAGGTTTCCCTCCCGCCGCCGCTCGAGTCCCTCTCGCGGCCGCTGAGCGGAGGGAAACTCCAACACCCAGCCTGCCTTGCCTTGCGACCCGGAACAACATCCAGGGGTCATCGCGCCCGGAGGCGCTAGAAAATCCCGCCGTCCTCGGTGGAGCGGGTGTTGTGCCAGAAAGCTGCCCTACCTTGCCACGGAGCTGTGGACTGCCTGAGCCCTCGACCGCGACCTCGACCAGGTTTCCCTCCCGCCGCCGCTCGAGTCCCTCTCGCGGCCGCTGAGCGGAGGGAAACTCCAACACCCAGCCTGCCTTGCCTTGCGACCCGGAACAACATCCAGGGGTCATCGCGCCCGGAGGCGCTAGAAAATCCCGCCGTCCTCGGTGGAGCGGGTGTTGTGCCAGAAAGCTGCCCTACCTTGCCACGGAGCTGTGGACTGCCTGAGCCCTCGACCGCGACCTCGACCAGGTTTCCCTCCCGCCGCCGCTCGAGTCCCTCTCGCGGCCGCTGAGCGGAGGGAAACTCCAACACCCAGCCTGCCTTGCCTTGCGACCCGGAACAACATCCAGGGGTCATCGCGCCCGGAGGTGCTAGAAAATCCCGCCGTCCTCCGCGCCGCGGGACGCGAGCGGGACGCCCGGACTAAGCCCGGACAAAGGGCGGACAGTCTAAGACAGTCCAAGACTGGCCACGACTGGACTGGACCAGGACACTAACATCTGTTGCACCGTGAGTTATTTGCCGCAGTATTTACTTACTTTTGACTGTGTATACGTACGGGGGCTATTTAGCTACTCTACTCTGCCTTCTTGATTAACCATGTCAAAGCAGAAAACACCTATTACCCCTGCCAATACCATGGAGAACTACCTAGTACACAGGGTGACAAAAATAATCAATGATCGGAGGTCCTCCCTAGGGCTTAATGACTCCCCTCCCTGTGCTCAAACAGAAGTGTCTTGCTTAATCGATTTGGACATAGAAGCCACGAATCTAAGTGATGCTGAAAACGTGGAAAATGTTGTTTGTTCTGCACTAAATGCTTCTATAAATGTTTCACAACCTGTTACAAATACCGAATCATTAATGGTAGATGAATCCAACCTGCACTGTAATGATTTAGTGTTAGTTGATGGCGGTATCACCCCGCCAACGCCAGTCCCTGCTCCAAGAGCAGTTAAGAGGTCCACTAAAGTTCCCTCTAAAAGACCAGGACTACGATCGAATAGTAAAAAACCATCAACTCCGCCTAACACTAAATACAAAAATGTAATTGATGACATAGCAGAGGAAGGGAGTAGCACTATAGATTGGGATGACTTGTTATCGAACAAATTTATGGGCATGTTAGAATCTAGGATTGTACGAATAATTAAACCTCTTATATCCAAAATAGATCACTTGTCCGACAAAGTACATAAACTAGAGTCCTTACTAAAAACAGCAAACGATAATATGGGGGACATTCCGAACTCGATCATAAACAAAATAGATGAGCTTCAGGAAAATATGATTGAGAACGTAAAAGCTACATCTGCACCAACGCAGACTGGTGCTCTTAGTGCCACAAGTGATCTTACCAACCCCACTGTTGTAGTTCCCCCTCCAACACAAGAGAATGGTTTTATATCTGACTCCCACCCTGACTCAAATCCTGTAGAGTTGATAGTGGAAGCGTCACCTCTAGTGTTAGTACTTGCCAATGTCCCACTATTGAGAAAAGATCAGATTGAGACCCCAGACTCCCTCCTAAATAAATCATTGCAGTGGCTAGGTAATAATATCCAAGCAACTCCTTGGGGTAAAGAAAAGTTGTCTGAGGATTTGTTATCAGCAAGAAGAGTAAAGTGGATAGGGTCTAAACCCAAGAAATTTGCCGGGGATTGTGTGGTATTAAATCTGAAGGGTCCAGATGTATTGCCAGACATCCTACAAAATATTCTTCCACCCCAACGCAGAACGGCAGAAATAGTCCCGCTAACGTTAGACTTCTTCTATAGTAGAAGAGGTCTACTAGCAAAACCAACTATCCTTAGAACCAAGTGGTCAGTGGTTGGATCTAGAAGGGTTAGGGGTGGCCCTAGCGGTGACTGGGGGTTAAACTTGGAAAACTGCTTTTCGGCTCTATCTGATTTAAACGAATGTGATTGACTCGAAAGCCACGATCTAGCCTCTCATATTAGGCCGCTGCAGCAAAAACATGTAGGAGATGGAAACATAAAATGCTCTAATCTGGTTAACCCGAATATAGAGAAAAAGAAATCACCGCACTTGGTATGTAATAACCCCGCTCCAAAAGAGCTAAAGATAGCAACCGAAGTTTATATATGTGCTACTGGGGCTAGAGAGACCAAGATTATCCCAAGGGATGGAAAAACATCTTTATTAGTAGTGCCAACCAATGCAAGCGATCAGAAAGAAGATCAGCTATTAGATCAATGTAAAACTAATATACTATCCCTTGTATCATGGAATATTGCAGGCATAGCAAGCAAGATAAACACTCTGGAATGGGCTGAATATATTAATCAGCACGACATTATTATGCTGCAAGAAACCTGGTCTCTTACCCCAACATTCAAAGTGGGATATTTAAATTATTACATCCCGGCAACTAGAAACCGCCTCGGACGCCCTTCCGGAGGCTTGTTAATTTGGGTACGACAATCTTTAAATGTCATCATAACACAACTATCAATACCATCAAATGACATTATGGCCCTTACTGTCAGATGGGATAACGGTCAAGAGCTCAGCATCTTTAACGTTTATGCCAGGGGAGTGGCTAGGGGTCAATCCTCTAACACTTTAGCAGTTTTAGAACAGAACATAGAATTATTACCACCACAAAATCAAATAATAGTAGGTGGTGACTTCAATGTAACCTATGAGCCCCTGGGTGAAGAGGACAGGATTTTGTCTGAGGAAGAGGATGCCAAGTGGGGAATCCCCCAGTTGGATTTGCCTGCCATTAAAAAATGGAGTAATGTGGCAATTCAGTTAAAAAGTCTCTGCTTAGCCAGAGGATTGAGAGCGGCAAATGGGCGCTCGCCATCTGATCTAGTAGGTAATAATACGTTTGACAATGGGCGCTCATCTAGTAGAATCGATTATATATTAATAGATGTAAAATTTTGGAGCAAAATGCTAGACATGGTCGTAGAACCTAGACTAGAAAGCGATCATAATCCCTTAAAACTAACCTTTTTTTCCCACTGCAAGCCCACATCGCACTCTAATGACAATGGAATGGTGACGCAGGATGTAGTATGTTCTAACAACCTGCGCCACCTCAAATGGAGAATGATGATAAAAGATAATGTAAAATTAGAGGCACTTAAAGTGTTAGTAGTAAACAAAGTAAACAATATTAAGTCTAAACAAGGGATGCCTAGCTTCCAAGACTACATGATGGAGGCCCATGAAAAACTTTTCTCTGAATTGCAAAGTTTTTTTACCAAAAGAGTAGATTCTAGTAAAGAGGGTAAAACCCAACAGAGACAAGGTTGGTACGACAAAAGTTGCAGATTGGCACGACTTAATTTGAGTTTGGAACTAAAAACTGGCAATGCAATAGGAATTAGGAGAGCAAGAGATGCATACAGACAAGCCCAAAAAAAGGCCAAGAAACGCTGGGATGAAGAAGGGTGGCAGGAATTGAAGGAAGCTTGCGCTGCCAAGGACTCCAAGCGCTTTTGGGCTATTGTAAAATGGGAGAGGAGAGGATTAGCTGCCCAGCCACAAAATAATGTCCCTATTAATAAATGGACTGAGTTTTTTAAACCACAGTACGCCCGCAATCCGGTCCATGCTTCTGTCCAACCTCCGCCATCTATTTTCTTTAAAAATCAAATATTCGATGAGAATGAAGTAACTAAAGCACTGGATGGCATAGCAGGAGGAAAAGCGCCAGGCATGGATGGCATCCCGGCCGACGTATTTTTGTCGGACCGGAATGCGTGGTGCTCATATTTTAAAATGCTGGCTAATGCTGTGGCAATGGGGGGGGAAGTGCCCCACTCATGGAAGGGAGCAGAAATAATCCCCATATTTAAAAAAGGAGACAAAACACTAGCCCAAAACTACAGACCAATTAGTCTCATAGACACAGCGCAAAAAGTGATGGGTCGACTAGTCCAGAATAAGTTACAACAATGGATTGACGACAAAAGTATACTATCCCCATATCAGGCAGGGTTTCGCCCACTGACTAGTAGTGTTGACCAAGTTCTCTATTTCTTAACAATCTACTGGAGAAATGTCACACTCAAAAAGGGATCGTTGTACGCTGTCTTTGTAGACCTAAAAGCAGCCTTCGACCTAGTCCCCAGAGAAAAATTGTGGCAAACCCTGGCTGATGTAGGTCTAAGTCAGGAACTCATTACCCTCCTTGTCCGCCTCCATGACAATAACTTTGCCAAAATTAGATGGGGCAAGCAAGGTGAAGCCACAGATCCCTTCCCAGTAGAACGAGGAGTTAGACAAGGCTGTGTGCTAGCTCCAACACTATTTTCAATTTATATTAACGGAATTGTTGACCACCTAATGAAATCCCCAAGTGACGCCCCAATTATAGCAGGTCGCCACGTCCCAGTTCTAATGTTCGCGGACGATACGCTCCTACTCTCACGCACTCCGAGCGGTCTCCAGAAAGTGGTTGATGCCTTTGGGGAATTCTGTGATAGTAGAGGACTTGAATTGAATACTACTAAAACTAAATTCATGTGCCTAAACTATCAGTCCTCTTTCAAAGGAGTAATCAAATATAAAGGTATCCCTCTAGAGAAAGTGGACGCTTTTACCTATCTAGGCATCACCATGCAAGGAAACATGAAGTGGCAATCGCATATTGATAATACTCTATTAAAGTTTAACCAGCTTGCTGGTGCAGTAGCACTGAAACATCGCAAATCACTAACAAAGCCGGTTAAATCTGCACTAGAGATATACAATATGAAAGTATTAGGTGCCTGCTTGTATGGGTCTGAACTGTGGGGGTTTTCAAATCTGAGAGAATTGGGATGTGCAGAAAACAGGTTTTTGCGAGGGCTAGTCATGGTCCCACAAAGCACACCCATGCTCCCTCTGAAATTGGACCTTGGCAAGAAAAATATTGAGGATATAGCCAGACTACGGCCACTCCTATACTGGAGGCGCTTGATGGTGACCCCAGAGCTGGGCCATTATGCTGAAGCTTTGAAGGATGTCATTGAGTTTGACCGTTTCCACTGTATCAAATGGTTAAAAGAACTCAAGGGGCTTCTTGTATTGTTAAAATTGGATCATCTATGGGGAAACTATGATGTGGCTAGCTTTCCATCGAAAGCAAAATTGAAAGAACTGTACTGGGAAATGGTGTACGCAGTAATGTTTTGTAAAGGTTCCCAATCCGCATTGACAACTCGCTTCTGGGACATTAAAATGTATCCGTCATGTGAAATATATTGGGATATTATAGAACGCCCTTACGATAGGAAATTGTATTTTCAATTCCGCATTGGAACCTTACCAGTAAATGCTTTCAAAAAACATTGGTCTCCCATGTGGGATGATCATTGCTATTTCTGTAAGGACCAAATTGAACATATTTCCCATCTGCTGTTTTGTTGTCCACTATATGCTACCCCTAGACGTAAATGGCTGAAGCCAGTGTGCCAAAATATCGGCACACGTAGTCAATCAACAGCCTTGAGAATACTTGAAACGGATTGCTCAACACCCCTTGTAGTTGCCGTAGCTAAATTTCTTGCCTGGGCATGGTCAATACGCACACGCACTTTAAAGACAAATGTGAATATATTATGAATTAGTGTTGTCTACCAAATTATCCTATTGCATTGTATGAATTGTTCTTTTTTATAGAAACTAATTGAATTTTAACCTTATAGTATTTATCATGTAATATTCGGCTGTCAAAATGTTTAATATGTGTTTTAAAATTATTTTTAAATATAGTATTTATTGTATTATGGATAGGAAGGATGCTTTTATGACAATTGTCGAATAAAGCTTTACAAATTGAAATTGATAGTCCTGAAGAAAGTCCCGACCGACTGCATCACAGTTACAGCCTGCGAATCGCAAGTGTGCTGTAGTGCGAGAATAGTTTGCCAGAGCAGGATAAAAAGCAATTCATGCATTAACCAAGGAAATCCCAAATAATAAATCAACAACTAACATCAGTGGCAGCAGCTCATGTTGGCTTCTGGTCTGGCTAATCTAGAGTAAATACTTTAGAAACGTCTGTCGCTAAATTTCAAATTTAAGAAGCGTACAGTACTTCAAGGAACAGGTTCAGATGAATCATGGTTCGACCCCTAGCGTAGGTGATGGCGTTGTGAGTGATTTTGCAATAAAGGAAGCCAGAAACAAAAACACAGTGCATGCTAATTTGATTTAAATGGTATTTTATGGCCAAGAATCCCTGGTGATGAGAACTCTATAGATGCGCATAGATCAAATTAGAAAGACTGTACAATGACAATATATTAGTATGCAACTAAAGATGAGGAAAGTTCTGATGACACACCCAGACAGAGATTTAGTGAAAATTGCATCCTCGAACAGTTCATTAGGCAGTTTGATATCATATTCCTTTCTGAGACATTGGCTGGTTAGGCATTTCCTTTATAGGATTATGATGAACTTTTTGTCACAGCAGTATATAATAATCACACTAAGGCTTCTGGTGCACTTGTTATGTGAGCCAATCTGAGTACATTCCTTAATTGTGTCCCACTGGTAACTGATATATATTCAAATTTTAAGAATGATAGTGTTGGACCTGGCCCTATTTTTAACATCTTCCTAGCAGAGAGTACAAGACCCCAGAGGGGAGAACAAAGTATTGGAGTGCCCACCCCATTCTCCTGCCGAGCCTCAGGGTACAGTCCCTAGGCTGGTGAAAAAGTGTCAGGATGACATCCCTGCACTGGCTGGAGAGAAAGTGGACAAAAGTTGCCAAGCACCCGGGTCTATCCTCTCCCATTCTTCGAAGCTACAGAGGTTAGAGAGCCCTGAGAGAACTGAGGCCTGGCTCTCATCACTGACAGCTGTCAGTGGCCTCTGTGGCTTGCTGTCCTGGTGGGCAAAGATGACTCTAGGAGGGACTGGAGTCAAACTACTGTGTTGGCCATGATGGTACAGTTAGTCTACTGGGAGACATCTGTGAGCAAAGTAAGGTTAGGTGCTGCACAGATGGTATCCACAGGGGGAGAGAAGGATTATCCATGGGTTAGCTTGGTGGGCCCTGAGAGAATGGACTGAGGGATCCAACTGGGTTCAGAAAGGCATAGAACTGGAATGTGCCACTGCTGTTGCAGGAAGGGGTCCATGTGCTGTCGCCCCAATCAGGGAAGTCCATCAAGGTATTGATTGGTCTCCCCTGGCTTTAGGTTAGTTGAGGGGTTGTGCTGGACCTGGTCCTTTTTGCAGGTTTATCCCCTGACTTTTTGCCTTTTGCATTCCATTCTTTTTTTACTTTTATTCTTGACTTTTGCACTCTGGGCACTTTCCCATTGCTGATCAGTAGTAATCAGTGCTAAAGTGGATATGCTCTCTGTGAAAATTGTGATTCTGATTGGGTCTCCATGATTGGCATATCTGATTTACTGGTCCCGAGTAAAATGGTTCTGAGTGTGCCCATGGCCTATAAATCAAATGCTACTAGTAGGCTTGCAGCACTGGTTGTGCCACCCACATGAGAAGCCCTGTAAACGTGTCTCAGGCCTGCCATTGCAGTGTCTGTGAGCCAATTTTAAACTGCAATGTCGACCCTGCTTGTTGCAGCCACTTGCAGGCCCTAACCTTTCCTTTTACTACATGTAAGGCACCCCTAAAGTAGGCCCAACGTACCTCCATGGGTAGGGTGCAGTGTGTGTGAAGGGTAGGACATGTACTGGTGTGTTTTGCACTGATAGTGAAATACTGCCAATTTTTTTCACCAATGCAAGGACTAGCTCTCCCATAGGCTATCATAGGAGCTGCCTTGTAACATTTTACATGTATAATATTAAATTGGGAACACATAGAGGTTTGGGGTGTGAGCTCTCTGAGCTCATTCTTTAACCCCATGCATGCGGCGCATTTTCCCGCTGTGTGCTGAAAAGTGATTTTCCGCATTATTCATGACGAGCTCAGCTCGTCATGAGCACACGACCAGTGTACTGCATGACGAGCTGAGCTCGTCATGAGCATGGAAGGGGTTAAAAATACATCTTTTTAACCATCCTGCACCTCTACCGCCTGCGGAATCAATGCTTGGTTTAGGCTGACAGGGGTCTGTTTTTCCCCATATGGCCCTAATATATGAACCTGGGAAGGAACCAGAGAATTGTGTCTCTTATTGACCCATCTCGCTTCTAAATATTGAGGCTAAACTATTAGCAGGGATTTGGCTGCCCCTTCTGTATGCGTAAAAATTATATATAGGGACCAATCAGTATTCATGCCGCTCCGGGTCACAAGACACAAACTGAAATGCCTGTACAGGGTTCTCAGTAGGGAGGGCTTTATTGGGAAACCATTGGTGATCTTATCACTGGATGCTGAAAGGCATTTGACTTTGTGGAGTGGCTTTTTCTTATGGCTGTACTGGTGAAGATAGGGTTCTGGAAAACCTTCCTGGCCTGGGCCAATTTATTGTATACTGGCCCTATGTTAGGAGTGCGGGTCAACAGGACACTGTCTAGGAAATCCTACCTGGGGAGGGTCACGCAACTGGGGTGCCCACTGTCACCCCTGGTATTCGTGATGGCCATGGAGCTGCTTGCGCTTGGTTCTGGAAGGATGCATTGCTGCAGGGTTTATGGTGGAACTCTGACTTGAAGGATGTCTTTATGCTGTCACTTATTGCTATACTTGGCTAACCTGCTACAGTCTATCACTGGGCATTAGAGATTCTAAGACCCAGGTTCTCGTAGCTGTCAGGCACTGCAGAGCAGCACCCAAAGAGGATGCGCTGCTTTCAGTGACAGGGAGAGAGCAGAAGAGCTCAATATTCACAGAGATATGGGACTCTACTACCCTCTCCCTAAGACTGTGCTGATTTAAGCTGCTATGCACCAGACCTTAGCACCATAGTGCTAGGGTGCGTGCCTGAGTCTACCATATGTTTTGTACTGAAAGGGTACCCTTCCAATTCTAAATACTATGAGAAGACACACTTCAGAGCATTTCCTACTCTGCAGTGTGCTGCACAATGCAGCATGCATGCAAAGTTGGAAACGCAAGGAGAAATAACATTTCCACTTTTAGCGCTTGCTTTCCAGCAGTGTTAATTTTTGGCACTAACCCCTGTCTGCCAAAGTTAGTAGATAGGGTTCAGCATCAAAAATCATGGGTGTTTGCATGGGAACAAACAAAGAACCACCCATGTAACGCCTCAGTGACTGAAAGTAATGTAAAGCAGCATTTTGCACTGCTTTGCGTTCCTTTTACATGGAAACCAATACAAATACCAATTTGCATTGGTTTGCTAATCCAAAAACAGGTTTAGCATTGGGTTTGTGTTAAAAAAGTAAAGCTACCCTAATGCTAAACCTTTGAGAATCTGGACCTTAGTCTCTTTGTGAGATTTTCAGGGATCCATATCATTTGATAATGTCAGTGGCGTTCTCCCATACAGGGTGGGTTCTGCCAGAGGACTGGGACTGCCCCTTACAGTGAGTTGAGACAGTTTTAAATATCCCAATATCTTCATCACTAAAGACCCTGACATTTATATGCAAGAAATATAGGAAATATCCATGGCTAATATAGGGAGATTGTGGCAAGATGGCAGATGTTACTGCTATCCCTGATGGGTAGAGTGGCACTTTACAAAATGAACTTTTAGCCCAAATTCCTTTACAGACTGCAGTTTACCCCTTGTGTGATTCCTCATATCTTTTGTCAGGTGGTGAAAGCGACCACGAGGATGCTGTTATGGAATGGAAGTCCCTCCAAAATAGCCTTCGAGACCTTAATGTGTGGGCCCAATGATGGGGGCATGGCCCTACTGAATCTGAATCTGTTCTACTGGGCGGCACACCTGCTCATAATCAATAAATGGGCTTTGGCGGACCAGCATTATCCAGCCTTTATGGCAGACAGGAGAATGCTACCAGACAGGGGTACTTGAGGGTGCTATATGGCAAGAGGGAGAGAATGGCAGGGATCGCACTAACAGCAGTAGTGGTGCAAACCTGGCAGAAAGACTCTAAGGGGACAGGGAGGGCTTGGAAAGTTACTATGGAAACACCATTGTGGGATGCTGATTCACTGGCAGAGGCGTGGGAACTGAGGGGTTATTGGTAGCGAGATCTGATAGGGATAACTCATTTTGGGGACTTGTGGGGGTAATCAGGGATGGTCTCCTTTGAAGAGCTACAGAACCAATATGAAATGGTGGATTTTATTTATTTTTTAAATTTTCCAAAGACCTGTATTGGGTAACAGACGTGTCATACACAGCCCCTGGCCTACAACCCGGAGACCAGCTGCTTCTATTAGTCAAGGATAGTGATTGGTCCGATCTCATATAACACAGCCTTTCAGCCGACAACCCGGGGGTCCGGCAGCAAAATAGTATATCCGAGTGTGTCCAATATTAAAAGGTGGGGGGAGGGAGGGAGGAGTGGGGGGGGAAGATGGCCAGATGATAAGTGCTACCTTCCCACTTCCCTATCAGCTCTATTGAACCCCGTTCTGTGTGCTATTCCCGATTCCGACCTCACCGCCTCCCATAGTCCCAATCCCAATTAGGCCTAAACTTAACCAAAAATACATTAGAAACACCAACCCACCCTCCCTCCCATGCACTTCTGTCCCTACTAAGTTACTAGTAAACTCCACTTTCTACATCTGAATCTAGACCGCTACAGAGCGCTACAATGGCCTCATAGTTTCCAGCCCCCCAGACACACCGACTACAAACACTCCGTCTAGCTAGGGGCTACTCTTCCTCATCTGGTTGCGCACCCTCGGGCGCTCCCTCCTCCTCATCTTCTCCCTCTCCCCCTGTCTCCACATATTCCGCACTGCGCAAGCTCGACCTGTATAAGCCCCAGAAGTTCTTCGGGCGGCTGGTTGGTGGCAAAAGCTCGCTATAAAGTTCCGATGAGTGCAACAATACATCATGACGTGCGCCCATCTTTTCACTGTGGGCAGAGGTCCTCTCATCCAGCACATCGCCAGCACCCATCTGGCGATCAGCAATCCCATATCCGCAAGGCGCCTAGCGGCAACCGGCAGCGGTTTGGAGTACCCCATTAGCGCTAGTGCCGGGTCAGGGGTCAAGTCTGTACCCAAAATCTGGTTTAGCTCCCCATATACACCACACCAGTACCTATTGACCCCCGGGCACGTCTACGCCAGGTGTAAGAAGTCCGCTACCTGTGTTCGACAGCGATCACATTCCGCTGAGCTCCGGAGACCATATCTATGTAATCTCTTTGGCATGTAATATACTCTCTGGAGAAATTTAAAATGTATCAGCCTATGTCTTCCATTGAGAGATATCTTCTTCGTGCTCATGCAGCAGTATCTCCACATTCCGTCATCAATTGTGATCTGTAAGTCCTGTTGCCAGGCAGCCCTGGCTTTCACATACTGGTGTTCCCTGTGCTTCATTGCTGTTTTGTACAGCATAGTTACCAGCTTGCGGGGCGACTCCGCCTTAATTACATATGTTAGTTCCTGGACTTCTGGAGGCTCCGCTAGGTCCGGGCCCAGCAATGCCAGTAAAGCACTGCGTACCCTGTGGAACTGAAACTTCAGCAACTATGAGGCGTGAGCTGTATCCGATTCTACCTGGCCCCACTCTTTGACCCTCCCGACTATGAACATGTCTCCCATTGTGGAGATGCCAAATTGGTGTAATGCAAGTATTACGCCATGCTCTGTGAGTCGCAAAAGCCAGAGGGCCCATTCTATGAGCATGGGAGGCGAGTATATGAGGGCTCCTCCCTGCATCTGCAGTAGAGAATGTCAGGCGTGGTTTGTGGCCGAGAGCGAGTCCAGTATGCCCGTCCTGCAGTCCATATGACGGCAAATCGTAGTGGCAATGGCTCCATGAATAGGCGTTCCATCCGAAGGTGGGGTATGCTTCCATCCCATGAATCCAAGTGTGGAGATGTGCCGCCTGCGCCACTCTGTAGTACAGTTCCAGATCCGGGGCCACTAGTCCGCCCATTTCGTATGGGAGTGTCAGTATAGACCCCTTAACTCTGGGCTGTTTGCCCGCTCAGGCAAGCTTAACCATTAGCTGTGTCAGAGCATGAAGGAAGGCCTTTGACAGTACCATCGGGATGGCACTAAAGAAAAAAAGAAATCTGGGGAGTACCACCATCTTCATTAGGGCAATGCGCCCCATGAGTGATAGGGGCAGTTTACACCATACCTCAACGTCATCCTCTAGTTTGCTGCAGGCTACACCGTAGTTTTCTCACAGCAATATCTCCGAATCCGTATGTATCCTTATTCCCAGGTACCTGACTGAGTCCTCGGACCACTGCAGAGGGAACTCCATTTCGAATGGCCTTGTTATCGGGGTAAGCGGGAAGGCAACCGATTTCGTCCAATTAACCTTCTAACCGGAGAAAGCGCAAAAGTGCACTACTTCTCTCAGCATTAGGGACAGGTTGCGTTCCGGATCGCGGACGTACAACAAGGTGTCATCCGCATAAGTCGAGACAACTATCTTGTAGGACGGGAAACTGACTCCCTCGTGTCCATGGTATTCACGCAGTGCGCAGGCCAGCGGTTCCGCCACCAGAGCATATAGCAATGGAGAGAGAGAGCAGCCTTGTCTTGTTACTCTGCCAATCTGGAAGGGGTCAGTAACCAGGTCTCCCAGGTGGAGTTGCGCTGTTGGTTTATGATACAGTGCCCCCATCATTTGCAGGAACGGCTCACCCAAACCAAACCGTCGCCGCACCTGGGACAGGAATGGCCACTCAACAGAGTCAAATGCCTTTTCCATGTCCAGGAAAACTGCTATCACCTTTGTGTCCTGTCGCTCATGTTGCATGGTGCCCAGGACTGTGCGTATATTATACATCAAGTTTCTGCTTGGGATGAATCCAGCTTGTTCCGGCGCCACCTTTCATGTGCCAAGAGGGCAAGGCGGGTCGCCAACACCTTGGCGTATATTTTGGTATCCACGTTCATTAATGAGAGCGGACTGTATGAGCTACACTCACTAGGTTCCTTCCCTGGTTTAAGTATAGTGACTATTAGGGCCTCCCTCATTGATGGCAGCATGGCTTCATCCACACAAATATTGTCAAATAGCTTAGCTAAGTGTGGGAGTAGCTTATCTTGGAAGGTTTTATAGAATGCAACTGTAAGGCCATCAGCACCCGGTGCACTGCCAGAACGCATGCTAGCTAATGCTTCAATTATTTCGTCCCTTTCTATAGGAGCCATTAGGAATTCCCTATCAGGATTTTTCAGCTGCGGTAGATCGATGTGGTCCAGGTAATCTCTCGCCTCTGCCGTAAGATCGCCGACTTTAGAGGAGTACAGGTCAGAGTAGTATCTCCTAAATTCTTCCGCTATTTCTCCTTCCTCCGACACCCTTGTGCCATCCACTGTACGCAGTTCCGCGATCAGAGACTTTCCCCTAGTCCCTTTGATTAATCTGGCCAATAGGGAGCTCGGTCATTCCCCCTCCCCGTACATGCGCGTCGTGGCATATTTCCCCATATGTTGTACCTCCCTATCTGCTTCTTCATGGTATTTGGAGAGCATTGTTTTGATCTCCTCAGTTACTGTGTCACATGGGGTGAACTGCTGTCGTTGCTCAAGGGTTGCAAGCTGGTATTCCAGCGTCCTTAGTCTCTGGCGGACTGATTTCAGCACACTGGAGTGCTTAGACATAGCCACCCCTCGAATCAATACCTTAAAGGCCTCCCATATCATTGGGAAGTTGTCCACAGAGCCTATATTAGCTTAAAAAAGACGTCTATCTCTTCTGCCAGCTCCCCTCTGAACACCGGGTCCAGAAGTGAATAAGGTGGAAAGCGCCAGGTGAAAGGAGGTATAGATTTCCAAGGTGTTTCTAGCACCAGCAGTAGAGGGGAGTGATCAGACAACGTCCTAGGCAATACCATACAGGAGCTTATCTGGGCGACCATGGAGGAGGAGGCAAACCAATAATCTATTCTAGTGTGTATGTTATGGAAAGCAGAGTAATGTGTGTATCCCCCTTGTTCCCGGTTTCTACTCCTCCATACGTCCCCCAAATCCAGCACGGTGAGCGCCTGTTGTATCGCCAGTGCAACCGCCGAGGGCCTACGCGCTGGGCCTGCGGACCTATCTAGTGTAGGATCTAGCACTAAATCCAGAGCTCCCCCCCACAAAATGCCCGCCGCTGGGTATGCGCGTTTACCACCTTGTGAAAAAACTCTGGGGAATCGTAATTTGGACCATAAACATTTATTACCACCAGGTCCAGCCTCATCCCTGCACAGCGAGACAAGACGTATCGTCCCTCTGGATCAGCGGACAAAAGAGTTTGGGATAGTATCGATCTAGGGTTGACCCAGGTTACCACTCCTCTGGAATGAGTAGTGAAGCCCGCTGCTGATATGTGTCCTGCCCATCCCCTACTAAGCAGCATTCTGCTCGTGAGTGGTAGGTGCGTCTCCTGCAGGAGAGCAAGATCTACTTTATGTCGCTGTAAATAGTGCAGCACCTTTCTAAGCTTCCGGTGGTCATTAAGGCCACGCACGTTCCATGTGAGAGCTCAGATGGAAGTCGGGAGGGGACCGTCAGACATAGTAGGTGCAGAGGTCATGATAGTTATGCATGTGAAGTGTGTGTATCAGCTGATCTTCCAGTAAAGTGAGTGGGGTTGTGCAATAGCCAAAAAAACGTAGAAAACTCCCTAACCCATCCCCAAACAGAAAGCTGTCTTCCAACCAACCCACCCCCCACCCACAGCAGACCACCCCCAACCTGGCCTTGCCGACCCAGAATCCATCCCACCCACCCTCAAACCCAAATCTCACGGCTGACGACTCAACGGAGTCTTTTTGGAGCATCTTGCGCAGGGGCCGAGGCTGCCATGCCTCCATCAATTTACGTAGAAATAACGTGCATCTTGGTAGCTCCTTATGGCTCCCGCCTAAGCTCCATAGGCTCAACAACCGACTATACAAAGGGCCTTGAGTGGCCCGTAATCTTATCAACTAGTTGATATCGTGTGAAAGTGCTCGCATCCCCATTACCTTGGAGGATATGCCTCCCAGGAGGAACCCACTGATAATAGCGTGGAGAACACCACCTGCGCTAACTTATCTGCCTCGGCTGAACATGAGCCCAAATCAGTTACTTGTGTCTAGTCACTCAAGCATATCCCCCCACCCCTGCAGTCCTGTGTAGCAGGGTGGCATCATCCGCAGACCCAGGCTAAAGCATGCCTGCTTCCAGAGGTGACCCCCAGTCCGCCTTACCACCACTCCCGGTCAGCTTCGACAAAGTCACTACTCCTGCTCATCCAGATGGCTATCCGCTTCGACCTCCGTGCGCTGTTCCGGGTTGTCTCTGTGACGTTCCTTTGCCCAGTTCTTCAGGGCTTGCTGCAGTGCCCGGGGGTCTGTAAACAAGTGAAAGTGACCCTGCCTGTTAACTCTCAGTTTCGCTGGGTAGAGCATAGCATAGTCCAGCCCCTGCTCTCTGAGTTGTTTTTTGTAGGGGGTGAAATGCTTACGGGCCTCTTGCACTCTGGCAGTAAAATCCGGGTATAGTGATATTTCTGAGCCCTCATATTGTAGCGATTTCTTCTCCCGGGCTAGCCGCAAGGCTGCGTCCCTATCCCTGTAGTTGAGTAGTTTGGCTATTATAGGGCGGGGTGGCATGCCCGGCCGCGGGCCCAGCGAGCGGTGCGCTCTCTCCATAATGAAGACCTGGGAGAAGGAGTCTTCCCCTAGCAGAGTCACCAGTAGTTTCTCAACAAAGCGTTCCATATTTCCCATTTGCGTAGTCTCGGGAAGGCCCGTAATTCGAAGGTTGCTTCGTCATGAGCGTGCCTCCAAATCCTCGGTCTTGTCCAGTAGTGCCTGCATCGCTTTTTCCACCTTTTTATGGCCAGTGCCCAGTTCCATCTGCGATTCTTCTACCTCCGTGAGGGGTCTCTCTGACATATCAAGCCACTCTGCGTGTTTGTCTATCCTTTCCGCCATTCTATCCATCCTGTAGGACAGTGCATCAATTTTGGAACCCAGGGCGGTGATGCTTGTCTGTAAGCCTTTCTCCATAGCAAGCAAAATAGTTTTTATGTCCGATGAGGCAGTGGGCTCATCCACTGATTGCAAGTTCTCAGGCTCGGCGTCAGTAGTTTCCTGCGACTTAGACCTCCGCTGGCTAAAAGTGAGCTTAGTCTGTGTTCTATCTCCCTTGCCCATGTCAGCAGTTACAGCAGAATGATTAGTGTAGCGGGGGACGCTCCGGGTCCTACCTTGCAGCTGGGCTCCTACTCGTGAGTCAACCAAGGGCCCAGGTCGACTGCTCTTCCTGGCCTTGCTGCTCCCACTGACTGTGCCGCCCTCCGCCACTTTCCAGCTGTATTGGCGGGCAGTAGTACACTCTATAACCACCTTAGGGACTCCTCAGCAGCTGAAATCACGGCACACTCGGCAGGCCCAGAAGCGCTGCGCTCGGCTAGCGCGTCACCGTGATCAGCCGCCACCATGCACTGCAGCCTCCGCTTCCCTCCCAGGAGTCGCGGGAAGGGGAGGGGCGGGGGTGTCCCCAGGTCGAATCCAGCCAGTCTCGCCTGCCGAAGATTCACTGTCTCCGTCTCCGACCACCACTGCAACAGGACCACCCCCTGCCCGTCACAGCGCCCAAAGTGCCATGTAGGCTCTGATCCGCTCACCAGTACCTCATTGTGTGGCCAGGCCTCCAGCCGTCTCAGTGTCTCCGCCGCCACACCTACATTCAGTGGTCCATGCGGTTTCCACCGCACGTGGGCAGTGACGCAGCCTCGAGGCTCCCTTGCACGCGGTATGCAACTCTAGGTGCTCTGGCTTAAAGGTGTACTTGCCCGGCCCCACCTCACGATACTCCTCTTCGGCCGGCAGTCACCGACCGTACCCAGTGGCGCCCTCCAAGGTGGTGCCGGTGCTCCTCTGTCCTGTGGGCCTTACTTGCAGGTCCCCGTCTAGGCACGCTCCACGCTAAATATTCAGCAGGGCTATTACTGTGGTACTCAAGGCAATGGCCCGATATCTCTCCCAGTGGATGGCCGTGACACGTGGATTATGTCGCGCTACCAAGCGCTCTTCGCTCGCCGCAGTGTTCGGGGTTTTCCGCGTTTTGGGAGCGGTGCGCCGCCGCTCAATACCTCGAGTCAAGTCGCCAACACCGGTTCTGCTCCGTGGCCGCTCCTCGCTCCTTCGCCAGTGAGCCGCTACGCTGAGACACCCTGTGGGTGGGGCCTATCGGCTGCACGCCGAAGCACGTCCGTCGGCAATCTGCTTCACTGTGGACCGCGGCGTGCGGCCCGGTCAGCCTCGGTTGCTCTCCCAGGCGTTTCTCAGATCTGTGCGGCTTCAGACGATCCGTCGTCGATGCTGCATTCATTCAGGAGTGCGGGGAATCGATCCTTGTCAGTGTGTGTCTCGGTTGGCGAAGGATAATGCAGGATATTAGGAGCCTCCGAGCGGACTCCGAGCAGTGCAGACTAGAGCAGAAACATCAGACGCCCCACATGAGGTGGAGCCAGCATTGTGGAGGGAAAGCACTGCCCTGGAGCACTTTGTTGACATGATTCCTTCTCTCCTTTCACAGTGCAGGGCAGAGACATCAGACACACCACAGGGTTTGGAGCCAGCACTGTGGGAGGCAGGCACAATCCTATTCAGGTCCAAGGTGCAACTCCTCCCTCCCATCTAGATGCAGATCTTGCTATTCACAATTGGGCGGACTCATTCTGTCTCCTGGAATCCCCCAGCCCTGTCACTCAAACTCCAGACAAGGAATACAGAACCTAGCAGAGGCAGGCTTGGCTAATTAGGCAAGAAAATACCTACTTTCTAAAAGTGGTATTTTCAAACACAGCATGTTAAAACCAACTTCACTAAAAGACGTATTTTATCATTCTGTGTTCAGGCATACTAAACTCGAATTTCTACCATGTTCCCTGAGTCAGTTAGGATGATAAAATGTAATAATCTAACTGCCCATTCTGTCCTATGCATAACAGGTAGCCTTGCAATAGTGAAAAACAAAAATGGCTGTAATTCACTATTAGGACATGGCACACACACCAGGGCACGTCCTACCTTATACTTACAATGCACTTGCCCTTGGGCCTACCGTAGAGGTGTCTGATATGAAGAAAAGGGAAGGTTTAGGGTCTGGCAAGTGGGTGCACCTACCAAGTCCACATGGCAGTACGAGACTGCACACAGGCCCTGCAATGGCAGGCCTTAGACACATTTTACAAGGCCGCTTCTCTGGGTGGCACAACCAGTGCTGCAAGCCCACCAGCAGCATTTGGATATACAAGACCTGGGCACACTCAGTGCACTGTACTAGGGTCTGACAAGTAAACCAAACACACCAATCATGGAATCACTAATCCATACATCAATTTACAATAGGGAGAGCATATGCACTTTAGCACTGATCAGCAGTGGTAAAGTGCCCAGAGTCCTATTGCCAACAACCACAGGTGAGGAAAAATAAGGGAGGAAGAAGCAAAAAGTTTGGGGATAACCCTGCAAAAAGGGCCATTTCCAACACTAGAATTGTATTATTGGCACTGTGTTGTCTCTTTCTAAAACTGGAAAATAATAAAATGTTTAAAAAAAGAGACTGCAGCGAAGCAAAAACATGTTATGAGAGATGATTAAAGGCTCTAAGGCAATTAGTCTGGAGAGTTTAAGTGAATCATGAGCAGAATAGGAAAAATGTTGCAAGTGAACATAAGCTTGTATGTAAATCAAACATTTGAGCTATTACCTGAAGCTGTAAAAAAAAGATTGGTGACTATTGTAATAAATAGTGGCCGGGAGTTTATTAATTTGAAGCAAGTGATTGGTTATCCCATTTCTCTGCATTGTATTATTGTAAAACCAAAACTCCAAACTTTAGGAGGCACTGAAGGAATTGCCACAATATGAAGAACAGTGGTGATTTAATCTGTTGTACTCTTTTACAGTAGAAGAAGCAATGAATACCCTCAGGGCCAAGCAGAGAAGAATGAGCCCTGGCCAACATTGGGCTCCCATGGATTGCTTTGATTATGATGCTGAGGTTTGGATTGTTCCATTGACTGTGCTTTTTAATGTCATCATTGAAAAAGGGACTACTCTCTTCTCCTGGAAAATATTATTATTTGTTCCCATATGTATGAAGAGTGACCACATTACCTTTATCCATTGCAGAGAGTTTTTATAATTGGATAGTACTGGCAAATATTTCGGTTATGTATTAATAACAAGGTTGCAGTACTACCTAAATGCTACTAACATCATTAAAGATTGTCAGGCTGTTTTTAACCTTAGTGGGCAGGGTTGTGCTGGTTTTCATATTACATTGTTTAATCATGAAGTATGGAGCGAGTGGGTTGCTGGTCTTCCTAGACATCAGGGCAATGTTTGACAACATTAATACTCCCCTTTTCAGAAGGGCCTTGAATCATAGTTTGGTTCAACCTGCTTTGATAGGAGCATTTTATGTCCCTGCAGACATGGAAGCTTGCCCAGAGACGCTACTACCAAATGATCAAGACCACCAAGCATGCCGCTTTGACTGAATGCATTGATGACAGCACCAGAAGCAAAGAAATCCTCACCATTGTGAAAGATTTCCCCTCACCATTGACCACCTCCACCTCTGACACAATCTCTCACAATTCTTCCTCAACTACTTAAGTTTTTTTACCTACCTCTACTGTAAAAAAGCAGATTTAGATATGGCATGCATGCTTTCCTAATGAATCCATTGTGATGTGGGTCTTCATCATTTATTAAAAAAAATTATGAATCTATTATGGTTTTGAATGAACTTATGATCATCTTCTATGTAACTGGCAATGATTAGGCCTTTTTGCTGGCCCTTGAGTTGTATATATTTTGATGATTGAATCACTGACAACCCTGTGGCTATTTGTTTCTAATGTTATCTTCTCACTCAACTTCTTTATCTTTCTTGGTGGTGGTTCTTTTGTTCTATCGACTCAAGTTCTATTTGGGTGTTATTTCTGAATGTTGACTTTTTTACTCTTGATTGGTCGTAATCTTTGTGCCTTTTCCTTACAAAATAATCTAGGGCGCCCATACGCTCTTTAAATGCTATACTCCGTTTGCTTTTGATTGTGATTTTTTGCCATTTCAGAACTTGATAGTTTCCTTTTTCAACGGATAGTGTAGAAATCCACTCTTTATGTGGATGACCACTAATAATTATTTTTTGTTTGCAATTTTCAGCAATTTAACATTACAATATGGCCGCCGCTTTTTGGCTTTTAAGATGTTTTTCTTCACTATGTCTGAATCTTGGTTGTTTATTCGCGGGAACAATTGGCTATTTGATTGCCCCTTATAATGTTTGTCTGGAGGACAGCAAGGCTGGACATGGTCCCCTCGCATATCATATATAGTGTATAAATATGCCATTGGCCTTTAACAGTCCCCTGTATGATGGCCGAAACTTTTTTAGCCTGGATACAATCCTACAATGCAGAAGTCTACTTTCTCTCTTTATGGGCAGGACGCTATATTTCCTTAGTGTTTTTCCTGCCTCTAACTCTCTGGTTTTTGTTTGGGACATGATACAAGCAGGCATGCTGGCAGGACAGGGCAGCTTCCGTCTTTTGCATTGATATAACTATTTTGCTTTTGGAGCATGACTACGCTAGATGGATGGTCATCAGTTCGCGTACATTGCTGCTTTAACTTGGCTATTTTCAAACAATGCGTGTATCGTTCATTTTGTAATCTTGTCTTCAACTTCCCTGTAGTCATGCTGTCTCTCTATTTTTGAGCCACCAAGAGACTAGAGTACATATTTGGCACACTCAGCTTGTAGGAATTTTGTTATGTCTGCATGCAGCAAAAATGTTGTGTACTTCTTGCTCTATTTGGAACAGTTATAGTTTTGACTTATTGAGGTTGACTCTTTAAAACTTTATTTTAAGCCCTCTCTTATGTCACCCAGAATCATCCAGGTTGTTATTGAGGGATTAATTACCAGGTACAGTATATAATTCCAATGTCTTCCTATGGGGAAAATCGGTTATGTGATATATCCCCCTCTTACCTTTTATCTTCTTTTCGCATTCATTTGCAACAGTGTCTGTATTATTTACTTGGCCTGACCTCTTCAAAATTACCAACTCCGAAGCATTTTTCAGTTATTGATCTTTGATAAGCCATCAGGTATGCTGATAAATAGCCCAAAATGATTATTTTCCCTTATTCCATATGAAATATGGTCACCTAATCATGTGCTCTTTCTTTTATACAATGACAGAGTGCGATTTCCTCTTCTTGCACTCAAGTTTTGTACTCCTTGTGTTTTATCTTCATTTAGTATCGATGAATTCTTCCTTGTGATACAGGTGTTTCTTATTATTATTGTTCTTCCTTTCTTTTATTCTTTGATCGTAAGTTAGTGAATGTAGGACTTGGCCTTTTTGGTTAAAGTTCCCTAAACTTTTTTGCTTTCCCCCTAGACAGTTTTTCTGACATAGAGTTACCAATTTAGATGCTTTGGGTACTTTGCCATTGCTTATCAGTGTCAAAGTACAAGTGTTCACTATGTAAAGTGTAATGGTAATTGGCTGGCCATGATTGGTATGTTTGCCTTACAAGTAAAGTCCCTAGTGATGTGCACTGTGTGTGCCCGGGCTAGTAATGCAAAGGCGCGCAGAAAAGGGAACTCAAGCCTGCAGTGTTGGGCCTGCGTGCAAGTTGCTAAGTTAGCAAGTTCTCCTGACAAGTGCAACCACTTGTCAGGCCTTACTTTCCCTTTTGCACACTCATTGGGCACCCCTGTGGTAGGTCCCGGGTAACCCCTGGGCATGGTGCAGTGTAAGTAAAAGAAAGACAGGACATATACTGAGGTTTGTGCTATGTCCATTTTGTTTTCACTGGTGAAAGGCCATTCTGCCCATAGGACAGAATGGGGAGGCTGGGTATTGTGTTTTGGTAGCCTAGTTTCCTGTAAGTTTATAATGGAGAGGTGAAGTTTAGTATGTATGAACTCACAGTGTCATAACACATCTTTCTGTGAAAGTGGTTTTGTCATTGTGTTTTCAGAAACTACTCTTTTAGAAAGTGGTTGAGTTTTGTACTTTAAGCAGTTCTGTGTGTCTCTGCTGAATGTGGATTGACTGTCTGGATCTGAGAGGTGAGAGGAGCTGGGAGATGTCTTGACCCTGGGAGGGGGTGAGATAGCACCAGGCTGCCCTGCATCTGGGGAGTCGGGGGAGGAGAATCCCGGCAGGTGAAAAGGCCTGGGCTGGTGCTATAAACCAATTGACCCATCTCCTGTTGAGTGATTAAGGATCCAACGTGTTGTGGTGGCTTGAGTCCCTTGGAAGGTGTGCCCTGTGATCTTGGACACACGGAGGAGAAGTGAGACTCAGACGCGCTTGGTGAGTGTTGTGGTGTACCGCAGGTGTAAGTGAAGAGTGCCTGGTCAGCATGTGCACCGCAGCTGGAGTGACACTCGGTTGCACAGGATGCGTGTCATGGTGCACCGCAGGTGCTGGTGAGGAGCGTCTGGTCAGCCTGTGCATCAGAGGAGGAGTGAGTCTCTGATGTGCAGGGTGCATGTCGTGGTGCACAGGAGGCGTTGGTGAGGAGCGCCTGACCAACGTGTGCAGCGGAAGTGGAGTGAGCCACGGACACGCAGGGTGCGTGTTGGGGTGCATTGAAGGCGTTTGTGAAGAGCGCCTGGTGATCGAGTGCACCGGAGGAGAAGTGAGGCTCGAACACTGTGAGCGTGTCGAGGTACGGCTGAAGGCATTGGTGAAGAGCACCTAGATATCGTGCACCGGAGTTGGGATAAGTCTCAGTGAAGCAGCGTGCATGCTTTGGTGCAACCTGGGAATGTGGAGGTGATCGGCTGGTCATTGTGTGCACCGGAAGAAAGTGAGTCTGTGCAGCGCGGTGGGTTTGTCTGAGTGAGCTAAAGAATGGTGATGGATTAAACCCAGATCAGTTGACTGGGGGTGAGTGTTTGATATGCTCAAATGCTCCGTCCATCATCCCCTTTTGTATCGCTGGGTTTGTCTTGGTGCCAACTGAGACAGCAAGGAGGAGTGCCTGGTGAGCATGCACTCGAAGTCCCATCAGCGTTGTGTGTGTGGCTTTGTGCCAGAGGGGACCCAGAGGGTGCGGTGGTGAACGTGCACCCGGAGAAAAAGTAATCTCGGGGCACGGGTTACGTGTGCAGTGCGGCCGCCTGAGACCTTCCTAACAGTCGCAGCCCATACCGGCAGCCCCGGAAGAGCTGAGCTGCCAGGCTGAGCTGCTGAGGTCCGTTGAGAGAGTTCTGCACAGAAGGCCCAGTTCGAGGAAGGAGGAGAGGAGAGTGCGGACGCGCCCCCAGGCAACGTGGATTATTACCAGGGCTGGGTGAGGGCTCGGAGGGACACTCTCTCAGCCTCTCCGTCCTTCTGAAAACGTGAGCCTTTGCTTCAGCTCAGAGTGGGGCCCATACTGACAAAAGGAGTGGCAGTACAGGGGCCACAGTAATACGCTGAACTCTGTGTCATTGTTGAACCGTGTGGGGGCAAATGTTATCGAAGAACTTTCCTGTACGTGGGTACTGTGTGCCTCAATGGCTGGCAGGTACTTTCTCTACTTCCTATTTTTTCTTGCTTTTTCATCCTTTCCTTCTCTCAATTATAATTTCTTTTATGTTAATGTTCCTTTTTTCCCCTTGGGTTATTCCCCAAATTCTTTTTTATCCTAAATGGTTTACTTGACCATTGTTTGGATTCTAGTATCTTACAGATATGGTGCATTCCTGCCCTTTTCTTTTGATGCACTACAGCACAGCTGGAAGGCTTGCTACACTGCTGTGCATTAAAATATTGTAAATGAGGCCCTTTGTTTTCTCAATGATGGTGAAATTGGAAGTTCCAGTCTTATATTTAAATGAAGGACAATCTCATTAAATGTCCTGTTGCTTGACCAAATACATTTAATTATAAAGCAATACAATGCATTTATGTGAGCCCGCGGACTGAGTTCTGAGCTGGGGACAGATTATAGCCTTTGGCCACCACCAAGAGTTCCCACTGACGCCATCAATACCCAGAAATCCCCTCCCTCCATTCCAGCTGCTCCACTTGGTGTGGGCTGCTTAAAGTGCATGGGCACTTGTCTGCATAGCTGGCAATGACAGAAATGATCTGGTTTGTCACCAGCTGGAAACCCTTTTTACCAGTACCCACCTGACTTGGACAAGCAGGTATCTGTACTGGCCCAAACTGTATTGGGAAAAATGGCCCTCAATTGGATCAGCCATTCAGGACATCTTTTTCGTTGTTAGGGAACGCACTGTGAACTCATAGTGGTGAAGAGCAGGGCATATGGGAAGTTAGTGCTGGACCACCCCACTTCATTGACTGTTGATAGGTTAGACGTGTGTTTCAGTGTTAAGTGCCTTGCAAGCCACATCATTGAACCTCTACAGCCTTCATGGTTAAAGGGTGAACATTAATGATTCCACATGGTAGTAACCGTGTACTTGATTGATACAAAAATGTAAAGTGCATTATTCTGCTCGGGATGAGCAACACCTCATCCTCCCTAAATCCTTTTGAGAGCCTTGAGAGGCCCTCTTTGTTGTGGAAGGTTGTCCTGGCATAAATAAAGAGATCTGGACACATATGAAAGTGACCTCGATTTACATGACTTTAAAATGTAATATAACAGCTTTTTGTGTGAATTGTTCCTGGGTAGTATTGATCTAACCTTCTGTGTAACTTTTTTGAAGCTGTTCTTACGTTACCTGCGTGCATGCAGTAAGAATATGTTCTTGTGTTAAGTGCTCTGACACCAATTGGGTTTTAACAGCATTCTATCAAACTTAAGGCCAAACAATAAATAAATACTATTGTGCCCCGTATAACATGGCATTGTAGAAATGCAATACCCCAGTGTTCTGCACTGTTTCTTAAATTTACATCTGTGGGCCTTTAGTAAAGGTTGACTGGCTAGTTGTTGTGCAGTTGGTGCAGTGGATATATTAATTGCCTCTCCCACCCCAGCTGTGACCAAGCAACCACATTTAAAATGTCCACAAGGTTAGAAGACTTTTTTCCTCAAATATGCTCTAGCCTCCTAGGCAGGAGCCACTTATTGGAAAAACATATGACTGCAGATCTGCCATTCAATAGGAGCACATCAGATCTGTCTTCAATTATGCTTTTTAAAGACTTACCCCAAAGAGGGGGTCCCATGGGTACATCTTCAGAAAAAAATCATAGCTGATGTTCACCACATAGTGAGATTTTCTATCAGCATGTGAGTGATTTTAGTTGGCAGCTTTTTCCAGGACTGCTGAGGTTGATATGGTGGTTGTAAACAGAATGGACAATGGTAGAAATGGTGTCAGAAGGGTTGCTCTCAATAAATGAGGCAGTGTACCATAGACCATTCCTGTCATTGTTGGAGCTGGCAGATGCCTTTCTGCCTTGAAAAAATATGTTCCTCTGAGACTAAATAAAACAGCAGGGATAAACGGAGGGTCAACAGGACATCCACCAAGCTTTGCTGAGATAGCAAAAATCAGAGGTTTATTTTCATTGAGGCAGTGCATGTATCTCTTATTTTCCTATTTAACCTGTTGTATTGTCCACTGACAGATTCAAACAAGAATGCTAAATTCTGCTGCTGATGCTGTTGCTTTGTGGTGAAGTTGGAGAATTATTTCGGGGGCGAGGACGAGCAGAATGGCTGGTTAAATGCGCTCCTAGACAGCGCCTGCCAAGTAGTCATGAATCCTGTCTAAATCCTGCATCATCTCCACCCATATCCCCTCCATACGCCCTGGTTGAGCTGTCAGTGGTGATTGGTTGTGAAAAAAAAGATTGTGTGTGGCCAAAATCAGGTGCCTGTGATGATATCCGAAAGGTACGAGAGGAAAGTGTATCCTTGTCTTGATACCTGTCAGTTTTTCTCAAATTATCCCTATTCCTGAGGTTATACCTCCTTTCAGAGGGCTCCTTTTGAGGAGACCTACCTCGGGATTGAGAACGTTTCTCTTTTGAATGTTGTTTACTATTATCCCACTTATTTTTAGAAGAGGTAGGATTGTGTTTAGTAGAGTCTTTTTCAGGACCTTCAGACAGTTGTGGTTTAACTGTATATTTCTATTAACTTTTGTATGTTACTAAGTATTCCTTGTCTGACATTGATTCAATGTCAAGGTCCGGTGTGTAGCCAGCTAAAATTGGCCATGTTGCTCCTGGTCTACCTAGTGGACCGAGCCTGGTAATGTGATTTAAATGTTTTAGGGTGCCTTTAAACCAGAGATATTTATCCTGGTATGTGAGAGGAATTTCAATATCCGCAAAAGGAATATATTCCTCAGGTGGTTCTTCTTCTTTGTAGAAGTGAAATAAATGTGTTGCTGGATGTGAATCTGGGAATACTATCCATGAGTAGAATACCTCTTTCTGATAAGATGCATGTGCCTCTATCACAAAAACAGCTCTACCACCTCTTGGTGTTAGGCCATGTTTTATATGTTTTAGAGTGAATGCTCTCCTTAAATTGGGAGGCATGATTATAGCATTCTCATTAATTTCATTAAAACCTGTATGATCAAAAGCTGCTGTGACATTGTCGGGTACAGCTCCACTGGTTCCGGTGTTTGTGCCGTTTTCGGTCATTGTTTATTGAAAATTGCAGAGCAAGTTTCAAGGGAACAAAGATAAGGTGCACAATATTTTTGATCACTGTATCTTTCAACGTTGAACAAACCAATCAGCTAATACATAGGATTTTCGTCCAACTCAGCTATGGCGAATATTATCCCTACCCACACCAGACGTCTTATGGAGTATTAAGAGTAGAGGGTCTCTGAGAAAATCACGGCTAAGTTACGTCAGTATCTACCGTTAAATTAGTGCCTTACCAAACCGTTGGGTGCCATGTAGTGTAGTTCCTATACCCCTTATAGGTTCTGCACATTGGAATAATATATACTATAGTTATGACATAGGACTGAGGTCAGTATGTCTCTATAGAGTACATTAAACTTAATTACTTGTGTGTGCCAGCTAGCTCAGAGGTCAATAAAAACTTCTCGAATGAACAAGAAGGGATAAGTCTCTGACAACCGCATAAACATGTCAACTTTGTTTCCCTTAGAATCGGAACAGTTCTTCTCAGAAAGGTGGAAACAATGATAACAGTATCACTCATTCAATCATGCATGCTTCGTTTCTACAGAGTTACACAGAAATAGATAGATGGGCGTTTCAATACAAAGGCTTATTGAACCGTCTTATTTCTCGTGCAAGAGAGATGAGCTGCTACAATCGTAAGACGGAATGTGAAGTATAATAAGTACAGCGTTGGCAGTAAGATAAAATAATACTGCAGTAGCATAGTTTGTAGCTATGAAATATATTCATAAAAATACATACATAAATAACACAGGCTAAAATGTAAATATTCATCTGGTGCTTCTAAATAGTTCTGCCCCAGTGTACCTAACCTAAGTGTAGTACGAGGTAAGAAGTAGGTGATGTCTTCTAAAATATAGCTAGCTATAGTTTAGAATTACCGAGTCCCTCTAGGTTCTAGTCTGCTCCATACCTTAGAATGAAAGAGGTTGGAATCTCTTTCCGGGTCTCGATCTCAAACACCCAACAAGAGGAGTCAGAAACACTGGGCAGTTGCCCAAGCCCCAGCATTATATAAAAATCATGTTGGATTGGATGAAGATTCACCTCATCACAAGATCCAGTTAAATAACCAACCAACTGCACAAAGGCAGTACCCAATTAGGCAAGAAGTTAAAAAACAGGTCAGGGAGATTTTAGATCAACTTGAATACCAAGGGGGGATTGAAACATGTACCTCATCAATGAGCAATCCTTTGTTTCCTGTTTCCAAGCCAGACAATACATATCGTCTAGTTTTGGATTACAGACACCTGAACTCTTGTTCTAAAACATTTGCAGTACAGAATGCACATAGTACAGCATTAATGAATAGCATTGTGCGTAAAAAATATAAAACCACAATAGACATTTCTAAACGTTTCTTTTGTCCAAACATTGCACATGAAAGTAGGTATTTGACAGCTTTCGCAATAATGGGGACCAAGCGTCACTTCTGTCGACTCCCTCAAGGGTTCAAGAATAGCTGTGGTTATTTGCAGCACGAGTAACATAGTTACTACAAATTTATGATGACGAGTCATTGTCATATGTTGATGATATCTGTCTGACAGATGATGAGCTGGATAGGCACTTGAACAGGGTGAACACCATTATAGTGGGGTTCGCTTTCGAGGGCTACAAATTCAATTTCAAGAAATCAAGAATTGCCCACCCTAATGTCTTTTTCTTAGGATATCAGCTCTCAAGTGAAGCCAAAATCCTGGCAGCCAACTTTCTAGAAAAGTGTGCGCTGCTCTAACCTCCAAAAATGCTGAAAAACTTACAGTTGATTCTAGGTCTCCTGAATTTTGGAAGAACTTACATTCTAAATTACGCAGAAAGGGTTAAACCTCTCTACGAATTAATCAAACCTAATTTTAAAATCGTAAATTGTTTTAAGAACTCACAGAAATTTTGCGTTCATTTCAAGCTGACAAGTTAGCAACAAATCACTTACAAACACGCGTAAACGTACGCAACTTAGTGATCAAAGTCATTCCGGGTCAATGCGGATTCACCTACTTAACTTTTAACGAAGGTGAAAAAGTACCAGTTGCATACAAATCACATTTGTACACACAAGCAGAAATGAAATTTACATCAACAGAAAAATTTCTTACAGCAGTTTAAACCGCTGTAACAAAATAAAGAGCCATAGCACAGGGGAAACGCATTGTGGTTGTAACACCTGTACGAGCCTTAGAGGCAGTTACAAAAGCGAGTATTCTGAATGCAAAAGCTTTACATCTGAGATGGATACAATGGGTTAATTCTCTTGCTTCAAAATGATGTTGAATATGTTTTTGATCCTTATTTAAAAACACAAGCATTCCTGCAATACGAACACGAATGTCCTCCGCCTTTTGAGATTCTCCTCTTGACCAGTATTAATTTATAATTTATACTGACGGATCTGAACAACCCGCTACGGTGGTAAGCAAGCTTATAGTGCAGCATGCATGATCATTAAAGGTCGTATGCGCAATGGTAAATTCCGACCTATGGTCAAAAAAACACAATCTCTAGGAGATTGTACAGCTCAGCGAGCTGAACTACAAGCATTAAAAATGGCACTTGAAAATACCGATCGGGAATTCTCCAAACTCATAGTGTGCGATTCTTTTTACTGTGTCCAATCTTACACTGAATATTTGCAGAATTGGTTCCAAAACTGTTTCAAAGATGCAAAAAGTGGCACAATCAAGCATAAAACGCTTTGGGAACAAGTAGTTCAGTTGCGAAACGGACTACAAAACACTCACAGTTTACACACACTGAGTCATCAACGTGATGGCGTTCAAGTTGAAGGGAATTCATCGGCTGATTAAGCCGCGAAGGGGGTTGTACAAAAGGCTTCCGTAGCTGCAATCACTTGTTCAAAAACATAAATAGACAGTGAAATAATACTGGCTGTCAAAGCTTCAAGCAAAAGCAGCCTTGCAGCGTTACCCAAAAAGTTTCCACTCAAATACTCTTATACAATTGATGCGAACAATGTTCTGTTTGCTCGAATCCCTGGAGTGAGGGATAGGGTAATTCCAAACATGGAACTTAGATTAGGAATAATCCTAGCAGCACATGAAGGGATCCCCTCTGCTCATGCCAGTGTTTCCGCCACAGTATCATTATTAAAACAGAGATACTGGTGGCCAGGCATTAGGAAACAGGCCTGAAACTATGTTTTGGATTGTGAAATACCCCAGAAGATGAAAGTCTCTACTGTGAAACATCCTGCGCAGACGTCCCTGTTAATTTCAGATAAACCATTAGCTTGCATTTATCTGGAACACTGCGGTCCCTTACAGAAGGATGGTAACTATAAATATATCATGGTCTCAGTGGATTCGTGTTCAAGGTTCCTGTGGATGTGGCCTCAGCGCTCGGCTGACGCTTGAACTGTTATAAAAGATTTACGAGTCTTTATCTGCACATACGCAATAGGCACACTACACTCTGACCAGGGCCCTGCGTTTAGCTCTCGAGCATACAAAGAAGTCATGGCCAGTTTGGGCGTAGCATTGCAGTATTCTTCTCCATTCCATCCTGAGGGAAATGCTGTTGTGGAAAGAAAAACCGGAACATAAAGCAGTCTATAAAAGCTAGCGTATTAGGTTCGGGTGATGGGTGGGTCAAACATCTTTATGGGGTCCAACGCTCATTAGATAATTTGCCAAAAAGTTCTCTAGGGGGTGTCACTCTCTATTTGGGACTAGAATGTTGGTACCGGACCTTGACTTGCAAGGCACAGTGATAGAAAATAAAAAAATATCAAAGATCGTTTGGCTGTTTTACAGGACTTAAATGAACTAAGATCAAAACAAAGCAACGTGTTCCTGAAGCCAACCACCACTGGGGAAAATCAGGCCGTCCCAGCAAGGCCTGTCTAGATCCCAACGCTTGGGGATCTAGTCAGAGAAAAGATCACGGACAAGAAGGAATTTGGACCTTCTTACAGACAACCAGTGCCTGTCCTATCAATCGACGGATCAAGAACAGTACTATTGCTGCCCCTTGCTGGTAAAAAAGGAGAAAAGATTTGTGTCCATCGACCCGATCAAACCACACTATGTGGCCGAAAATAAGCAGTAGGCCAAGTGGGCTCCGCCAATCTACCAGACACACTCCTTTAGCTACTATCCAAGAGATTCAAACTGAGAGAGTCAAGATCTTTGAAGATTCTACAGTGAGAAGTGAAGGACTAAACAACACAGCTATGCAACTTATCCCTCTTGAGACCCTAATAGCAGTTCATCCTAATACACCTGTCTACAACAAAGTAACAAGTGATCAATTGGTTCCAGCTATTTCAACGGATCCTGATGGAATTCTAACCATTGACAGAACTGCCTCTGGCTATTTCACTAACTTTGATAACGCTTTCTGAGAATCCCAGCGAGCCTGAAACAACGCGAGCACATAGAACTTCCAAAGAACAAGCCACTGACTTTTTTCATCACCTGAAAAAGGCTTATCTGGTTTCATCATGCATTGAAGTATGGATTGTTTTGGGAATACTTTTCTTTCTACTTTGGTTAGCTCTGGTAATAACTCTGGGTATGCTGATAAATGGAAAATATATTCAAATGGACACAGCAAGTAAAATAGTGAACCTATTTCTCCAGCCACATAAATCATCCCATCGTGAAACAAGCGACTTGTCAGCAGTGAACATCACAGCCGTTCCCATACCAAATGGTATAGTTTGGGACAAAACGGAATATGGCATTTATGGCCCTTCGGAACTTTTGAAGATTCCACATTTATTTAAAATTTTATTGAGTGCCTTTTTTTACCTCTAGTACCTTTTCTGATGATTGGGACTTCGAGATTGTTAATAACATGATGTCTGATCTAGACATGTCTACAGTATTCACAAAGGGATGTATGACGTTACAACGCATACTTTTACCACGCATGCCTTTACAATGCGGTTTTTACATCGCAAACCTTTACAACGCATAGCGCTTTGGGGTGCTGGATAGTGAAAAGTTTAATTTACTATTCCAACTCCAGTCCCCGTGGACACTAGGGAAGGTGTTGGATAGTATATTAAATGTATTCCCTATCCTAGAGCGCCCCCCAGCGCAATGCGTTGTAATGGTTTGCGTTGTAAAGGTTGCGTTGTAATGGTAGTGCGTTGTAAAAGTTTCGTTGTAAAGGTTGTTCACCTTCACAAATCATTAATATTTAGAGGGTTTATCAGCTTATGAACAGCTATATTGTTACACACACTATGGTAATCATTTCTTGCATACAACTGCATCACCTAGAAATGTATTTATGTATAGCCAATGGGAACATTGTCCTACACCTCCAAAGGGTAGCTCAAAAACCTTTGCAAAGAAGTTTCCATATTTTTCAGGTTTCAACTTGTCAAATCCAGAATCGTTTTATTTTAAAAAGGTTAACAAGACAGGAACAAAACATATGTTAACCAATGCAAAACAGATTTATTCTGCAGCCCTTATTGCCCAACTGTCTAGACAGGGTTTTGACTTTTGGACATACAACATTGACACAAAATCTGTCTGGAGTACAAAAGATTGGCAAGTGCAGGGGGTAGAAGCTTTGTTTAGAGCCTGTATCATCCCTGAGCAAATTATGTTTTTGAATGACAATGTCCAACAAATGTCTTGCCTTGGGATAGTCAAGATCAAAGACATGAACACTACGTCCATACCTGCACCTGCAAGTAATAGCACTACAAAGGGGGAGGTCAACGTACATATTATTTTGCATCACAACAGATCAGATCCTGAATGGTATAAATGGTTGCTCTGGCCCACAGACACAAACAACTGTCAAGGACGATTCCTGAACAAAACACAGGGTTTCACCATCAATAGGCCAGACCCACGATATCTTCAAAGACAGCATCCAGGGGTAGTAACAACATACAGAGTAGGAACACTATGCCTTGATTGGCTACAGGAAGCTACCCTGGAGGATGTAAAACAACACTTACCTGAACTTAAAGAAGGTGCAGACCTTAGGGAATTCCTGCTAGGACCAAGAAAACTGTGTCAAAAACGTTTCATATATGCCGGTATCTATGCTGCTTATAATGAAATATGGAAGGTTACCCCAGCAGAAACTGCAGAAAGAATATGAGAAATTGAGAGTATTATTTTAGAGAAATCACTTGCTGTAGTAGACAATGGGTGAACAACTCTGTCATCCAGGATATATTCATTGGACAACATTGTATCCTCCGCTATCGACATTATGGAACAAGATGTGGTCATGTTGCAACATGGTCAGTCTCAATTATGTACTATCATGCGATTAGGCTGGACGCTACAAAACTTGCGTGCAGGCTATGTGCCTTGGCTTTTAATCAACACTACGTCACTGTTTTCAGAATTCAATCTCACTGATAAACAGTTCAAAATGGCACAAAGGGGAGCAGACTATACGGTGCTGAGCTTTGAAAAACTGTAAAAATTACCATTCACAGTGGCAGAAAAAACAGCTACTTAGTGGATCCCACATGGTAAAATGTATCTGCCTGTTACAACTTTCCATTTTTAGTATTGCCTAAAACATACAACAGCAGGCAAATATGAAAGGCTGGGTATAGAATACATCAAGACGTCCTGGGATTTACCTTACACACACAAATGTTGGAGTGGGGTCGTGAAGTGTTTCTTAGCGATACTAACTGTTAAAACGCACTACGCTGTTCTCTCCTATGTCAGGGTATTAACTTACACAAGGCCTGTGATGGTTCCACTACAAACTTATCCTGCCACCTGCAAGGTTCACCAGCTGCAGTGATTAACCCAATTTTTGGCCAACTTTTGAATGGAAACAAACCTCATGTTGGATGATCACAGCTGCTATGGCATGTTGCCAGGTATCCCATATCTAGTAAAGGTTACATCCCGGGTCATTTGCTGTATGCAAGTCTTGTTTCCACAAATAGAAACAGCCAGGGAGACGCCTCTATGGCCTTCACTGAACATCTCTTCTATACAAATTGATACTCTAAGCAGAATGAAAGCCATTCTTTTGCAACAAACAGTGCCACTAACCTCAGCCAAAGAAACCTATGATCTACAAGTCACAAGGACTTCCGCCGAGATACATGCCCTTTTGAATAAAACTGCACTATACATTTCTTAGAAATGCTGGGACGTATCTTAAACATGTCCGATACGAGTGTTATTGTACACGTATTTAAGAATGTGTGTTCATGACTGTTAGCACCTTTTCAAGCAGTCCTCGGAATAATTTCAAACTTCGTGCACTCTGTGTTTGGCGGACTGCGACTACTTTTAGCATTCGTTGCAGGGATCTTGTTTTAATCCTACTGTTACGATATGGCAAGTCAAATCACCAGCGACACCCAATACACCGTGGAGAGACCTCTACTGGAGATGAAATGTCGTGAGCACATCGTCCAAATTTTGTGTTTACCTCGTCTACGAGAATTAAATACCACATGGTTTCTGTCCTTCAGACCAATCTGACAAGATTGCATCTTACCTGTTCTACGCTGCCTGCTTTGATGTGAAGAATGCATGCTAGACATCTGTCTAACACTCCCATCAGTCATGGATGTCGATACTCTGCTGGACCCGGTAAAGGCCCATGCTCTGTGTTGCCCCCAGCGCCTACCAATCCTGATGACGGCATTCATTGAGATCTCACAGTTGCAAATTGCTGCTGCTGAGGTACGAGAGGAAACAACAGGCACGCAGGTAACATCCGATACGAACATTGCTGATGCTTCCAATGCTGAAGGCAATAGTTCACATCTATGTGCGGTTAATCTTCTAAAGAAGGTATTCCAACTCTGACCAACAACAGTAGATTACTTTTTGTCTACAGAAATAGAAGATTTCATGTTTTCTCCAAGCCCGCACACTGACTTTTGATTTAACACACAGTGTACCGGGAAGACTCTGAATCTGACCTTCATTTTTCAAAACAGAGACTAACTTTGGAACTTTTTTCCTATGAATAATTGTTTTTTTCCAAATTTGTATTTTTTCATTTTGGCAAGGTAATCTGCTAATAGTAGAACTATTCACAGAGAACAGAATTATTTGAATAAACTTTCAGAGACAATATGTCACCTTGTCAATAACGATTGTTTTATGTAACTTGACATGAAATGGTTTCAGCCTTTTTTCTTCTGCATTTACAAGCCATTTCATAATGTATACACTCAGGTTCATTCATTTGGCATTCAATGACAACTTATGCTTAGAATGGAACATTGCTTTAATATGTACATCACCATTGCATTTTATGCATCGCAACGTTTTTAAATGCGTTTTTTACAATGTGTTATAGACATGTTTTTAGTAATTCATTTAAAACTCTATTTTAGATATCTTTAGCATGTTTAGAATTTAGTAATGTCGTTCATACGAAACTAGAGTGGGTGTTTTGTGTCGATTTATATACTGTATATAGGTTGCCCGATGTATGCCCTTTTATAGGCACAATTCACATTGCCCTTATTTAGGCATAGAAATCCAACCCTTATTTAGGCATTATCCATGCTAACCAAAGACAGGCATGGTCACCTACATCCGTGCATACACGTCGCAACGAGTTCTTGGAAAACCAGACTCTCAAGCCTTTAGGACTTCACCTACTTGTTTTATTGATTTCTCCAAGAACTCATTTATTATGCATGAACATCTATTCCTTAGGGATTCATTCATGACGTTCCTCTGCCCAACATTTACGTCAATACTGGCATTCCTAAACACCTTCAAGCTATAAATATACCTTCACTTGCCCTGGCAAACCATGGCTCGGCTGCATTCTTGCACGACTCAGCTACGCGGCTCACAACAGCAAGTTCGGAAGGAATTCGAGTCTCCGCCTGACGCACTGTCCAGATGCTGTCATCCTCCTCATAGAGAATCCAGCTCCAGTGTTTCTGACTCCCCTTGCAGGGTGTTAGAGATCGAGACCCGGAAAGAGATTCCAACCTCTCTCATTCTAAGGTATGGAGCAGACTGGAACCTAGAGGGACTCGGCAACTCTTGGCAAAACTAAATTATAACTAGGTATATTTTAGAAGACAGCACCTACTTCTTACCTCGTACTACACTTAAGTTAAGTACACTGGGTAAGAACTATTTAGAAAGACCAGATAAGTATTTACATTTTATCCTGTGTTATTTATGTCTGTATTTTTATGAATATATGTCATAGCTACAAACCATGCTATTGCAGAATTATTTTATCTTACTGCTAACGCTGTACGCATTATACTTTGCATTCTGTCTTACGATTGTAGCAGCTCATATCTCTTGCATGAGAAATAAGACTGTTCAATAAACCCTTTTTATTGAAACGCCTGTTTACCTATTTCTGTGTAACTCTGTAGAAACGAAGCATGCATGATTGACTGAGTGAAACTGTAATATATTGTGTCCACAATTCTGAGAAGAACTGTTCCGATTCTAAGGGCAACAAAGTTGTCATGTTTATACGGTTGTCAGAGACTAATCCCTTCTTGTTCATTCGAGAAGTTTCTAGTGACCTCTGAGCTAGCCGGCACACAAGTAATTAAGCTTAATGTACTTGATAGAGACATACTGACCTCAGTTCTATGTCAAAACTATAGTGTATATCATTCCGATGCGCAGATCCTATAAGGGGTATAGGAACTACACTACACTCTCCCTCTCTCTTCTTCTCTCTCTCTCCTTCGCTCTCTTTCTGTCCTTTGATGTGCGCAGGACACACTTTCTCATCATATTTTTTGTCTTGCAGGCTGTGACCTACTGATTGTGTTGAGGGGAGCCGCAATGTGTCTTCATTTAACTTCTGTGTTCTTTCAATAAAGTTTCTTGGTTTGCTTCGAAAGTGAATGTGTGATGCTCATTTCCGTAACAACCCATGCATGTCACTTGTTGTGATTGTACGACATCAGGAGTATTATTTCATACATTTTTAGGTGTAGCTGCTGTGGCATGTCTTTGCCAGGGGGATGGCCCGGGTGTGGTCCTGGGGGTGGTGTTTGTGGGTGTTGTGGCCCTCTTGGGTGTCTGTGCTGTATGTTCAGTTGCTCCATGGCATCTGTTGCCCTTGCGATGACGCCATGGCCATGGCTCCCTATTGTGGTGCAGGCTGCCGTCTGACATTAGTCCAGGTCAGAGGAGGTGTAAAATTCCTGCTTCTAACGCACCTTATTGTGTGTTTTGTTTTCTTATCGCCGATCTGTTTGGTCGTTGTGAATGTTGAGGTATGGTGTTGTCGCGGCTTTTGTCACGGGAGCGCCTACTCTGCATCTCATTAGTGATAGTTATGGGGGTCCTTTGTGGTGATGTTTTTAGCGGCTGCTATCGCGGTAAAAGTGGTGCTGTGGGCTGTTAGCACCTGCTTGTGAATGGTGGGGTAAATTTATTATGACTTTGTCTGCGATAAAGTGCAGTTAATTCCCTGATAGCTCCTTGTGAATATGCCACTGAAATTAGTGTTGAGTGCACTATGTATGGCCACCATGGTCCTTATCTGTCCAACATTAGAGCGGGATTTTATAAGACAGGAAGCTGGGCTGATATCTCTGGAGAAGGAGATTGGCGATTCTCCTGAATCCATGGTGGATGGGGAAAAACAACGTAGCAAAGTATGAGAGTTATGGGATAAACTAGAGAAGCATGTCCGTACTGTGGTGCGCTCCCTTTGGTATATGGATGGGGATATTATCTGTCTACATGAAGGGCCTGAAGAACGGTGTCCTCCGGGACACTATAAAAGAGGCCTTAATAGTAATGTTGCCAAAACCTGGAATACGGAAAACCCTATGTTTTCCCTTGTGCCTGCGCTAAAAGAGCTTCCTAGCACCAATGCAGCCTAGTGCCATAGTGCATGGGATGATTGTTTATGTGCAGGAAGGGGCCCCAAATGTCTTTTGATTAAGCTGGTGGTCTGACTTAGATGTTTAAATGTCTTCCAGGGGGTCATGTTCGCGATCCCCAGAATGGTGTTCTGAAAATTGGACTCCCTGGTGGAAGTCCTTTGGGTCCGTTGGCGGTGTAGCGTTGCTCTCAATACACTCTGCAATAAATGGGACAAGGGGGGGATGGAGGTTCCAGATCTAGAGCTTTACTACTTGGTGGCCCAGATACAGTATGCAGTACATCGGTTAGAAGGCGAGCTGAACTGGCAAGATCCCTGTTGGATGGCACGTATGATGGACATCTACTCGGAGTGCTTCGTCTGAGTGACCGGGATCTCACGGACTCCCTTCCTCATTTAATTCGCCTCATGGGTAAGCCTAGGGATAGAACTGTCAAACGAATACTCCAGTCCACGCTGTATACTCCTGATCATGATATCTAGATCATGCACAATTTTGCCCAAATAGCTGATGTCATGACAGTTGATCAATGGCAGGCAGGTTGTTGCATAACATTGTCAGACCTTTACCCGGAAGGACGTTTCTTCAAGGTGCAGAAGACAGCGGGATCTTTTGATGTAGGAGAGGGGCAATTTTTGCAGTATAATAAAATAGTGGCTACAGCGAGTAAATAAAGGAATCCTTTCCCGAGGCTCCTGACTCTTCGCACACATGGCTTTGCTGTCGACGGCGGGTCGGTGCTGACTCATCACACATATATGAAAGGAACCGTGTGCCGACCTGAGGTAACCACGGCTTCAACTGGAGTAGCCCTGGCAGGCAGTCAGCGCTGACCCAATAACCCTTAAGGAATGGTCCAAAATTCATGAGGGGATTCGAAAGGTATCATACTGTGCCAGATTCAAGCAAATCCAATACAATATAGTACATGTGATGTATTTGTCCTCAAAGAGGCTACACTACATCTATCCATCCAGAGGGCACTACTGGCCATATCATGCTCCTGTGACAGCAGATTTTCATCACATGATATGGCACTGTCCAGCTCTTACACCCTTTAGAAGGTAAGTTCTGTCCAGTATGAAAAAAAAGAAAAAGAAACACTGTAGCTTTGCATGTTGCGCCAGAACCGGAATCGTTGCATCAGACCTGGATTCCAATTTCATTTAGCATGACTCGTGCTGGGAATTTTTTTAACTATGTTAAATACAGTAGTTGCACATCTTTTATTTATTTATTTTTTGTACACTGTAAATTTAGTTGTAAAAAAAAGAAAAATGTTTGATTTACAAAATATTAGTATAGAGAAATTATTCAGATTTGTATGGTTTTCAAATCACGAGATTCTCTCTAATTTCAATGTATAAATATTATGGAAAAAAATTACTATTATAAATGTATTCATTAAAAATATTGAAATTTACAGCAAATGTATCTGCTCTGATATGATTGAATAGATGTGAGCTTATTTATGGTCACTTTATGGCAAGAAATGCTTCTATTAGGACTTGCCCATTTGTTTTTTTTTTAGGAAATTCCCGTTGTACCACAGGGAATCCCTCAAGTAACAATCCTATGCACCGCACCACTGACTCACTTTTACACCATGATGCGAGGTTCTATGTCTTGTTACCAGTGGCATACCAAGGGGGGTGGCACACATTTTTTGGATCGGCAGCCCCCCTCTTACCTACCGTCTCGAGCGGTAATCGCCCCCCCTCTTCAATTGGGCCCCCAACACACTCTTTCATGCTACCGCAGCCGGGCTGCAGACACGGGGACCGCCACGGAAGGCCAAAGTATTGAAACGTCACTGCACGTTACACACGTTTTTTTCCACAAGCGTCACGGGTGACATCATGGGCAATAGACTCTTAGTTAATCTTGTGTTATACAGCTCTCTATTGTTCCTGCAACGTAGCACTGCATGTTTGAACCAACTCTCCACTGCATGAAATGTAATGTATGTGGGCTCCAAGCGTGAACAATTTGGTTAATAAGGGGCAGTGTTTAATTTGAGCTGGTGCTTTCCGGTGCTGAGCACCGGCACTTAATTGGTTTCCGGTGCTCGGCACCTGCACCTAATTGTCAACACCCCAATTAGGGCAGCCTGCCACAAATTAGCGCTGCTAATGTAATTTAGAGATGAGCAGTATAATAGTTGCTTAGGAAAACAATGTGCATTAAAGAATTGCTCATACCTGCCTCCCCAGCCCTTACTTTAGCTTTGGGGGACCTGGAATAATCTGAACTGTCGCATTTACATGCGTGAGAGATGGTTAGTAGTTGTTTTGGCAGCGATGACAGGGGCAATGGGTGGTGCAAGCTGCAGTGACCTCCTGGTCAGAGCCCTGGCACTTCATATTTTACAAATTATGCACTGGGCAGTGCCCCATAGACACGTATATATGTAGACAATGCTCACAGTAAATAAACATGAGCAAATAGAAACAGTTATAATAAATATTAAAGTATGACTGTTTATGCCAACACTTTCGAATTATATGGTTCTCTGGTAGTTTTCATTAATATTTCTGGCGTGGAGACAGCATTAAAACCAAGACATCCGTGTTTGCATAATATTCATGTCAAGCCTTAAATCACTTGACGAAATAAAGAAATAGAAATATATATATGGTTATTTTTCTTGCTTATTATGATTTGCTAATTTTACAGAGTATATTATCACGTGGTTTCATAACTTTGGAAACTTATCGTGAAAAGAGGTATTACAAAAACTTAAATGATTTTTCATGTCCTTTCATAGAGGTTGAAAACCGATCGAGATTCTTTATCAGTTTAATTTGAGTACCTGGAAATAAACCCTACGTTGCAGGTGCCCTTCTTAGCTATATCTAAAGATGCATATACATATATCATGATTGATGAATAAAGAAGAAATACCCACATCAGCTTCGTAAGGTTAATCGACATTAACGAATTACAGACAGCTCAGATGAAGGTTTGCGCTTCTAAAGTTATACACTACCACTGACGATTACAGCATATCCGGAAGCAGAACTACACCCATCTCTAGAAAAGAGCTAGTGTGTACAGAGTTCATAAAACGAAGACTTTTTGTGTCGCTACTTTGGTTGTGCTCTCAAAGTCAATAGGTTTTGTGGAGGTATATGTCCTTTCCTGGCACTGTACACTTTAAATATTTGCATGTGCGGTTAATTTCAGGACGTAGTCCTCAAAATACGTCATGAGACAGAGAAAAGCTTATAAATTGATGGCTGAGTAACGGGTATTGCGCTCCTCAAATTTTGAGATGGTAAAAGCTTCCCTGGCCATGTACAGAGGACTATTTCGGTCTCAAGCAGTGCTTTAAATGGACAAAAATAAGTGCAGGTACTCATCAAAAGGAGGGATAGACTGAAGTGGAGCTTGGGGCGGGCATAAGGGTGGTGCTAAAGGCGGAACATGGGGCAGGCTACTTTTTTTTACCTTTCTAAGGTTTTTATGCAATAAATATGCATGCATTGTTAGAATATCAGATGTATCTGTCCATTCGCTTTTTACATTAATAACCATTTATATAGCACCTACTAAGTGTTTATTACTACCCAAAGTAACCCCTTTATAGCAACAGTAAAAAATGAAAAGATTGAGAAAAAAACAGTAAGGTATATATATATATATATATATATATATATATATATATATATATATATATATATATATATATATATATATATATATATTACCTACTGGCGGTCGCCAGTAGGTAGTTATAGTTAGGATCTACTGTCCATAGGAAATCGCAACATTCTATTGGGAATTACTTTGGCGCCGGTGGACGAATCTTCGCAAATTTCTCCAAGAAAATGGCCCACTCCGCTCCTTCCTTGAAAGTTGGGGGGGATCCGTCAAGCGGGGCCGAGATAAAAGGGGGGTCCCAAAATGTATTTTCCCCATGTTAATTTCCATAGGGCGGTCAAACTCACTTTTAGCCCGAACGGCTGAATGGATTTGCACCAAACTTGGCAAAATCGTAGGGACTGGTAGCCCGATGTGCCTTTGCTATCTCAAGATATGTGCTCCAGTGGTTTTTGAGTAATTTAGGTTCAAAAAAATATATATATCTATGGCAGCGCCCCGGTACGCGCACCGGGGAGCGCCCTGGGCGCGCCACGCGACTTGCCCACAGAAAGCTGATTGGCTCTCGGGTGTCTGTAAACATTCGAAACAGTCCGGAGCGGCCGCCATCTTGTGTCTCGGTAAAATCGAGACATAAGAGGTGGAAAAATCAAAGGGAGAAATGACCATAAGGGGGCAGGGATAGACCCCCCTGACCCCCTAGGTTTGATGTGGGTGCCATAAAAGGGCCCAGCGGGGCAAAAAAATATATATATTTTTTTGATTTGCACGGGGGGAGCGCCCGGTACGTGCACCGGGGAGCCGACCGGGGAGCGTACCATGGGGAAAAAAGAATGACCGACTTTTCCAAAAATGAAGCCTTTTTTTATAAATTGGAGGTAGTTCTAAAAAGAACTGTTTTGTTTCCTTCTTTTTGTTGTTTTATATTTTTTAAATGTTTTTTTGAACATTTTAAACTTTTTGGGGGTTTTATGAACAGTTTTATATTTTTTTTGTACTTTTCATGGGGAGAAACGAAAAAACAGGGAATTGAAAATGGCTCAACTGGAGCAAAAAAAAAGAAAATAAATAATTATGGTTTATTGGGGCATTTGTGGTTGTCCCCAGCAAGGACGATGAGCTTTACGCTCTGTTCTCCGTAGGAGATGGTCTTCCCACAATATTTACAGATAATTCGGAAATCTGCAAATCGTGGCTGAATGCAAGGCATCGTCTCACTTTCCTCTGGTGCCGACGGAGTGGGTTGCTTTCTTTCTGAGATGGTGCTTGTGGATTGGGGAGGGTTACTGGCCAGTTCCCTCATCTCTGCAGCAGAATTGTTTATTGGATGCTTTCGTTGCATGTGGCGAATCATCATGTTGTTTCCAAATGAATATTTTTTATTAGGGTTCCCCCTAGAAAGTTCCATGCCACAGATTAGGCAAGTCACCTTGGCTGCATTTACTTTTTTCTTCCCCTCTGGGATCGAAAAAAACTCCCATATAATGTGTGGTCTTGGCTGATATGGGGTATTTTGTTCTTCAAGCCATCTTCTCCTCCCCTCTTCCTCCTCCTCCTCCTCTTCCTCCTCTTGTTGACCAGCAATGAAATCTTGTGGTGGTCTTCTTGGTGGTTGTGGTGGTGGTGGTGGTGCAGATGCACCAGCTGCTGCTGCTACTGAAGCTATTATAAAGATCAAAAAGGTACAGAGAGGTACAAACAGGTCTTCCTAAGTCAAAGGACAAAGTCAGAATAAGGAAAAAAGGTGGGGTCTTTCATCCTTTTGAAAAAAAATGTATTGAACCAATGAAAAGTGTTATTTTCAGGTCACAAGACCAGGGGCTTCATCATTATGAAACCAAAACTGTTATGAACCAATGAAAAGTGTTATTTTCAGGTCACATGACCCGACGCGCTTACGCTACGCGCCCCAGGGCGTGCCCAGGGGCGCGTCGCGTAAGCGCGTCGGATGCCTACGTTGTGCGATCGTATTCGCTCGAGTGCTTCCGGGTGCGCTTACGCCGTGCGTATCACTCGGACGCGGCTACGCGATACGTCACGATCACGTTTTCCTTCACGATATTGGCGCGAACGGGACGCTCTCCGGTACGCGTCCGGGGTCCTTCATAATACTACGCTTTCCGGGGCGCGCACCGGGAGCGCTCCAAGGCAAAAAAAAAACACCAAAAAAAACAATATACAAAAAAAAAATTGGCCAAAATTGTAGGGACTGGTAGCCCCATGTGCCTTTGCTATGTCTCAAGATATATGCTCAAGTTGTTTTTACGAAAATTAACTTTGAAAATATATATATTGGGCTACATTGGGCTATATATATGTTAGAGCCAAAATGTAGCCCAAAGTAGCCCAAAGAAGGCCACCAGAGACAAAAAAAACAAATGTAGCCCAAATATTAGCCAGATGTAGCCCAAATATAGCCCAATGACAGAATGTCCCAGAGTGTTCTAAAGATCAACTAGAGCGCTAACAGTCTTACTTATAAACTGAGACTTATAGTTAGGAATTAGCATTTAAAAAACCTTTGAAATTCACTGAAAAAACCATAGGTTTCACACCAGTTATAGTTAGGAATTAGCCTTTAAAAAACCTATTAAATTCACTGAAAAAACCATAGGTTTCACACCAGTTATGGTTAGCTGGAAATTTTAATGACATAAAACCATTAAAATTCCCACGTTATAGTTAGTTGGACTCACTATAACTTGCGCGTGCAATACACTGCTGATGACGTCACATGTTACATCACTCATGACATTGTCAGTGACATCACTCATGAAATAACTGATGGCACCATCCTTGTGACAGAGTGACAGACCTCCTTTCACTGTAATGTAACCATTGAAACACATATTCAAAAATAGAAACTAAAATTTTTTAAAAAATGGAGATAACCATATCAGTTACAACAACCAATTCAGTAATTCCACCATCTATATACACATCTACTCATTCACAAACAGTTCAATATACTCACTCATACATATACTCACTCATCATATGTAGTGATACACCTATACATCCTGTTACACACCGACAGTCATCCAAAAGTTACTCACACACATACTCACACATGCAAATAAACAATTGAACATCCATTTATTTGCATATAGAGCTATACACACACGACCACCTTACTTCTATTGAAATTTAAACATATTTATTCTCTTAAACAATCCCTTATAGAAACACATACTTATTTAAACAGGAACTCTTACAATCTCTTACTCTCACATATACTCACTTATATACATCAATATTCACATATACTAGATTAAAACATATATAGTTACTGATAAAGACACTAGTGAGACAGTCATTCACTCACTAACATACACATATACACACTCATTCACCCATACAGTCCTGCACATATGCTGTCTTCAAAACACATACAAACCGAGAGTCAGTCAATCATGCATCTATGTGCTAAGTAATACCCCCACCAAACCATATAGACACTCATACTGATACTAAGAAAAACATCTAATAACCCATGTACATACACATGTAGCTACTCACCAACCCATGCAGCTACTTATACACAAAGTGAAACACTAATACATATATTTAAAAATTTAAACATTACTCACTAATATTTATTATTCAGAAAGACACACATTCACTGGATGGTGTCATCAGTGATGTCATGAGTGATGTCACTGACCATGTCATGAGTGATGTAATATGTGACGTCATCAGCAGTGCATTGCACGCGCAAGTTATAGTGAGTCCAACTAACTATAACGTGGGAATTTCAATGGTTTTATGTCAGTAAAATTTCCAGCTAACTATAACTGGTGTGAAACCTATGGTTTTTTCAGTGAATATATATATATATGCCTTGTTTTTGCATGCAGGTCCTTGCTCCAGGGACATAATTCACTAAGATATATGCCAAGGATGTTAACTAAGATATATGCCAAGGATGTTAACTTGTGACCTACAGGGAAGACAAGGATCTATGCAACAAAAACAGTATCCTACTGAGCTATCTACATTAAAAAATTCTCTGAACTACATGTTGCATACTATGCTTTCCAGCAGTCACAATGACCCTCGATGCAAATTTATTGTGAGTTAAACCTTAGATTAGAATGCACACAGATCTTTCTAGCAAGTGCATTAACCACCAGAGTTATCCACTTTCTTGCTACTTAAGGTGCCCCAATCTTACTGAAGAGAAAGGCACTGTCTTCCTGTGTCATAGGATTAGTAAATACTTAGCTGCCAAAAAACTAGCAATTTATCAGACACTCTTTTCATTCCCGTCCCACCACAGGCATCAGTAACTGGAAAAAATGCTTGAATGTGTTTTGAAGATCCACAATATCAAGCCTTTGACTTTTACATAGTGCTCAACAGCTTGTCTTGTGATAGATGTACTGGCGAATTTGTGTTAAAAAGTCTAATGGTAGCAGTTTACAAATAGCGCTTTCTGCTACAGAAGCGTCATTGTAGCACCGTGTTACCTTGAACAATGCCACTCACACCCTCGCCCATTAGATTTAATAGCCATCTCTCTGCCCCCGCTGTGTAAAAACAAAGGCTAATCGAACCTCCCTACAGCCACACCCCTACTCTGATGGCTTCCAGAGCAGCATATGCAGATCACTGTGCACTGGTGACAAGAACAGCTGTTCTCTTGAAGGGGCCCAGCCCAGGCTTCCGCTGTGATTAAGAGTGGAAGGGGCTGCTGACGTACGAGGTGATTGATGACAGAAGCCCACCTGCATCAAAACCAGGCTCTTGTGAGTACCGGTACTCACCTTATTCAAGGAAAAGTGCCGGTACTCGATGCGAGAAAATGAACAAGTGCTGGTACTCAGTACTGGTGAGTACCGGCCCATTTAAAGCACTGGTCTCAAGGGGAACTACAATTTGGCCTGAAACATATACTTTGCATTTTGCATATACCAGAGCGAGGGGAGAGAGAAAAAGAGTTATTTTTACCTAGTAATCATGAAAAATGTCCTACAAATTAAATTGAGGAATTTATTGTGAATACAAATAGTTGTATGCCTGTAACTTAATCTGAAATCCAATGTGTCATTCCTTTTTTTTATTTCAAAGTATTTTATTGAAACTTTATATATATATATATATATACAGTACAGTAGTAGTGCTTGAGGGTGAATACAGACGCCTTTGGGGTGGCATAAGTCATAGTGGCTCTTATGGCTGGAAGAAAGTCACAAATGCTCGAACTGCTGGTTGGCGTAAATTGTTCCAGGTAACACTGTTGTACCCTCGCTAAGAAGAAAGAGAGGAGTGAGGAAAGGAGGAGTGGAAGAAGGTAGGTGTGGGGGAGGGGAGACAGAGCATTATGATGTTCCTCCGTGGTGAGCATCCAGTGCCCATTATTGGCTTCAGTGGGCAGAGTACGACGGCTTCTATGGGGGTTTGTTTGGACCCAAGTGTCTATCCAGCGAGGCCCACATTTCGCCCCTTGCTGTGTGATTGGGTGAATGCAGTGCCGTTATGTTGTCCGCCCCTCTGAGGAAGGTGATCCAGTTGACCCAGCCTTTGAAGGTCGCCTTCCCTGTGTCTTTCCAGTTCGCTAGTATTGTTTTGACTGCTACAGTGAGGAGAAGGTCTATCAGGTCCCTGTCCCCCTTGGAGTCTAGATCTGGGGCCATGAATGCAGTGGCTAGCCCCACAAAGCCTGGTTGTATTTCCCGTCCTGCTATCTTAGTGATGAAGTCCCTAACCTTATTCCAGAAACTCGTAACTTTGGTGCAGTAAAAAAATCAGGTGAGCGAGGTCACATCTCTCCTTTTGGCAGTTCCAACAGGTGTCATTTTCTCTGACTCCGACCTCCGCTAGGCGGGCCGGTGTCCAGTAGGCCCTGTGTAGCAGCCAGTATTTAATTTGTGCCACCTGGAGGGAGACTTTGTTTTGGGAGGCTGAGATCCACAGGCGGCATTTTTCCCTCTCGCTCAGTTGTCTCTCGAGCAGTGTTTCCCAAAACCCTACCGCCTTAGTGTTGAGGTTCGATGTCATAGGGCTTAGGAGTTTGTATATGTGGGAAGTCTGGTGGCCTATCTTGTTCAGGCTGTGCATGTATTGTATGATGGAGGGGACCTTTTTGTCTAAGTTTGCACAAGCCCATAGTCTACCAATGTGTCTTATTCTGATATGCATAATAACCATGTTCACTATGAAATTCAACTGAAGACAGAACTAATGACTTTTCTGTTTAACTGCATTCAAGAATAACATCAATCTCGCACTAGAAGGCCACTGTATATTTAACCAATAGACGATTGCTTTACCAAATGCAAGAGTGGACGATAAATTCCTTAATTTAACCTTCATGTTCGCACCTAACCACAGCGACAGGGAATTCTGTCCTTCAAATCACTTCACAGCTGAGACATCAACACAGAAGATGAGACAACCATGAGATGAAATAGCTACACGGAAATGTTCTGTTTTACATTTTCATTAAACGGCAGACAAGCACCTAAATATTTACGTCTTCTTCTAATGTGTTTAGGTAAGCAAATATTCAGATTCCTAGTTTGCTTTTCTACCATTGGATAGCAAAGGAATTTACTGACAATAGATAACGGTGAGGACAAAGAGTGACGCTTAAAATTCTAGTCCTAAGGATATTAAGGGACCCATTACAAATAACACGTAATTCCAAAAAGACCCTTAAGGCCTGATTACGAGTTTGGCGGTCTTCCGACCGCCAGTTTTGCCATGGCACAGCAGTGGGAGTCCACTGTCCTCCGCATTACGACTTCTTGAGTCGCTGCGCCAGGGACCACAATATGTTGAGCAGAGACTGGTGCAGTCCTGCTCAGCATATTACAAGTTCCTGGACTACTTGCCTTTTCAAGGCAGAGCCCTACCATGCAAAGGCTGGCGGTGCGGAAACGGAGGGGGCCCTACAGGGGCACTTTTTTGCTGTTCCCATTGCAGTGCCTGTTTTCCAGGCACCGCCATGGGAATACACAGAACCGCCAACCGTATTACGAGTTGTGCATTTTCAACTTGTAATATGGGTGCCAGTCCTTTAGCGATCTTGCACGAGTTTGACGCAGCATGGGCAGCATTGCACCAGCTCAGCTGCGCCAAACTCGTAATGAGGCACTAGGAGGTCTTACCAGCACCATTAGGAATCAAGTCGTGCAGAAACACAGTGGGTCCAGAGTGTTTCATCCTGCATATTGCCCACTGAATTCAGTCAAAATGCCCTGGTGAGAATCCATCTGGAAACTGAGAAAAACATGCTGGTATCAGAATTGAACAGTTTTCTGCATGTTGTTCTCTAATACCTTGCAATAAAGTTCATCCGTCTTGGAATTATTGATGTAGTAGGTAATTCCGGAGCTGGAAATACTGGGTCATTTGTGTGGTCACTTCTATTGGGCCCCTAGGTGAGGCGAATTTTTGGTGCTCCACTTGTTTTGAACTCTGAGAAATTTGAGACTGAGAGACTTCCAGAAAGTGAGAAGGTACTGGACTTCAGCTGTGACAGCTCTTAGTTGTCATGGGGCACCCACATTGCAGCCCACAAATCAAGGAAACTAGGGGAATATTGCAAAGGAGATAGTATCACCAGAAGGTCAGTTTTACCGACAATCTGGTGGCGCTAGGCCCTTCTTCATATTTACAAAGTGGTGCAAAGCCACTTTTTGTGACTTAACAGTGCCTAGTAAATACAGCCCCTTTACATGCATGATTTAGCGTGAAAGGGGCATGGAATGGGTGCTGGTGGGGGCATTCCACCGCAACACCCATTCCTTTTTTACGCTGTCCCATATTTACAGAGAGGTGTAAATCTGAGGCAGTCCCAAACATGAACACCCTGCAAGAGCACTCGCTCAAATGACAAAACGATGAGACATAATGCTATTTCTCCTAATTTTTTGCTTTTGCTATGTGTATTGTAGAGTGCCGCACACATAGAAAAAGCAAACACCATTAATGATTGTTTATCTGCAGGAAGGTGTCCCTTTCTGTACTAAACAATCATTAAATAATGACCATTTGCTACTTCTATGTGTGCTGCTTTTTGCCATACACATATAAGTAACAAGTCACCATTACATCACCTGCATATAATCAATCATTCCCTGCAATTTTGCCTGCATTGGCGCTAGGCAGCTAATTTCAGCACCAGTGCAAGGGAAAACACAAGGGTGCACTGCATTTTTGTAAATATGGTGAATGCCCGCGTTTTGGATATGTTGGAGTTTGATGGTGCCAAATTTGGGACAGCTCTGCGCTCTAACATTTCATTGTAAATATGCCCCAAAATATGTCCCCCTTTTAGTAATTGCCTCTCATGGTAACGAGTTAGAGCAGTCTCCATGCCTTACGCAGGCAAGGTGCTTAAGGGTAGAGACTCAGACCTTTGCAACACAGCAAACAACTCTGAATAAATTGGCGACTAGTCAGTACTTTTTCGAAGTTTTTGTTTATTAAACACAAAACTAAATTACAATGCACAAATTAACACATTTGTGCAGAATGGCATGGCAGGTGGAATTTCTTATTAGAGCTCCTTCTAAAGACCTCCCCACCTACAGGGGTTGCATAATGAATACATTTCTCATAAGTAAGGTAACCCCTTATGTGTACTCTATACACCTTATACTGGAGGAATGTCTACCAATCCATGCACCAGTAGACCCTAAACCAAAATACCTGACCTTGAGCCTAATACAACCAAGGAAAGTGGGTAGATAAACAGACAGGCACACAGTCATAATTCCACATAAAGCAAGGATACCTAACATTTACAGAGACCTAGAGTCACTCATTGTGAGCCCAATGAGTCTAATAAACCAGAAAATGCAGGGGGGACCACTGCTGTACCTGGGTGCCCCAAAAGAGAAGGGAGTCTCTTTGAGTTGCCACTCCCCTTCTGGGTTACTACCACACAAGTTATGCACATATTTCAGGTCCAGCAGCTGGGACATATGAGGTGACTGTTATGGCTTGTAGTTTTCTCTTTGACGTGACCATGAGCCTCATTTTATTCCCTCATTTCTTCAGTTTCTCAAACTGCATTGCTGGCATGTTTCTCTAAGCATAGCGGGTGCCCCATGTGGAACACACATGAACATTGTACTTGAGATTGTGTGGAAGCCAAGTCTGCAAAGTCAATATTTAGGGCTCTGTCCAAATAGTCCCACAGTACCTTGGCAGAAATCAGTTATACAAAAACTGGTATGATATGGGGATGCATTGTTATCAAAGTACTTTCCACCATGATAATTTAAATTAGTCTCTGGTGATGCATTTAATTATACAAAACATTATTTATTCTGATTATTTAGTACGCATAGTAATCTTCACTCCAAGTGCAGGTACCTAAAGTGCAGTTAAACAAACAAATATGTCTCACAGTATACATATATAATATTGTGTAGTAACTGGAAACGTCCTTCAGCCTTCCAATTGTTTGTACATAAAATGGCCATGCTTCTTAATTTTTGCACGGTCCATTAGAGAGGTAGTCTATATCGGGAACACACACGGAGGACAATTAGCCTTCTGTATCCAAGTGCATGTCCATAGGATTATTCTTTGTACAATTTACAAATTGAGAAATGCAGAGTCCTTAAAGATGATGTGTTGCCGCGTTTAAGCCCTTTACAATTCAGAGCCTCTTCAGGACAGTGGAAGAAAGAAAAACCAGTTAGGAACTTGTAACTGCCTGCTGTTGCAGTCAAGGAGCCTCTACAGCCTACGGGGAGGCTGCTCAGGAGTCATAGGGGCAGATGTGTCACGATTCCATTTTGCGATTTCTAAATAGCGATTTTTAAGGAATCGCTATTTAGAAATCGCAAAATGGGATGCATGTAAAAAATCGCTATTTTTTAGCGATTTCTTAATCTTCCTTATTTGCGAATTCCCCATTTGCGAATTTGCAATTAAGGAATAATTCCCATTCATTCCTATGGGCCAGGAGGCCCATAGGAATGATTGTGAAATTAATCTCAATTTGCGATTCGCAATTTGCTAATCGCGAATTGAGAATAATTTCAAGGGTGCAGGGGTGTCTCAAGGACACCCTGCTGCACCCCTGAAATGTACATGTGTGTGCATATTGCACACATACATGCCCTATGGGCATGTGTGTGCGTCACATGCCACCTTCAAAAATGCCAAATTGTGCATTTTTAAAAGAATTCGCAAATTAACATCAACTACAAGTTGGTGTTAATTTGCGATTTCTTAACCAAAATTCGCAATTGAAAAATGCTACATATATAGCATTTAAGGAATTGCAAAAAAATGCGATTCCTTAAATGCTATGGCAAAATAAGGAATCGCAAATTTTTGCGATTCCTTAATTTGCGAATTTTTGATGCATTACAAAACATGCAAATAGACCGTTTGCGATTCGCAAAGGCTGAAATTCTGCGAATTTCGGCCTTTGTGATTCGCAAACGGCTTGATACATCTAGGCCATAGTTTCTTATTCGTGGATGCCTAAAAGGTCCCAGGGCAGCCCTCCGGGATTGCAGTCTGCATAAACCTTCAGATAAGCCGCAGTATGCTATTAGAAAAGGAAGAAACCTTTAGAACAATCCTATATTTGTTATCTTAAGAATCTTCTGTAGTGAAGCCAGCTCAGTTGTCGGACGAACTTTTAAGATAACAAATATGGGACCATTCTAAAGGTTTCTTCCTCTTCTAACAGCATACCGTGGCTCATCTGAAAGTTTATGCAGATCGCAGTCCCGGAGGTATTGTTTGATTCTGGGCAAATCACTTAATTTCCTTGTGCCTAAATGTGTGTAAAATGTATTTTTATAATTTACAGTTGATGTATATGATCCTGTATTTTGTATCCCTACCTTTCAGGTGAAGTGGAGCTCTCATTTGCTTCACTGCTAGATAGATGCTATATAAATACCAATACAAACATGCATACATAAATGGTAGGCTTGTTTCCTTTCCTTCATCTGTGATCAACTCTTCTCTTAATGCCTCTGCCCCTTTGCAGGGGTTTAAAAGTGGAGATGGAGATTTCTAGAAGTTCAATGACTCTGCCGAATCCATAGTTACCATATCACCACACCAGCGCTTGCTGATATTTCCAGCACACAGGCTGACCTAGTTCCCAGCATAGGGTCTTGGCATATTTAAAGACGGCACAATTAAATAACAGTTGGAAGGAGTTCTCCCTGTAGCATAGCCTCACCCCTAACTAACACTGCAACACTGATTCCTTCCCTTGAAGACATCAAAGACATCCCTGCAAGACATCAAAGGTAACCTATGATGTGACTGCTGCCAGAGTTCTACCTATAACCCCTATGTCACTGGAAGGATGGCAGTGAATGTTACTTACCCAAAGCCCTCTCTTGCCAAAGCTTTCCTTTAGCAAGAGAATTGGTCTGTTGGTATTGGGAGGTTGGGAACTTCCAGCAGCATGCAGACTAGTTGATCTGGGCCAGCATGGTAGTTCAAGGCCTTAGTCTCAGGGAGAACAAGTAAATCCCAACTTATATTAAGGAGAGCAAATGTGGTAATCTGCACCCTTTTGAATAGTACAAGAGTCATAGCAATTTCTTTTCTTTGTTGAATCAATCCGAAATTATTTTGATCATTTTCATCTAACGTGTTAATTCAGTCAAATATTGCAAACTTATTATTTGATTTGAAAATAAAATGATTTTCTTTTGCTTTCCTAATTGAAATCAAAGACCAATTCAGGTCACAACCAATTCAAGGTCCCATTCACAACAGAGCTACATATATGTCGATACCAGGCTGAGTCATGCCACATCTTTCCTCACACAGCCCACCATCTATTGCACATATGTTCGTGTGCAACCATTTCAGCGCCTCTACCCCAGCTGTACAGCAGTATCTTTATTTGAAAAGGTCTTAGAGGTTACAGCTCACAACCGCTTTGACAGAAGCTTAGAAAAGGTGAAACTTAGTTATAGGGTCGAATAATTAATAATCAAACAACAGGAGATCCGAAATCAAATTATCTATGAAGAGTAAGCGGATCACAAGTTCACAACCTATGTGGTCACAGTCTCTCATCTAGCTACACTCTTCAATGGGATAATGATTGATACAGGCAATGCCAGGTCGGAAATGGCGCTGCTGATTCCGTGGTGAACACTGCTTAAATTGATGGGACCATCACATTTCGGCTCCTACAACAGTGCTCATAACCTTTTCATTGTTTTATATAAGAATATCGACCACAAAAATATTGTCATACAAAAATCGGATTACCAAAATATAGACAACCAAAATAGGAGCTTTAAATGCTTATAATGTAAAATGCAAAAATGAAAATTACCAAAATATAATTGTCCTACATATCGACATTACACTCTATTTATTTATAAATAACTTTAGTATAATGTAAAATAAACAATATGGCTGAGATACCCGCCACCCCCTCTCAACACGATCCCAAAAGGAGGGAAACCGGAAACAGTTCTTAAAGTTTTTGGATGTGGGAGGGAGTGACCCTCCCGCGGCCGTATTTATTAAAACAAAAAATTAAACATTAAACGTTTCATGTTATGTACAATTTCATTATCACATTGCGATGTTTGGCTAATCTTAACATATTCTCTAATACAGAGGTTCTCCTAGCCGAACTAGCATCCTACAAAAAACATTCTCTATAAACATTGAAATTGTACATCCTAACGTTTAAGGGCCAACGGCAAGGTCATAACCGGTGTCAAGATCCCTAACCAGACTTACCCCTCCCACTTGGGAAGGGCGACAGCACAGAGGCTTACCTCAAGTGCAACTACTAACAATTTCCCTTGACTTGTCGGGGGCACTTAAGACTCGACGCCATTTAAAGGTCGTTCGAATACTTGTGTGTGGTATCTAGAAGGTATCGTGGACCTCCCCCCACCCCACACAACTTACCGCATCTGCCGTCGCAGATGACACTGGCCCCGGGAAATTCCTCAGGAGGGGGCTGTAACCCCTCCTACACAGGAAGGGGCCTTGACCGCCTTTCCTTGACTTCCGGCGACCCGCCCTTAGACGGGACCGCCTCCCCATTGAGGGGCCAATGGCCACCTCCCCCGAGCGCTCCCATCCGTGTTGGGTGACGCCCACTCATAGGGATCTACCAATTAGTGCTCACCGATCATGACCTTACCGCCTACCAAAACATAAATACGACGATTCTTACTCGAACCTATGACAACATTGGTCGCTACGACCGAAAGAGTATGCTTAAAATGCAACACTACATCAAGTCATTTTAATCGTAACAACCTAAACGATATTCACCATACTTTATTAAGATAAACAACAAAACTGAAACTTTCACAACCTGTAAACGAAAACAGCAAAAACATACTTAGAAAATTCACTTTATTGCACAACAACTTGCTGTCCTCAGGGGCTGGTGGGTGGGTCAAAATTGGCTCTTCGTTCTGTCCCGAGCTCACGTGTAGCGAGGAGGTGCAGCTTCGGAGCACAAGAACAAGAGGACGTCTTCTGGTCTTGCGTCTCTTTTTATCCGTCTTCAGGGCGGGCGTAAACCCGCCCCTGCCCGTCCCGTGGGCGGGGCTGGTTACGTCGGTGTCTAGGCCAGCCCACTCTAGAGCAGGAAAAAGCGCGCCCCGGCTACGCCGCTTCGGGCATACCAGCCGAGACGCGCCTCCCGCCAAAAAATGGCTTCCCGGGGGGATCGAGGCACTCCGCCATACGTTCGGGGGGACCGAGTGGTCGCCCCTTTCCATATGGCTGAGATACCCGCCACCCCCTCTCAACACGATCCCAAAAGGAGGGAAACCGGAAACAGTTCTTAAAGTTTTTGGATGTGGGAGGGAGTGACCCTCCCGCGGCCGTATTTATTAAAACAAAAAATTAAACATTAAACGTTTCATGTTATGTACAATTTCATTATCACATTGCGATGTTTGGCTAATCTTAACATATTCTCTAATACAGAGGTTCTCCTAGCCGAACTAGCATCCTACAAAAAACATTCTCTATAAACATTGAAATTGTACATCCTAACGTTTAAGGGCCAACGGCAAGGTCATAACCGGTGTCAAGATCCCTTACCAGACTTACCCCTCCCACTTGGGAAGGGCGACAGCACAGAGGCTTACCTCAAGTGCAACTACTAACAATTTCCCTTGACTTGTCGGGGGCACTTAAGACTCGACGCCATTTAAAGGTCGTTCGAATACTTGTGTGTGGTATCTAGAAGGTATCGTGGACCTCCCCCCACCCCACACAACTTACCGCATCTGCCGTCGCAGATGACACTGGCCCCGGGAAATTCCTCAGGAGGGGGCTGTAACCCCTCCTACACAGGAAGGGGCCTTGACCGCCTTTCCTTGACTTCCGGCGACCCGCCCTTAGACGGGACCGCCTCCCCATTGAGGGGCCAATGGCCACCTCCCCCGAGCGCTCCCATCCGTGTTGGGTGACGCCCACTCATAGGGATCTACCAATTAGTGCTCACCGATCATGACCTTACCGCCACAGGTCCGGATAGTTGACCGGCTATCCGGACCCCCCACAAAACTCCTACCTAAAGGTCATGTTTTAACGATTTTAACCAAGCTAGGAAGTCTCCTATGAGTAACTCATTGCCCACCCTCGACAAATGCACACCATCCCTCAAATACATACTGTCATCATTAATACAACTATGTGAGATCGAATGCAATGTCTTGGAACGGAACAACCTACTCACTTTGTTATTCAATTTTTTAACGGAATGATTCAAAGCAGGGATCGAGATAGCTCCCCGCCACACTTTTCGTGGGATCATATGAGACCACGCATTTACACACCCCGGAACTCTCCTTGCTAACCAACTTACCGTGGAAAGCATAGCTTCCAGGAGAAGTCGTCTACCGGTGGTGACTAAATCATTGCCCCCCAAATGTACTATGACTATGGACGGCGGTGACCTCATCCGCTCTAACAAACCCTCAAAGAATGCTTGAAACTGGTCAATCCAGAGACCGCCCCTTCCGTGGAAGGACACTCTGTACCCGTATTCACCAGGTACGTGAATCATATCACCTGCTTTGAATACGTCTGCGGCCCGTCTCACGTATGAGTGGCCTACGACCCACACCTCCTTTCTCTCAGCCGGTGATGTGTGACCGCTGGCCTGGTGTTGGGTCAACTGCACAGTCCGCCCTGCCACACAGGCTTGCGCAACTGAAAACAAACAAAAGACAAGAAGCGTGAGTACATGATTACAGCTTCACAACATGTGCAATCGCACGTACCTCTTATAACAATTGGAGGACCAACGCCCCACACGTTTCACTTGTTCTACATTAAGACCCCTGGCTGTAGCTTCAGTGGCAGCCCCTATACGAAAGGAATGGGTCCCAAATTCACCCGGGTCCAAGCCCGCTGCGGCAATGGCCATTGCAAGCACCCGCTGAAACTGAAACCTCGTCAGCGGGGTGGCGTCTATATGCCTCAACAATGTCCCCCCCCATGATGCCACCCTTCGTGCTAGGTAATCTTCTAAGCACTGTACCGGACACATGGATGACTCGGGAATCCTGCGAATGATCGTGCAGTCCCCCCTCCCATCTTGGTCAGACTTGGACCTGAGAAAGGAGACAACCATCGCATCACCCCTGATCTGAACATGTTCCCTGCACAAGCCCCCCGACACATCCTGTTTGTTCCTTGCAACTAGCTCACTAACTCTCATAGCCCCGTGAAATGCCAGCGTAAATGCAGTCCGGAACAAACAGGCCTCGAAAGGGGACGAGCATGGGGGAGTGTGGCCAGTAACTGGGACAATCTATCAAAACCTATCGGTCGTCTTATGTCCACTCTGCGACCCTCAAGACGTTGCCACCCACGCAGCGCTTTCTGTACCGTAAAAGACGCTGTGGGGTCCAGGATGCCATGGGCCCTGGCAACAAAGGAAATGGCGGCACGATGCCTTTGGGCCGTAGCCACCGATTTCCCAGCCTTACGTAAGGACATCAGAAAAAGTACTACCCACTCTTCCTGACCCCACAGTCCCCCTCTCTCTGCCCCTAAAAAGGCTAAATAGGCCTGAAACGCCCCTTCATATGCCTTCCTTGTCCTGGGTGCTAGACTCTCTCCCACGAGGTGACGAAGTTCGGGGCACCGAGAGACCAGAGAGCTTCGGGGAAGGGTGCCGGCTCTGGGTCCGCTGAAGGAAGGAAACCCAAGAAAGCCTGCTTGTGAAAACGAGACAGTGCATCAGCAGCCTGATTCAACACCCCTGGGACATGTTTAGCTCTGAATATCACGTTCAGTTGCATACAGAGTAGGACAATTTCCTTAAGCAGCCTCAAAATCAATTTACAACGGGCTGCCTGACTATTGATGCATTCTACCACGGTCATATTGTCGGACCAGAACACAACAGAATGATCTCTGAACCCTTCCGGCCAGGTTCTCAGGGCCACCAGAATGGGAAAAAGTTCCAGGAAGGCAATATTACTCGTCAGCCCTTTTTCGTGCCACCATAGGGGCCACCTTTGTGCCGACCATTTTGTGCCGAAAATGGCGCCAAAGCCTATGCTTCCTGCTGAATCTGTCCATAGCCCAAGCTCTTCGGAGGACACGGCTGGCTTGTTCCAGACGACTCGGCCATTGAAGTCCGCCAGAAATGCTAACCAAATCCGCATGTCCTGGCGAACCTCGGCCGATAACCTCGTGCGATGATGACCCTCTTTTAGGCCAACCATCGCTTGAGCAATTGAGCGGGAAAAGGGGCGAGCCATTGGGATCACCCTCAAGGCAAAGTTCAACTTTCCCACTAATTGTTGCAACTGATGTAGCGTAACCTTGGATACATGTAAACATACTTGGAGGGCTGCCCTGAATTTCAAGATTTTGCTAGCTGGTAAACGGAAACACCCCTCCCTTGAGTCCAACTCGATCCCCAAAAACTCGAGGCAAGTCGTGGGACCCATGGTTTTACCCGGTGCCAATGGTACGCCAAAATGACCCATCAACACACAGAATTCAGCTAAGGCCTGGGCACATGCGGGATTTCCGGCGGGGCCAAGGAACAAAAAGTCGTCAAGGTAATGCATTACATTTCGGTAACCCGTTTTCGTAGTGAACACCCATTGCAGGAAAGTACTGAATTGCTCAAAGTAAGCACATGATATAGAGCATCCCATTGGCATACACCTATCCATGTAGAATGACCCCTGGAACCCGAATCCTAGCAGACGCTGATCGTCTGGGTGTACCGGGAGCAACCGGAACGCTGACTCGATGTCTGATTTCGCCATCAGCGTCCCGGGCCCCAGGCGATTCAAGATGGCTACTGCCTCATCAAACGATGCGTATCGCACCGAACAAACTTCTGGATCAATTGCTTCGTTCACCGAAAGCCCATGGGGAGCAGACAGATTATGGATCAAACGGAACTCACCTGGGTCCTTCTTGGGGACCACCCCTAACGGAGAACAAACGAAATCTGGTACCGGGGGTACACTAAACGGGCCGGCGACCCGACCCCGGCTAACCTCTTTCTGGATTTTTTCTTGCACTACAGATGTATGTTGGAAAACGGAAAGTTGGTTTTTGCACATCCCTACACCCTGAAAGTCCCCCACCGGGATGCGGAAACCATGTGTAAAACCGTTCCGCAGCACCCCGGCAGAAGTCCGATCCGGGTAGTTGCTGAGCCAGGGAATCATTGCCAGGGTATCAATCGGGGTTGGTAAAGGCGCCCCTCGGCCCAGCTTAGACCTGTTTGGCGCCTCCTTTACCCCCATTCTCACTCGATCTGGCTCTGCACGATGACTCAGGATGGGATGATCCACACGTACTACATTCGTGTTTGAATTTACACGACCCCGGAGGCCTGGTACACTTCCCCTTGTTGAAATTAAAACAGAAACCCTTTCTCCCTGTATTGCCCGCGGGCCTCGACTGGTCGTCGGTGCTCGTACTTGGTCGAAAGGGTGTCCCCACATTTTGGCGGGAGTAGTCAACAACATTGCTCCCGACCAATGGCATTCTTAACATCCCCGATTCCTTCATCTTATCCCATGTTAGAGAATCGTAACAATCCCAAGTCAAACTCTTGTTATGTTCCTTTTCTTTCCTGAACAGATTGTCGTAACAAAACCAATGGTTACCCTGATACGTTGTCGAGTAACCCATAATCCGTGATTGGTAAACGGGAAACTCAGGGAGCAACTCGGGCTTACGTTCACCCAAAATCGATGTAAAAATACCCCATGCATTGCCCCAATTGCCAATGTTCTCATTTACCTTAAAGGCGGCCATCTTTGCGCGCCAAACACTCGGATGCATTAAGTCCTTCTGACTTTTCACATGCTCCACATCATAATGATCAACAAGCAAGGAAAAAATATTCACGTATTCCCCTGCCCAGATCTTTTCCTTTATGGCTAAAGGCACATGTTGTCCCAATCTCTCTCTACGAGAGGGTGCTGACTCGTCCCTTGCAATCGGCAATGGCCGCTTACCTGAACTGGACGCAGCTTCTGCCGCTTGCGGCTTGTCTATCCCCGCCAATGGCGCAGCCACTCTAGCTGCCTCTCTCTTCTCACGAAGCCCTTTTATCAGCGCCTGTGCCTCGGCAGTCGTGGCGCCATCACTACTATCCCCCAACCAAGCTGCTAGCTGTGCCGCCAGCTCGGGGGGCATGTCATCCTTGGGTGACGGGGTGACGACAACGGGGATTGGAATTCCCTCCATTGGAACTGGGGTCGGCGCCTCGAGCGGTGCGGAGGGAACCGGGGCGTCTCCACCGGCTGGAACCCTTTTCGGTCTCTTAGGTCCACCCCCAGCCGGCGCCGGGCCCGAACCCTCCTCCCCGTCTCGCTCCGCCAACCGTTTCTTTATCTCGGACACTTCCTTGCAAAGGTTCCGCACCATCTGGTCGGTCGACATTTTCTTCAGGACTTTCTTCGGCATCTCTCCGAGGAAGTATCTGGAAGACAAAGAAAAAGATCAAAACGCTCAAAATTGGCTCTTCGTTCTGTCCCGAGCTCACGTGTAGCGAGGAGGTGCAGCTTCGGAGCACAAGAACAAGAGGACGTCTTCTGGTCTTGCGTCTCTTTTTATCCGTCTTCAGGGCGGGCGTAAACCCGCCCCTGCCCGTCCCGTGGGCGGGGCTGGTTACGTCGGTGTCTAGGCCAGCCCACTCTAGAGCGGGAAAAAGCGCGCCCCGGCTACGCCGCTTCGGGCATACCAGCCGAGACGCGCCTCCCGCCAAAAAATGGCTTCCCGGGGGGATCGAGGCACTCCGCCATACGTTCGGGGGGACCGAGTGGTCGCCCCTTTCCAATATATTTTTTAAATGTACATTTAAAAAAAAAAAGTCTTTTATTAACTTTATCAAAATCTTAAAAATAAATACAAATATACAGTAACGTCATATTTATTATAAAAACTGAATTAAAGTACAAACCACAAAAAGGGATACACATAAAAATAATCTCAAATTAAAAATAATGTTATTATTTTTTATTAAACAAACAATTCAATATAAACAATTATGCATACTAATTAAATAAAAACATATTTTAAAAGTATTAAATCTTGAATCATTTTTGAAAATATGTACACATTTTTAATAGATGTCGAAAATAGTTTAAAAACATGGTAGAACGATATTAAAAAAACTAAACTAAAAAATACATACTTAAATTGAACATGATCTAAATATCATGAAAACAGATTCCAGTAGTGCAGTATGCTGACTCCAATCCCAAACTGTTAAAAATAAAGCAATAAAAACTATTCCAACACACCATTATAAATGCAATCTTTTCAAACCTTAACGGAAATGCATACATTTGGAGGCAGGCACAGATTTAATTCTGAAGGGGCATATTTACTATTGTCTTGTATATTGGTTTCACCTTTGCACTGTGTTAAGTTATCATGGGCTGGTTAGAAGTTTAAACGCCGTTTTTCCTTTTCTGCTGCCTCTGCACACTGACACATTTTGTTATTACAGCTTTTAGCCTAGTTAGGTATTTTGCTTTACATGAGAATAACATGTTTGCTAATAATATCAGCTTTGCTTGGTAAGCTATGTCTGTACAGTGAGTGCTGAGGCCTTAAATTTGTTTCAAAACAGCGCTTATTGTTTGGATTGATCAGCGCACAGAGTAGACATAATATGGATGCAGCTGTGGCCAACTTTGGGTTTAGGCCCGATTAATAATGCACTGCGCAAGGCAGGAGACAGACACTTGATGAATATCCGTATGCAGAGAGTTGGTGCAGGAGAAGATGTGATCCATTTCTGCTGAACCCAAAGGTATGGGCCCGCCCTTCTAAACCCAAAGAGACCTTCTATAGATATAATATAATATACTAGCTAGGGAGGGTAAACTGAGGTTCTATTTAGACCTGTTTCCTGTAGCATTTTAACATGCTTTCACCCTTTGTATTTTATGGAATAGTAACCATGCTGTTAACCTTGTTCCTTATATTATGTTTGCTTGTACTAGCTAAGATACTGCGTTTAGGAACACTGCATTAAAAATAAACATTTCAAACTCGCACGTGTCCTCATTGACTCCTCGTTCTGGATTGATATGTTAGTATACCGAAAGTGTGTTCATGTGTTCCACATTACCTGAGGTGTTCTAAGTCCATGTTCTGGGTTGTCTAAATCATTGGGGGTTTGTAAGTACCAATGAGACACTGATAGCTAGTCTGGTAGGGGATTTTGGATGCTGAGGTGAGTTTTGGCACACCCTAATTCACTGAGGTTCCAAGTCTCTATGCACAGTTCTGTATATGAGCAGAAATCTCTGCTGCACTATCATATGCCCAATTTATCAAACACTGTAAATGGTGTATAAATGGGGTGAGCAGATTTACTGTTCTAATCCCAGTCTACCAAGAATTTGGAGAAAGTGCATGCATTGAGGAACATGTAAGATTTACTATGCTAACTGTAATCTAATAGATGCTGGGGAAAAAAACAAATGGAGTGTGGGCAGGGGGGGTCACATTTACTATGCTAATACATAAAACATTGGAGAAAGAAGACACTTTGGAATAACCAGAATGAATACACAATAAAATGTAAATTCTAATTTGAAATTGCTTAAAAAGAAAATCTTTAAAAAATGCAAATGAAATTCATGCAATAAAAACAATTATTAATACAAATCAAGAAAATGTTAAAATTAGCAAACACCCTTAATCTGCCACAGATAAAACAACAAGTTCTTATGATAATGTTATTTTTTTCAAAGCCAAGATATCAGTTTAAAATATTAAACTATTGCATAGCTATCATTTAATATGACTATAATTGTATAATTTCATTTAAAAAACACAATCCACCAATTCGTCCAGTATACTCACAAACTTTGTTAATAATGGGGAAAAAAATCTTATATAGAAAGAAATGCGATAATCACATACTTCAATCAGTTAAAAATAAACTAGTTAATTGAAAAATGTTTATTTAAATATTAGCCCAATTTTAGATAAATCAACAAAAATAAATCACCTCACCAATTAAACCCACATTCCCAAAAGTAAAAGCAAACAACTTTGAACATCTAAACAAAAGACACCAGTGTCAAAACCTAAAACCTTTAACCAACTAGCAATAGTTAATCTACACTTTAAACATAACAGTTCCCAACCAAACCCCAATAAACCCATCAACCGGTAAATAAATTAAAACAAAGTTTCTAAAAAACAGTATTTTAGATTTTTAAATTGAATGAGAATGACAAAATAATTGAAAAATTTTAAATGTGCATAATTAACATATCAGTCAGGCATAATCAATGTATATATATATATTTAATTTAAAGCATTACTCACCCAATCCCCAGATAAATTTCACATCCTGAAATTTAAATGTTTACATAATTCACAATTGTACTTATCCTATGAAAACATTCCACTTAAACAATTCTAAGGAAGTAACCTAATTATTTAAAATAATAATAATTTAATTGTATTTAAAATAAATGACTCTAAAACTTGAACTCCATACCCAACCCCGCAATAAACCCAGCAACCTGAAAAAATACTTTACTAATATTGTTTTTAAAGTTGGAAACAAATACATTTCGGAACAATAAAATTAAATAAAACATATGGCAATACAGTAAAAACAACACAATAAAAACAATATTAAAGTAGTCAGCATTTTTATCATTGATATTATTGTTAAAATGTAAGACAATATACTACTTACTTTCAATCTTTTGTCCATAACATTTTTGTAGTCACAATGTTTTGACCACAATATTATTGATTCCATATTCTTTTGGAATGCCCTTTTTTAATATTTTGTTGAAGGTGTTCACTCATCTTTTGCATTCTTCTGACTCTGTGGCTCTTTCAAGGAGAAAACCATCTAAATATTCCACAATGCCTGATAGACCCCCTTTGACACCACCACCCGATGAGAAATTCCTTGAATCATTTGAAAACATTGAAAACCTAGAATTTTTACATTCAACCCAATGGTAAGTTGTTATATTCCATATAGGTGCCATAATATAGGCCTCGGTAATCTCATTACCGTTCACCTATATTCTCTCCCTACATTATTCTTGTCATGGTTTAAAGAGATTGATGTTTTACCTAGATATTACACTGCATTCAGAATGTGGGGTTTACCTAGTTCGAAATCTCATATAATATGCATTAGGATTCTTGGAAGCACAGCAGGACTACCATATCCTGTATAAAATCTATGTATAAAGTTCATGCCCAACGTCATCCTGAGGCCGACACAGTAATACAGCAAGCTAGGACACCTGAGGAGACCTATGGGTGTATATACTTCACATCTTGCTAAGATAGACAGAGCAGATCGAGACTTCCCGGCTGACACACTGACCAGAGATGCTGATGTTCCTGCATGCAGACACTCCAGCTCGCAGTGGTCTAACATGCCTTGTGGGGTGTCCAACTTGAGACCAGGACAGGGTCCCACAGTCTCTCACTTGAGGTAATGGCGTTGACTAAATCCTAAAGGGATTCTTGGCTTAACACATATACACATGCTAGGTACATTTAGGTACATCTAGTTAGGGAGACATCGTAGGAGTAAGCATCTTTTTATCATGTGTTTTATATGCTCGAATGTATTCATGATTATTTTAAGATGGTAGAGCTATACCATCCGTTTACCTTTATAGTACTGCTAATCATTTATATATTGTACTGACTAATGGTTATTGCAGCTCATCTATTATACACCACGTTAACGACTGTTCAATAAATACGTATTGAAAACGCCCACCATGTTTATTCTGTGTATCTCTCCGAGACAGACTAAGTAAGCACTAGTGACTGAGCGAAAGGTAGTATATTGTTTCCACGGTCCTGAGGGATCAGGGTTGTCATGTTCGATGGTTGCCAGGAACTATTCTCTCCTTGCTAAGTGAAGATTCTAGTGGCACTGTGAGCTTATTGGTACAAAAGTGCCAACATACCCGGTGGGGGTGATTAGAGTTCGTATGACACCAATCCTACAGTGTATGTTGTCTAAACAGGCAGATCCTGTATGATTTTTATAGGAACTACAAGACATGGTGCCACCAACGTTGGTTGGGTACTTATTTAACAGTAGAATCTGAGTGGTACAGTCGTGCTTCCTCAGAAATCCCTATCGACAAAACACCCGAGACATCTGGAGTCGGTGGGCAAAACTCTGCCATAGCTCAGTAGGCAAACAATCGTATTTATTGGCTGGTGGTTAATCAAGCTTGAAGGTCATGGTGTTCCTAAAATTGTACAAAACACCTTGTCCTAAGTTTCCTTGAAAAGTTCTTTCCTTTCAGGGTCTATCGAAAAACTCAGAGAGGGAAGGATGGTCAGACAGACAAAAAGAGCGTACAAAGTCTAGAACACGCTCAAGACTATACTTTCAAAAAAGAAGATAAAGCAAAACCAAAACAACAGTTCAAAAAGAAGAAGATTGCAGGTCTAAAGATCAGACATACCTAGAATTCTGAGGACTCAAATACTGAACGGGGAATGGGCTCTGTCGATGCTAGACAGTGCGGCAGAAATAACAATAGCTCACCAGAACCTGATGGAATTTCAGGTGACAGTGGACTTGAATGATTATATCATGGTGGAAAAACCTGATACTAGGGTAAGTGTCCCACATGAATTATATAAAATAACACTCTAAATGGAGGGGGGCAAATGCAGGACAATTAGAGGTCTCTTTTGGGATAACCTAACGTTTGGTTAGGACATTTTGTTATCTGAGCAAGATTGGCCACCAGCATTCGTCATAGATTGCCCAAGGGGAGCAATAGTAATTTTACCAGCATTCTCCGAACATGTTCCCCAATATTTAAAATATACATATGCGCGGGAGTGGGTGGTAGCACAAGCCCCAGCATTATACAAAAAGCATGTTGGATGGGATGAGGATTCAACCCCCACATGATTCCAATTAAAAAATACTCCGACTGCACAAAGACAGTATCTAATAAAAAAAGAAGCTAAAAAACAAGTCAGCGAGATCTTAGGTCAACTGGAATATCACGGGGTGATTGAAACTTGCACCTCTCAAATGACTAATCCTTTGTTTCCAGTATCAAAACCAGACAATGTATATTGTTTAGTTATAGATTACGAACATTTAAACACTTGCACTAAGAAATCTGTGGTTCAAAATGCACACATGCCGCATTAATGAATAACATTGTGCAGAAAAATACAAAACAATATGTTAGACCTGACATCATTGGCTTGAGTCTCTCCTCCATTCGTTCTGTTTTGCCTCTACTGTTTTACGATGTTTTGCTGGTATATGCTTTGGGCGCCGTGTCACTGCTGATCAGTGCCATAGCGCAAGTGCTCCCTATGTTAAATTGATGTATCTATTGTATCCATGTTTGGCTTATTTGGTTTACTATCAGTCCCTCGTCTAGTGCACCAGGAGTGCCGGGGCTTGCAAATGCAAATGCCGCTCGTGGGCTTGCAGCACGTGTTGTGCCACCCACAGGAGCGGCCTCGTAAAAGAATGTCTACGGGTCGGTTATTGCGAGACCCACGTGCAGCCTCGTGCTGTCACGCCGGCTGCGCAAGTATACCTACTTGCCAGCCCCCAAACCTTCCCTTGGCTTCATGTTAGTCACCCCTATGGTAGGCCGCAGGCAGGGTGCATAGTAAGTCTGAGGTAGGACACGCCTGACCAAGTTGGCATGTCCTGATAGTGAATTACCGCCATCTTGGGCCTTCACTATTGCGAGGTAGCCTGCTCTCCATTGATTAGAATGGGCCGCCGGGATTATTAGTACTATGATCCTCGCTGGCTCGGGGAGCGTGGTGCAATGTCGAGTTTGGTATCCCTGAACTCGGGGTTCAATTACGCATCCGTCGGTGTGGATGGTTTTTGGACTCTGGGTCCGAAAATAGCACTTTTAGAAGGTGTCTATTTTCTTGTCTAACCATATCTGGTTTCTGCTGGTTTTGCGTGTGTGTGACAGGAGCTGGGTGACTCCTCAGGTCTGTTTGAGTCAGTGTGGGATGAGTGGGACATTTACGTTGAGAGTAGGGGAGAGTAGTTGTTGATAGCCTGCCTTGCCTGATACAATGCCGGCTCCACCTCCTGCCAGCGGCTGATGGCTCTGTGCCTGCCATGGACGATCCTAGCCCCACCTCCTGCCAGGAGGCCGATAGCTCTGCTCCTGCCAGTGTCAATGCTGGCTCCACCTCCTGCTGGGCGTCTGAGGACCCAGCCCTGCTCAGTGAATAGGCCAGGTGCTTCTGCCTGGCTCCACCCACAACAGACCCAGGATGTTGGGAAACCCCCGGCATGGACAAAGGGATCAAAGACGAAAAGGGGTATAAGAGAAGGACCCCTGAACTAAGAGATCAGATCACTTCTGACAAGGAACCCTGTAACCAAGGACAAGAGGCCTGCTGATCTAAGGACTGCCTACCCCTTCTGCCAGTGTGCTGTTGTTGGGGGAATCCTGCAGTGCTTCTTTATTTTTGCCAAGGAACCAGGAGAGAGGAACTTTGTGTGTACTCTCACGCTTGCTAAGAAAATCTCCAAGGACTGGAAGAGTGCCAGTCTCCTGCTGAAGTCACAGTGCTAAAGGACTTCATCTGCTTACAGTGCTATTTTCTGGAACCGTGAATCCAGCACCTCTGAAGGAATCAGCAATCACGACGACCGAACGCTAGGCCCAACCGACGCCAGCAGCAACGCCAGTGAGTGGGAGTACGGCTCTAACTCCAGTGGACCTCGTGTCTGCCCCGCTGCTGATCGCATCACCTGTGTGCCCTTCGACGCCGTGAGCGCTGCTCACCCTGTGCAACTGCATCATCAACGACGACGCCTGCTGAGGCCGTATCGACACCGAAGACGCGACGCCGGGTTGCTCGACGCCGCTGATCATCGTGTGCTTCATTTTTCTAAAGGTACTGTGCTGTCAAGAGTCCGTGTGCGACTCCAGGCTCGACGTAGCGCTCCTCGCGGTCGACGCCGAACCTTTGGGTTAACTTTGCCTCAACGTCAGGTAGCCCCGTGTGGGTTGCCCTGTTGCTAAGAACTGTGTTTCCAAGAAGAAGATTTGCTTAATACTAAAGACTTTGTGCTAAAGAAGAAACTACCTTTGAACTATCCTTTTTCCCTTCCCAACGTATTTATTCCAATTGTGTACAGTTTTTCGTTATTTGGTCTTGTGCTAAGCCTTATATAAAAATACTTATTTTTATAATACTACTGTGTCATGTCCGTTTGTAGTGTATTCACTGTATTACTGTATGTGGTCATAAATGCTTAACGCACTGCCTCGGAGATAAGCCTGTTCTGCTCTGCCAAGCTACCAAGGGGGTGAGCAGGGGTTATCAAAGGGTGTGATCCCCTTGCCCTGACTAGAAAAGGAGTGTCCCTATTTGTCAGAAGTACATACCTCTGCCAACTAGAGACAGCCGGTTCTAACATTGGTGGGTCAGCGGTGAGGATTTGGACCTTGCATTTGTGACCAATGTACAGTGATTAGTGTGAGCTACATAGTGAAAGCAGACCATAGCGCAGTCACAATCTGATTTGGGAAGGATCCTATTTTTGTTCTCCGCTTTTCTGGAAACTTGATTTTTTTTTAACACTGCCAGTTTTGACCATGAGTGACAACGGAGTCACTACCCCTGTTGTTGTTGTGGAGGAGTTTGAGAGGAATAAGCTAAAGAAATACAAGAAAGATGAGCTGAAACACTTTTGCGACCAGTTTAAAGTTCCTACCACCGGCCTCTCGAGAAAAGATGATTTTCGTAAAGCCTTACAGGCCTGGTGGGAGTCCAGAAATCCCTCTGATGTGGTGGTGGTACCCACAGAGGAAGGGGATGAGGAGGTGCCAGTGAATGGACCTGTGGCCTCTCCCGGGAGCAGTGTTTCCTCCAAAGGTCTTTCCCCCGAAGAAAGAGAAGAAAGGGCGAAAGAGCGAGCTTACAACATGGAAATGGCAAGGCTAAAGATAAATGGGCAGTTGGAGTTAGAAAATGCAAGAGGTAGAAGAGAAGCTGATTTGGAGATTAAAAAGTTAGAGTTTGAACGAGAGAAGTTAGCTTTGGAGCGTGAAGCCAGGTTGAGCGAGCTGGATATCCAAGCTAAAAAGTTAGAGTTGAATCCCTCTGGTGGCAGCATTCCGTCTGAGCCTGCAGAAAGTAAGTTTTACTTTCCGAAAGATGTGATAAAAGATTACAATAGGAATGAAGATATTGGTCAATGGTTTAAAGCATATGAGTTAGCATTGTTGGCCCACCGGGTCCCTGAGAAGGATTGGGGAGCGGGGTTGTGGGGTCGCTTTGTGAATGAGGGAAGAGATACCCTGTTGGACATGCCTGTTGCAGATAGGATGTCGTATGCTCATATGAAAGATGCTTTAATGTTACGGTATGGCCTAACCCCCGAGAAGTACAGACAAGCTTTTAGAGAATGTAAGAAGTTGCCTGGTACGACGTGGGTTGAATATGTGTCTTATTTCTGCAGAGCCATGGATGGTTGGGTAAAGGGCAGCAAAGTGGAAAGTTATGAAGCTCTTTACGATTTGTTTGCTTGGGAGCACTTGTCTAATAACTGTTTTCCAGAGCTGCGCCAGCACCTGATTGATAGCAAGATATCTAACCCTAGAAAACTTGCTGAGGAGGCGGACCGCTGGGTCAGTACCAGGGTACACAAGGGTCCAGTGGGAGACTCAGCCAAAGGTGGGCAGGGTCCCCAGCAGAAGAGTGGGGGGGACAAGGGTAAACAGAAGGAGTCTCAGAAAGGGCCCCAAAGTAATCCCCAAGGGAACCAAGGGAAAGGTTCCCAGCCTCCCCCTGAGAAGAAGCCAGGGGCCCGACGGGTAAACCTGTTCATAGGGGCCCCCTAACCTGCTACGGTTGTGGGCAGGTGGGACACCGGTTTTATGACCCCCAGTGTCCCAAAAAGGATTCGAATGCACCGCCGCGTGCACCCCCCGTCAGTTGGCGAGTGTAGCCTTGGGAGGGGAGAAGATGGTTGTCCATGGTGGGAGGGGTCCCGCAGAAATGTCCCTGGTCTCGCTAGGAGACATGCAAATGGTCCCTCCACCCCCTCTGCCTAGTAACACTAGTAAATATAGGCAGTGGGTGACCATTAATGGCCATAGAGTGGAAGCTCTCAGAGACACCGGAGCGAGTGTGACAGCTGTCAAGTGTCACTTGGTGTCCAGAGAGCAGGTGGTTCCCCTCGCATTCTACCCCGTGATAGCTGCCGACAACTCCCAGAGAGAGTGTGAGGTGGCTCAGGTTTCCTTTGAATGGGGGGGAGTTGCAGGTACTCTTCAGGTTGCTGTGAGGCCCGCCATGCCTGTCGATTGTCTCCTGGGCAATGATTTGGAAGACTCCCCTTGGGCTAAGGTGGAGAGGGAGGCGCACTTGAAAATGTTGGGCGTGCCAGAGTGGGTGTGTGCAACCACTCGATCCATGACAGCGAGTAAGGGTGTTGATGGGGTCCCGGAGCCTGAAAGTACGGCCCAGGACCCAGCTGTGAAGAGAAGAGGCAGGAGGCGCGGGAAACCGGCCCCCGTAGTTCCCGTGGTCCAGGAGGAGGTAGACCCCGTGGGGGATGCCCTGGAGCCCACAGGGGAACAAATTGCTGAACTGGGAGATCTGCCCGAGCTGACCCATTGGCAGCAGGATGGTGGTCCCTCCAGGGAGGAGTTCTGTGCGGAACAGAAAGTGTGCCCTTCTCTTGTGGGCATGAGGCAGCAGGCCTCAGCCCAATCCTCAGGTGATCAGTCAGGGTCACATTTTGTGTACTGGGAGAACGACCTCCTGTATAGCGAGCCTAAGGCTGCTGAGCCTGGGTCAGCCCGTGTGCTGGTGGTACCCCAGCGCTTCAGAGCCTTCCTACTGGGTTTGGCTCATGACGTTCCGTTAGCTGGACATCTGGGGCAGGACAAGACCTATGACAGGCTTTTCACCCATTTCTATTGGCCTCAGATGCGAAGGGATGTAGACATCCACTGCAAGACTTGTCACACTTGCCAGGCAAGTGGGAAAAGCGGAAGGAAGCAGAAGGCTCCCCTCCAACCTTTTCCAGTGGTCAGTACCCCCTTTGACCGGGTGGGTATTGACATTGTTGGGCCCCTGGACCCCAAGACAGCCCTGGGCAACAGGTTCATCCTGGTCTTGGTGGACCATGCCACAAGGTACCCGGAAGCCATCCCTCTCAGAACAGTGACGGCCCCCGTGGTGAGACGGGCACTGATGGGTGTTTTCTCCCGGATGGGGTTCCCCAGAGAGGTGGTGTCGGACCGAGGCACCAACTTCATTTCGAACTATATGAAGTCTCTGTGGAAGGAGTGTGGGGTAACCTACAAGTTCACCACTCCTTACCACCCTCAAGGAAATGGGCTGGTTGAGAGATTCAACCGGACCCTGAAAGGCATGGTTATGGGTCTTGAAGAACCAATGAGGCGGAAATGGGACGTCCTCTTGCCATGCCTGTTGTTTGCTTACCGTGAGGTGCCGCAGAAGTCTCTAGGGTTCAGCCCCTTTGAGCTCTTATACGGTCACCCGGTAAGAGGGCCTTTGAGTCTGGTCAAGGAAGGCTGGGAGCAATCTCCCAGGAAACCTCCCCAGGATGTATACAGCTACATGCTGGCCTTTCGGAACCAGACTCGGCGCTTCAGAGAACTTGCTCAGGCAAATCTGGAGGCCAGCCAGGAGGAGATGAAGCGTTGGTACGACCGGAATGCCACTCTGGTAGAGCTTCAGCCTGGTCAGGAAGTGTGGGTCATGTCCCCTGTGGAACCTTGTGCGCTCAAGGACCGGTGGACCGGACCGTTTAAGGTTGTGGAGAAAAAGAGCGATGTCACCTACCTGGTGGACTTGAAATCTCCCAGGAACCCCTTGCGGGTCCTGCATGTCAACCGTTTGAAGCCCCACTTAGAAAGGTCCGAAGTGGGCATGCTCCTAGCTACAGATGATGGAACGGAGGAGGAGAGTGAGCCTCTTCCTGACCTCCTGTGTGCTAAAGAGCAAGATGGGTCGGTGGATGGTGTGGTCCTCTCTGACACACTGACCCTTGAGCAGAAACGGGATTGTCGCCAACTGTTGGGACAATTCCCGGATCTGTTTTCCTTGGTTCCGGGTGTCACGCATTGGTGTGTCCATGACGTTGACACCGGAGACAGCCCTCCTGTGAAGCACAAGGCTTACAGGGTGACTGACAAGGTCAGAGCGTACATTAAGGAGGAGGTCTCCAAGATGTTCGCGTTAGGGGTGATTGAGTCCTCTAGCAGTCCTTGGGCCAGCCCAGTGGTCTTGGTCCCGAAGGCTGCAGCGCCTGGTGCTTCACCGGAACTCCGGTTCTGCGTGGACTACCGAGGGCTCAATTCGGTCACAAAGACTGACGCGCACCCCATCCCCAGAGCTGATGAGCTCATCGATCGGTTGGGGGCTGCCCGGTACCTTAGTACGTTTGATTTAACGTCTGGGTACTGGCAGATCGCCTTGACTGATGGGGCAAAGGAGAGGTCAGCATTCTCCACACCAGATGGGCTATACCAGTTCCGGGTGATGCCCTTTGGGATGAAGAATGCCCCTGCCACCTTCCAGAGGTTGGTCAACCAGGTCTTGGCTGGACTGGAGGATTTCAGTGCCGCCTACCTGGACGACATCGCAGTGTTCAGCGCCAGCTGGGAGGAACACTTGCGCCACCTCCAGGAAGTGTTGTTGGCCCTGCGCGGAGCAGGCCTCACAATCAAAGCCAGTAAGTGCCAGATTGGGCAGGGTTCGGTGGTGTACTTGGGGCACCAAGTAGGGAGCGGCAAGGTTGCCCCCCTGCAACCCAAGATCGATACCATCCTGGCTTGGGCGCCGCCCAAAACCCAAACTCAGGTGAGAGCCTTCTTAGGACTCACGGGTTACTACAGGAGGTTTGTCAAGGATTACGGTAACATTGTGCACCCCTTGACTACGCTGACTTCCAGGAAGCAGCCACAAAACGTGATCTGGACTGATGCCTGTCAAACGGCCTTTGACACCCTGAAAGCTGCAATGTGCACAGCACCTATACTCCAGGCACCCGACTTCTCGAAAGAATTCATTGTGCAGACAGACGCTTCAGAGCATGGCGTGGGGGCTGTTCTAGCTCAGGTGAATGAAGAGGGCCGAGACTTGCCTGTAGCCTTCATCAGTAGGAGGTTACTTCCCAGGGAAACGAGGTGGAGTGCGATAGAGAGAGAAGCATTTGCTGTGGTCTGGGCGCTGAAGAAGCTAAGACCCTACCTGTTTGGGACTCACTTCCGGGTTCAGACAGACCACAGGCCCCTCGGATGGTTGATGCAAATGAGGGGTGAAAATCCGAAACTGTTGAGGTGGTCCATTTCTCTACAGGGGATGGACTTTACGGTGGAACACCGCCCTGGTACAGATCACGCCAATGCTGACGGTCTGTCCAGATTTTTCCGCCTTAGTGAAGAGGACTCCCTAGGTCAAGGGTAGTTCTCCCCACATTTCAGCTGGAGGGGACACGTGTTAGACCTGACATCATTGGCTTGAGTCTCTCCTCCATTCGTTCTGTTTTGCCTCTACTGTTATACGATGTTTTGCTGGTATATGCTTTGGGCGCCGTGTCACTGCTGATCAGTGCCATAGCGCAAGTGCTCCCTATGTTAAATTGATGTATCTATTGTATCCATGTTTGACTTATTTGGTTTACTATCAGTCCCTCGTCTAGTGCACCAGGAGTGCCGGGGCTTGTAAATGCAAATGCCGCTCATGGGCTTGCAGCACGTGTTGTGCCACCCACAGGAGCGGCCTCGTAAAAGAATGTCTACGGGTCGGTCATTGCGAGACCCACGTGCAGCCTCGTGCTGTCACGCCGGCTGCGCAAGTATACCTACTTGCCAGCCCCCAAACCTTCCCTTGGCTTCATGTTAGTCACCCCTATGGTAGGCCGCAGGCAGGGTGCATAGTAAGTCTGAGGTAGGACACGCCTGACCAAGTTGGCATGTCCTGATAGTGAATTACCGCCATCTTGGGCCTTCACTATTGCGAGGTAGCCTGCTCTCCATTGATTAGAATGGGCCGCCGGGATTATTAGTACTATGATCCTCGCTGGCTCGGGGAGCGTGGTGCAATGTCGAGTTTGGTATCCCTGAAATCGGGGTTCAATTACGCATCCGTCGGTGTGGATGGTTTTTGGACTCTGGGTCCGAAAATAGCACTTTTAGAAGGTGTCTATTTTCTTGTCTAACCATATCTGGTTTCTGCTGGTTTTGCGTGTGTGTGACAGGAGCTGGGTGACTCCCCAGGTCTGGATGAGTCAGTGTGGGATGAGTGGGACATTTACGTTGAGAGTAGGGGGAGAGTAGTTGTTGATAGCCTGCCTTGCCTGATACAATGCCGGCTCCACCTCCTGCCAGCGGCTGATGGCTCTGTGCCTGCCATGGACGATCCTAGCCCCACCTCCTGCCAGGAGGCGATAGCTCTGCTCCTGCCAGTGTCAATGCTGGCTCCACCTCCTGCTGGGCGTCTGAGGACCCAGCCCTGCTCAGTGAATAGGCCAGGTGCTTCTGCCTGGCTCCACCCACAACAGACCCAGGATGTTGGGAAACCCCCGGCATGGACAAAGGGATCAAAGACGAAAAGGGGTATAAGAGAAGGACCCCTGAACTAAGAGATCAGATCACTTCTGACAAGGAACCCTGTAACCAAGGACAAGAGGCCTGCTGATCTAAGGACTGCCTACCCCTTCTGCCAGTGTGCTGTTGTTGGGGGAATCCTGCAGTGCTTCTTTATTTTTGCCAAGGAACCAGGAGAGAGGAACTTTGTGTGTACTCTCACGCTTGCTAAGAAAATCTCCAAGGACTGGAAGAGTGCCAGTCTCCTGCTGAAGTCACAGGGCTAAAGGACTTCATCTGCTTACAGTGCTATTTTCTGGAACCATGAATCCAGCACCTCTGAAGGAATCAGCAATCACGACGACCGAACGCTAGGCCCAACCGACGCCAGCAGCAACGCAAGTGAGTGGGAGTACGGCTCTAACTCCAGTGGACCCCGTGTCTGCCCCGCTGCTGATCGCATCACCTGTGTGCCCTTCGACGCCGTGAGCGCTGCTCACCCTGTGCAACTGCATCATCAACGACGATGCCTGCTGAGGCCGTATCGACACCGAAGACGCGACGCCGGGTTGCTCGACGCCGCTGATCATCGTGTGCTTCATTTTTCTAAAGGTACTGTGCTGTCAAGAGTCCGTGTGCGACTCCAGGCTCGACGTAGCGCTCCTCGCGGTCGACGCCGAACCTTTGGGTTAACTTTGCCTCGACGTCAGGTAGCCCCGTGTGGGTTGCCCTGTTGCTAAGAACTGTGTTTCCAAGAAGAAGATTTGCTTAATACTAAAGACTTTGTGCTAAAGAAGAAACTACCTTTGAACTATCCTTTTTCCCTTCCCAACGTATTTATTCCAATTGTGTACAGTTTTTCGTTATTTGGTCTTGTGCTAAGCCTTATATAAAAATACTTATTTTTATAATACTACTGTGTCGTGTCCGTTTGTAGTGTATTCACTGTATTACTGTATGTGGTCATAAATGCTTAACGCACTGCCTCGGAGATAAGCCTGTTCTGCTCTGCCAAGCTACCAAGGGGGTGAGCAGGGGTTATCAAAGGGTGTGATCCCCTTGCCCTGACTAGAAAAGGAGTGTCCCTATTTGTCAGAAGTACATACCTCTGCCAACTAGAGACAGCCGGTTCTAACACAATAGATATCTCAAATGGATTTTTTGGTCAGAATATAGTGCCTTAGAGCTGATATTTGACAGCAATCTCAGTGCTAGGGTCCCCGTGGCAATTTTGTTGACTCCCCCTGGGGTATAAAACAGCCCAGGGTTATTTTCAGCCAGAGTTACTGAATTATTTCAAAATTTGGATGAAGAGGCATTGTTTTATGTGGATGATATTTATCTAATGGACGATGACCTAGAGGAACACTTGAACAGAAAATAAAAAATAGCACACCTTACCATCCTTTTTCTAGGCTATGAGCTTTCAAGTGAAGGGAAAAGCCTACCAGCTAACTTTTTAGAAACGTTTGTGCTGCTCCAACCTCCAAAATCATTGAAAATCTACCCATCAATCCTGGGATCCCTGAATTTTAACAGAACATACATTTTTGATTACGCAGAAAGAGTAAAACCTTTCTACGATTTAATAAAACCGGGCTTTTCAGTCAGACAGTGGGCACCTGGAACACACAGATACTCTTTCATTCCTTACAAGATGACATGATAGCTTCAAAACACTTACACACATGCGTGGATGTACGCAACCTGGTGATCCACGTAGTTGCGGGTCAATCAGGGTACACCTATTTAACATAAAATGAAGGCGAAACAGTACAAATAGCAAAAAAAATCACATTTGTTCACAAAAGCTGGGATGCATTTTGCTTCATTTGAAAGAATTCTAACAGCAGTACAGACTGCTGTAGTTAGAGAAAGAACCCTGGCTCAAGGGAAACGTATAATAGTCGTTGACCGGGTTCCAGCCTTAGCGGCTGCGACAAAGGCAAGCGTTCTCAACGCTAAAGCCTTACATACAAGATGGATACAAAGGGTTAATTCCCTCACTGCAACAGATGCAGAATACAGGTACGATCCAAATTTAAAAACACAAGCATTCCTGCAATACGAACAAATGAAATAATGCCTCTGGATCAGTATGAATACATTATTTACACTGGTGGTTCTGCTCAACCGGCAATATGGAGTAAACAGCAATACGGCGCCACATATGCTATCGTTAAAGGACATATTCAGGATGGAAAGTTTCATCCGAATTGCAAAAAAAACACAGTCTTTTTGAGACTGCACAACGCATCTGGCAGTGTTAAAATCACTAATACTGGCACTGGTTAATACGGATCTAGAATTTCCCTCACTAATTATGTGTGATTTATTTAACTGTGTACAGGCATACAATGAATATTTACATCACTGGGGACAGAATGGGTTTAAAGATGCAAAAGGTGGCACAATTAAGCATAAAACGCTATGGGATCAGGTAGTAGAGTTGAAAAATGAACCACCAAGGGCTCACATGATACACACACTGAGTCACCAACACAATGACGTTCACGTTTAAGGCAATTCATGGCTGACGAGGCTGCAAAGAGGGCTGTACGCGCGGCTTCCGTAGCTGCGAAAACGAGAATAGAAGGTAAGATAATGGTTGCAATTATTGCCACACGCATTAACTCAGCAGTACCAAAAAGATTTCCACTCAAGTACTCCTACAAGTCAGATGCAAACAATGTTCCATTTGCTCAAATTTCTGGAGTGGGGGATAGAGTAATACAACATATGGATCGTAGGTTAGGATTAAACCTAGCAGCACACAAGGGTATAGGTTTTGCACAAGGAGGAGTTTCAGCAACTGTTTCTCTATTGAAACAACGCTACTGGTGGCCAGAACTGAGAAAGCAGTCTAAGGACTACGTCTTGAAATGCGAAATCTGTTGGCAGATGAGAGGCTCCACAGTAACATGTCCAGTGCAAACATCATTATTAATATCAGTAAAACCACTCGGTGTGTTTTTTGGTCAACTGCAGCCCCTTACAATCTAATGGGGCTTTCAAGTACATCATAGTTGCAGTGGATTCCAGCTCTAGGTTCCTATGGGTGTGGCCCCAGCACTCGGCTGATGCTCGAAATGTTATAAAAGATATGTGAGTCTTTATAGGGACATACGCTATTGGCACACTACATTCTGACCGTGGCTCTGCGTTTAGCTCTAGGGCTTACAAGGAAGCCATGGGAAGTCTGGGTGTAGCATTGCGTTGCTCCTCTCTGTACCATCCCGAGGGAAATTTGGTCACAGGGAAGAAAAAAACGGGACTTAAAGCAATCTTTAACAGCTGTAATATTAGACCTGGGTGGAAATTGGGTAAAACATCTGTATGGAGTTCAAAGGATGTTAAATAATCAATCCAAGAAGCTCTCTAGCGGGTGTCACTCCTTATGAGGTCCTATTTGGGACGAGAATGTGGGTACCTGATCTTGATTGTGAAGGCACAGTGGTGGATGAAAAACCTTTTGACATCCAAACCATTTGGCTGTTTTACAGGACCTGAATGAGACCAGGGCGCTACAGAGTAATGTCCAGATGAAAAGGGCTGCCACTGGGGAAGTAAAAAGTGTCACGCAAGACCTGTCTGGATCCCTAAAATTGGGGATATGGTCAGAGAAAAAATACAAAAAAAATGTGGGCCATCCTATGGAAAGGCTGTACCTGTCCTGGCATTTGAAGGAACAAGAACAGTACTTCTGTCACTTCTTGCCGGTAGAAAAAGGAGAAAAAGTTTCTCTCAATGGACCTAATCAAACTATATTATGCAGCAATACTGAGTAGTAGGCCGAGTGGACTCCAGAGTAAGAGACCCTCCTCTGTACAAGAAGTTCAAACAGAAAGACTCATCATATTTGAAGGGTCACCTGCACGGAATGAAGGACTAAGCAACAAGGCAATGGAACTCGTTCCTCTTGACACTGAAGTTCAAAATGAGAACTCCAATGAATGACAAATTTCTATTTGACCAAACACGGACATCTACGTCAACATGCCCTAACAAGAGCAAGCTACAGTTTCCACAAAACCTTCGGAACTACCGAAAATTGATGGAACTGCATCTGGCTATTTCATTGACTTTGACACCTTTTCATTAGATCCAAGTGTACCTGGAACGATGCCAGCCCAAAAAACTTGTATACAGCAATTTAAAGATTTTCTGAACTTTCTTAAAAAGACCTACCTGGTATCACCTTGGGTGGAACTCTGGGTATCTACTGCAGAACTTATCTTCGAGAAAACTCTGCGGCACAAAAAGTGAACATGATTCTGAAACCGCATCTATCATCACATCGTGAAATAAGAGACCTATCATCAGTGAACATTACAGGAGTTCCTATACCTGATGGTATAGTATGGGACAAGGTTGATTACGATATATTTGGCCCGACCAAACTTTTAAAAATACCACGCTTATTTAAAATATCATTGAGTGATATCATTACCTCCAGCACATTTTCCGATGAATGGGATTATGAACCTGTAAATAATATGCTGTCAGATTTAGAAAAATCTGCTGCCTTTTCTGCTAATGAAATATTAGAAGACATATCAGACTTTGAAACACTGTATTGCTATCCTTATGGTCATCACTTTCTGCATAAATCTGCTAATCCTAGAAATGTTTTCACATACCAACCAATGGGAACATTGCCTGACTCCGCCGAAAAGCAGTTCAAAGACATTTGCACAAAAATGTCGATATTTTTTAGGGTTTAACATGTCAGACCCAGACTCATATTATTATAAGGTTGTACCAGCACAGACAAATATGTTGACAAACAACAAACCGATTTATGCTGCTTCCTTTATAGCCCAGTTGTCTGAACATCTGTCTGGGGTACTAGAGACTGGCAGGTCCAGGGAACAGAGGCACTATTTAGAGCATGCCTACAGTGCAACAAAACGACCTGTCTTGAATTAGCCAGGAAGAAAGATTTGAATACACCTCGAAGGGCCACAGCATCACATACTGAGGGTAACATATCTTCACAAGAAGAGGTTACACTAGATGACATCATAGAATGCAATAGATCAGACCCCAATTGGAAGGGATGGTTGATTTGGCCCTTAGACACCAATAACTGTCAAGAAAGATTATTGGGTAAAACTTAAGGATAATGGGGCAGATGTATCATCTTTGCAGTTTGCGAGTCCTTAATAGCAAATTTTAGCAATTCGCTATTAAGGACTCGCAAAATATAATGCATGTATGTTTCGCAATAATAATTGCGATTTCTACATATTCCTTAATTGCAAATCGTAAATTGCGATTCGCAACTAAAAAATACCTTCCCATTCATTCCTATGGGCTCACAGGCCCATAGGAATGAATGGGAAGACATTCGCAATTTGCGAGTACCCAGTAGGTACTTGCAAATTGCTAATGCAATTTCAAGGGTGCAAGGGTGCCAAAAGGGTACCCTGTTGCACCCCTGAAATATGTATGTGTGCACATGTGGCACACATACATGTCCTAAGGGCATGTATGTGCGCCACATTGTACTTTGAAAAATGCAAAAAAGTGCATTTTTCAAGGAAATCCCAACTTACCACCAACCTAAGGTTGGTGGTAATTTGCAATTTCTTAAGGCAAATTCACACAACATGTGAACAAATTCCTTAAATGCATTTGGAAATAGGAAATCGCAAATTTTGTGATTCCCTATTTTGCGAGGGCCTTTTTGGGATGATACATCACAAAAGGCTTTACCGTTTCGTAAACGGGCCGATTCTGAGAATGGGACCATTAGTGAACGGGAAAAAGGCTTCATACATCTGGAAATTAGTATCAATAGGCCAAATTAACGCTATGTACAGAGACTACACCCAGGGGTAGTGGCATCATACAGTGTTGGAAAGTTATGCCTCAATTTGGCTAAAGGCCTCAACACTCACAAAGGTGAACAACATCTATCCTTACTTAAAGAGGAAGTGGATCTACAGGATTTTTTATTCGGTCCCAGGAAACCACGTCACAAACGTTTCTATTATGCTGTCTATAATGAGATTTGGAAAATATCACAACAGGAGGCCGTGGAAAGATTACGACAAATAGATCGCATTAATCTAGAGAAAGCTTTAGCAGTGGTCGATAATGGGTTAACAACACAAACCTCTAGGATATATTCACTGGGCAACATTGTATCTTCTACTATTAATGTACTAGAACAAGATTTGTCCATATTACAACAAGGGCAATCGCAATTGCGTTCTATTATGTTATTAATATGGACACTGCAATCTTTGTTTGCAGGCTATGTGCCAAGGCGTTTCATAAACAACGTCTCTGTTTTCCTCATACAATCTGACAGAAAGGTGGTACAACATGCAGCCAGCACTGGTAAAATTAATGGTTCTAGTGGGCCTGCAACACTTATTGTTCTACTCACTTAAATATAGCCTTTTTAAACATGTCTCAGACCTGCCATTGCAGCCTGTGTGCAGTTTTAAACAACCAATACGACATGGGAAAATCAACCTTTTTTGATGTGTTTTTACCTTATTGCTGTTTGTGTGCAGCATAAATACTTTACACATTGCCTCTAAGTTAGGCCTGACTTCTTTTGTGCCAAGCTATCAGAGGGTTAAGTACAGGTTAATTGTGTCACTTTTGAGGTTCACCTAGACAAGGATCGTGGTTGTTGCTTGAGAAGGATTTTCACTCCCCTCAATCAAAAACTCACTTTCTATCAAGTATCTTGTAACCTCTTCTGCCTTTTTAATTTAATTGTTCCCTTTGTAATATTTTCTAAACATAGTGTCACATTACCTGCCATTGCTGTTATAGAGATCTATTGGGTTACTACTCATCAATCTTCTTCCTTTTTAGTTAAAAATATCACCCCTGCTGAGGAATTAGTGCTATACATAAAATAAAGTGTTATCATTTATGTTTACCTCAAACTCTGTGTTGGGTTAATTCCAACACCTATAATCTAAGTTTTGTTAAAATAAGATATTGAATTTTGTTATTGTTTAGATACGATCTATTCATTTTGGTATATAGGTTTGCACATAGTTGTATGCATGGCAACAAATGTTTAAAACTTCCTTTTTAAATTGCTATTTTATGTGTCACTACAAACCAATCTAATGGTTCCAATTTATTGATCCTAAAAAGTTGAATGGCTCACTTGGTCTTGCCATTATTCAAAACATGTGGCCTCCAAATTACTTCAGTATCAACATGAAGTGTTTTAACTCACTCAGCCATCTTCCAAGCTTTACCTTAATTTTATACAAAAGTCAAATGTAGCAGCAGCAATAATAAGGGCTTGGTTACTGACGTAAATCCTCCCGACATGTTAGGTTTAAATTCTGACTGCCATATTATGATGAAGTCGGTCAGAGTTTAAACGAGTGTGGAAATCCAACGCGGTTCAAATGGGCTCAAGGAACCCTCAGACAGTCAGAAAGCACTCATAATCCCTTAAGGATCACATTTCCACCATCGGAATTATGATGTTGGTTTCTGACAGCCTGTCCATGATGGCTTTACGACATGGATTGGCTGTCCGAGTTGGCGAGTTGGATTTTCACTTAAATGAGTATAATTCGCTTCCTCTGATGGCTACAATAGCCATCATACTTTATAACAAATGAATCTTCAAGGTGCAATTCATTCCTTTACAGAGTCATCTATTTTACTCTTTAAGGTTTGCAGCTCCTTCAAAGCTTTGTAAGCCTTACTCTTTCTTTTTTCCATTTCAAATTTTTTCTCTCCTGTGACTTTTCCTATCTTTATTTTCCTTTCTTGTTAGGTAACATTACAATCCTTTAACATAACAAATAAGCATACCAAACAAAGGTCAATAATCAATATAGGCTTCAATATAACCTCTAAAAATACACTACCAATTTTCCTAAACCAGCTACTTAAAGCAGAAGTTCTTTACCTAAGGTTCTTAAAACAGTATTCATCTCTAAGGCTTCTATTTCAGGTTTTAAGCCAGAAATGTTCTTTGCAAACTCTTTCATCATCTTACTTTTGTGTAGTAGGTATGAACAGCAATGTTGTGCTTTCAACATCTTACAGACTCTGTCTTTCTCTGCCAGCAATATGTCTAAATCCAATTGATCTGATAATACCATTGATCTAATAGCAACTAATTCTGTAATAAATGCTAGCAAAGCACCAGATGCACTGTTGACTAACATCTTTTACTGTAGAAATCTTCCTGTTTTTGTTGCTGTTTGGGACAACTCGCCCTGGGTGAATAATTGCACCAGAAAATACCTCCCACTAATTGCGTCCCATCAGTTGCACTACATTTATGTCTGTGAGATTGATTCACTGTTAGAGAATCTATGCTATTTACGTGATACATTTTATGGAACAATAAACCTATATACCAAACACCCTCCCAATCAGCAGGTAATTGAGAAAATGTAGATTGCCTACAAATAACATATGATCCGGGGATAACTGGTCCCTCCCCAGCTTATACTTAAATAGATCTTCCAAGAACTTCAAATGTATGTTCACAGCTACTTATACCCATGTGTCTGGTTCTAACGTGATTTCTCCTTTTGTCAAAACATTGTCTCCCTTTCTGTCATCTGTCTAATTTCAATTTGAGATATTTCATTCTCTTTTTATAAACATCTTCCTCTTCTTCCAAAACATTCTTTAAAACATCTACTTGATTTGCTGCCTTACGAAACACGTGAGATTGCCTTACCTCTAATCCCGGGATGTATCTTTTTTCTAATGTCTTGTGAGAAAGTGCCTCTTTTCTACAAGGTTGCCGCCACTTTTTGCTGAATAGCTGATGTACTTTGACTGGGTTTGCCCTGGGCTCCTGCTAATCTATTACCCAGGGCCTATGTTCTTAACCTAAAACTGCATTGAAACCTAAACCCAATTGGCATATCTGGCAAAAAGTCAGCCCCTGGTAATTGGTACCACAGGTACCCAGGGCACTGTGACCAGAGAAGGCCTCTAAGGGCTGCAGCACCTATTGTGCCACCCTTAGAGGTCCTGTACCCTGACACTCACACTCTGCCTTTGCAGGCCGCATGTCTTGGAGCAGAACAAAGTGCAAAGTCGAAATAGCAAACATCCCACTGCCATAGCATAGATCAGTCACCCCTCTAATTGGGTGCAGTATACCAGTGGTGAGGGTACAGGTGCATGAGCCCTATACCCCTACAGTGCCTAAGTCCAATCTTAGATATTGTAAGTGCAGTGCTGCCATTAGGAGTACATTGTGCTGGGAGTTTGTCATTACGAACTGCACAGCGCCATAATGGCTACACTTAAAACTGAGAAAATTGGTATCAAACTTCTCAGCACAATAAACCCACACTATTCCCAGTGTGGGGTTTAATAAAAAATGCACACAGAGGGCATATTAGAGATGCCCTCTGAAAACTAACCTACCACTAGTGTCCAGGCTGAGTGACAGCTTTCAGCTGCCAACACCAGACATGTTTCTAGACCCCTGGGTCGAGAGCCTGCTACTCTCTGGGGTCTGAAACAATGCACATCCTGGGACAAGGTGCCAAGCCTCCTCCCCCAGGATGGGCAGGGTACAGGAAGGGGAAGCTTCAAAGGATTTCCGCCTTTGTGAGCTTCCTCAGGCCACTTGCTGCTCTCAGCAACTAGTCCCCACTGGTTCAGAGCCCCACTTTGGGTGGGAGAACCTGCAGGAAAAACAGGTGAGGAAATGAGGTGTGCCGCTGCCAACTCTACCCCTAATGTGGAGGGGTGAGATGAAGCACAACTCTCAGTCTATGCCATCTTGAAGATGGGGGACTCAGCCAACCAGGGACAGGCTCATGCCCCCTCCCACTGGATGGTGGCATAATAGGGCGTGTAACCACCCTAGGGAAGGGACCCATCGGTCCCTGCCTTTTACCTACCTGTAATGCCTCTAAATCTAGTAATTAGGGGCACCCCTGTACCTTGCTTCCTCAGACAAGAAGAAACTACAAGATGAAGAAGGAGGACCGAACAGCCGTGCAGCCGCTAACAAGAGGAAGATGCCCACTGACTTGGCCCTAGTCCTACAGGCCTGTCTCCCTCTCAAACCTGCTCCTGTGAAATCATTGGGTGTACTGCAGCCAGAAACCTAAAAAACCCTGGAGGACCTGCCTACCTTCAACTACAAAGTAGTTAAAGTGCGATTAGTGCAGTGCATTCTGATCCCTTATAATGCCAAGTCCCCTTACCCTCCTCACAGAATTCGAGATCACATATTCCTAGTAAACATTAAATTTTTCTAGCTAAAGTGTGATGCATATTCAGAAAAGTGTGATACAATGTTTTAGCAATTCAACAGTTATCAGATTTATACAGTCTGACTTTAACCACCTACTGACTTACTCCTCTTTCCAAATACCTCCAGACAATTGTGAATCTTTTTATTGCGCCTACCCTTTTAGGGTAGGCCTCCTCAAAAGTTTTGGTCCAAATCATTTTATTATACCAATTTAAATAGTCTGGGGCTTTAGTTGTCCTCCAATTCTGTAGGGACAGTGCCATAAAAGAGGCTATTGCTATAAATGCTTCCTTGCCTTTTAGAATTGGGGAGTTTTGTCTATGTCTTTCTAACACAAAAAGTACAATTTCCGTCTCTGGGAGAAGTTTCCTCTGAAGGCCGTCACTTAGGGCTGAAAAAACTTTCTCCCAGAACTGAATCAATGCTGGGCAAGTAAAAAGAATTTGACACCAGCCCCCCTGGTCCAGTTGTTGGCATTGGAAGCCCCTATCCTCTCTTCCTAGGTTCATTTTGTGTAGGACTCTAGGAGTATAGTAAGCCATCCAACGGGATAAAAATGACATTCTTTTAAAATTAGCTGCTCTTAATGCCTTGTTACCATAATGTGAAATCACCTGCCTCTGAGAAACACTGTGTTTCTTGAGTAATTTTATCTAGAAAACTTGATATTATGGTGCACCCTATTTGGCTCCGTAAAAGCACATACCAATTTCCCAACCCCATTAGCTTAGTTCTAAAAAGGGCAGCGAATACTGTGGCATGACTAGATGAAAGGCAGTCATTTTTTATCAGTGGAATAATTCGAAGATACCCTAAAAAAAGCCTGCATCGCATTCCACACCTTGCTTGTAATTCATGCCAATTAAAAAGCCTCCCCCTAATATAAAATGGCTGAGTTCTTTAAAACCCTTACTCTCCCAGAACTTTTATATGACTATTCTGTATAGCTAGGCCCAGACGTTTGCATTCTGAAAGCTTCAAATATTGATATCCAGCATCGTAGCTTTCCCTGGAGTAAAGTGACCAAAGTCTAGGCCCATATTCCTGTAGTGTCTTGTATCTAGATTTCTTTGGCATTTTAGCCATTTAGCCATTTTTATAAAAAACAGAATCTGAGAACCTGCTTCCTTCAACATTCCCCCCCCCCAAAAAAAAACTGTCCAGAGAACCGTTGTAGTCTATCAAATGAGCCATTATTACCAAAAAAGAAGCTTCATAATAAGTACGAACTTGGGGAGTGCCAACCCCCTTGGCTAATGTCTAACTGATGCACCAGGAGTTTAACCCTTGAAGCCTTCTTGCTCCAAATAAACTGGCGAAAGATTGCCTCTAATTCTCTGAAATACCACATATTGATTTTGATTGGGAGATTTGAAAAAAGAAAAATCAATAATGGTAAAATCGACATTATTATATGAGTAATTTGGCCAATTAAGATAAGCTGGAGAAGGTTCCATCTATCCAGTAAATTGCTAATCTTGGTAAGCATTAACCCAAAATTCAATTAAAAAAGGTCTCCATAATGATTGGCAACATAAATCCCCAAATATCGAATTGGGTCATGGGAGCACTCTTGCCTTTGAAGATTGCATGGAAGACATTGGCACCCAGAATTGAATAGCAACATTTTGGTTTTATCACAGTTGAGTTTGTAGCCTTCAATTGGCTAAAACTGTGCAAACTCCGCCAATGTGGTCTCAATATTCTGCTCTTCAGGACTATGAGAATGATATTGTTTGCAAACAGTTTTAATGTAGACATACTCTCTTTTGGGGCATGTATCTTTTGGTATTCCTGATTCCTGATCCTAATCGCAATGTAAAAAAAAGTAAATAACACAAGAGAAAGAGGACAGCCCTGACAGGTGCCTCGAATTATGTTGACCATCCCTACTGGACAGGAATTTAATAATAACCTGGGCCCCATGATATAGGTTATTCCACTTTGAAACCCCATTCTTCTAAGAATATAAAAAAGCACATCCCAATTTAAAAGTTCAAATGCTTTTTCAGTATCGACTGTTATAATGAATGCAGGGGTTTTGTTGGTGTAAAAAAATCAAGTGCCTTGACAAAAATTCCAGCATTCGATGACATTGATCTGCCCACCACCAATCTTGTCTGATCATTATGAATCAATTTCTGTGCTATTGGAGAGAACCAGTTTGCCCAAATTTTCATCAGTATTTTATAATTGACATTCAACAAGCTTATAAACCTTTCTGCTTTAATGTCTTTGGGATTCTTACCCTTCTTTACAAAGCTGACTATGATCGATTCTTTAAAAGTAGATGGAACCACACCTCCCGCCTGCACGAAATTAAAAAGCTCAACCAAAAATGGTATTGATTTATCAGAGAATACTTTATAAAACTCATTAGGAAGGCCATCATTACGTCAGGCCTTCCCACCAGCCATTGAGGTAAGGACACGCTGGATTTTTTCAGCTGTAATTTCCGCTGTTGTTTCCCTAGCCTGCGTATTTGTTAATTGAGGGAGCTTGATTCTATAGAAGTATTGGCTAATCGATTCGTTTGATGCCATATATTTTCTTGCATACAGCTTTTAATAATGATCTAGAAATATTTTGCAATCTTTTTTTAGGCAACCAAAAGCCCAGTCCTGGTTCCTCGAATTCTGATATTACTGCAGCTGCCCGTTCAACTATGCTTGACCAAGCCAGTAGTTTCCCCACGATCAGACTTTCCCTGTAAACACACTGCTAGAACGTTCTTGAACTACTTAACTCTTCGAGGATAAAAAATTCCCTTAACTTCTGCTGAGCTTTGGTTAAGTGCTTCTCGGGGACAGAATGTTGACCCAGGCTACTATTCCTCAGCATTAAAGCTAAATCAACTATGTGTTGTAATTCTGATATGCGGTCTCTTCTAATTTTAGACTGTGCAGCTGTAGAATCCAACAACTTCCCCCTAATTGCAGCATTAAAGGCTCCCTAAACCAAGAACAGTGCTGTTATACCCTTATTCTCCTGAAAAAATACTTTTATCAATTCTTCGTATTCTCAACCAATTGAGTGTTCGAAAGGAGGAGGCGGTCCATCTGTCACCTGGACTTTTCTCTCCCCTTTGACTCTATTTCGATTTCCATTTTAACTAGAAAATTATGTGAGAAAGAATGATGTCTAATTTCTGCATTTAAACAATTAATATAACAGGAAATGAGAAAAAAATCAATACGCAAGACTGACTAAAATCGACGAGAGTGGCAGGTGAATTGTAAAACTTCTGGGTGGGCCCTACTCCATGGATCGATTAGTTGATAATCCTGTTTCATAAAGTTCAATACTCTTTTAATCTTGGGTTTCAATTGTTTTTTTGTTTTATTAGAGGTATCCTTTTTCAAATCTTGAATAAAATGAAAGTCCCTTCATGAAATTATTGGGCCTACAGCCCCTCTGGCCATCTCATTAATCTTCATACTGGTTTTGGGATCATCTTTTATTGGGGCATAGTAATTCACAACGTAATATGGCATCCCATTCACCCCGGCAACCACCCAAATCCACCTACCCTGAGGGTCTCTCAGAACTTGCAAGATCTCCCAATCCCTTGCCCAAAATACATAGCTACCTCTCTTATCATCACCCCTGCTGAGGCAAAATGCGTTTGAGAAAAATATTTGGGGATAAAAAGTTGAGGTGTATTTGTTTTTCAATGAGTTTCCTTGAAAAATAAAATTTGAGGAAAAAAAAAATTACCATCTAATCACTGCGCCATATTTCTGTTTGTTAGAAACTCCATTTTCATTTACCAAGACTATAGACGCTTTAAGAACCATCGTAACTTCCAGGTAAAACCACATTTAGAAATTAGAAGCTTCTATATAATAAATTGACATAAGTTTTTTCCCCTTTCCATATTCTGTTCTTCTGGCATGCAATAATTCTGCTCTTTTTTCACTATTGCTCCTAAACCTACCCTCCTCCTCCAGTCCTCCCTGCTCCTCAACCATTAGCAACCCCCCATGCACCCCCACCCTTGGCAAACGGGGAATTACCCATCAAACCCCAAGTCAGCCTCCCCTGATTAGAACTAGGTCTGGGTGCCATGGTATTGCACCCTGAGTGAAGTACTCCTCCCCCTCATCCCGTGGATTCCGAACCCATTCAGAGAAAAAAAAACATCACCCATTATCTTTCCTTATCTACTTTTCAGTAGTAATTTCCTGTAGCATCTTCTGAGCATCGTCAAGATTCGCAAACATATGAAATCTCCCTTGAACTAAGACTTGCAACTTGAATTGCTGAGCAATGGCTGCCTGAGCACCCTGTGCTTTAAACAAATAAAAGAGTTTAACAGATTCCTCATGCCGATGTGTAGCTGTTGCAGACACGTCTGAGAAGATACCACAGCTAGGAACTTCACTGGTTGAGAATTGTCCATTTTGAAAGGTCATTGTAAGTATATGTTCTTTCACTAGGAAATCTGCAAAGTTGACTAAAATTGTTAGAGGCAGCTTTGAATTGGGGAACGGATGTGCTGGTACCCTGTGTGCTCTTGTGATTGTAAGGTCACCTGTAAATTCTGGCAGGACGTTATTTTAATGAGTGTCTTGACCCATTTGTGGGCTCGGGAGCCTTCACACCCTTCTGGGACTCCCACCAAGCACAAGTTGGAACGTTGCAAATGATTTTCCAGCTCCTTGAGTTTGTTTCCAAGAAGGAATTTCTGTTTTTTGTCCAGTGTAGCCTGATCCTGCATCGCACTCATTTGATCTTCAAGCTGAGAGACCTGAGATTCGCCCTTTTGGATTCTAGCTGGATAGCTACTGACTGCCTCTTCAATATTTGACAGGCGCTTTGAGCTCACGTATCTCGTCAAGAATGAGATTTAACATAGTTTTGGTATCATATTGGACAGTATGTTCTATTTCTTGGAGTGTTTCTTGGACAGTTTCTGGCATCTTGTTTTCTGAAGGCACGTCTGATGCTTGTTGTGCTTGGTGTTCGCCCTCTCGGGATTTTCCTGAGATGGAGACCATGGGCCATGGCTGGCAAACCATAGAGCCAGAACTCTGAGGCTCAAAGAGTCGAGGCGGAGTCCCTTTCTCTTTATCCAAAAATACTTTGTGCTATTGTGAGAGATTGATCAGTTTGAAACAGTTCTGATTGTAAATTAATAGTGGTTCCTCAATCTTGTATTTGTGCAGCAGCTGCTGACGTTGGAATTATTTTGGGCTTCGTAAAAGAGTATATTCCTTTGATTTTCCTGCATTTGGACTATCCTATATATTTTCTGCTTTTCGGCTGTCTTTGTTTGAAATGACCCCTTTACAAGATAGGCCATTTTGAGCCAGAGGTTGCCCCTCAAAACCTCCTTCTTCTGTCGGCCTTTCTTGCTGAGAAGTATCCAAAGTCCGGCCGTCCGCTTTCGCCATCACTCCCTGCTCCTCCGTATCTTCTTCGGAGCATTGATTCCTAATTGTGCTGCTCAAGAAAAACCTTTGATGATTGATTTGAAGTTATTTTATTCAGCTTCTATACAATATTATTTATCAAGCATCCCTAGTCTTACTCTGTCTTCTTCTAAGAATGTCAACCATACTCTTCTAACACAACCTTGCCCCTAGGGGATTCTTCTTAATTCTTTTTATTTCTTTGTTTTTCTTTATATAAGCAATAGTGGTTATTTTCCATTATCAGTTCTCATAGTCTTTTTCAATGGTTCTGGTTAGATAGAGTTCATTATTTACGCAATCAGGTATTGTTTAGTTGAAGCAATCAGATGGCAATGATCGAGTTTACTCCAAATTTGTTTTTCAGGAGTTGTTATCATGTGCTGTGATAATGTGGCATCTCATGAAGGTTAAAATGGTTCTGTTCTCAGTTTGTCTGGATTATAGGCTTTCGAATTCTGCACACTTTTTGTATTATAAATCCAATCAAGTGCTAAATACCTACAAGAAGGTACTCTTGCTCTCTTTGATCTCCTTGGTGTCTGTTGATCTTCTGTTTCACTCATACAACTTGATTCTGTATCTTTGATAATGGTTTGTGCGTTCAATTAATGCAGTAGATTTCAGTTGCCACCTACTACTTGGCCATTCCTCATTCTTTTTTAGTTTTTCACTCTTCACGCTTGCTCCTTAACCAGGGTCACTCAGTTGCACTGGTGATGATTCAACAGCATCCCCTCTTCCTTGCCTCTGATCTTCATCTTCAGGAGATACTCATCAGGCAACCCCTTGAAGTAGTCAAGATTCATGTCATCTGCATTATTTACAAGCACATTTGCAGGTACAGTAGGTGGTTTCATGGCATGTCCCATGAAAATCTTATGTGGTGGCATTCTTATTCTGCTGTTAGGGGTGCTTCATAGACTCATCAGCTCTAAGAGCAAGGCATTTGACAATTGCAGAGAAGTGGATGTGCATACATTGGCCAAACAACATTTCAGTGTGCCATGAAGATGCACAACTATTCTTGAAGCTTCTAGTCGGTAGCTACTATGCAATCTTTGTTCCACTTGTAGTGTCACACACAGCATTCTAATGTTCTCATTATTAAAATGAGTCTCTTGCCTGGCTCCAGAGAAAATAGGAATTCAAACCTGGGTATGAGTTCTTGCAACAACAGTTTTATTACAGTGAGGCTGTCACTTCTCTGTGATGGATAGTCTTGCACCCATTGGGAGAAAATCCACACTATGACCAGGATATACCGCAGCCCATTACAAACAGGCATTTTGATCAAATCCAACAGTATCCTGCTAAAGGGTCCTCCTGATCTTCCTATCTGATTCAATGTAACAAGTGTTCTACCTACCTACATTCATTTGCAGACTGGTCACACATCCGTGGAACAATTCTTCAGCTAAGACTCTAAATCTCGGATTAAACCAGTTCTGCCTAAATAATCTCACCATGGCATCCCTTCTGATGTGTGCAGGGCCTGACAATGTTTCATCATGGGAAATAGCAGGCTGCCAGCCAACACAGTTCTTTCATCAGCAGAAACCCAAATCTAGTATGCATTTTTGAAACATTCTGCTCTGAACCAACCTTATTACTGTGACTCTGACACTTTTTCCTGCAGTCTTTTCATTTCCTCCCAAGTATCAGCTACAGACAACAGCAATGAAAAAGTCGTGATCTCATTTGATTAATTTGCATATTCACAATCGCACAATACTGAGCAACTTCATAGGCATGTCTGTTCTCAACAGTGACGTAATCATTTCCACTCCTGTGAGCTGCGCATTTGACAACTTCAATTTCTCATAGCAATTGTAATACTTCTAACAATCTCATCACATTTTTTCCATTCCAGATGGGAAACCAGGAAAAGGTCATGAATCCCCTCTGTGACCAGAGGTATCCACAATCCTGAATGACACAAAAGATGTACTGACTATCAGTAAATATTGTCACCTGCAATTGCTCTGAAAGATGCTCTGGTAAGGGCGACAATTTCTGACACTTGAGCAGAGGTAACACTTTGAAGCCAGGCGGCTTCCACCACTTTCTGAATTGTACGGACACCATTAGCTGCTCTCAAATTCCCTCATTATCTCTAAGGCATGAGCCATCGACAAAGATTACATAGCCAGGCTCATTAAGAGGTTCATACACAATGTTAGGTCTAGCTTTGGTGCATAGATATTTGGTATCTAAACAGTATTGCTAAACCTCCTCCCCATCCGACTCATTTTTAGGTAACGGTAACAATGTAGTTGGATGAAGAGTTTTACATCTGTTAAGGGAAACATTTTCAGCACCAAAAATAAATTGTTCATTTTTTGTGAGCCTGCTGTTTGTCAGGTACTAAGGTTTTGATTCAGTGAGCAAAATCTCCAAAGAGTGAGGGACCATCACTGTAAGAGGATGTCCGATTACTATATACTCGCTTTTCTCAATACTGACACCAATCGATGCAACCGCTTTAAGGCAGCCAGACAGCTTTGCCACAGGTCTTTGAGAGGGCAGTCCTGCCACAGTTATTTGAAAGACTCCATGTATTAAGTGAGCACTGTAAGAATGCAGCCCTCCCTCTCACTTCAAAACATGTGTTTTACTGTAATCAGGCATTCCTAGTGCTGGGGCATGACAGAGACTTTCTCTCAGCTCTAAGGCTTCTGGAAAGATACAGTACCTGCAGTGGAAGACAAAAAACATCTTGGACGAGACAACAGTTTAAGGCAAAAACAGGCCTCTTAACCCTAACATGTGTAGTTGATTTTTAAAATGGCTACCGTAGTCATGCTAAATTGAGTCATTATATTGTGTCACTTCATTTCTGTGAATACAATGCCTAAATATGATTGCCATCTACAAATTTGCACTTACTATACGTGTGTTTTTCAGAATTAAATTTTTACTTTTTACTTAAATGTGTTTAATTTGCAAAATGAGAACATCTGCTCCATCACTAGAAGAGATGTGAAGAAGATGGATAGCAAAGTAGAGGCTGGAGCTAAATCACAGATCCCAATCAGTTTCAGTTTAGACACTTTATTCAGAAGAATTTTCATCCATAAATGTGGCATGCATATAATAAATAAACATTTCATCCAGTAAAAACATATTAATGAATATTTACAGAACAAAAATTACAAATAGCATCATATTGTTAAAATGGTAAAGTGCCACGTGCCCTCACAGCATGTCTTGAGAATCAGCCTTGTAAACAGGTTTCACTATCAGACAGTTGAAAAACCGATAAAAACATGGCTCTACACTGCCATTCTTGACCAAAAACGGAACTCTATTATAAAGCGGCTGGAGTCGATGGAGAGATCCCTATTCTGTTGTTATTACTTAACTAAATTACCTAATACAGGAATACTGTATGTCCTAACACGGTACACAGACGGTTACCAAACGAGGTCGGACTGTGATTCTGATACAGTAAACGGGCCACAAGGATAACCTACCCACACTCAAAAAACTCTACCCCAGAAAGCATATGGCTTTACAACCTGCTGATTCAAGTACTACCAATCTTGCTAAAGAAATGGCGACCAAGAGATCTAACTCCTGGCCCCCAGGGAAGCGCTCTGGAATTGACTGCTCCCTGCAAAGATACATTGAATCTTCCTCCAGCAGCTTGTCCTTTTGTACTGGTACTTACTGGCGTTCCTCCTTTGAAGACAGGCTCAGCTGAGTCCTGGTCAAAATTAAAGAACAAAATAAGGTTAAATAAATGCAAGAATTTTGAAACTAGGAATGCGGAGAAATAATTATGACACAGAGGTTTGGATGGGTGGTACAAGGGTGTAAGGGCATTTCAGGGATCTGTGTAGTGGAAAACCTTAGGACCCCAGTGTATGTACATAACATCTTAAAACATGGAGAATCACTACCACATATTATTTCTCATATTGTGCCGCTACCTCTTGGCATTTCCATAGGCCAGTAGCACCCCGACCCTTTGTGATATCCCCATACAGAAAATGCCCCTACTGAGTTGGACAAACAGGTTTCATGTTCTTAACAACCTGAATGGTTTAGAATGACTACCAGCAGCTGTCTTCCTGTGCCTCCTCTGCCCGGCTCACCCATGGCAGTTAATCGCATTGCTACCATTCTCCAAGCTAAAGGCACTGTGTTACGAACTGTACGCTGGAATATGGCAGGGATTCACTCTAAATTATGTGTGCCGGAATAGCTTTCATTCATTAAAAAGCCACAATATAGTCTTGTTACAGGAGACATGGGAGGTGGTACATTCTTTATCGATGGGTTTCAATGATATAGTATTCCTGCCATTAGTTCTTGCTCTGGTTGCGCATCAAGCAGTTTGTCAGTGCGGCTGAATATAGCTCTAGGGGGTCATGTGGATGATCTGGAAACAGTCAGCACTAACTTCCAGGAGCTCTGCTAGGAAACACATTTTAACCTATAGCTGGTTAACTTCTACAACAATGATTTTATAAATGTGCCAAACCCAATTTTTTAAGAACTAACTAATTTTCTTACTAAACTATCCAACAGGTATATTACTCATGAAAAAAATAGATCTCATTCTTTGAGTCTGTTGGCAAGCAAGTGGTGAAGCTTGTACAGTAAACCTAATTGTAAATCTGTCAGCTGTGGATGCAAACATCTGCATTTTGATTTTCTCCTTACTGACTGATATATTCTGTGGAGATGTATACTCAAAAGCTGAACATGCCTCATTACCGCTTACCCTTTTTCCATATCATCTGTGAGTAAAGATCTCAGACTTCTAATAAAGAATTAGAGTTGGACTACCTGACATAAAACACTCAGTGATATTCTCCTGGTCAAGACAGCCTTGCAAGCCTTCACTTTCATGTGAAAATGGTTCTCATCTCTCTGCTACAAATTCTATAAATTAATGAAGTCTGCAAAATATTCTTAATCGTTCTCTGGGCTTGTCTTCTACATTTAAAGTGTTTCTAGTTTTTAAAGTTGTTTTAATCAATCACAGATATCACAGTTGGTAAAAATGTTTGCTTATATATTCATATAAGCACATTTTTAAAAAGTGTGAAAAAGTTAATTATTTGTTGGAGTGGCTGGGTGCCTACCACAAGTAATAAAGTCACTATTTTGTTTGTCCAGTCAACGGTCTCAGTAATTTAAACCTGGGTTCTACACCTGCTAGCTGTGGCACATAGCAGACAGGCATAAACTAAACAACATGTACACAGCATTTAGAAGCACCAAAACAGTAAAAAAATCAAAAACACAACACAATAAAAAATCCCACTTCACTTTTTTAAAATAGTGTACAATGTAATGAACAAAATATCATCAAAGTCAAATAAGGGGATGTATAGTCCAGGACCTAAGCACAGTTTGAGGCTTACTCAGTTGGGGCGCGGATCGGATAGACTAAGCAGACTGGTCCCACTTGAACCTTGAAGTAGGAAAGTTAAAAAAAATTCCAAGTTCTGATCTGAAAAGGGAATTTATTGTTTTTATAAGGAAGCTCTGCTCCTTTTAACACAAACCTGAAATTCAATCCAACATCATGGAACAGCCGGTCGGATTTTTATTTCAGTTGGTCCCCTTGAAGCTTTAGACCTAAAGTTTTGAAAAAGTTGCCAAGCTTCTTTTGGTGACAAAACAACCCCAGGAGTCAATTCCACGGCCTCCAGGACAACAGGGGGAGCCATTAACGATGCTTACGTTGTCAGGCAGCGGCAACTGCAAAATCCAGTATAGGTCTAGTTGACACTGGAGAGATGGTATTTTTCATATGAATGTCACCTTTAGTTTTCTTACAAAACATGATTAAGTTTTATATTAGAGTGTATAAAGGAAGGAAAAAAAGAGAAAAAAAAGTGCCTTCCCCGCGTAGCATATAACAGCTTTGTAGGAGGATTGTGGTTTCAATTAGCTGAAGGTCACATTACAAATTAAATGTAGACCAACTAATCTTCCACTTTACTTATTGGCCATATTGAAAAACAACGGTGACAAGGGTGGCATAGATCGTTCTTTCCCTAGGCCTCCAAACGTAGTGACATCTTGGATCTGGGGAAGTCATGTAATAGGTATTTGCCTGAGAGTTAGGCCATCAAAGATAGCAATTGATAATCAATTTTATGGTCCTCATCAGCTTACCCGTGGCAATCAATGTTCACATCCTACCTGTCCATTCATGTATAGAAGGAACTATGAGAGTCTTCAAGTGCAGTGCTAGTAGTTGCTTTGCTGCCAATAGTATATTGAATATAATTTTCCAGACCACCATAGGTAAACTTGCCCTTTCTGCTGGTTGAAAACCCAAATTTACAATGGAGGGATCAGGTTTCAGCAGTTATCCTATTAGCCCCCTAACATGCCCACAGATCTCTTTCCAATACCAATTTGGGACAGGACCACCACATATGTATGTAGTGGCCATCCATCCTGCATACCCTCCAATGCAGTCAATCTTCTACTCATACGTCTGATGCAGGGTCTGATCTCCAAAATGTAACATACTGTGGGTCTAGTACGTTTGGAAGCTAGGGAACAGCCGATGGAACCTGTCTCTTGACAACTGCATCCATGTGGACCCAGACAATTCAAAGAAAATGCGGAGTTGAGCCTCTTTGTAGTACATATGTCTGAAAGTGCAATGCCTCCAGACTATCTGGGAGCCCTAGTTACTGTCCTTAAAACGCGTGCCTTCAACCCAGCCCAATTAAATCGGTCTATGTCTCTCTGCAAGGTCTGGAAATCCCTCTCCAGGAAGTTAGTTGGAAGTGCTTGAAAAAGATGGAGTAAGCAGGGCATTACATTATGTTTAATGATGACTACTCTGACCAGTCAAGAAACATAGAAATGTTACCACACATGGAGGTTCTTCCTAACAGTGTAAAGTACATGGAGGTAGTTAGCAGCATACAGCATGCGATACCTTGGCATTAAATGCACTCCCATATAATTCAGCTTTTTTTCCTGCTCAGTGATAAAGGGGCTATAGTCCACAATCTGCTTTTCACCTCCTGAGGCAGCCCCAGGCCCAGCATCTTAGATTTGGCCAAGTTCAGCTTGAACCTGAATACCTTCTCGAATTTCTCCAAGAGGTCTACTACCACACTTGGGTACAGAACATAATGGGTCTGTTATGCTCTTATGCTCGGTAGGATATCTTCAGTGAACAGGTGTATGATGTATTGTTCACCTGCGAAGGGCATTCCTGTGACATCCTTGTTTCACCTAAGGTGCTCAACTGCCAAGACAAAACAGAGTGGTGAGAGCAGGCAGCCCTGTTTGGTCCCTCTCGAAAAGGGGATATCTTGTAAGGTTCCCATAACCTGGTACTTGGATTGTTGGGGTCTGGAAACTACCACCTAACCAGTCAGCATCCAGTGTCCAAAGCCGACTGCCTTCAGCACCATGGTAAGAAAGGGCAAGCTGGCCCTGTCAAATGACTTCTTAGCACCTGCACCATGCGGTGGTTAACCTACTGTATTAAGTGTAAGACTCTCCTGATGTTGTCGGTGGCATGTCTGTGGGGTATGAAGACAGATTGATCCATACTTTTGTGAATATTTTGATGTCCGAGTTTAGTAATGCATTAGCCAATGCTGATTTTTCCAGGTTTATGGATTAACATGGTAATGGCTGTGGTCATCAAGTTAATCTGTCTGGGAGGAAAACAAAGAAAAGGGCTGCAAAGTAAGTCTTGGACTTTGACCTTTTGGCAGATTCACCCCTAAACTTTTTGCTTTTAAATGTGACCTGATGTTAGTTTTTTTGGCTTCTGCGCACTTTAACACTGTGTCCCAGTGTAAAGTGCGTGCGCAGTCTGAGTGCGTGTGGTGAGATTGGCCTGCCCTCCCATAGGAATGCCTGGGGATATGTGTGCCCATGGTAGTTCCTGATGTGAGAGGAGTACAGGGGCGAGTTTGGTATGTGCGAACTCGTGAGATTAAATGCTGCGCGACTGTGTGCGCAGATTTATTGTGTCTAGTGGAGAAGTGCCACTTCTAGAAGTTGGCATGTCTGTCTGTCTGTGTGCAGTGAATGTGAATTGACTGTCTGGCTTGTGGGTGACAGGAGCTGGCTGGTGTGCCTGGCTCCAGGGGTCAGGATGGGTGTTGATGGGAGGGAGGAGTTGCACCTGGGACCTGAATAGGGCTGTGCCTTCCCTCCACAATGCTGGCTCTGCCCCCTGTGGTGCATCTGATGTCCCTAGCCTGTCCTGTGAATAGGGAGAAGGGCTGAGCACAACAAAGTGCTCCAGAACCAGTTGCATCTGGTTTTTCCCTTGCCCTGCACCCTTGAGACAAAGGGAATTTGTGTATAAGAAGGGGCTGTGACCCCATGTAAAAGGTTGTTCTCTGTTCCTGGCTTGAGGGGGGCCTGCTGCTTCTGCTGGGCACCAGGAGGAACAAGGAACTGGGTGCTGTCTCCCTGCTGGAGGGTCCTGTGAGCTGAGCCCTGGGCCCAGCCCTTGCCCCCCTGCCCTCTGAATTTACTGAACACTGCCTTTCCTGGAGAGAGGGCTTTGCTCTTTGTGGCTGTCCAGAGGGCTCCATTCTTTCCCTGGATTTTTGGAGGACTTCAAGCGCCTGGGAAGCGCTTTACTTTTCATCCTGGGAAGCACCTGAGTGTGGTGCCCCTTTTCTTTCCTCCAGCAGCACGAAGCTGCGATCCTCTGGGCAAGGGAAACCCCGGCGTGGAGATTTCCCCGCAACCTGCCTTATTTTGGGCGCGGGTGCCCACCCCGCTATATGCACCTTTAATCGCGGGTGCCTACCCCGCATATCTGCTGATTTTTATCCCCTAGCGGATGCCCACCCTAATAGGGAATTTTGCATTTAAACAGATGCCTACCCCATGTTGTGCCCCGAGGAGATCACCGCCGCGCTGCCTGTGGTGACCCGGAAGCGGAACCCGGCAGAGCCTTGACTGGGGGGGGGGCCTGGGTTGTCCCTGTGGAAGGCGGAAGTGATCGGGATCCTCACGGGAGGGGCCGGGTGAAGTGAGGTTGAGTGCGGCGCGGGGCTCCCATAAGTGCATAGAGCCCCGCCAGGGCCGCTGCTGACAACCAGAGAGGCGGAGGGGGCCTCCACAACCAGGGAGCTAGATGCCACTGAAGGAGCCTGTGTCAAGGCGGTAGCCTACCCCGCCTTTGTGTGTCCCCCGCATTGAAGTCTTGGGAGCCTCCGCAACACCCCGGTGAGGGGGCTCCAACGAGAAGCGCACATACCAGGAGCAGCGCCGGGGGGGAGTCCCCACCACAGTCCGTTGAGTGGGGTGGCGTTGTGTATTTAAGGCGGAGGGGGCCCGAGGCACATTGTCGGTGCATGCCCCCGCCACGTTTGAAGGAGAAAAGCCCAGTGAGTAGGGCTCCTTGGTTCATTGTCCATAGAGGGGGCACATTGCCGGGGCCCATCCCCCCATTTCCTACCAGTTTCACCTTCTTTGGGGGCATGTTGTTTATAGAAGTCCCAAGGAGGACTTGGGGGCCTTGTCCATTTAAAAGTCCCAGGGGACATGCTTTGTAAAGGCCCGTGTGGCCCATGCTTTAGTGTTGAAAGGAGCATAGCTATTGTCAGAGGCTAGAGGGCTCCAACGCTCTGTGTCATGATTTCTAGAGCCCAGGTGGCTCCAACCTTTGGTGCAATCTGTCCTTAGGGTGCACTGAGAGCCCTTGCTGCATTTTTCCCCACTGCACAGCTGCCCAGTAAGTAGTGGGCAGCTGCACCGTTTAGGTTCTTCATTTTTAGGGGACAGGTTCTTTGGACTCAGGAGTGAGATGCACTCCGTCGCCCCACTCATTTCCCAGCTGCCCAGCAAGTAGTGGGCAGCTGCCACTTTTAGGCCAAACTCTTGCACATCTTTGCTTTGGCTGCCTAGGCAGCGCGCCCTGACTATTTGGACAGAGGGCATTTGCGCCCCATGGAAGGCTAGTTGGCCTGGGGTCAGTAACTTCTGTAAATCTGTGCAAGGTGATTGGTGATTTTTGTTTGTGATGATAATTGCCTAATGTGATTTATGCGTAATGTGCAATACCTTTATGCCTATGATACATCTAACTGTGTTTTTATGATTAGGAGGTTGTTTTGCCAGATATAGTTTATTCTAGTCAGTTTATGTCTTTAATGAAATCCAGATTCTCTGGTCATGGTAATAGGAGAATCGCAATTTCATTACAAGACTGGAGGCTACCATTATGCATGCTGGTAGCCATGTAACACAACATCAGACATATGAGATACAGGTTTGCAATAATGGTGAACAAAGGTTCTAGAATTAGACCAATCAGCTGCTTTAAGAATATCATCTAACTTACCACCTGACCAGAAAGACTTACTGGCCATTGCGCCTCTAATAGAATGCGGCTTAAAAATATTCAGATCAATTCCAGTAAGCTTCATGACTGTCTTAACCCATCTAGCAATAGAGGGGGAAGAAATTCCTCTGTGGGGTTTAACAAAAGAAATGAGTAATTGAGAAACGTCCAAAGGACGAAGAGAATTCATTCTAATGTCATATTCTTTCATACATTGAACAACACAGAGTTTAGTAAAACTATCAAAGCGAGGATAGAAAATAGAATCAGACATAGTCTTAGTTCTTCTATGTACTTCAAATTTAACTCCGAACATATCATAAGATCTGTAAGAAATATCGAGAGCTTTAACATCAGAGACTCTCCTGCATGAAATTAAACAAAGAAGAGTAGCTAGTTTAATTGAAAGATTCTTCCTACTAAGAAGAGAATTAACAGGCCAACTACAGAAAAGCTGGAGAATTAAATTAACATCCCATAGAGATTGATATCTAGGTCGAGGAGGTCTTCTAAGTCTAATACTATTAAGAATTCTGCAAATAATAGGATTTTTACCTACCGTTTTATTGTTAATTAGAGAGTGTCCAGCAGAAATAGCAGATCTAAAACAATTGAGAGATCTGTAACTTAATCCTCTATCGAATTGTTCACCGAGAAAATTGACTATATCAACAATAGGTGCCTCCACGGGATCCAAGTCCCTTTCCAAGCACCAACGTGACCAGACTTTCCAAATGTTGTTGTACCTGTAATGAGTCCCAGGGGCCCACGACTCTCCAAGGAGAGTTGAAGCTGTTGACGAAAGTCTTGCGAGATAGTTAGATCTCCTGACACCTTCCAGGCAAGAAGGTTCAAATTCCCTGTCTGTATAAGAGGATGAATATAACCGTCTACGTCTGTGAGAAGATCTTTCAGAGGAGGAATTGGGAACGGAAAATTGTAAGTTAGTTCAAGAACTGTTGGGAACCACGCTTGAGATGGCCAGAAGGGAGTTATTAGGACAATTGAGGATTGTTCTTGTCTCAGTTTCTGAAGAAGCCTCTGAATCATTGCGAATGTAGGGAAGGCATAAGCGTTGATCCCTTTCCAAGATTGGAGAAAAGCATTCACTGCTAGAGCACCAGGATCGGGCATCCAGCTGAAATAGGAAACCAATTGGGTAGTTAACCTGCTTGCAAATAGGTCTATTTGGAAAGGGCCCCAGAAATGATTGAGCGAGTTGAAAACAGAAGTGTTGAGCTTCCAGTCACTGTAATCCAAGATGAATCTTGAATTCCAATCTGCACAAAGATTGGATTTCCCGGGAAGGTATTCTGCTCTGAGAGAGATTCTGTGATCTAGGCAGAAAAACCAAAGCTTCTTTGCTAGATTGGAGAGGTCATCTGACTTGGTCCCTCCTAAGCGGTTTATGTACGCTACAGCAGACATGTTGTCCATTTTTAGTATAACCGACCTTCCTTGAAGAAATCGTTTGAAGCTCATTATAGCATAAAGACCTGCAGCTAATTCTAGATAATTGATGTGGTGCAGGGACTCTTCCTGCGACCAAAATCCTCCCGTATTCTGGTTCTGAAGACAAGCACCCCAGCCATGAAGGCTGGCAACTGATTCTAGAATAAAATCTGGTGCTGAACCAAAAATTGCTCTCCCATTCCATGCATCTAGATTGTCTAACCACCAAGTTAGTTCTAAGATCGCTTCTTGGTTCAAGGAAATACGATCGCCGTACCAAAGGCCCGACCTGAGAGCCCTTGCTTTTATTCTCTGAAGGGCTCGATAATTCAGTGGTCCCGGAAAAATGGCCTGAATGGAAGAAGATAGAAGGCCTAAAAGTCTGGCTAATTCTCTCAGGGAGAGATTTTCTTGTTTCAATACATGTCTTTTCTCCTTTTTTGATTTTGGTAATCTTCTTGGGAGGGAGAAGGAGAAGACATTTTGTTGTGTCTACTGTGAAACCCAGGAACTCCATCTTCTTTGAGGGAACTAGAATGGATTTTTCTCTGTCTAAGATAAAACCCAGATTTTCTAAAAGGTCCATAACCGTCTTGAGATCTTTGATGATCTGAGTATAATCTTGAAAAAGAATCAGGATGTCGTCTAAGTAAATGATGAAACGAATCCCTTTTTCTCTTAGACATGAGACAACTGCTCTCAATAACTTGGTGAAACACCATGGGGCAGAGGAGAGGCCGAAAGGCAGAGCCAGAAATTTAAAGAGATGTTTTTTCCAAAGGAACTGAAGAAAGGGTTGATGTTCCTTTGCCATGGGAATTTTAAAGTAGGCGTCCTTCAGGTCCAATTTGACCAACCAGTCGCCTTCTAGTAAACGGTCTCTTAGAAGATGGATGCCCTCCATCTTGAAATGCCGATAGACAAGAAATTTGTTGAGTTCCCTGAGATTTATTACCGGTCTCCAGCCCTTGTCTTTCTTTTCCACGAGGAATAAGGTACTTATGAATTTCATGAATTCCATAGGAACTTCTAAAATTGCCCCTTTTTTTAGCATTGAGGACATTTCCACTTCTATAGTTTTTTCTTGATCTAGTGTGAGGGAAATCGGTCTTGGATAGGAGCTCTGGAAGGGAATCTGGATGAAATCTATTGAGAAACCAAGAATGGTGTCTAGAACCCAAGGGTCTTGTGTAATATTTCTCCAGTTGTTGTAAAAGAACTTCAGTCTCCCACCCACTTTTGGATTGGAAAAAAGGGGAGGAGTACTCACTTTGAGGGGTAGATTCAGCAGATGCTCCTCTGGCCCGGATCCTCTAGAGCGGAAACCTCTTCCTCTGGGTGGATAGAACTGTGGCTGGTTGGATGGTTGGTAACCTCTACCAAAATTTCCTCTGTTTCTTGGGAAGGGGCGTCGATTAAAGCGGCCGGAATATTGCCCCCTTCTGCCGGCCCTTCCAAAAAGATTACTGTTGTCATTGAAAACTTTTTTCATGTTTTGGTGCGCTTTATCCAAGGCTGTAAAGGTCGATACATATTTGCCCAGACTTCTTATTAAATCTTCTCCAAAAAGTAAACCTTTTGGGTTGATGGAGGTTTCTTTTTCAGCCATATCGTTTAGTTTGGGGCTGATTTTAGTAAGAACCACTGTTCTTCTTTCGCAATTAAGTCCTGCATTTGCGTTTCCTAGAAGGACTAGAGCCCTTTGACTCCATCCGCGAATGGAGTGTGTATCAAGAGGGAAACCATTAAGGTAACTCTCCTCTGCTGCGTCAATTATTTTTGTTAGAGGACCTAGGATGTCAAGGACTTTATCCTGGCAAATCTTAAGTGATCTTTCCAAGCCTTTGCGTGGGTCTCTTCCTCATTTAAAAAGATAGAAAATCAATTCCGGGTCAAGGTTCGGAGTTTGACATACTTTACCTTCAATAGAAGGTCTGTTACATTCCGCTCTCAAGAGATTGCGAGTCTCTCTCTCTAACGGGTTCCTAATCCATTTGGTTATGAATTTGGATATGTGCTCGTGTGGGGTCCACTCAGAGCTCCTAGGGTGTTTAATATTAAAGGGGGAGAACATTTCCTCTCCCAAAGGATCCAAAATATTATCTTTTGAAGATGAAGGACCATCAATTTCACTTGAGAGAAAGGATTCAATATCTTGATCGTCCTCATCAAGATCAAGAATATATTCGTCAGGAAATTCTGAGCCATCACCATTGTCTAGAGCACTTTGATTTATTGTGCCGCGAGGGTCACCCATCAAATTTGTGCCGCTAAGGACACCTTTCCAGTTTGTGCCGCGAGGGACACCTGAGGCAAATGAGGTGCGAGGACCTCCTGTTAAACTTGAGGTGCTAGGACCTCCCGTGCTCTCTGGGGTATAATCTATGTTTTTACTTTTTTTATGCCTCTTACCCCTTTCTTGCGTTATATCATTAACCTCTTCCGGATCCGAAAGATCATCATTATCATGGATCAAGGATCTCTTGGATGACATAACTTGAGATAAGGTAGAGACATACAAGATCTCATCTCCTTATGTATAAGTTTTTTGATGGCATCACCATTAAAATTTGATTCAATAGTGTTACTATGGAATGAATCCGAATCTGAGTCAGACATGATTCTAAAATAAATATTATAAAAGTCTGAGCTCGTTTTTTTTATTTTTTATATTTTATGATGTCTTTTCTAATAAATTGTAAATAATCACCCCCTTTTTTTATCTTAACCAAAGGATTTTCAAATAAAAACAGTTATATTTGACTAAATAGTAATATTGGGAGGTGGGTGTGGGGTAGGCAATATCGCAAAAGCAGTAAATGAGGCCAAAAAACGCAAGCGTGTTTAATAAGGACTGTTTGGAGGCACGAGCGGAGATAAAATCCGTTGCTCGGCTCCTGACAGCTGTTTACATTGATGGCAGTGTAAGAAAGTACCTTGGCAGCCAGAGCACATAGCGCGTGTGTTGCTAAGGGTCATTTCTCAAAACCTTATTGATTGTGAAGCTCGAGCTTCGGGAAGCGCTCATGAAGCCTCGCTCCACAGCGTTAGAGAATAAAATTCAATAACGATGGGATTCTAATGAGGCCGACGTTCAAGTACATAAAACGGGTCAGTGCGTGAGTGTTTGCTTAAAACACGTGTGCTTAAAATGCGTGTGAAAATAGAAGGGGAAAAAACGAGCGAACTCGAAGGGGCTCAAATAATATTTATGAAATACATTGCGAGCAAGTGAAAATAAAGCAGAAGCCAACCTCCGTAAATTGGAGGTTGGTAATCCGAGCACAAGGAGTCTAAAGGTGGAAATAAACCTTAAGCAAATCAAACAGATAATGAGAGATTATAGGGCCATCCCTGGTGGTGTCCCTCCGGATATATATGCCTCCCCTCATCTCTATCCTTAATCATTGGCACTACTTCATATGTAATATCTTTGTCTAGAGCAATCATTTACCGTCCCCCGCTTTCTTCTCTTTGTAGTGGCGAAGAATTGTGTTTGGAAGAGCCTATGCTTCATCAAGGGTGTGTCTGTGGCTCTCAAATGGTTCTCTTGGTGGCAAACTATGTCTGGGCAGGTTTTACGCTCCACTTGCCATGCACTGTGTCATTTAAATGGGGAGTTTAGACCACTTAAATTCCAGGTTATCAATTTCACAATCTCACTGGGAAGTAAGGGTGATCGCATGTGAGTGAACCACCCCGGAGAGAGTCTTCCCGCCTACCAGCTAAAGACAGTTGAACACACTGAAATCCCCTGTAAAGGGCACACATACCAAACGCCATCTCGAATCCAATCCACCCCCACCCATGATCCCTTAACCTCCTTGCCCATCAAACCCTTGTTAAGCTTCAGCGCACTCAAATAGGAAGGAGAGTAGAAATGACTTCTGTGAGATAATGAATCCTGCTGCAGCCTGCGCAGCCACCCCCAGTCACCATTGGTCACCTTACTCTACAGAGACGTTCTACAAGTCAAATTACCAGCAGAGTGGTGTTTAGCCCACCTAGGTGGGTGTTTCCCTTCTGGCAGATCCGCTGGAAAGTCTCACGTCCTTTCTATAACAACCTAAGTACAATCTGTTGCAATATATATCATCCAGACCTCCTTACTGGTGTGCAAATACTGACAGAAATAGCAAGGATGTAGCTGAACAGTCATGGTCATCATGTGTCTTTTGTGCCATAGGTATCAGATTACTTGCGAGCTGCCTGCAGTGACGTGGGTTTCTCCCACCTTACCTTGGGTCTATCTGTTTGTCCTTTCCTTCCTTTATTAGTGACTCTGGGCTGCCTTGCGATGACCTTAAAATCTCCTGGGCCTCCACGCGGGTGGCCCAACGCTATTGAATCTGATGCCATTGCAGATCCACCATCCATATGGCTAAGATACGTCTTTTATTTAATGTGGCCTGAGAGAGGTTGTGGCATTTCTTAATGTGTTGTTCTTGGAAAACAAGTTGGTCATCTTTTCTAGCTTCTCTCATGACCTCGTCTTTCAGCTGCAAGGAGCCTAGGGCCCGACGTAGGTAATTACCGATTCGTAAATACCAAATTTTACCTATGTGGGATTTACAAATTGGTAAATGCTATGTAGGTATTTTTCCCAAATTAATTACCGAAACGGTAACATTCGGTAATTACCGAATCGGTATTTACCGATTCAGTAATTGCCAGTGATTCCTATGGGCCTTGAGGCCCATAGGAACCAATGGCAATTAACGAATCGGTAAATACTGATTTAGTAAATTTACCGAATTGACAAGGGGGACAGGGTCACTTTGACACCCTGTTGCATCCCTGATTCAGGCTTGTGTGCCATGTGACACACATACATGCCCTAAGGTGTGCATGTACACAGGAATTCGTTATTTACCATCAAATAGTATTTGATGGTAAATAATGATTGTTCAGGGCCTGTGGCACTGTTTTCAGTGCCACCTACATCCCATATTAACGATTCTGTAATTTACGGAATCGGTAAATTTACCGTTTCGGTACATTTACAGAATCGGTAATATTTAGGCCCCCAACATTTGAAACTACAAATACCGGTCAGTAACGGCCGAAATCGGCCGTTACCGACCTGTATCTGGCCACCTATATCTGACCCTTAATTCTGTAATGATATCCCTCAGTCTGGAACCAAGGACCAGCCTTGGCACCCCAAATCTATGTGCACTGATAATCTGAATCTCTTTAGGGGAATCCTCTTGAAGAATAGTATGGAACACGTTTTTACAGCATTTTGCCACGTCATCACTCTCCTCATTTTCCGCTACATGTCGTATGTGAATGTTATCACGTCACAAGCTGTCCTTGAGATATGTTCATTTCTTCCACAGCATACGTATCTATTTTGCTACTTGTTTCCTGCAGTTTCTTGAGCTCTTGGCTCAATGCCACAATGTCATCCTCGTTTGTCGTCACTCTCTCACCCAGCAACTGGATCTCTTTTGTGACCTCTGAAAGGTCTGAGGCGAGGTCAGCTTGTAAGGCTTGCATTTGCTTCGTCACCATGCAGACTATTTTGTGGTGCAGGTCCTCTTTATTTAATAGAACTCTGCTTTCTCCTTTTTTGGCAACCATGATGGTGTTGTGACACTTCTGAGTTGCCTGGTGGGATGAAAGGGCTTTCTCACACACAACATGCCTGCAGCCCTCTCCAAGTGCTTGCTGGGGTTTTAGCTGCTTGGGCATAGGTTGACACACTGAAGGAAATTGTTCCAAAGGGCCAGGGAAGCATAACAAAATGGTGCTTTATCATCTGATGGCTGCCCCCTCTCCCCTAACCCCCTCACGCCCAATCCCTGCCACCCCTCACAGGCACAGCATGTGGCAGCCCTTCCAGTCCCATACAAACGGGATTACATAGATCGAAATCAGGCCCATTTCACGAACAGCCTAGGAGATGAGGGGTCATTAAGGCTGTCTATCCACATGTGATTTCCAACAGATCAGGATCGGGTTCCTGGGATCTAATTTACTGTCCCATGCAGCTAAGCATGGGCAAATTTTGCAAATTCGCGATCCGCGAATTTGCGGATTTGCCAATTCCCGATCCCCAAAATTCACGAATTTGCGGATTTTTGTTTTTTTGCGAGATTCGCGGAAAATCCGCAAATTCGCCCGCGAAACGGATTTTACGCCCACCCTTACATGCAGCCTCCAGGGCTCAGACTTCATGCCAGGTTAGAAACTGTGCTTTATACTAGACCCAAGAGTTCTGCATACCTGGCGAGCACCTTCAGAGTAGGTATGAGTGATTTTCGAGCTGTATCGTTTGACACTGCAAGGTGGGCCATTTTTTTCTCTGCTGGGTGCATTACTCTAGCGCCGACCTCGTTTCCATCTTGCATTGAGAAGGCCAAAAATGGCAGCTGCCACTTGGGCTCATGCGGAAGCTGATTCCAATATTTGAGTGGTGCCTTTGGGATCTGGAGTGATCACTCTTGTTGCCCCAGGGGTCAGATCATTCGTGTGTCTTTTTACCAACTTTAATGTGTATTGGTGCTGTGGCAGGAGGCCAGTTACTGGGGTATTGTCCGTAAGCTTATCATCCAGATGCCTTTCTCGTCTCGCTGTAATCTATGTCCCTGCTTTAGTTTTTTCATGTAACCACAAAAGGGATTGGCCTTATGACCCTTGGAGGTTATTCTGTCCTTGGATTTCAAGTGGAAATGGTTCCAACTTACTCTAGTCCTTCTCACAGGTCACACATGTAAAGTGCTGCAGGTTCAGTCTGCCTGGTATGCTTTTGCAAGTCCAGCAGTGATCTGATAGGTGCCTTGCTTGCCATATCTATGCCTGACAATAGATAGTGGGTGAGGAGGACTTCTAGGTACTCCATAACTAATGGGGTAAAGGTTTCTGGTGGCAACACTATCCACTTTTTCAGCAGGTCCTCAGTCGCCTCAGGATACTGTGCACAAGTATTCACACAGTGGATCTGTTAATGTATTTAGACCCAAATGCTGGTTAATATCGGCACCTCTTCAAGTCGAGTAAAGATGGCGATTTATCCTTGGGAACCGCGATTTTCCATTTGGGGCTGATACTATATAAGTGCCACTTCAGGATATCTAAAGGAGTTATTCCAAAAGACCAGTGGATAGGACTTGGTCTCTTCCTTTTTCAACAAATCTCGTTAATCCTCGAACCTTGATTGAACACTCACTTTTACGTTGCCCTGAGGAAGCTCCCTATGTGGGAGAGAAACGCGTTGGCTGATCTATTTGTGATTTAAATGATGAGCTTTTCTATGAATTTTTAAAAAATAAAGAAGAAATATTTTCATATATTTTTGCTTGTTTGGACTTTGTTTTTGTGCACCCCCATCAACACCTATATGCTGTGATCTAGCCATGTCCATGGTAACGCCAAGATCTGGCACTGGTTATGTGACCAGGAAGGGTGCACCAACAATGTCCTCTTTGTTAACATGTGACTACTGTCAAAGTCTTGATGTTGACATAAAGCAACCTACTCGTGCAGCATATCAAAGGATGGAGGGTAGATACAGTTTCATTGGTCTGTTGAAGTGTATTGCTTGCATTCCTGTGACTGGTTGGTGACAACCCAGACACTGAAGTAAGGGTGAATGGAGACAGGGCTAACACAAGCAATTCTATGAGGATATTCTAGAAGGAGGTTATTGATTAGACCTTCCTGAACACTGCCACAGCAAGATTACAACTTCGGACCATGCTCTAGACATTTGTCCTCCTATCCAATTATGTATATTAAAATGCTCTGTGATAGTAAATTACGTTCTTTTTCTTCAAAGCACTGGGCTAGATTATGAAGTATTGTGTGCTATTCGACTGTTCGAGTTCTGAGTCACAGCTTCTCTCCCTCACAGAGAATCCTTTGACTGCTCACCCTCACTTCTCTGACAGCAAAGTGTGGAAAGGGTTACTTGGCCAGTTTGCTGAGACATAGTTTGATATGCTCCAAGACAGCAGTGGAAAACCACCCCAAGCACCATGACTATGGGCCATAGTCCCTGCCTGCCCTGTGGCTCCCAAGCGGAGTCTGACAATGCTTGAGCCCCTTTGACTATTGTTTAGCTGCTGGGTCATTCATGATCAGGATTTCCCACTGCACTTCATAGATTTTTACTGTTTTCCACATACGTTTTGCATTGGTGAAGGGTATACAAAGCAAAATCAGAAGACAGTTGTGCTTATTGCAGCGTTCTAGAGACACTGTCAATTACTTAATCTGTTGGAAGGCATGGAGTTTTAAGGAGACCAACATGACCCTGCTGCTGAGAAGTGAGAAGCCCACCGAAAAAAATGGCCTGCAATCTGATGCTCTGTGTCCACTTGTGTTACTTGGTGCTCCCATTTTCTGGGTTTACGTTTACGACTGTCAAACACATTTCATTTTTGGGAGAAATCCTCTCTTTTAAGATGCCTTTGCATCATAGAGTTGATGCACTGCAACCGGACCGAAGGTGATTTCCCTCCTAGTCTAACGGGAATCTACTCATCTAAGACAGCCAATTTGTGAAAGTGGTGATGGTAAGTAAGGCCTCTTGGATTCAGGAAAGCCTTCACAAACAGAAAACCCTATTGACTCCATCCATCCCTCCTCTGCTGTGATAGTGCAAGGCTGAGGTCTAACAGGGACCACCATGCAATCTCTAAGCCTGACCTATCATAAGACACCACTGATTACATTGTTGTTTGCTACCAATTGCTTAATTTCCAATAACACATGACTCCGACCTCCCTTCTGCATAATTATGGCCCTTATGCTTGCCGGTGGCAGCTGGCAGTCGCACAGTACAGACTGGAGAGACTTTGAAAAAGTGACCGGACACAGAGGCATGCAATGTGCCTGGGAAAGACATAGACAGTGATGAAGGACAAATGTGTGTATGCTTTAGCATAAATGGTGAGGTTGTACTATCTGTGTACACGAGAACAGGCTAAGCATGAGAAATAAGCGTAGACAGTCACTCAGCCAGTGTTACAGTCCCTCAAATGTCAAGTGTAGATGGAAGTGGCATTAAACCTTAAGATACAGATGCTGTACATAAATAAATCCACTCTCTGTTTAATGTGTCTGCATCTCCATAAATAGAAGCAGTAAGCGCTTATCTGCCTTAACGCTGAGTTAAATCCTGGTCTTGGTGCAGTCTCTTTAGCATTTGGGTCTCTGACTACACAGGTCCACTACCCTACATTTCCCTTCAATCTTAGGAAGTCATTATGATGACGGGCGGACTTAATCCGCCCGCCATCGTACCGGGACCCGGGACCGCCCGCCATAAGGGTGGGGGTTCCGATCAGGGCATTAGGATGCGCCTGCCACACAGGCGGGCGCATCCTGTATATGTACCATTGCGGCGGGTGGAGCAGAAATCTCCGCCCGCCGCAATGGTTAAAGTGCAAGTTGTGCTTTTCTAAGCGCGACATGACAGGTACCGTGCGGTGCCTGCCATGTTGCACTTAGAAATGCGGGGGGGGTACCATAGGTACCCCCCATGTGCACCCCCAAAGCCACAGACTCCCAGGGGGCCCGCAAGGGGCCCCAGCAGGGAGTCTCTGCATGCCTTTCCGTGGCGGCATTGACGCCACGGAAAAGCATCAGCAAAAGCCCATTGTAATATGGCAGGCGGTGTCTAACAGACACCGCCTCCATATTAATCATTTTCCACCCCTGCCGCAAGGCGACCGGGGCGGAAAATAGGTGGGCGGTGCTTCACACCGCCACGTTCCCCTCCGCCATCCTAACATGGCGGGGGGAGTTGGGCAATAGATGTTGGGCGGATTTCCTCCGCCAGGCTGGCGGTGGCCACCGCCAGCCTGGCGGAGGAAATCCGCCCGACATCGTAATGGACCTCCTAGGTCTCCTTCTTGGCACTATCTTGCTCCCCTGTGGGTCTCAGCATCACTGAGCTGTAGCGAATTTCCAATGAACCGGTCTGTCCGTTTGTCTTTTCTTGCCCTGCCTTCATTCCTTCTAGTGGATCACTACTGTCAAGTTCTTGTATCATCCACCTCCTGGTCCTCCTCAGTGGGTCGAACCTCTGCTCTCTAGCATCTGTCCAGTCAACTACAGATCACCAGCTCCCTGCCTACTGGAGAGTCTTTACAAACATTCTCTGCCATGTAACTCACTGTCTCCTATGGGATAGTGGCATCTCTCCCACTTCTTTGTCCTAGACATATTGTCTGCATTACAAAGCCCCCTCCACAGCGCCCAACCTCCACAGCTCCTAAGTGCCTTTCTGGTGGGGACTGTTTCCTTCCAGGCTCATCTAGGTGCCCCGCTCTGTCGTGGATTTTATCTTTACCTTTCAGTGCCTCAGTGACTGGCTGCTGCAGATTCCGGCTTTGAACAAAGACCATCTGGGAACGACCATATCCTGCTAGGCTGGTGTTGTGTTTACATTTCTTATATATATATATCCTGGGTGGGGGACCAGTAGAGTGAGTTATCTTTTGGCTTGGTATGCTGCCAGTGAGTACTGGGAGTGTGAAGGGAACCCCAGGGACATCATTTAGGGGTTGCCAGAGGTCGCTGTTGCGACCCTTGGTATGCCCCCTGGCACTGCCTTCGTGACCCGTAGCGTCATCAGTGGCAAACTCAGTGGCAGGAACAGAAGCAGTTCGTCCTTGTTATGGACGTTCGGGAGTGGGGGGCTTCACTGACCTAGTTGTTGTCAATTTTATATTGTACTAATAGTGAAAAATATTACATTATTCCCTATTAGTTTAAGGAAAAATGGAGTACAAATTGTTGAAATATTACTTTCCCTGGCAGCTGATGTAAGTAAAAGAAATGCTTTTAAATGCATGTATGTTGTGTGCGTGCTTTTTGTGTGTTTATGCAAGAGAGAGTGTGTGTATGTGTGAATGTCTGTGTAGGCAGAATGCGTGTGTATGTGTGAGTGTATGTGTGAATGCTTTTGTATATTTAAGCATATTTATGTGCCAGTGAAAGTGAAGGTCAACAGGCATTGTGATCACAAATAGACCTGTGCACTCCCAAGAAAAGAATCTCACATTCTCAAATGGTTAGCATTTTTTTGTAGCTTTATATAGCTTGAACTGAAAGGCATTGGAGCAAATACCATGAGCACAGCTACATTGCACAAAATCAAATTCTTTTTTATTTTAGGTACTGAGATCCAGTACCTTGCTCAGAATCAATGGATGTTTAGTTGACGCCAGAACTCAATGTACTTCCCCAGTTCCAATTTCCGCTGCTCTTTTTTTTTTTACAGTTTTAGATAGCGCAAACAAGACCCAAAGACATCATCAGAGCGCTTTACACGAGCACCAGTTTTGTTACACAAGGACACATTAATTTTTGTTAGGCACAGGGAGATTAAGTGATTAGCCCAGAATCACAGGATGTTGAGTGTCATTGGCGAGACTTAAACCCGGTTCCCCAGCTTCAAGGTTGACCGCTCTAGCCGTAAGGCTACATCCTCTCCCAATAGGATGCTCTGAAACCATAATGCTACATCCTATGTTTTTTTCCTCTGGGAAAGGTGACCTCACAGTGAGGCCTATGCAAACACTCCCCCACCCAAAGATGTTGGGACCGAGGCAACAACACTGGCCCCTGATGTGGCCACTTTGCTTACTAACCCGTTCTGTCACATTATAACCTCAGGGTATGAGTTGACAGGGGAGGGGGGGGGTTCAAGAAAAGCACATGGCTGATGCTGCAACTCCAGGGGGGCTTAGGTGAGAACGGCCCCGTGAAGCCTTTGCATACTCCTACCATCCCCACACCCACCTTGGCCTGAAAGCTAAGGCCCAGCGGGGGAATGACTGCTTCTGGGCAGGGCCATCCACACAAGGCAGGGGGCCGAGGTGAGAATGCCTTAATGGGACAGACGAACACCTGAACCCCAGTCTCAGCTTGACCACATGGCAGGAGAGTGCCCATGAGTCTGGCGACACTGTAAAGTAGTTTGGCAGTGACAGGGGGAAGACGGTAAGCTTATGTGGGCCTGTTTACAGAGGCCTTAAAAAACTGGCCCACAGATGACCCTGAGGCACCTGCCCATCGCCCAATGCCCGGATGCCTGCACTCCCAATCTGACCCTGATATGAAGTCCCTTCTGCTACCCCAGGCAATATGGTGAATTGACGTCCATGGAGAACCCTGGGTGGAGATCTCTTCATGTTTTATTGTCTTTGCTGCCTTTCAATGATACACCATATGTGGTCTATTAACCGCATGCGCACTAGCGGTTTTCCCGCTGAGCTCTGCGATTTTGAAAATCCTGCGTTACTTGACAAGGTTAACTCGTCACATGCACAGCGCAGGTAACGCCCATGACGAGCTGACCTTGTCACACGCATCGAAGGGGTTATGGAAATGAACATCTTTTTGGCTTCTTGATTTAGAAAAAATATGCAGTTGAAGAATAGCCCAATTGAGTGCATGCTGCACAGATGATACTTCAATAGCTCATACATGAGGGAGAGTTAGATGTGCACACTCAGGCAAGAACCACTAGATAAAGCCAGTAGGTCTCATTTATACTTAAAAAAAGTGTATTCAGTGTTCTATGTCCTCCATGTGTCCATTCAGTCAAGTCACTCATCAGTGATGCACTGAGTCATTGTTGTTAAACTCGCACATTCATTCATGCACCCATTGATTAATTCCTGCAATCTCCCTCTCATTTAACCAAAATAAAATAAACAAGCTCAGCAATCAATGAGGAGCCTAGTTCATTTAAAAGAAACACCTACAGGCATTGCCAATATATTTATAAACATTAAAAATCGCAGAGAAGTTAGTGGCTTATGTGACATTTGTCTTTCCTGCTCGATCAGACCAATGGCCACTGCTCCTGATAATCATCTTAAAACCACTGATGCCACAAACTGATTTGGCGCAAAAAAAAATTCCATATCAGGTGAGAAGAGAAGAGGCATATTTAGAACAACAAACAATTGAGAAGTTAGAAATAGTTCCAATGCGAAAGAGCACATCCAGGACCTAAAAATACTTGAAAAATGTCAAATTCATTCAAGTAAATAATGTAGGATTTTTGACCTGTCATGCTGCTAAGGTGCTGCAGTTGCTTTTCCGGAAAAAATGTTGCGGTTAATTAGCTTTACAAATAGAAAATCATGGTCAGACCAACATGAAACCAGACCCTGATACATGACTCTTCACCTCAACATGCGCTTTTTAAATGACCATATTCTCCCGGGACAGAGCACTGAAAGGCATACCTTGTTTTTTGTCCAAATGGAGGAAAGAGAAGAATTGGGTGTGCAATTAGTTTGGATCCAGTTGCCCTGGGGACCTCTGTGAAACAGAATGCATGTATTCAGGAGCCCCTGACTGAATGTATGCAGCCCTGGGACGTGTATTGCACAAATGATGTTCACACACCTGTAGGAAAGATCTGTTTCAAACATTTCCCTTCTTGGTCTTCTTCGTAACCATTATCTGACCTATGTCAGCACAGGTGGGTTTTATGTGCAAGGGCCCATATTTGTGTCTGATTTACGTTATTTTTCTTACACAAACCCGACAGAAAGGGTCCTGTTTACGAACTCGTCACGCAGGGCAGAGCAGTGGGTCACCTTGGTGCGCCGCACTGTGTGACAGGTAATGGGCAGGAATGCGCTGTATTTAAGAAACACGGCACATTCTTGATTTTTCCTCTGCCACTCCTTTGGCAGCCTGTGTTGCATGCGGGATTGTTGTGTGCAGAAAAGGACACCTTCCTGCACAAAAACAATCCTAAGAGGCATATTTCTCTTTCTATGTGTGCTGCAGAATTCAGTATACATGGAAGAGGAAGTAACAAAGAGAAATAAAGATATTTCTCTTCGTTATGCCTCACCTGGAAAGGCGCAGCTTTTTAGAGCATTCCCAGGTTTACCAATTCTGGTAAATCTTGAGTGCATCAGAAACCATGGGAGTTGCATGGAAACACCCACACAACACCCATGGAATGCCTTCCCAGGGCAGAGTAAGGCAGTGCAGTGATTTGCGCTGCATTGCCCTACCCCACATTTATGGAGCCGCTCAGGGGCCACGCAATCACATGCAAGGTTTAAGTTGCTCTTGCACCACATTGCGTGGTGCAAGAACAATGCAAACTGGCTCATAAATAGGCCCCACAGTGCTCAGGTGGGATTTACTATCCAACACATAAAGCTAAAGAAATTGTGCATTGTCCTGCTTTTTATTAGTTTGCATCAAGGTATTGTTTCACGAACGGTTCATGGGAGTTCCTATGCAACCACCCATGTGTTTTTATGCAAACCCCTATCTACAAAGAGAAACAGGGATTTGTGGCACAATCGTATACCTCCTCGAGGAAGGCGCAACAAGGAGAAATGTTTTCATTTCTTTGTGTTTTTCTAATTTTTAATGTACAGAACACATACAAAGTGGGAAAAGTCCTAAAACATAGGGATTGTCATGGAAAGAGTGCCTTCCGGTACAAAACCTGGGCTTCAGGAAATGCAGACACCCTTGTACTATGGCGCGAGCGAGCCATCATTGGTGGATTGGTGCATGGGTGGCTAAAGTGCTCCAGCGCAAGGAGAAAGCAGAACAGAGCCACATCTCAGTAGATACGGCCCTATTCTGCTCTGTGCTTTAATGTAACTCGGTGCAGAAACTTTACTTGCTGCTCTGTGTTAAGTTACTTCTTGATAAATTTGGGCCAAGACATTGTGCATTTTGAATATGCACCTTTGATGTATAACATGAATATTTTTGAGAATCAGCATGAATCACATCAGCAAATAAAAAATCAATTGTTCATCTGTAAGTTCATGACATTTAAGCTTCGCCACCTGCACAAGGTCTTGATGCTGAAATCAGGCAGGCGGCAGGTGGATTTGTCCAACAATACAATACAGTCTAAACATGAAAAAAAATTAAAAGGAGATACATTTTAGCAATATTGAGATCAAACGTTTGATAAAGGTCCTTTCGCGTAAGTGCCAGAGGCAGCAATAGTGATAGCATTCACCAGTTGCACATCCACACTCCTGCAGTGCCACTGTAGGACTGCCATCAGATGACCATTCACTCCCCATAATTCACACAACTGATATGACCTTTCACCCTGCTGGAGTCAAATGTCTAGCCTCCTCATAGAAATAATTCAAGTGCATTTTCTTAGAAAATCAGAGCTCTAGATTTACATTCATCACAGCCTAAATGTGTGGACAGCAAGACCTTTGAAATGCTGCATTATTCGGAATCATTTTATGTTTACTTTTTGCAGCTAACAGGTTTAGTTTCACAACTAATGGATAAGGTTATGAATGGCGTTAGAGACAAAATTACTCAGTGATACCGACTTACATGGTAATCCCTCAGCGCATCTTCTTTTCAGTGAAAAGGATCGGGTCCAGTGCATGCTTCAAGCTAAGCACCAGTTTGCCAACTTCACTCTGCTTCACCAAGCCATGCTCAAGAGCCTGTGCTGTCTACCTCTCGCTCAGGCTGGTTATCAGTTGCAAATTCCCTGTGGTTACATCCAGCTTGGGAAAAGGTAGGGTCACACTTGTCTCCCTGTGTGCTGCCCCATACCGATTCCTGTAGCAGAGGATGCATGCATGTGTCACATCTCTTGTGCATCCGCCACATTGGGTGGTAATTGAAATTAAAAGGGAACTCAAGCGGATTGTCCTGATTGACAACCATATGAGCGTGCGCATGCTACATGCCACCATCCTTAAGGAACTCAGGAGTTTGACCACCGTTTTAACTTGATATTAAATCCCGGCTGCCATTTTGCTTGGGTTCAGCACTTCAGAAACTTTGTTGACATCAAATTCCGGCTGCCTTTTTAGATTGAGTTCGAACAACCCACAGACACAAAGTGACAGTGGTGTTTATTCTGTCTGGTATTCAGTGTCATGGCCCTGATTCAGCCATAACAATCGCAAGGGCAATTGGGAATACAGATGCATACTTTAGAGAGATGCCAATGCCTGTTGAACATGGAGCTTAGAAGAAAGCAAGTGTACTATGGGTAAAAAATGAACGCAAAAATGTAAAGAAGGGAAACACATCAAAAAGTGAACATCATCTTGAAGGCAATAGAAATGAGAGGCCCCCCTCACGCCTAAGGGCGGGGGGCCTTTAGTGGCATTTCATGCACGAGGAGAGAGAGGTTGGGCCAGTGTACCGCTGGTTAAGGGGAGTGGGAGGGGTCGCAAGGAAATATGAGGAGGCAGAGTAGGCTGGTAGTGTGTCACTTAAGTGCGCAGGTGACGCAATCCCTCCCCTCCAGGGAAGGTGATAAGAGCACTGGACACGAGGGAGAAGCCCTCTTTGTCCTCTCGCCTCGGACGTCCAGCACGGTCGCAGCCAGAAGCAAGTTGCCCACCCATCCCTGTGTTTAAAGGTAAAGTTGGCGGGGTCCCGGGCAAGGAAAATGGCGGGGACTGGCCTAATCCTGGAACAGGGAAGGCAGTCCATGGGGCTCTGGGCTGGTGGGAGAGGGGGCCGTCCTGCTGGTGGTCCTGAACTCTCCGGCCCTACCCAAGATGCCAGTGCTTGAGGAAGCAACTTTGTGAGAGCTTGTGCGCAGTAAAAGGCGCAAAGAAGTGCCCTGGTGCCGCGTCTAGGGAGTAGACGACGGGTAGAGTATGTCATAGTGCATGCAGATCTATAGTATCAAAAGTGGGAAAGTGTGATGTGGAGAATGATATTGACTATGACAGAGAAGTGGAACTGACTGTAGAGGTGGATGATGAATGCTCTTTTTTTTAGAGGCAGATGACTCCTATAGTGCAATTAGTGATAGGTAATGCAAGCACTGCATTGTTGAAACAATTTCAACGGAAGCCCTCGTATTGCAATGTTACAGTTAACAGTGTGGATGTACGATTAATGTCCAATTCGAGATCATTCTTTACATTGATTGGCCCTGAAGTTTTGAAGAAGTTCATGCCATAAGAGCTTGAAGGTTCAAGTATAAGGATTTAAGCTTAAAGTGGAACGAAAACTGAGATTGATGGACAGTTTGATGGCTTGCTTGAGTTTGAGGGAAAAAACATTTATGTTTTTTTTCGAGTCGCAAAAGAGGAGTCAAATCTCTTAGGGTGGAATGACTGGGGAAAGCTGGACTTAATTCAGACGTCAACCATCCTGGAGGTGTGATTTCCAAATTGAGATTAATGTCCATGAGTGTTATGCTCAAACATCAGTGGGTGAAGAAATTTCAAAGTGTCTTTGCCGAACATCTAGGTAATTTGAAAGGCTTTCAAGTTAGCACAAAAAACAGGGTCCATACCGATGTCACACACATAGTACGCAGACTTACAGAAAGAGTTAGACAAGCTAAGTGACTTGGATGTGATTGAGTCCATAGACAGGTCAGAGTGGTTGGCTCCAGTGGTCCTAGTTGCATGATTCCAGGTGGTGGCGTTGAAGAGTTCTTTTGTGTCGCTTGCATTGGTGAGGATCTTGTTCTTGATGGGTCCGCTTGGTGGCTCTGATGCCCTGGTGGTATTCATTCATGGCATTTCTGTAGTTGGTGTAGTCTTCAGTGGTTTTCCTGTTCTGCCAGACTTTCTCGAGGCACCTGCAGGAGCGCCTGGCTTCTTGGAGGTCGGTAGTGAACCAGGCGGCCTTCCGGGGACAATGTTTGTCGGGGGGACTAGATTCCTCACATGGATTCCAAGGTGGTATCTAGGAGGCTGTTGAGCAGGGTGTTGTCTCCGTCAATTCTGGAGTGGACCAGGGTTGGCGCTATTCTTCTGAAAATGTTTTCTTCAGTAGGGAGGACTTTTGCTAAGCTTGTGTATTTTCGGGTTATATGTTGTTTGAATGCATTATTGGTGGGACAGAAAAGTGCATTCATTTATGTTTATAATTAAACCAAACGTCTTCTCCGTGTCTACCTAAACAAGCATGTCTCTGCGGACACAATGGTTCACCTTCCTCATGTAGTTGGGAAAATGACTAAGTGAGTTCTAAATCATTTTAACTTCATTTTCGCCATTTCTGCCTCTTTATTGAAATATGTCTCTACTGACGATCACCACACATTTTAATCTTCCATATTTTCTACTCGCCTGCATGTTTTATGAATGAAGTTGCACAGAATAAGACCTAGGTTCACCTGTGCACATTCCACATCTAGCCCCCAGGCATCAGTCCTCTGTGCTGTCCTTAGAGTGTTATCATATCTGGTGTGCATGCTGGAATTCAGTGCAGGCATGTGACGTTTGTGTCATTTTTCCCCACTGTCCCTTCTTAGTATGCACTAACTATGCTTTTTCAGTGTCTGGATGTACATGCAGTAGTCCATAGCTCTGTTCTTATTTGCCAACAAACTTGTTAAAAAAAAACTGCACCACAGTAACACTATAAAATCGAAGTTCAGAAGAGTGTTATGAGTCCTTGTCAGGGTCAAGTACCACCATTTGGAAGCCAGATCAATTCACTGTATGGACTTATGATTTGGGGTTGCCCTTTGGCGAACTTCTAAAGATGACCTTTCTGGCAACACTGAGAGGAACCCTAGCTTATTTCCTCTTTCACTGACATCCCTGTGCTGTAATCTTCCCCCAACATTCACTGGCCTATTGGGTTATTGTTCCCCCTTTGGTCCTGGGTGTAGTTACAATAAAGTTTAATTTTTGTAATATGATTGGATGTCCTGTGCTTTCTTATTACCTCTAACATTGTATAAGGGCCCAATTGCAGTTCTGTATATGAATGAATGTAATTAATGTTATACATCAAATAATTGATAACTGTTAAATGAGTGTATAGTGAAGCAGCAAACACTGAACAATAAAAACACAAAACTATATATATAAATATATACAAACACACACTAATCCACATATATGTGACTTAGTATACCCGTGTCGATATGCAAAATTAATTAATAAACACACGTTACATTATGCGTGCTTATAAACCACGATAATATGTGAACTAAGTTCCAACCTTTGGATGCCCAAATAAGTGGAGACGAACTTTTTGAATTTTCTAAACGACAAATAACCCTGAGATAAATGTAGAATTTAAATTGCATAATTTGGGTGCTATTTTCCTAATTAAATTATCATGCATGGCGAAACACTCCCTCTGCTGTGCCTGCCTTGCACTTCCCACCTCCATGCCACTGGCTTCCTTTCCTGTGGCTTCTCACTCCCTCCTCTCCTGCTGGTGCTGCGCACATGCACACACCTGCTACTGCCAGACGAGCTGCACACACACACACCCTCTGGCCATTCCCCTCTGCTGTACCTGACTATTAAATTGAGTTTTCCATAATATTTTCACTTGACAGATTTTCACATAAACATCTGAGTAGTTAGTTGAAAGCTGACATGGCTGCAGGTGAGGCCTTTTGAAGGCAACAACATAGTGAAATGTTTAATCTCTCCAATAACCCATCAGACAAAAATAACTATGCAAAAATGATCAGACAACTTTCAGAAACTTTTTAGAAATTGTACAATCCTTAAACGGACAGGAAGATTCTTTGAGCAGAGTGACCAATCATTCCAGGTATGCTGGGGCAGTCACTGTTTTTTGCCATCTGCCATGGAAAATTACAGGACATTTTAATTTCCCCTGTTTTTAGATGAGTCGACCACAAAGGGAAGCACGTTTTCAGTGTTCCTGTGCAGAATTAATGAAAGCCCAATTCAGAAACCAAATTCGTTAAGACAGATCATACAGTGTTCAAAAATAACATTTAATTACCCTTAATGACTTTTTGTCAGTCTTTTCTATGTAGGTGATTGCTGTCAATTAATGTATTGTGTACCCCTCGTTTGATTTAAAATTGTAGTCCTACTTCTTTGTCTGTGCAATGTACTAGTTTTTGTTTTTCTTAATCTGGCCGCCCTATATTTGGAGATGATCGCAGTGTCGAAATGCTAGGGGCATTCAGTTTCCATATTCTTTTGGGTGTTCAAGGCTTCCAATGCCTGTAGGGTTCATGTAATGTAGTCATCAAACATACATGAAGAGATTCTGCCCAGCCTGTCATTAACTGCTGGTTTATTTTATCATACTTGTAAAACACTGAGTTTGACTTAGCAAAGAACCTCGATGCGTTTACCCTATTGTAACCTGCACATATGCAAAAAGCAGAAATTTAATAAACACATTCACACAAGTTTACAAACGAGCAAAAGAATGAGGTGCATGCGGGAGGTTAGATCTGAGCATAGCTTGCCCGATAACAGATAACCCACTAATTAGCAAGGAGTGCATAGCTGTTGCTTTTCTACATTGAAGAAAAATAATTGTGTTAGGCCACACTCTGTGCAGTGCATTTGTAGAAACAAAGGGGCATATTTGTCAAGGGTTTGCCTCGCATTTGCAGCACTCAACGTAGTGTATGCATGATGCAAACCCCAACATTTGATTTATCAAGCCACTTTGCATGGTCCTGAGTGGCTTTATAAATCAGGAGTAACGCAAAGCAGCACAAATTGCTGCGTTGAATTACTCTGCCCATGGGAAGGTGTTCCCTAGGCATTGCATTGGTGTTCCCACGCAACGCCCATGGATTTTGATGCATTCCTAGATTTACTATTCTTGGTAGACCTGGGAATGAGTCAAAATGCTACACTTTCCCACGTGATGTGTAAAGAAGAGAAATATCTTCATTTCTCCTTGATACTTCCTATGTCAATGTGTGCTGTATTCTGCAGCATACAGATGGAGGAATATGTATCAGAGATTTTTTGTGCAGTAAAGTGCCCCTTCCTGCACAAAAGCAATCCTGCATGCATTTCAGGCACCCTTGCACCTTGCTAGGCAGCCCATTATGCGCCAGCACTGGTGAAAGGACTGGAGTGCTCCGTATTGTAATAAATACAGCAAATTTCTGCACTTTCCCTGTAAGGCTGCGCAGCCAAGCAAGGTGACTTGCTGTGCTGTGTTGCTTTACTTTCTCGTAAATATGGCCAAAGAGTGCATCCTTCATATTCATGTAATGGTTGATTATGCAATGATATGAACAGGTGCTGGGGCACATAAAATATGAAACTGTACCTCTCTGTTGATTCAGAAACTTATCAAGTGTAAATGTTGGATATTCTGAGTTTCTATGAATTCCCTATTTGGCCTGCAAAGAGAGTGACTGGCCAAATCAAGAATCTAAGATGTGAGGTAATTTTGAATGCAAAACCATGCATGAATATGTCCTCAGATAACTGACTGGAAATTGATAATTAAATTAAGAAATTGGTGCAAAACAGATATTTTGATGTAATTCTCTATTCTTCAAAAGACATCTCTGAATAGTATGGTAAAACCACTTCCAGGAATACCCTATCTCAAGGTATTGAGAGCTCTTTTTCTGGTTTTACCACAACCTAAGTTCTGCATCGCACAAAGCGAAGGCATAGTGCCTTTATTTAGAATCTGCTTTGTTTCACGAAAGTAGCAAATTTGCTCCATTATCTTGACATGGACAACTCTGCAAATACCGCTTGCCTGACTTCGGTAGACACACTGCTCACTGGACCAAACCCCACCAGCCCTAAAAAAGAGAGAATTTACTCCTTTATCAGTGGCATTTTATTTAATCTATTCCTAGCTCACAGTGGTATTTAATGCTTCAAGGTTACTTGAACACAACATGACACAGTTTACCAGACAATTGTTCAGACTGGTAATGCTTTAATCATATGATGTTTGTTACACCAAATTTGATGTTTCATAAAACTGTAAATCCCAATATTACAATTATTGATTTACTTGTTTGGTAAAGCAATGGCTTGTGACATATTGAACTTTGCAGAATAGCATTTAAAGCAGCAGTTCTTGTTTATTTCAAATCTCTGCACTGCCTGGATCAATGTTCATACTTATGAGGGGTCGTACTTGTGGATAATCCCGTTTTGAAGTTTAGAGCAGGCAGAATGAAACATATCAGCTCGATGTACTTCTTAAGAGGAGAGAAGTCTTGATCTTTTCAGTTGTGACTGAGAAGATGTCTTTGAATTGACCTGTTTTGGGATGTTTGAATGTGACCAGCAGGTCTGTCAATCTGCCACTCTGGCATTTGCACGGTTATACTGCAGGTCAGCAGATTCTTTCAGAGCCATATGGGCTGCCATGAACCAACTATGTACCCATGATTCAACTCAGGTCATGTTCTCCTGCAGTGTGGGCTAGTTTGAAAAAAAAATAACCCTTCGGTGATATTGTGTCCCTGTCCAGCACTGATTTTCACCGTTGGTTGATTGGACACAAACCATTCCAGATCTGGGCCCCTACTTTGCAAATTGACTTCCTACCATTGGATTTTCAATTATATCTGGCCTGGCTTATTGTATATACATTACTATAGCTCTTCATTTGATGGGTTTCTCAAGAATAATGACTAAGTACATTTTTGCTCAATTAACAACAAAATGGTACTGAGAATGTTTACATGTGTTCTCTTAGCTGCAAGAAGACAATAAAGAACCTTACTAGCTGATGGCAAATGAGAAGGTTTGTTTAGATTGAAACAAAGTGCTGTTAATTCATTTTATGAACTTTGAAGTTCACTATATCAGCCTTTATGGCTCTATAGTAAACAACATCACAGTAATACAGTCTCACTTAATAAAAAAAAAACACCAAAATATAGTCATTGATTGCATAAAAGTAGAAGCAATATTACCCAAACCCAAGATTTGTTAGATTTTCTGAGTCTTGAAATTTATACAAGACAAAGGTATATCTTTTGGGATTTGAACAATGGCCACAGTTGTATAGGAATATTAGAAGCAGGTGTTTAATAGAATAAGCTATCTGTGAGATGTTTCGTACGTATATGGGAATTAGAAGTTTAATCAAGACTCACCATAAATAAATAAAAAATAGATAAAAGTTGGCTTCAACAATTAAGTGAAAACTGTGAGAAGTGACATTAGATTCAGTCAAGTTTGGGTATATTATCTTATTCAGGGACCTACATTTGTATCCCAATAGACTTTTTTTTCAAGTAATTATTGCACTTTCATTTCTTTTTTAATACTTTCTACTGCCTCCTTAGCACATTAAAAGGCTGAAAGAAATCAGTTGTTTGTTTTAAAATATATGGCTGGCTGCAAGAAACAAAGCTTAATCTGCTTGTCTTTGGACTATTTGATGTTTGGTGAATTTTGAAATAAGGGCTTATAGGAATGGTGGCTGTAGAAAGGGACTCCTGGCACAGTTAGCCTATGCTTCATTTATGCTCAACTAACATCTATTTCCTTAACTGGAGACTTGCATCTGGACTCTTCTGGCATTTCTCCCACTATGACATGAAATGGTGGTGCCAGAAACAAAAACCTCAACTTTGCTGGGAATTCCGATTCACCAAAAGTGGATCTCCTTTTATCAGTGCTATAAGAGTACCCTTGCCCAGGACTTATCTTTATTGTCAGTTGTTGACAGTTGTTTATAAGCATGGGGTACATGCCTTTTTACCCATGCCTTGTGTTGTGTGTGTACCATGGGAAGATGACTAAAGTAGCTTCAAAGCAACAACTTATTGAATGAGCTTTTTCTGGAGCGAATATGTCTCTACAGAGTGTATTATTTGGTGATGCATCCGTTCCAAATGGGCGTACTCACCAGTCTGCCACTCTTTATACCCAGATCCTGCTCTGTTCCTTTGCCACTAAAAGCCAAATATTTGCTGAGGGCTCCCATGTTGTACAGTCTAACATCCTGGAGCCACACCAAAACACAGCCACAAGATTTATTCTGAAGACATTTTCCTGCTCCCAATCCAAAATTTGCACTTAATCTGTTTTAATTTGGCTGCTATGTGAAAGGGTTCCTTGAGGTGTATAGCTTGCTGTTCATATCTCTAGAGAACACTATTACATTGTTTACTCATTGGGAAGTGTCCACTAATTTTGATTGTAATATATTTTTAATTGATTTTTAAATGTTTCCACCTAAATAACATTTGGATCTCATGATAGATATTCTACATTTTGTTTGTGTATTTGTTATAAAAATGTGCTCACCTTACTTATTCTTGATGTACACCATTACATTATTTTTAATTTTAAGTATTGTTTTCTTACTTGAATGATATTATAGTTAAAGATATGTAGGTTATCAATATTTGAATAATGTTGGCTATTGATTTCTACAAACGAGGTACCTCATGCCAGCTCATAAGAACAATTCAGGACCTGTGGATGAATGGAAGAGAACTTGACCTGCTATCTATTACCTGTGTGGAGACCTTAAGCGATGGACCTGCTCAAACTGCTATCTAGGACTGAGAAGGTAAGTCCCACAGTTATTTGGATGACCTCTGGTGTGGCTACAAGGAAACCAAAAGCTGCATGTGGAATTTTTTCTGAAGTTACCAGTTGAAAAGTTACAAATGGAACTATACTAGATCTTCTTGGTGACACCTGGTGGAGTGAGTGATTGCCCGTAAGCACTGTCCCTGTGGTCCTGGGAGCCCTAGAAGTGACAAAGGGGACCTGCTCCAGAAAATCCTAAAGGTTTTGACTGTGAACATTTTAAGATTTCCAAGACTTTGGCAATTTCAGCAGGACTTCAAAACAAAGGTCTCCAATTTCAAGAGAGGTTTCAGACTTGCAGTGCTGGATGATATTGCTCTCCAAGAAAGAAACTAAGGGCTTAGTTAAAGTATGACAGACATAGTACTCCATCACAATTATGGCAGAGTGTCCTGTTCTCAAACTATTAGTCTGTCTGCTCTGTTATGAGTTGGCAATCCGCCATCTTTCCGATGGTGGTGTCCCCACTGGCCCAACCATTGGAAAGCTTACTTTGATGGCTCAATGGAATAGGAGCTGTTGGACTAAGGTCATCAGACCACTTGCATAAAAGGTGCAAATTGGCCCCGGTGGACAATGATGTTAGTCATACAAAACATATGATGCAGTCATTGGGAGTGGCACACCCTGCTCCCGTTCTGAGACATGAAAATGGCATCCCACATCAAGAGGTACCAAAGAGAATGCTTTGTACCTTTCCTGCACTTAGCCCTCAGTTTCACTGATGATATTAAGGGTGGATATTAATTTGTAGAATAAAAGGGCAATTTGAATGAAGATGGAGAGACATAAAAGAAGGTTGGAAAGTTATGTGAATCGCACTTCTCATTTTAGCTTCATCTTCAATGAAGTCCTCCATTTCAGTAGGGCTGCAATTAAACAATTACTTTTGAGGCAGAAGAAACGGGAAAGATGGATGGTGCTAATGATTTTTTCCTTCCTTTATACTGCACAGACAACAGTAATTATCCACAATAAAAATCTGAAGACGGCTTGATAATAATAAACTATTGCTCTCCCATGTATAATAAAATGGGAAATTCAATACTCTATTGACCCTGGCAGTAAATTCTTGGATTGCTTATTCATTACATCTGGAGTGCAGCTGAGCTGTAAATACTAGTTACAAGTGTATTGACAAAGGAGTTAGATTTGATCGCAGACGAACCATTGCATATTTTGTTGGCAGAGTGTGTGTTTATGCATGTGCATTAGCCTACATATGAAACCATGCGTTTCTGTGTGAGTGTATGTGCATGTGTGAAACTCATGCCATGGAGGCATGTTTGACCAAACACTTAGTATGGAGACTAGTACACAAGGAGGGACAATCTCCACCTTTTAATATACTATAACATCTTCTCAAAAATGTTCGGCTTAGAAAGATGTTCAATAGTATTGTGCATAATCTTAGACAGCATGGTTTGTGTGTGTGTGTATTTGTGTGTATTTCTTCTGGCAAGAGTTTGATTTACTCTGATGACTCAATTAAACACATGTGTGGGTGTCACTGTCTGGGTGCTACTACATAGATATTTCTGGGCATCATGAAGTGTTTCTAATAGTTGTCCCATTTGTTTAAGTAAGGAAAAACCATGAATGGAAATACAAATTTGGGTATACGAATATGATATTTGTGAGTTTGATTATTATGGGCCTTGTTGCTGCTTTTGCAACATGTGTGCACGCTTTGTTGAGTAGGCATTGTTTTTCATTCACTATTATGAATTATGCTTAATTGATCTTCCCTGATCTAATGTCTGAACTGTTCATTCCTAGAGACTCTAATTATGGCTGTTAGAAATTGTGGTGTCTACTTGGTAGTGGTATGCACCCCGTCCAATTAGGGGCCCTTCCTTCTAGTCAGGGTAAGGGATTTACACACCAAAGACAACCCCTGCTCACCCCCATGTTAGCTTGGCACGAGCAGCCAGACTTATCACATAGGCAATGTGTAAAGTATTTGTACAAACACACACACTAACACAGTGAAAACACTACAAAAGTACACCACACCAGTTTAGAATAATAAACACTCTTTATCTAAACCAAACAAGACCAAAACAACAAATATCCAACATACATAGCTCAAAATATCACTTTTAAAAGGTTTAAGCAATTCTGTCCGTAGAACTCTATGAATGCGTTGATTTTAGCGCAAAGTACATTTGATGCTTCAAAATCCAAGACAAAAACAGCTGCAAAGGAGAAAAGTGTCATAAAACACAGCAATCTATTAGTTCTTAAGTTACAGGGTAATGGATGCGTCAGTTCTGCTGCATGCAGGAGGCAACTCCTTTCAGTAGGTCGATGTGTTAAAAACTTGGTGCACAGGTGCAATGCGTGAGAAAATCCAGGTGCTGTGGTTTGATTGCTGCAGAGAAACAGGCGCTTCATCGATTTTCATTCCCGCAGGCAGGTGATGTATCAATTCCTTCTGCTGCACAGCAGGGCCTGTGTCGAAGTCAGAGTGAAGCTCTTGGACGTCAGAGAATCGATGCCCTGGACTTGGGTGCAGCTGTTCGTCAGGCCCTAAACAGGCGCTGTGTCTATTTTTCAGCGCACCACAGCAATGCATTGGTTTTTCAACCACACGGCAGGCTTGCAATGGGACAAACAGTGCTGGAAAGGCGATGTGTGGATTTTCGAGTCTTAAAGCAGCAGAACCATCTCCAAGGGCCTGGAATTGGCACCACTTGGCAGGTCAGAACTCCCAGCAGTGGAATTCAGAGATGCTGCAGGTGACGTCTTTGATGCCCTGAGACTTCCAACTGGAGGCAAGCACACACAAACCCTTGGAGAACATTGGAGAAGTAGGATACAAGAAAGCAAAGTTCTGTTCTTTCTATGCCCACAGACAGAAGCCAACTCAGCAAAGCAATACACAGGAAAGGGGCACTACTCTTCCTGACACCTCTTCAGCTCTTCTTCTTGTTAGGGCCCTCAAATCAGAAGTGTTCTAAGGATGTGGGGTAATAGGTCCAATTCTTATACCCGTTTTGGCCTTTGTAGTTGGCATACTTTGAAGGAAAGTCTTTGTTGTCCACAAGATCCAGGCTTGGCTCCAGACACTCTACACGGGGTTGGAGACAGCATTGTGAGAGGCCAGACACAGCCCTATCCAGGTGTCAGTGACAATTCCTCCCGCTGCTCTAGCGCATGAAGGCCCATCAGCCAGATGTATGTCGTTACAATGCATGCTTTTACAATGCATACCTTTACAACGCATTTTTTACACCGCAACATCCATTACAACGCATTCCATTACAACGCATGCCATTACAACAAAATCTTTGAAACTACCTTTACAACGCATTCCACTACAACGCATACTACATTTACAACGCATACCATTACAACGCATACCATTACATTGCATATATGGTAAGTATTGGATAGTGTAGGGGTAACAATTACTATTCTAACTCCAGGGGTGCAACAGGAGGGTAAGTATTGGATAGTGTAGGGGTACAAATTACTATTCTAACTCCAGGGGGTGCAACAGTAGGGTAAGTGTTGGATAGTGTAGGGGTAAAAATTACTATTCTAACTCCAGGGGGTGCAACAGTAGGGTAAGTATTAGATAGTGTAGGGGTACAAATTACTATTCTAACTCCAGGGGGTGCAACAGTAGGGTAGGTGTTGGATAGTGTAGGTATGCGTTGTAATGGTATGCCTTGTAATGACTGCGTTGTAAAGGTATGCGTTGTAGTGGTAATGCGTTCTAGTGACATGCGTTTTAATGGTTGCGTTGTAATGGCATGCGTTGTAATGGATGTTGCGGTGTAAAAGTTTTGTTGGAAAGGTAGTGCGTTGTAAAAGTTGCGTTGTAAGCGTTGTTTCCCCATCAGCCTGGTGATTGGCCATCAGGATGTGTAGGGCACACTTCAGCTTCCTTTGTGTAACTGTCTAGGGTGAATGCACAAACAACTGAGCTGTCAGCCTAAACTACATGTTGATTCCACAGACAGGCAGTGGCACAGGATGATAACTCAAGAAAATGTCCACTTTCTGCAGTTTTGAATCCTGCAATTTAATAACCACCTTCACTAACATGTATTTTTAAATTCTGAGTTTATGGAGTCCAAACTTCAAATCTGTATCTCTTCCCAATTGAAAGTTGCACTTGTAAGATGTTACAAGGCAGTTCCAATCATATCCTATGGGAGAGATAGTCCTTGCAACAGTGAAAAATGTCATTGGCAATATTTTACTATCAGGACATGTAAACCACACCAGTACATGTCCTGCTTTTTACCTACACTGCACCCTGCTCATGGGCCTACCTTGGGCCTAAGTTAGGGGTACCTTACATGTCATAAAAGAAATTCTTTGGGCCTAGCAAGTCGCTGCATTTGCCAGGTTGACACTGCAGTTTAAAACTGCACTCACAGACACTGCAGTGGCATGCCTGAGACATGTTTATAGGGCTACTTGTTTGGGTGGCACTATCAGTGCTGCAGGTCCATAAGTATCTTCTGATTTACAGGTCCTGGGCACACACAGTGCACTTTACTTGGGACTTACCAGTAAATAAAATGTGCCAATCATGGATAACCAATCATAATCACAATTTGCATAGGGAGCACTTGTGCTTTGGCACTGGTCGGCAGTTGTAAAGTGCCCAGATTACACAAACCAGCAAAACGAAGTCCAGCATACAGTCTAAAATACAGGAGGTAGAGGCAGAAAGACAGGGGAAATAATGCCAAGGAAGCCAGGTCTAATAGTGGCCTTCAAAAGTGGCATCTGAGGCTATTGTGCTCATATTAGAGTGCCCAATACCAAGGGGGTCTAGAAATATAAAAAAGGACATGGGAGAAAGATCATGAATTATATTTTCTTTTACCTACCCACTGTTGTTTCTTCACATGAATCAAAATATTTGATTGACGGAAAATGCTTTTTACTTTTTTCCCTTGAAAAAAAACCTATACAAATTATTTTTTTATCATTCAGAAAAATGACTCCCAATTCATATAGATTTTAATACTACAGTGCTTTAAAGGGGTTGTCATACCTAAACATGAGAGATTTTTATGTTTATTGTAGTAGGTGTAGCCCTATTCTTTCTTAATCCAATGTTGGCATTTCTACCTTTAGAACCATGAAAACTAGCAAGCGAAGGTAACCCATCTGCGTTTCTATGTCGCCCTAAAACAACACTTAGAGTAGTTGTCCCCAAAACATGCATTTTTTTCACTTTAAGTTAAACACATTTATTTGTTTATTTGTTTATGTTTTGTTTGTAATTGAGGTAATACCCCTACTTAATAAATCATCCTCTTTCTCCTTCATAAACTAATTCAGCTTCTTTCCATACCATCCTCTTCTATCATCATGAGGATGACATTCCTATGCACTGGAAACAGAATGCTCTTTCTATGTGTGAACTATGAAACATAATTCCCAACAAGCCACAGTAAAATGCACTTCAGAAGTAGTTTCTTCTTTTTTCTTTTTATGTTGATCTTTGGAACTGTAACCATAACCTAAGCGTTAGAGTCAAACCTTATAAATAAGCATTTGGCCTAGAAGCTCTCATAAAACAGTATTCCTTTTTCTCCCAATGTTGCCACTCATATTATCAGACTATTTGACTCCCTATTAGTGTCTCAAGCTGACACTGGAGAAGAATAAGTTAATAATAACTAGCACAGTGTAAGGCAATAGAATAAAAGCATGCTAACTGTAAGAAAGTGGGCTACTGTTTTAAGGGCAGCAACCACAATGCTTGTCAGGGTCACACACAAACAAAAGGTAGGCCTTGCAGTAGTGAAATATGAATTTAACTACCAGGACATGTAAAAGTTAAAAAGTACATGTTCAACTTTTTTAAATACATTGCGGAAGGTTGAGACCTGGAAAAAGGTTTATTTTGCTAGAGCAAAATGGTAATTTAAACTGCACAAACAAACTTCAGTGACAGGCCTGGGTCAATGTTTGAAAGGCTACTAAAGTGAGTGGTACAATCAGTGCTGCAGACCCACTAGTAGCATTTCATTTACAGGATATGGGTATATGTAGTTACCAGTAAATTAAATGTGCCAATTCGGTGTAATCCAGTGTAACAATATTTAGGGGCGGGAGCACAAGCTATTTAGCATTGGTTAGCAGCAGTGGTAAAGTTCAAAGGGCCTCATTTATGAGACTCCTTGCGCCTGTGGAATGTCACTTTTTGTGACATTCCATGGTGCAGACACCTGCGTGATATTTACCAAGCGGCACTAATCCACTTTTTTTGTCTTAATGCTGCCTGATAAAATTCAGTCCATTTAACGCAGTGTTCTGCATTAAAGGGGCATGCAATGGGTGCTGCTGGGGGTGTTCCCAGCAACATCCATGGTCTTTTGACACTCCCCCAGATTTACGAGAAATCGTAAATCTTAGGCAGCGCCAAAAGCTTGCGCCTCCCCAGGGGAGGCTAAGGGAGGCCCAACGAGGAGAAATATCTTTATTTCTCCTCGTTTCTCCACAGAGGAAAAAGCCTCTGTGCTTATTGTTGTTCAGAAAGCTTTCCCTCCCTGTACAAAATAATGATCCCCGCACTGAAGCGAAAAAGACAGGAATGCGCCTTATTTTTATAGATACAGCGCATTCCTGCCCTTTTCTTTTGCCATTGGGCAGCGCAGCAGGGAGGCCTGCTTCACTGCCCCATGGCAAGACCTTATAAATAAGGCCCACAGAGGTCTAAAAGCCAACAAAAGTGTGTTCAGAAAACAGAAGGGGGAAGACAAAATGTTTATGAATTACCCAACACTAACTTAATCGGTTTCACTTTGTGGGAATTTGTAGCAATGTTAATTAAATGTCATGCAGCATAAATGGTGTAAGGACAGCCATGCTGTAGGGATTATGCGCCTGATGTACAAAGCCATTATACTGTTACAAACCATGCAATCTGCAAAATCTCAGGGTATGAGACCACAAAATACCATGTTGCTATGCATGAAAGTCATTTTGTCAGGTAGACAAGAATTAGTGAGTTGCAAAATTGGATTACTGACCTGTTAGACCTGGGGGTCGCTAGTTGGCTGAGGTAGGTACCTTAGGCCAAATAGGGACCCTTGCTTCCACGTCAGGGAGAGGAAGGACGCCATCTCAAACAGCCCCCGCTCACTCCCTCTGTAGCTTGGCCTGAGCAGCCAGGCTTATCTTCAAGGCTAGTGTGTAAAGTATTTGCAACCACGCTCTCAGTAACCCAATGATGATACCTCAAATGGACTCTACACAAGTTTCATAAAAACAAGTATAAATTTATATTAAAAGATATAAATCCAACATATACATATTTGTAATATTCCTCCTGGCCGGTTGTTAGGGCAGCCAGCCCTTGTAAGTTCTGGTGATAATAATGAGCAATTTTAAACGATTCACTGCAGTCCTAATGCAATGCTATGCAGTTCGTAATGCAAGAATCAGGCACTTTGCAATGTAAAAATAATGCAGTTCGTTATGCAACAATCAAGCAGTTAGTAATGCAGAAATAATAATATGCATAATGAAACAATCAGGTAGTTCTTTATGCAAAAATAGTGTGATGCGTAATGCAACAGTCAGGCAATTCGTATTGTAGAAATAATGCAATGGGCAATGCAACAATCAGGTAGTTCATAATGCAGAAATACTGCAATGCATATTACGACAATCAAGGCAGTTCATAATGCAGAAATAATGCAATGCGTAAAACGACAATCAGGTGGTTCATAATGCAGAAATAATGCAATGTGTAATACCGATCACGGTGCCTTAGGCGGTCTCTCCGCCACTCGTACTGACTCGCAGTCATCTTCCGTCAACAGATGCCCCCACACAGGTATGGTGTAAACCAAAGTGCCGCTCCGCACTCCGGCCCTGGTACTGCCACTCCTTAGCAAGTACAGGCTGCAATATGAGCCGAAGCAGAGGCTCGCGCCACAGGAATGGGAGAGGCCGAGAGCGTCTGTCTCCGAGCCCGCACCCCGCCCCAGGCGGCAACACACGTTACCTGGAGGGGTGCGACCTCGCTCTCCTCTCTCTTTCCGCGACTTGGGCCTCCGATGTAATCTTTGTGGATTCCGGGCAGTGGAAATCGGGCCCTTCCTCGATGGGGTTGGTTCGAGGTCCCGCTCTGGCAGCGGTGGACTCGGCCGGTTGCTCAGCTCCTCTGGGGCAGCCAGTCCAGGCCGCTGATGCTACGAAGATCTCAGGCTGCAACGGGGCACACTCACACAGCATCGCTGAGACTCACTTGAGTTGCGGTTGTGCGCGATCACAGGGCACTCCTCACGAAGGTCTCAGGCTGCATGAAGCACACGCACACAGCGTCGCTGGGACTCACTCGAGCTCTGGGCGCATGATAACAGGTCAATCCTCACGAAGGTCTCATGCTGCAAAAAGCACACGCATACAGCGTTGCTGAGACTCACTTGGACTCTGGGTGCACGATACCAGGGCAATCCTCAAGAAGGTCTCAGGCTGCAAAAAGCACATGCACACAGTGTCGCTAAGACTCACTTGGACTCCGGGAGTGCACGATAAAAGGGCAATCCTCACCAAGGTCTCAGGCTGCAAAAAGCACACGTACAGAGAATGGCTGAGACTCGCTTGGACTCCAGGTGCCCACGATCACAGGGCAATTTTTTACGAGGGTCACAGGCTGCAAAAAGCACATGCACACAGCGTCACTGAGACTCTCCTGGAAACTTTTGTGTTCCTGAGTTTCCGCAACCGGGAGCCAGCTGACCTCGGGCCCTTGCGGATAAGTTACTTCCGGACACAGCACACAGCAAAGTCCTTTCAAGCAGGGGGACATAACACACAGCAAAGTCTCTTTAGCCTCTCCTTGGTTAAAGCTGCAAACTGTAGACCAGCCCCAGAACACACAGCAAAGGTCAGTCCTTTCCTTCAGTCTCTTCAACTGTTTCTCGCTTGGCAGAGGTTCCTCTTGACCACAACGGGGTTTAATCCTTTACAGTCTTGATCACTCCATTCCTCCACTCCAAAGTGCAGGGGCTTCAGCTCTCATAGTTGTACCCCTAAATGTCTTTGAAGTCTTTGTGTTCAGGGGAACTGACCCTTGTTCAAACCAGTTCTGGGTGCCTCCCTGCTAGTGACACCTTCTTCCTTTGATTAGTGGGGGTCTGGATTCCTAATCACTCAGCAGGAGAATGGGCCATTGTTTTATGGCAGCAGCCAAGGCCTCTTCACTTTTAGGGGCTACTTCTCCCCCCTACACTCCAGATGCAGGTTAGCCTGTTGCTGTCTCACCTCCTCCTTTGGGTGAAGACATTCCCCAGATCCTATCACTTTCAAATCCAGACGGTCAATACACAACCAGGCAGAGACGCACAGAAATGTTAGAGAACAAAAACCCAGCCACTTCTAAAAGAGTGGTTTCTAAACACACACAGCAAAAACCACCATCACAAAAAGATATGTTATTGAATTGTGAGTTCAGGCACACTAAACGTTCCCTCTCCATCTTAAGCCTTTGGGAAGATAGGCTGGAAACATATTACACAGCCTTCCCCAGTCTGTCCTATGGGCAAGATGGCCTTTCAGCAGTGAAAAATGAAATGGAGAGTATTTCACTGTTAGGACATGGTACACACCATAGTAGATGCCCTACCTTTCACACGCACAGCGGCCTGCCCAGAGGCTTCCTTGGGCCAACAATAGGGATTGTCTGATGTGCATAGAAAGGGAAGGGTAAGGCCTGGCAGGTGGGTGCACTTATCAGGACAACATTGCAGTTTAACAAACTGCGCGCAGGCACTGCAGTGGCAGGCCTGAGTTCTCAGTTTAATAAAGTGCACTTTACTATAGACTTTACTAATAAGGTAAACATACCAATCATGGAAAACCAATTACCATTATACTTTACACAGGGAGCACTTGAACTTTGACACTGATCAGCAGTGGCAAAGTGCCCAAAGCATCTAAGTTGGCAAAACAAAATCCATCCCAACATCAAAAATAGAGGAGGAAGAGGCAAAAAGTCAGGGGTAATCACGCCAAGAAATGTTAGTTCTAACATGACCAAATTTCAATGAGGAAGGGTTGTGAAATGGGAGCTCTTTCCTAATTACAATTCATTTTTTTATATATAGCAATTGTTTGCAACTGTAATGGTGGTTTCCAACATCTCAAAGGAGTTGGTAACCTTTCCCTATGTTAATGTTCTTGGCAGCCTCTGTTGTAGCGAAGTGAGGTACCAGGAGTTAATACCTGCTCACGTTGATGTTTTCTCAAATGGGGATCTTTCATTTTATGGACCACTGTTTCCTTTATATAAAAGTTTACCATTTAGGAATGGAAATGCAGTGGTGGGGGCTTGCTGGTTTTTGCAGGTCATCATCACTGTGTTTGCTTACGAACACATGGGGTTACACATAGAAAACTGCCTAATTAGTATTTATCAGGCAGATTATTCTGTGACCCCACGCAAATAGAGATTTTGCAAAGTGACCTATAAGTGTGCAGGTCATGCCAAAATATCATAATGATGTCTCAAACAGTTGATGGGCAGTTTGTAACCACTATTTGCAAACTGTCTCTTTGTACATTAAGTCCCATGTCTCATTCACATAAATATAAATCAATTCCTAATTTGAATCTAAGGAACAGCACAAAACAATACAAAATAAAATCCTACAGTTCATTTGTTCTGAACAATTTTGTAATCAGATTTCATTTACCTCCATATTTTATCATTTTATGCTACTTATGAGATACAAAATATTTTTTGGATGAACCAGTTTAAGTAAATTAATCAGGATTTTATACTGGAGAATTCCCCTTTTACACACCTCTTCATATCATTTAGAGACATCACCTATGTTAAATGACTGTCCAGGCAATGAAAAATACAGCCTGCACCCTTGACTGCTAGAGGATTCTGAGCTTCAAAAAAGAGAGTAATTCCAAACATAGAAATATTGACTGGGCAAAGGAACAAAAGGTATCAGGCCAATCATGGAGCTTTCTGGGCACAAAATGTGAATGTTTTCCACTCTGAACTTTTTAGGCCAAGACCAGTAGCTTCAGTGGGACCCCGTCCAACAAATAAACAACTTTGAGAGGACTTTTTTGGGATGCAGGCTGCAAACTTGTGCCACTGGAGGATTTTGACTTCAATTACAGAGACAATATCTTGAGGTAAAATCTATGAGTAGGACAACCTTGCTTGGCATATCTGGCATGCGCTCAATCTCACCCAGGTCCTGATCACCCACCAAGAGTAACTGCTGATCAGCTCTTTACTTTTTCTTGAGACTTTTTAGTTTAATTCTTTAAAAACCCATACATCTGATTCCCCATATTTGATTTTTGTTGTTTTGGGGCCATTTTGTTTATTAAATCTTACTTAATTTTTATGAATTGGGGTTGGATTTTTCTCCTGTTTTGTTTTTTAATTCGCAACTCTTTTGGTATGTCAAAATGCTTTACACATTTTCTCTAAGTTAAGCATGTTTGTTCTGTGGCATAGCTACCAGGGGTTGTGCTCAGGTTTAAATTATTGAAATATTTGCCTGGACCTAACAGGTTAAAGACCTTGTTACTTGTAATAAACTACGTGTGATAAACTACCATTCACCCCAGTACAAAATGTACTTTATTACACTAATCAACAGCAATTTCTCCACATCACCAAAAGCTAGCTTAATGACTTAGGGCCTGATTACAATGGTGGGGGATCGGACCACCAGTCACTATTGCGGCAGTCAGAAGAACACCTACAAACATGAGGGCAGTCTGACCTCCGTATTTCAATGCGTGGGCCGGGCTGGCAGTCAGAAGTCGGTGGTACCATGGTGGGGGCGTGCTGTGGCCATAGAAAAGGGCTGCAGCAGATGCCACCACCATGCAGCCATGTAGGGCCTCCAACACATCGGTACACCGTGTGTCATGCACCATGTCTTTCATGGCACACAGTGCACACACATAATTTCTTTCCAGACAGTTTTAACAACCACGCTTCTTCCTGCATATGGTGAACTAGTCCAGGTCATTTTTTGATGAACAATAGTAATGCTATAAATCCATCTCCCATGTTTGAAACCATGTTACTTAATTGACCCCTAATATACCTTCCTGGTAAAGTCACTGCTTATATTTAATCTTGATTCTTTATTTTAATAAATCCGTAGGTAAGGAATTTCCAGAACGTATTCATCTAACATATGCTGTTCTGTAATTGTCTTACTTTATATGTTGAATGGTTTGATTAAATGAAAAATCTTTGTCTTAACACATAGAAGATGCATAATGTCAGTTTATTCATATATTGATCTCTTATTTTCGGTTAGCCCATGAAAATTAACTTACCTCTTTTTTTTCATATATACATCATTAGTTATGATTTTTCTCTTAATTAATAATGTAATATGTGAATAGAAACTCGTCCTTGGTGTCTTGCCTGTCCGGCATCATATTGCATAGCATGATGATGTAATCATGCTACAACAGGCATGCTGGCTCACACGTACATTTATGAGACATCCGTCAAATGCTTTTGAGGTCTGGTGTTAGCCAAGACATTTTGATTTTACTAAAGTAATCTGGTAAATATACTTACTTCAAGGGGCTTTCAGCCACCGCTCTTCACCTATTGGTCTGTTTTTTGGTCATTCCTATGTTGCTTCTGCCCACTACAGTGTACAGCATGGGGAAGTAGGTCAGCCTACGCAAACCTCTAGTTAACGTCACTTTGAGTGACTGCATTTTGCTGTTTCACAAGGTGCACATCTAAACACAAGGCTCCCTTTGGTCCCATTGCTGCCTGATGTGATGTATATGAAGTGAGTACAGAGAACATTGCAGCTTTATCAGTTCCTGTTTCCCTACATTCCTATTGTAAATTCATTTTGTAGTGGACTGCTGCTATTTCACAGCATATCATGTGTGTTCCTGGACTTGGTTTCACCAATGGTTCTTTGATAAACTTTGCCAAGGAAAAAAACAATACTTTATGGTTGTTAATTTGCAGCACACTTGTAACAGTTTTATTTAAACGCAGTTGGGGTGTCATTTGGGTTTTAGTATCCAATATTTTATACTGTAAACCCGCTTTCCATTTTTTTTCTTTCTTTTTTCCATTCTTTTCCTTTTTTTCTTTTTTCTTTCTTGCCTTCTTTTCCTTCGTTTTCTAGTCTTCTTTCCATCTTTTGCTCCTTTTCTCCTTCTTTTTCTTTTTTGCCATTCCCTTTTTACTTTGCTTCTTTTATTTTGCCACTTTCTCTTTTTCTTTCCTTCTTTCTTTCACTTCATTTCTTCTTTTTTCTTTTCACCTTCTTTCTTTGTTCATTCTACCTTTTTCAGCTTCTTTCTTTTTTATCCTTTTTTCTTTCCTCCTTTCCTTCTTTTTCCTTCTTTTCTCATTCTTATTCTTTCATTACTTATTTCCTTTTACTTTCTTTTTTACACAATTTTCTTTTTGTCCTTCTTTCTTCCCTTCTGTTTTTCTTGCCTTTTTGCCTTATTTCTTTACATCTTTCCTTTTTGTTTGCTTTTCTTCTTTTTTCTTTCTTCCTTTCTTTCTTCCTGTTCCTTTTTTGGCCCTTTTTTGGCGTCTTCACTTTTACCTGTTTCATTTCTTTTCTTTACTCTTCCTTTTTTACATTCTTTTTTCTTTCTTTCTTGCCTTCTTTATATCCCTCTTTTTTGCTTTCTCTTCTTCTTACGTGCCTTATTTACTTTTTTCTGATTGACTTTCTTTCCTTTGTTCTTTCTTTTGGCCTTTTTTCCTTACTTATTTCTGTTTTGCCTTCTCTTATATTCTTTCTTTTTATATTTCTTTTTCTTTTTTTCTTGCTGTCTTTGTTTTTCTTTCCTTCTTTGTTTTTTCTTTCCTTCTTTCTTTCGCTTCTTTCCTTCCTTTTTTCTTTTTGCTTTCTATCATTTTTTCTAATTTACATTCTTTACTTCTTTCTGTTGCATTGTTTCCAGCTTTATTTTTGCTCTTTTTCATTCTTTTTTGCCTTCTTTATTTATCTTTCCATCTGACTTTCATTACTTATTTCCTATTTTCTTTCCTTCTTCCTTGTTTTTGCCCTCTTTTCTTATTCCTTCCTTTTTGTCTTTTTAATTCCCCTTTTGCTTCCCTCCCTTGCTTTTTTCTTCCTTGTTTGCCTTCTTTCTCAAAAGTGATGCTAGTAGCAAATGCCAGATAGATGGCTTTTTTAGGTCTGTGTTAACCAAGACCTTTTGATTTTATTAAAAGTATATATAACATAGTTACTTATAGGGGTTTTCAGCTAGACATAATCCATTAGTCTGTGATTACATTAGTCACATTTTTCTACCTTCCAATCCGTCTTCAAGGAGCAATGTTAGACCACTTCAGCCATTGACTGGTTTCGCTATGAGTTACGCAATGCAGCTCTTTCACAGGGAGCACATCCACACACAAGGCAGCTGCCTTCAGGGCTGGGTGTACCATGGTAAAGAATGATTTTTGAGACTGAAAATAACTTTTTCCTTTAGCCATTGTTTTCTTTTTAGATTGAGGGTTCATCAGCTCCCTGAACAATTAAAGGTTTGCAAAAATCATGACAAAACAAGAACTGCAAAGGGGTGGTGGCCACCCCAGAGCTATTGGCTTTGCCAATGCTGGTTTACATTTGTTATCAGATGGACTCCCTTTTTAAAGTGAGTGCATTAAATAAGGATAAGCATGGAATGAAAAAAATAGCATTGGCAACGTATATATGCCTACTCACCCTAGAACTAAAGGGCACATCTTTTTAGGCAGAGTTACACGTATGATCATGCACAAATCAATCACTCACAATGTAAGGGAGCCACTGGTTGACATGAGCCAATCCACTGCTGTATGCTTTATGCTGTGGTGGGTGAAGACAAATGTTAAACAGACCAGTGAAAGAAAAGGGCTCACAAAATGCTCTTTTATTTACGGATATATGTGCAAAGTAATAGAAACTAACAATAGCAGTTTTCAGTCTAGTGTTATTAAATATGTTTTTAGTCTTCATATTGAAATTTCTATAATAATGACTTTAGCAATATACCTAACACCAAGTTCTCTCCCGTTTTAAATTAATTTCCAATATAGCTGATAAAATGGAACTTCGGGGCATATGCTATATCTTTGCCTTGCAGGGGTTTTTAACATGCAGCTCCCTCTTTTTTTGGGGACCCTATTCTTGCGGTTTCTTTGTTTAATAGTTCCTCTAATACTAACCCTCGTAGTATGGAACTTTTATCAATGCTCTCTAATATGGATTTGGTCAGCGTTTTGGCTACTTCAGCCTCGTCTGAAGGTGCTGTCCCTACTTTAAGGGGCAGAGGCACTGCCTCAGTAATAGATTTTAGTTGTATTACTTGTAATTTGGAGGATCTTATTACACAAGTGTTAGAAATGGGGGTCTCTAGTTGGCAGAGGTAGGTACCTTTGTCCAAATAGAGGCCCTGGCTTCTAGTCAGGGTGAGGGGAATACACACTTTAGATAACCCCTTCTCATCCCCTGGGTAGCTTGGCATGAGCAGACATGCCTATTCCAAAGGCAATGTGTAAAGTACTCAAAATACAAAGTAATACAGTGATAACACCACAAATGGTTACCACACCAGTTTAGAAAAATAAAGTATCTTTATCTAACTCAACAAGAGGAAAACAACAAAAATCAAAAATTCAAGTATTAAGAAAAATTACTTTCAAAAGGTTTTAGCAACTGAGCCCATAGAAAAATAGGAATGCATGATTTCTTGCAAAGTACCTGTCGTTGCGACAAAATTCACTAAGCCAAACAGCCGCAACGATGGGAAGCGTTGAAAAATAAAGAGATGAGTCATTTCCTGAGACCTTCGTGGATGAGATGCAACAGTTCTGCTGTACACAGGGGAGCAAATGTGTCGCGTACGGTCTGTAGGGGGATGCGATGCAACAATTCTGAGACAACTCTGATCTGTGTATGATGCATCGGGGAAAACTTGCTGCACAGGGACAATGCGTGGAAACCCGGGTTGCAGCTGCGTTTAGCGGCACTTCGCCAATTTCTTCAGCCACGATCCCTCGATTATTGCAGCGACGACAAGCGCTGCATCGGTTCATCACCACCCCCATTTCTTAATCGGTTTCATCAGCAGCCCGGCGATGCGGGGAGATTCTTCTTGCACCACGGCATTGCATTGGAAAACTGTTGCAAGAAGATTGATGCATTGATTTTCTTGTAGTTGCATTGTTTTTCCAGCTCCCAATGGCAGACACAACCTCCAATTGCCTAAGAGAGTCACAGGCGCTTCCTGGCAGGTCAGTACTCCCAGAAAGAAAGTTCAGAGGAGCTGGGGTATGAAGTCTTTGTGTTCCTGAGACTTCAAAACAGGAGGCAAGCTCTACTCAAGCCCTTGGAGACTTTTCTCAAGCACGGGATACAGCACACAGAAAAGTCCTTCTCCTTTCCTTGGTAGAAACAGCAACTGCAGGCCAACCCTAGACACGCAGAAAGGGCAGTACTTCTCCTCAGTTTCTCCAGCTCTTCTCCTTGGCAAAGGGTCCTGTTGAATCCAGAAGTAGTCTGAAAGTCTGGGGTCTGTGCCCCTCTTTTTATACAGAAACAACTTTTGTTCTCTGAAGGCAGAGAGTGTCTGACCCAGCCAAAACCAGTTCTGTCCTCTCTGGTGCAGTATCCTGGCAGGAGGTGGAGACAGTATTGTGGAAGGTAGGCCAGGCCCATTCAGGTGAAAGGAAATCTAGTCCCCCTACTCTAAATGCAGCCCAGGTCATGTCAGCTCAGCCTTGACTCATCAAGCTCTCTGGAGCCTCTGCACCTCTCCAGCCCCTGTCACACTAAAGCCAGACAGTCAATACACATCCTGGAAGAATCATACTGGATGGCTAAGCATGAAGAGGTGTGGCTCACTGGTTAGAGGCGGCAGACCTGTAAGCAGAGAACGGCCCGGGACCAGGGTTCAATTCCCGAAGCAGCAGGGTCGTGGACCAGGGGTAAACGGACTCGATAATTCTCGCCTCAGTGCCTACTCTAACCAGGGAACACACTCGGTAACTCTGGGCATTAAGCTTGCCTCATCTCTACAGCGGCCCCCCACAGATGTGGGGATGCCTGGTTTCCCCCTGGAGATACCCAGAAAGGGACCACCTCACAGGGAAAACCAGGACGGGTTCCCCAACGGTCTGCAGCACCAGGACACTTGGTTAGAGTAACAGTGCGCTTTACAAGAATCACGCATTACATTACATTAAGCAATAAATTACATACTTTCTACAAGTAGTATTTTCAAACACGGAATGCAAAAATCACCCTCACTAAAAGATGCACTTTAACATTCTGAGTTCAGGCATATTAAACTTTATTTATCTATCTTGTTCCCATGGAAAGTTATATTTATAAGATGTTACAAATAAACTCCCATTCTGTCCTACGTGGGTACACTTGCCAGGTCGGCATGGCAGTTTGAAAACTTGGCACAGACACTGCATTGGCAAGCCTAAGTTAGCTTTTTGGGGCTACTCATGTGGGTGGCACAATCTGTGCATTTGATTTACAGGCCCTGGCACGCTCAGTGCACTTTACTAGGGGCTTACCAGCAAATCAAATATGCCAATCAGGAAGAACCAATCGTAACAACAATTTATGCAGGGAGAACTTGCACTTTTACACTGATCAGTAGTGGAAAATTGCCCAAAGCATCTAAGCCAGCAAAAAAATAAATTCAGCACAGCATAAAAAATAAAGGAAGAAGAGACGAAAGGCCATGGGAAACGAGGCCAAAGATGCCAAGTCTAACAACAGGGCTTGGTCTTTCAATCTAGTTTTAGTGATCCTAATCCCATCCAAATAAAGTTGTTAATCTGCCCAAAGAGGAAGAATAGGCAGGACATTGGAGCATGTGATATACAATCTTCCACTGACAATCTAAAGTTAGCTTGGAAATTGAGAGCTCCTACCAACTTTTGCATTTTATAATAAGCGGAAATCCGTATCTGGTTGCTGAATGCCTGTCTAAGGGGAATCAAGGAAGCATAGTGGTGGGGGCATTCATTGCCCTCTGTACCAAGATCAGGAAAGTCAAACTCAAAATCAAAGTCAAAGGAACTTATTAAGCGCACAAATCACCTGAAAGGTCTGATGGCACTTGCGGAGACTCCACATAAGCAAGCAATCAGATCTGAACAACATTTTTAGTTTTCAAATAGCCACGTTTTCAGTTCTCTCTGAAAAAGCTTGTGATAAAAGATGGAAAGGAGATGAGATGGGAGCTTATTCCAGAGGTTGGGGGAAAGAAAAGAAAAGCATAGTCCACCGTTTCTTGCAGTGCAAATTTGTTGCGGGTGAGGAGATGTTTAGTGCTGGATCTTAAGAGTCTTCCTGGCTGATACCAGTTTAGTTTTTTTGCTAAGTAACTAGGTCCGGTTCCATGTACGCTCTTGTGGGTGAGGCATAGAATTTTAAAGCAACCTCTCTTTTTTACCGGGACCAGTGAAGAATCATCAAACTGAGGGCTGATGGAGCTCTCGACTGAAGATTTGAGATAAGTCTGGCAACCGTGTTTTGAAAGATCTGAAGTTTTGAATATAGATCTTCATTTATATTTACAGCCAGCAGATAGTCCCTTTCTGCCAACCCTACCAAATACACCCCCACTAAATAGTTTACACATGTTATTTTGAGCCTTATCTAGGGCACTGAAAGTGGCAGCATATTTTCCAAGGCTCTTGAACATGTCTTCTCCAAACAATAATCCTTTTGTATTTTCACTTGCTTCATTTGTCACTAGATCATTTCATTAATACAGCGTTCCTCCTTTCTACTTTAAGACATGAATTAGTGGCACCCAAAAGAACATGAGCTCTTTGGCTCCAACCTCTTTACAGGTCCAAATCCAAAGGAAGGCCTTTAATGTAGGCCTCCTCAGACATATCAATTATACCAGCTAATGGACCAACCACATTGAGGAGTCGATCCTGTCACTGCTTCAAGGACCTTTCTAGTTCCTTTCTAGTATCTCTGCCCATTTCAAACAGAAATGTGATCCAAATTAGGGTGAGACAGATCTTATCACCAATAACTGGACTCGAGCACTCTGCTTTCAATACATTCCTCACCTCTTTCTCAAGTGGATTTCCTATCCATTTTATAATAAATGTGCCCACGTGCTCTTAGGGCCACGAGTCTGCACTACTAGGGTGCTTCATGTTATGGGTTGGTAACATTTGCTTCCCTAAGGGATTTTTAATAGAAGCTTTCGATGTGGTGGGAGCTAAATCCTCTCCAAAAAAATCATCATCGTCCTCCTGCTGGAGGTCTACAACATATTAATCAATAAACTCATCATCCCATTTCAAATAATCAGTCTCCAAACACTAATTACCCTGAGCATCAAAGTCCTATGTGCCGCTTAGGACATACCTCTCCTGTGTGCCTCATAGGACACCTTTTTTTTGGTTCTGTGCCACTAAGGACACTTCTCTCCTTTAGTGTGCTCAGACCTGCAGCTTCTTTAAGGGGGATATGTTCATGCTCAATATGTTTTGTTTTCCTTTTCTTTTTACCTCTCTTTTCACCATTATCAGATTCTCTCTCTACTAAAGTCCAGTACTCATTATCTGAAACTTTTTTCTTTTTTCTACCTTCCATTACTTTGTCAACAGTATCATGTATACAGCTCCTCATCTCATGCTGAAATAATCTTTTAATTATCTCCTCATTTATTTTCCCCTCGTGGATTTCAGGTACATTCTTTCCTTTTTTCAGCCATAATAATGACAAGCTCTTCTCTTTAATCTTCCCAAAAATCTATCTGTGTAATAACATATCTAATAGGTTCTTACTCCCAAAACTACCACACCTGTCCTGAAAACACCCTCCTACCATCCTTCCACCCCAACAGTTAATACAGTAACTACCACTTGACAGATTATGATGTGATCTTGTCGAATAAACGGCAGTGTACACAGTATATTTAACATTGGGACAATACCAGACCCACACCCATATGGCTTCCTACTGACACAAGAATTCAGCCACACGCTACTTCTCACACTTTCCTCTAATATGAAGCACCACCACTTCTGTAAGACCAAACGACATGAAAGCAGTAGCCTCCACAATGCTGTCTTATCCTTGTGCGGTGCATACGCTCAGTGCCCCTGATGCTCTAAGGCTGAAAGAATGCCCGTAGGCTTGTGCTCACCAGCATGAGGTAAGTGTGCTTCCTCAGCACTTGCTCATCACACTGGCAACGGCTTCCATAATCATGCACCTGACAGGTGTTACGCATTGGTAAACCACTGAAAAATCAGCATTAAAACATACCTTTTTAAAACATCCTTGAAATACTAAGTACCAGCATCCACACCATGCTAAACCTCATCTCTCTTTGTACCCAGTGTTAATTAACATCCTTACATAAAAATGTATGCTTAACAAATACAGTCAAAAATCAAAACATTACCTGGCTACATGTTTCCGTAGGCTGGAAACCAATCCCAACATATAAATAGCAGCATTTGGAAGATGAAGAGGATTCTGAGAAGGAACTATTTAAATGTGGGTGAAGGTTTAGTTCTGGATTGTTAATGTTTCATGATGCACAAAAAATCAAGATGGGGGAGGTAGAGTACTGATCCGTTCAGTCTCCTAGAGTTATCAAAATATCAATGGGGAAGGATCACTAGTCCTGCATAACCAGGGTATGCAGGTCGGTTCGTTGTGTCTCACAAAGTAAAAGACCCTCATGCACGTGTTTTTGGTAGGAATTCGTAGCGGTATATGTTGTCTCCCCGCTTTGTAAAACGTGTGTGCATAATCCTTGGGTCAGTTATTATGCAACCTCCACCCGGAGGATTTACCCATGGTTAAAAACAGTAGTGATCGTGAATAAGTGATGTGAAGGGAGGTTAAAAATACCCGTACAGCCAGTGGTAGGAGTTTTATTAGCTCTGGATTCGGGTAATGATAGTCAATAGGTAGGCGTGTTGCTCTGGAATATTAAGGAATTCAAGCACACTAATATGTGAAACTTAAAAAGTGGTCGACATGTTTCAGCCTTAGTTGCCTATGTAGGTCGGTAGGCTTTCTTCAGGACCAATGTGAGGTGAGCAAGTGAAGTGAGAATTTTTTTTTTGCACCTAACCTGTTTTAGGTAGTCCACGGTAACATTGTACCTGTTGGAAGAAGGTTAAAACATATACAGTAGGGTAGGGTAATGGGATAGAGGGTCGGGGACACAAGAGGACATAACAGAAATAGACAAATAGTTATGGGTTTTAAACATCTTTAAAATGGCAATACTTTTGTTCAGATACATGCTCCATCAAAGGTGTCAACTCACACAGTCTCATGCCGTGAGTGGGAATGTCATGCATGACAATTAGCCGGCGGTGTGATGATTATTGTACAAAAAAGGTTGGGTGAGTTGGATTCAGAAGAGCTCATTAGGGCTGGTGGTTGGTCTGTGGGGGAACCAGAGATATTTTCAGTGATTGATATTATTTACAGAATGAGTGAAGCGCGGTGCGGTGCTCACGTAGTTGGGTCTCTGAAGTTGTGCCCCGTGATGTTTGTAACGTGATACATGCTGGTATTGTTTGCTCTGACCTGAAAAATAACAGCGAGTTGTGATACACATGCTTGGTTCAATACACTGTAAAATATGGGCGTGATCCGACCTCGCGGCTCGAGGGTGTGACGCTGCGGCGTTATGGAGCGTGTTGAATAGGGAATGCAAAGTGATTGGGGGCTATGGAAGGTTTGTCGGTTTAAGCTGATGCTTTTTTTGGTTTATACGGGACGTACCTGGTCATGTGCAAATGTGCAATTCTTCGGATATAGGGGCTGAGGAGGAGTGCCTCTCTGGGGGAAGGAAGAGAAGTATCATACTTTGAAATTGCGGTACCTCGTGTTCTGATGGAGAGAGCCGAGCGCGTTGCTCCCGATAGTACCTGTGGCGTTTCTCTTCCTTCGCAGCTTGTGCTGTCGCTGCCACCTTCTACCCGGAAACAGAGGATACTGTTTCCCGGGATAGATGTAGTACAGCGCAGAAATGGAAGAAATACTTCAGCGAGTGTTGTTGTTATCACTCGGTGGTTCTTGGTTGATCAAAACAATTCGTTATTGAATTGAAGAGCAGGTTGGAATGGACAATTAATTATTAGAAAGTTAAAAAATATTAGTGAATCATTTGATTTTTTCATACCAAGATTTATGGTATTATGATCTGCGTTAGTGTTGGGTCTCACTGGCAGTGGATGAGTATGGAGATTTTAAATCTCCATACTCATTTTTTCAAACCGAGATTTATGGTATTATGATCTGCGTTAGTGTTGGGTCTCACTGGCAGTGGATGAGTATGGGTAAATCCTCCGGGTGGAGGTTGCATAATAACTGACCCAAAGCGGGGAGACAACATATACCGCTACGAATTCCTACCAAAAACACGTGCATGAGGGTCTTTTACTTTGTGAGACACAACGAACCGACCTGCATACCCTGGTTATGCAGGACTAGTGATCCTTCCCTATTGATATTTTAATGTTTTATAATGTACAGTATTCTTTAAGGTGCTGATTGAGTAGCATTAAAGGACTAATGCATGATGATATCCTCCGGTCTTGTAATTAAATTGCTGTTAAAATTTCTGGATCCAATCTGGCGCCTGGCGAAATTCACAAGGTGAGGAATCTTCAGTAAGATAGAGGTACTTCCAGAAAAGGCATTACCAAAGGTAAGTAACTTGTTCTTTCAAGCGCTAATGATTTCCATTCTTGATGAATGCAATACCTTGTCCACTTTAGCACCAAGGAAACTGCTTACTAAACTGCAGTTATCCATAATACAGCTGTGAGCATGATTATCAGTCTCAACCAACAGCCTCACATCTCCTCTTGCAGACACCAAATGCATTAGCTCCCAGCTAAAATAATTATTTTCAATATATTATTTCTTACTCATCATGCAGTAAATAAATCTGGTCCTCTGTATTTGTTGGACAAATTGAAGAAATATGTTCCTAATCAATGTCCATGTACTTTTGTGACTGCAATCTTGTGATTCCCCATTTTATGGAACTGACAAGGGTGGCCCTTCCTTCTGATTTTTGCAGCCAAGCCCTGGAATTCCCTTCTCGCTCTCTGAAAGCTTTTGCAATTTAGAAAAACTTATAAGGCTTTTCAATCTGAGATATGCAACTCTTTCTTCCTTACTCATACCTAGTTGTGTTACGTTTTAGAGATGGGAAGCCCCTTTGGTATTGATTGCATTTTCTAAAATCAAATAGCATAACAAAACACAATATACAATAGCTTAACATAACACAACCTTTCAATTTTGACAGTTTCATACAGTGCATCTAAAATGTCCTCTTTCTTGTGCCAGGCAAGCTGGCATTTTGTGTATTATATGAAGCAGTTCTTTGTTTGGTGGTCTCGGATATTTCCTAGACTATCTTGTTCTGCTATCCTACCTGCCAACTCCACCTGCAATCCCAGCACTAGCAAGAAACCACCAAATCCCCCTGCAGACCAAAAATATTTTTTCCTAAAATGAGCTGTTGATTGGCACAGTTGGCCCTTACTTTCAATGTATTGATCTTTCTATGTTTACAAATAAATGCTTGTGAACTAAGTGCTGCCCAGTTAAGTATAATATGCAGCAGCATTTCAAAACAAACTATACTTCTCTGCTATCCCATCATCAGATTATTGTAAAAGTTGAATTAGATGCAGATGCTTTTGGTGTCCTGTATTTCGGGTCTTTTGAAGAGCCGGAACACCAAGGGTTACGGCGAAAATAAGAGTAGAAACAGAAGTTTCTCTGCTGCTAACAGAGGAAGCGATATCACAAGTCCATTGACCATATTAGCCTCACCCAGCGGCATTCACATATTCGGCAAACTCAGGAATTGTTCACACACTTAGAAAGAGACAGGACCACCCTGTTGTGTTGTTACCTCGACAATAAACTACTCGCCGGCAGCGTACTAATTGTTCGCACCTGGCCGCACGCTAATGTGATCGCTGGCAGCAATAAAGGGAGCACATATGGGAGAGATGATTGCAGGTGTCCGCGTGTGCCGGCTCTGACGCCTTGTGCACGCGCACCTGTATTTATTAAACGTGCCCACGTAACGCAGGTCAAACCCCACATTAGCACGTCTTTGGGGAAGAACACAGATCAACCCTGGAACAACAGAACACAATAGGCACACCCAAAGCAACCTAGCGTGATGTGCAACACAACATTCCTCCCCCAAACATAAAGGAAAAGTCTTACTTTCACATGTGATCATAGTCTTCTCACAGCTTCACGTATGGTGATAGATACATTTCTGAGCCATCAAACACATCAAATGCATCTTTAGCAGTGATAGTCTTGGAGTTGACAGGATGGCTTAGGATTGCTGCACGAGTTATATCGAGTCTGTGCTTGCCTTCCTTTATTTTCCAGGTCATGGACATTCTGTGTCTCCTTTGGAGTCCCCAGTGGACCATCAGTAGGGTCTTGCACTTGAACCGGAGGGGCACTCTCTGTGGCCCTTGGCATTTAACAGTCATCGTCAAACCAATCTGCATTTCCATGAGTATCCATCCCTAGATCCAGGGTCTCATTCTCAGCACCAGGACTGCAATGATACTTCTTGAAGGCGGACAAATTCCTAGTGATCGTTTTCAGGCCCCTTTATGCAGTGACTTGCGTACCTCTGATACTGTCAATTTCCCAGGGATCCTGTTCAAAAGGAAGTCAGAATTTACTTCTGGGATGTCTGTCCTGGATCAGAACGATGTCTCCCACTTTGAGACCCGGGACTTCAGCCCTCTGCCTTCGAATGACCTGCTCATTCACTTTTTTTCTCCGATGATCAACAGCATTTTCATTTATCCCTTTTGGAACCCACCGGGGATGATGTGGAATGGAATCTCTCACCCCTCTCCCCATTGACAGATGTCCGGGAGCCCAACCAGTAGCTGTATGGGGAGTCTGTCTGTAGTCCCTCAGGATTTAATAGATGGATTACTCCACTGAGTCCCCCGTGGCCACAGCTATTCAGATTACTTTATTCAAAGTACGCATGAAGCGCTCAGCTTCACCATTGTCTTGAGGCCATTTTGGTGTTATCCTTTTGTTCACAATTCCTCCGCCATCAGACTGGACGGTCCCTTGACACAGCTCATTTAACGATATGAGCAACAGGCGCAATCGGTCAGCTACATAAAGAAAATACTCCTCAGTCTTCCCTGCCTCTTCCAGTTTACTGGGCATCGCTTCTCGGGGGTGCCGAAACAGATAGTCCGCTGGATTACTTGTTCCTGGCTGATACTCACTGCTGCAATTGTATTCTTGTAACTGTAGCAGCCACTTCTCTGTGCATGGAGGAGGCTTGCATGCCATTCCTGTAAACAGAGGAATGAGAGGCTTGTGATCTGTGGCGACTAGGAACTGCTTTCCGTACACATATAAGACAAAATGCTTGCATCCCCAAAGTATTGCAATCGCCCCATTCTCTATTTGTGAGTATCTTTGTTCAGTGTCAGTTAGAGATCGGCTTGCAAAAGCCACTGGCGCCCACGCTTCTTCATCCCCACGACGTTGTCGAAGAACAGCTCCTAGCCACTTGCGGCCAGCATCGACAGCCACTTGAGTGTGTTGGGTATCAAAGTACCTCAGGGTTGTATTGCTTGAGAGGTCATCCTTGGTTGCTTGGAATGCAGTCTCTTGTTTGGGGCCCCACACCACGGAACCAACGCCTTTGTCAGTTCCGGCAGTGGAGTAGTCAGCAAGGATAAGTCTTTGATGAACCTACCGCAGTAGTTCACGATGCCCAGAAAACTGTGGATTTCAGACACATTAGTGGAAACCGGAAAACCTTGATGTCCTGAACTTTGTCCGGATCAGGAGCAACTTCATATGCTGAAAATACATATCTGAAGGAACTGTAGTTTTTGTTTTAGGAACTCACACTTATCGCAACGGAGAGTCAATCCTGACTCCGGGATCCTTTTGAAGCACTCGTCTCAGTCGACAGTTATGTTCAAGATGGTCTTGGCATGGACAAGAATGTCATCACTGACATTGACGACTCCCGGGAGGTCTGTAAGAAGCACTCTGATCATATTCTGGAATACCTCAGCAGCGCTCGATATCCCAAAGCTTAATCTCTTGTAGCCCCTCGGACCAACATGCATCGAAAACGTTATGATATATGGCGATCTTTCATCAAGGACCAGTTGATAGTATTGAAATTGGACCCTCAGGTCCAATTTCAAGAACCAACTGGCTCCAGTTAACTTTCCTATAAGGTCATCAAAGGTTGGTCGCCATGTTGGGAATCCTCATGTCGACACAAATCCATACTCCCGGCTGCTTGGGGTTCCTTGCGACCACAATAGGTGACAACCATGGTGTTGGACCATTCACTTTTTCAATTATCTCTGCTTATTCTAGTTTGGACAGGTCTTTTTCCACCAGTGGCCTCAGATGAAATGCAACTCTCTGATGACGAAGAGCAACTGTCTGTACTGAGGGTTCAATGTAGAGATGGATTTGTTTGCCTCTCAAAGACACCCAATGCCACTGAATACTTTTGGGAACTCTGCTGGGATTTGACACACTCCTTCTTGGTGGATGCCGAAGCCAAAAGTGACAATTCCGAGTGACTCAGATGATTTGCACCCTAGCAACATTCCATGCCCTTCCTCCATCACATACACTAGAGATTCCACTTTCTGAGAGTCATACGCAATAGTGGTTTTGAATCTTCTTCTGATGGCTAGAGGTTTTCTTTGCCCATACGCAAAGACCTTGATTTGTGCAGGCATTATTGGTGGAGGTGGGGTAATCTCCTGGTATGTTTCACATGCCATGATGTTTATAGTTGTCCCAGTATCTACAATTGCCATGAACGGACGCTCTGCTATTAGCACTTGGCATTGCTGCAGATGAGCTTGGGTAGTGGCTGCTGACCCCACGGTGAACATTGAATGTACTGTGTGTTTCTCTTGTGCGTCAATGTCCATGTCACTATTTTGTTCATGAGATTTTGGGATCATGTTTACCTGGGACTTTGTCTCTCTTCCTTTGCTAGATTTGCACATTTTCATTAAGTGGTTCATTTTGCCACAAGCTGTGCTCCTTTTGCCTCTCGTATGGCACTCTGATGGCCTTTGCAATGGTTCGGAACAGTATCCACATAATCACCCTTTTGGGCCTCTAGTTCGGCCTGATGATGCACTTGTCTTAGGGGTTATTACATTTACTGGCTCCGTCTTAATGGGTGTTTGGAGAGCCACCTTGATGTGTGCAGCCCTGGCCTTCTAGAGTTCCTTTGTTCTTCCGAGGGTAAGTATGTCTGCTAGTGACTTCCCTGACTCTTCCAGGATTCGCCCCCTCAGCTTTGCCGAAGAGCAACCTTGATTACCCTGGTTTCGTATCTCCTCTATCTCATCTCTGAGCCCACAGTTACTAGCTAGTTCCTTTAAACGAGCATGGAACACATCTAGAGATTCCTCAGGTTGTTGCCTTCCTTGTCTAAATACGAATCTTTCGTAATCTTGGTTCGCCATGGGCTCAAAATAGCCATTGAGGGCCGCATTTAGCGTGAGATGAGTCTTTGGCGTAGCTTCCACTAGAGATTTCGCAATCCTATACACTTATTTCCCACCAAAGTGCAGTCTCATGGCCCGCTTCTATTCATCTTCCACCTGGGTGGCTTCAAAGAAAAGGAGCACGCGATCCAACCACTCTCTCAAACTTGGGGCCTGAGCCGATGGGGCTGCAGGTCCGGCCTTCTCGCACGAGCACCACGCAGGTAGGCATAAGTGAGCGGCTGCCACTCCGAATCACTTGGTCTTCTTCCTCCCGCTCATCGCCAAATCTTATGTTGGAATCTCGGCAATAAACTACTCCCCGGCAGTGTGCTAATTGTTCGCACCTGGCCGGTTGCTAATGTGATCACTGGCAGCAATGAAGGACGCACATACGGGAGAGATGATTGCCCTGGTTTGCCGGCTCTGATGCCTTGCGCACACGCACCTGTATTTATTAGACGTTCCTGCGTAATGCGGGTCAAACTGTAGTGTAGTTCCTATTTTCCCAATAGGCTCTGCGCATTGGAATAACATAAACAGCAGTGTAGACGTAGTACTAAGGTCATCTAGGTCTCTACTGACTATGTTAAACTTAATTTAGGTTTGCGCCAGCTAGCTCAGAGGTCACTGGAAACTTTCTTGAATGAATAGGGAGTGACAGGCTCCCCTGGCTCAGACAAGAAGGGATTCAGTTTCCAACAACCGCATAAACATGACAACTTTGCTCCCTCAGAATAAGAGTGTATCTCTAGAGCTGTGTGAAAACAATAGACAGCTATTTCATCAGTCAGCAGTGCATACTTAGTTTCACCAGAATGCAGAGAAATAGAGAGACGGGCGTTTTCAATAAAAAGGTGTTATTTATTGAGCAGTCTTTTTCCTCATAGAAGAGAAATGAATTGCCACAATTGCAATACTTAAAGTAAAGTAAAGTGCGTACAGTAAAAGTAGTATTATGAAATAATACTGTAAAAGCATTGATATGGTTTCTTAGCCATATGATACTTTAAAATGGATAAAATATATACATACATAAATACATTGACTAACGTACTTAACTGGTGCTTCTAACTAAGCCTACCCCGGTGTACCTGACCTAAGCCTAATACTTTGGGAAGGGATGAGTAAGTAGCTGTTTAAGTTAAGTTGGTTAAGATTATTTTGCCAAGAATCTGCATCAAGAATTCTCCTAAGGGTTTAGTCAGCTCCGTACCTTGGTAATAGAATGGGGAGGTCTGGTATCTCTTTCCTCAGGACTCGATATCCCAGCAACCCGCAAGGGTAGGCTGGAAACACCGGAGCTGGATTCTTTCGGCTGGAGAAAAAGACAACGTCTCTCTCAGTGCGTCAAACAGGAGGGGCAGCTTCCGTGGGCACTCGCATCAGCTGGGCTCTCGGGCAAGTAGAAGGCCGCTCTGCTCCAAACCACCGTGTGTTTGCTTAAGGCAACTGTTGGTATTTTATACCTGGAAGGTGCCGAGTTTGACGTAAGGTTGGACAAAAGACGTCACTAAGAACTAACAGTTCTTTCTGGACTTAAGGAGTTCTTGTTCAAATCAAAACAAAAGCGGGGGGTTTTCCCGGGCTGCTGGAGGCTTGGTTTGTTTAAAGAACGCGTTGTGCTTTCTAGGAGTCGATGGGAGTAGCTGTGCTGTGCTTTGGATAGCATGGGCTATTACTGAATATGAATCTGATTGTTATGCTTTTATCAGGATAATATTGATTATAACCTCACAAGGGTATAAATCGGGAATATAGAATTAGGGTCCTAGATATGAACACGACAAAACCACACATCAGCACTTCCTCGGGGAAGAAAACAGATTGACCCTGGAAACAACAGAACACAATGGGTACACCTAGCACAACCTTGCGTGATGTGCAATACAACACACCCTATTCAGTTACCAAGTGCCTGTAGCTTATTTTATTCAAACAACCGTAAACTTTAGAAATATCAGGTGCAGTCAATTATCAAGCTGAGGCAAACAAATTTTACATTTGCTGGATAAATACATGCAGTAGAAGTAATAAATAAGATAACAGCATAAAGTTTCACATAGCTTCATCTCACAACTGCATGTTTCGATATGTGCAAGAAAAGACCTCAAATTAGCTGTGTATGACAACTAATTTCATACAACATGATAGAGCAGTCAAATGATGGACTTATTTTACCGGGTGCGAAAAGATGATATCAGGTGCAAAAAAACAGGCAGGGGCTTCCCAGTAACAAAGCCGATTACAGCCATACCCTCAAATAAGGCACCATGATGTGAGCAACTCCAGGTTGGATCTATATGGTAAAGGCCACCTTCAGGCCACCCTTCACCTCAAACCAACTCCAAACCCACAACCACGTAACTTATATAGCTGTTAAATGTAGCGCAGGTGGTACCAAGCATGTCTTCCATGTTCGCTTTATCACATTTTCTTCTTAAAAGACCCTTAGGTTCAACAGAATTTTAGGGATTGGTGACAGGGAAATTGCTAATCTGGTTGCTGTGGATCGAAAAGCAAAGACAAAGGGGGCTGGTTGTGGGTTGTCAGGGGTTTTAAGCCCAGCTGCATGCCCCGCCTAACACCTTCCCCTTGGGTGTGAGTGACTACTGACATCATTTGCCGAGTTTAGATACAAAGGGGCATATTACCAAGCAATAGCGATAATTATCGCTATTGCTTGGTTAGAGACAAAAATTTACCGCTGAGCTGCGGCGATTTTTATCGCAGATAAACCTTGGTATTACCAAGGTTTATCGCAAATGCGATAAAAATCGGCCGCAATGCATGAATATCGCTGAAAAGTCAGCAATATTCATGCATTACAGAGCTAATGCTCTTAGCCATGTTATCCACCTCCCATTGGATAACATGGCTAAGAACTGCTCAGGGCAGGCGTTAGCTTTTGGAGATATTCGAGCTTAGCGCGAATATCTCCAAAAGTTGGTAATAGGAAATAACATCTTGGCACGCCCACTTTGCATGTCATTAGTGATAAATATCACTGACATGCAAAGTGGGGCCCAAGATGGTCGCTATCTCCTACTAGCTGTCGCTAACTGGTGATAGCGACAGCTAGGTAATAGGGAGATAATTTTATCTCCGCTTTCTTGGCTTTTAAAGCCAAAAAAGCGAAGATAAACCCCCTTGATAATATGCCCCAAAAATTTTTTAAATATTTTTTTTTTTTTTTTTTTTTTTTTTTATCCTCATTTTGCAAATGAATGTATAAGGATTACAATAGAGAACTTTAGGACTTCCACTTTTATTCCTTCACTCTTTTCTTATATTTTCCGGCCACATAGAGTACCCCTTTGGTGGAACTGTCATGTTATAGTCCTCCTGTATCCTTTACCATATTCAATAATTCATGGCGGCAAGGAAGGAGAGCTAGCCTTTTTGGCTACTCGATGGGAAATTATTCTCATCTGAATTATTGTCACCGCTTTAATCATCGGACAAGTTGTTTTAATCAGGTTTCTCTTGTGTATTAATTAGTATAGTAGTTTTCCCAAATTTCCCAGAAGTTAAATTTTTTGGAGAGTTTCCCCTTTCTATCTAATTTGTTAATGGTAATAATGGAATTAAGCCAATCTTCATGCAGCGGAGGCGTTGGCTTTACCCAGTTCAGACAAATCTCTCTTCTGGCAAGAAGTATCAAGACAAATAATAAATTTTCTTGTTTTCTGGTTAACCTCTCGTTACTTACATTTAGCTCAGTGCATATCCCAAAAATAATTAATGTTGTACTTACATTTAGGTTTGTTCCCAATGTCCGACATATCGTGTTACCTACTTCCTGCCAGAAGGGTTCCAATCGTGGGCATCTGTGAAACATATGTATGTCGTCTGCCTTCTCTAATCCACACTTGGGGCAGGATTTTATACTTGCTCCTTTGAATTTTGACAGTTTTTTTGGTGTCCAATATGCCCTATGCAGTGTGAATAAGTGATTTCGCTTTAGACGCGCTGGTTTAATGATATTCCAACATTTTTCACATGATTTCTTCCATAAGCTATCAAGTTCTGAGTCTATGATGTTTTTACTCCAAGTCGATTCCGATAATGAGACGTCATCATCTCCTGGCGTGATTATAGCCCAGTACCATATAGAGATTTCCTTTTTTATTGGGGAGGTTTTCATGATCTCTTTCTCTATTTCTACATTTCCCGTTTTTTTCTCCAACAGGGAACTTGCCCAGCTTGTAAGTTGATAATATTTAAATTTTGAAAGGGTCCCGTTAGTAATTTCTGTAAGTTGTTCCCAAGGTGCTATTGAGTTGTCTGTCATCAGTTGTCCCCATTTGTTGATTCCTGCCATTCTTAGAGGAGTTGCTAGGGCATCTTTTAGGCATTCAGGTGTGCCTGGTGAGTCCCATATAGGGGCTGCATAGCTATAGTAAGGAATGTTTAATGCGCTTCTTACTTGATACCAGAGTTTTGCCATATTTTTTAGTATCTTTAATTTTATTTTTTTAAAGAATTTGGGATGTCCAAATTTAAACAGAAAATGGTCGACTTTATTTGTTAGTATTTGGAGATATTGAGGGTAAAAAACATAGCTGTTCACCAGTGATCTTGCATTCTTGAATTGAAAAGCCCTATAGTATTCCATAATGTCTGGACTGGCTATTCCACCTTGTAGTTTTCTTCTTCTCATTTTGTTCCAGGCAATCCTTGAGCCTTTTGACGCCCATATGAAAGTCGTTATATCTCCTTGTATTTTTTTCAACTGGTTATTCTTAAACTCCAATGGTATGACATTAAAAAGGTAGGTAAATTTAGGAAGGATCGACATTTTCACCAAATTAGATCTTCCTATCATGTTTAAAGGTAGCTTATCCCATACCTTCAGAAGCTTTTTCATTTCTAACGAGATCCTACTCAGATTTATTTGGGGGATTTTTTCGAGATCTTTTACTAAGATTATACCCAAGTATTTTAATTTATCCTTTGTGTATGGGTTATTCTGTTGTGTATTCCAGCTCATTGATTCAGTTTTTGATTCATTTATTAAGTATCCAGATACCTTCCCAAACTCTGAAATTACCTTATTTATTGCTGAGGAGGAGTTTTGATAATTTCCTGTAAAAATCATTAAATCGTCCGCATATAAAGCCACTTTTTTAATCCAATCCTGATGTTTAAAAGGGGTTATTGATTCGTTGTTTCTTAATGTGGCTGCCAAAGGTTCAATATATAGGTTAAAGAGCAAGGGAGACAAAGGACACCCTTGTCTTGTTCCTCTTTGTATTGTAAAATTATTAGTTAGACTCCCATTAACTAGGATTTTTGCTCTCGGGGTTCTATAAGTCTCAGATATTAGTTGACAAAAATTTTGACCCAGGTTATATTTATTGATAAGTCTGTTTAGAAATGACCAGTTAACTCGATCGAACGCTTTAGCAGCGTCAAAAGTTATTATTGTGAGGGGGATTTTTTCACTGGTAGCTAAGTCAACTGCTGCAAAAAGTTCGTGGGTTAGGTTAAATATTTGCCTCTCTTTTATAAAGCCCTTTTGGTCTGGATGTATCAATTTTGGCATTACCCGAGCTAATCTGCCTGCTATTATTTTTGTGAAGATTTTATAATCACAGTTTAATAGGGATATGGGTCTATATGACTCACAGACTGTGGGGTTTTTTCCTGGTTTTAGAATAAGACTTATAATGGCATCATGCCAGGTATCCGGAGTTTTTTCTTTTTCCCTATATATTTTGTTTAGTAAACTTGTTAGAGGGGGGGTTATAACTTCTTTTAATGCTGAGTATAGTTCATTTGGAAGAGCGTCAGGCCCAGCGGCTTTCCCTTTTTTCAAAGATTTCAAGACTGATTTTACTTCTTCCATTGTAATTTCTGCGTTTAGTTCTTCATTTTCCAGGTCTGATAATCTCGGCAAATTTAGAGAGTCCAGATATTCTTCTAATTGCTCTGGAGTAGAGGAGGAATCTTCCATATACAGATTTGAGAAGAAATTTTCAAATTCCTGCCTGATTTCTGACTCTTCAGACGATGTCCCAGGCTGATTGCTTAGTTGTATTTTGTCTATTTTGTTTCTAGTCTGTTCCGTTTTAGTTTTCCAGGCCAGTAATTTTCCGCATCCCTCACCGTACTCGTGAGTGGCAAGTTTACTAGCTTCCCACTTAGTTCTAACTCTGTCTTCGAGGTAATCTGCTAGCTTTCCTCTTAAATCTTTTCTTTCCTTTTCCAATGTATTTCTTGTTTCTAGGTTCGGTTCTGTGTTAATCCGTACGTCTAATTGACTTATACTTTCTTCCTTTTCTTTAATCTCTAGCTTGGTAAGTTTTGCTCTGTGGGCCCCCAGGCTTATAAGTTTGCCTCTGATGGTTGCTTTGTAAGCATCCCAGGTAATTTGCTCTGAGGTACCTACTTTATTATCCTCGAAGAAATTTGCTGAGGTTATGTTCAGATCTTCCCTTATTTTTGGGTCCAGAAAGAGAGTGCGATCTATTGTCCATCGAAATTGAGATTTCTTTATTTCAAAGTGCACTGTTATTTGAACCGCTGAGTGGTCAGACAAGTGTTCGGGCAAATGCTCCAGAGCTTTGATGCTTCTATGAAAATCTTTACTAATCAGAAAATAGTCAATTCTGGACTTGTGGCCTAGTTTTTTGTTATGTAGGGTAAATGGGTGCTCCTTTTTCCCTTTCTCTCTCCACATATCGATCAGTTCTAAGTCTCTTTTGTAAATGTTAAGCCATTCTCTCATTTTTGGTAAATTTGATTGCCTTCCTGGAGGGGATCTATCTAAATTAGGATCTATCATAATGTTAAAATCGCCCCCGAGCAGAATTGGGTCGGATGTTGTTAACAGCTCTGAGTACAAGTTTTGTAGAGGGTTTGAATCATCAATATTTGGACCGTAATATCCCGCTATTATTAGGTTATTTCCATATATCTTCACTCTTGCTACAGCCCATCTGCCTTTGCTGTCTACTGTTTTCTGTATAATTCTTGCATTAAGTGTTTTTTTAAAGAGTATTGCAACTCCCTTTATATTGCAATTTTGGTTTGTACAGACGTAAGAATCTATCCAGTTCAACTACTTTATTATATGTTCCCATTCTTGGCTTAAAAGATGGGTCTCTTGTAGAATGATGACTTCACTATCCACTAATCTTAAATATTCAAAGATTCTCCTCCGTCTACTCGGTGTTCTGAGCCCATTTACATTCCATGATAAGATTTTGAAGTCTTTCACTGATTTAGACATGGCCTTTTCTTTTTGCTAAGTTTTTATTCCTGATTTCCATTCATTTATCGTTCTCTTGCGCACTCCATTGCTTCGTTCTTGAGGATACTTTTTTTCAGTTTTTCCCTAGTTTGCTCCCCACCCATGGTGTCTTTTTTACTTGATTTTATATTTTTTCTGTGTTTATCTTCGCCCACCCCGAGGAAGCCTCCCTTCTTTCTTTTGGGCGTTATGTTCGCCCTGTTCGAGATCCACACTTTGTCTTTTTTAACGTTACCTATCCTTATAATTATGTTGCAGTGCGTAACTTAGTCTTAATCTGTTCAATGAGTTCCTCCACCTCACTTGGTTCTCTGATGTTATGCATTTTGTTCTGCCACATGATTCGCAGTGCGGCGGGGAATCTCATTTGGACCGTTGCTCCTAGGGTTTTCAATTCGGCCATATATTGACCTAACTCCCATTGTCTATCTTGTGTGGCTTTTGACATATCCGAACGTATCCTAAAGGTCCAGTTGTCTTTCTTTAGGGAGCTGCTTTTTAGACTTCACTTAGGATTCTCTCTTTTAGAGTGTATGTTTTGAAATTTATTAAAATCCTTCTAGGCGTCTTTCTGTCTCTACTCTTTCTGAATGGATCTCGGTGTACTCTTTGAATATCGTCACTCAAGTTTAAATCCTTTGTCCATGGAAAGAATTCTTCAAGCAGAGAGATAGAGAAGTTCTTTATGTCTTGCCCTTCTAGATTTTCCGGTACATTTAAAATCCTAAGGTTATTTTTTCTTGCCTGGTTTTCAAGGGATTCCAGTTTTTCTTTGGTGGCTTTATCCGAGCCCCTTAATTTCCTTATCTCTGACTGGTTAGATTCAACTCTTTTATTGAGGGACACCACCTCTGATTCTATTGCAGCCACTCTATCGCCCAGTGAATTCAGCTTTTGTTCTAAGGTCTCGCATACTTCCTGGATCTTGGCCTGATTGGACTCGGATACCAAGAACCTTTCTTTCATCTCTCCTAGAACTTTCTCCATGAAACTCTCCATGAGTTTTCCAGTTTGCTCTAGGAAAGATTGAGGAGGAGGATAGTCAGGGGGACAATTGGATGTACTTGCGGCAGATTCAATTACGGTAGTTTCGGGACGTTTAGGTACATTCTCAGGAGTTTCCGTATTTTCACTTTGTATAATTATATCGCTAGTTGATTCCGTACTCATTTTTGAATCTTTATCAATCAGGTTTTTGGGAGATTCTTCAATTTGGGGGGGTAGCAGAATGTGAGGGCTCTTTCCCACTATTTGCAGGGGTTGTTGCACTTTAAAAAATGATCTCAGTGAGGGTGTGATCTTAAGTTTGTGCTCAGAGAGGGCTCCTGTTTTGTCTGGTTTTGGTTTGGGTTGACGCTCTAGCTCTCTATTAGTAGAGCTTTTCTTGTATTTTTTCTGAATAGGCAGGGTTACTTGTTTAGGAGGTTGTGTATAACTTCTCTTAGAAAACTGCCTATTTCTAAGGCAGTAGCTTGATATCACTCCACCTCCTTTTTCAAGTTCTGTTTTTTTTCCCCGGTCCTTCCCCTCTGCCCCAAATTTTGTCTTTGAAAACAACTCAAACACTCCTGCTCCACTGCCCTCTAAGCAGTTATCCTTTTCAGCCTCTATCTTTTGTTCAACCTGGTGTTCACCTTCCTTACACCCTTCTATTAAATCCAGTGCAATCCTCCCCTGGCTATTTTCTACCCCTCGTACCTGGCTCATGTGGCTGCAGTAGAGGCAAAAACCTGACTTGTCTTCCTTGCTTCTCTCGCTCCACAGCTCAATCTGCTCGCTCTCTGGATGAGAACGCCAAGTATTTTCCAAGAACGGGCCGCCTCTTCTCCTGTGGAATTCCCCTGACGCTGACGCTCCCTTGATTTCCCCGACAGTCCTCCCCTCTGTGCCTCCAACACCTCGGCAAATATTTTGGGTAACCCTCTTTGTTCGCGCTGGTGCTGCAACTGCCGCTGCCGCTGCCGTCTTTGCCCCGGAAGTGGAAGCTCACTCTTCCCTGCGCTCTCCGGCAGTTGCGCTGGGCCCCCGAGGCTGCTGCCCATTTGTGTGGGGCGTCCGTTGTGGCCGTTGTGGCGTTTAACCTGCACTGCCCAGCTCGGAACACCCAGGGTCAGGACTGAAGCAAAGCCAGGATCTGAGACGGGTCGCGTCAATACCTCGCTGCCCCCGTCAATTCCGCCAGGAGCTGAGCCCGTTCCGCTGCTCGCGAGTGCCTTTCCCCGGTATTTCTCCTCCTCCTGTGGTATGTCGATGCTCAGTTACTGTTATCAGTTGTCCATAGCATTATTTTGGGATAGGTTTATTATTTCGTGCTATCAATCCCGTCTGCAAGTGTGGAGCTCCCGACCGGACTTCCTAGCCGGCCGCCATCTTCCCCACACATTTTTAAAATATTGTCCAAGTGTGTATTTATCATATGCCAATGATTTGCCCGTCATATTCTACGGAACTGCATCCACCTGCCAGCAGAAGCAATCATTTACCTGGTGCCTCAGTAATATGCTTGGATGTGGAGTGTTTTGTGAAGAATTTGGCTATTGTCCAATGTGTAACCATCATGTAGCAATGATACAACTACCATATGCTTTGGTTGCAGCCAGCATATTCCACAAATGAGTGGTCACAATATGTCCAGGTGCTAGGCAAGGTGCTTTGGTACTGCCAGGATATTCATGTTAGTTCTCCAACCTCCATGCCATTTTGCGGAGTTCACGAAACAAGGAAAGGCGGTGCAGAGTCCTGTTATTCACTACTTGCTACTAGCCATATATCCCAGTGGATATTTTCCTGGGAGATGGAGCCTTTTGATGTTGAGCTGTGTTTGTGGCATTGGATGCCTGAAGCAGGTGATTCCTTCAGGCTGATTTGTTCATCTTTGGCATACTGTTGAATCATGATGCTGTTGTCTCTGGGTAGAGCACCAAGAGGCTCAAATTAAAGGTTGATGCAACTTAGTTGGATCTCGCTCTCTCTGTAGAGTCATCCCCAAACATTTTGCCTTCACCCACTATGAATTTCATTTTATTTGGCTTTAGGACGGCTAACCAGTGCTAAAGTGCTTGTGCTCTCTCCTTTAAAAATGATACATTTGGCTTAGACCAGATTGGCAAATTTAACTTATATATAAGTCTCTCGTAGTGTTGTACTTTAAGCAGGGCATGTAAATCAAATGTTACTTCTGGGCATGCATTACGTATTGTGCCACCCACTTCAGTAGCCTTTAAATCATGTCTCAGGTCTGCCATTTCAGCCTGAAGCTCTGGTGAATACGACTCTTCTTGCTACAGCGACCCCCAGCAATGACTGAAACATGAAATCTGCACTTTGCACTACAGCAACAACAACCGGTGGTGACTGCCAACACGAAGCTTAAGCAACAACTGTCTGTGATGCCTGATTTGATCTTTGCGCTAAAGTGATGGCCATCCGCTATGCCAGGCCTGGTATTCCTGCTACAGCGCCAACCATCCATAACACTCTCCCTCCTCCTAGTAGCACCTTGCAATGTGAACTGGACTCTTTGCACCGTACTTTGAGACGATGAAGTGAGAAGGTAGCATTTTTAGCTAAACTAACCTGGTCCCTGTATCAGGCCTGTGCTCCATCACGGTTGCCCGGAACATGCTACTTTCTCCCAGTGTACAACAAACAACTTGCCTGGACCACAATTACTTGAAGGAAAAAAACCTTATTAAGGAATGGAAAAATATTTATTCAATCTAAACCTGGCAACTTTTATTTATTGCCAATTATTTTGTTATTTTTGAAAATTGCTTATACTCTAAATGACAGAAAAAACACTGTACATTGCTACATTTTTTACAATTTTGTACATAATGACAGGGATGGTGGTTGTTGCTTGAGAAGGCTCTTCACCCCTGCCAGTCAAAAACCCAATTTCCTACAAACCCTTTATTGCCTTGAACTGGGTACTACTTTTCTGTGAAATTGGGTTATTGGCTGAAGGAGTGATCTACTCAAGCAGAAACCACAATCCTTGACAGGGTGAAGTCACAAGCTAAACTTACATAATGTGTTCTCTTGGGTAGCTTGGCACACAGCAGTCAGGCTTAATTCAGAGTCAATATGTGGAGTATTTGGACAACACTTAAAACAGTAACACAGGGAACACACACCACAAAAAGATCTCACACCATTTTTTGAAAAAAAGTTTAACTTTTGATAAATATAACAAGACTAAAATTACAAAAATCCAATCAGTACAACTGAGAAATGCAGGTTTAAAGATTTCAGTGAAAATAGCATCAAAAAGCACAACGCGCCAACTGATGATAACTTGTCCCACCAGACAGGAACAAGTTCAGGGCCACCCTGATGGAGTGAGTGCTGGCTACAGGGATACAGTAAGGCCCACTGAACAAAGTACTAAATCCTGCTCTGCGGAGTGTTGCGGAGTTCATGAAGAATATGCGAAGCGCAGCTGTAGCGGTGCATTGATTCAGAGAGGTGCTGAGGCTGCTTTGCAAGGTCCTCTGTCAGTGTCGAGAATTCTATCAATGAAGGTTTGCGTTGCAAAGTTCAGCTGAGGATGCATCGCGTAGTCAGGTGATGCGTTGGTTCCGAGGAGCAGTGAGGCTGTGATGCAGAGTCTGGCGTCTTCATCGAGGCCACCATCAAGGAAGGATATGAGGGCCTGCACCGTGAATGCATTGCAAAGCAGTAGTTCTGTTGAGGTGACAGGCTGCAATGTAGGCCTGGGTGTAGGACTACACTACACTTGTGCATTTTGCTCAACTACTCGCTACCATAATTGCACGTAACACAGTGCAAAAATGCGTAGCATAGCGTAGCAGGCATTTTCAGCTTGCTCACAGTCCTCAACATCAAAATGGCGACCGCGTGCGAGCAAAATAACATCCCGTCAAGACTTTTTCCTCGTTCGCAATCAGCAACATCAAGTTGCCGATGGGAGTGTGGAAAATAAACTTCCTGGCAAGATTCTCAACGGGGGAGGTCAGGTTTCTCATTGCGAGTGGTCGCGTATGCTCGCGACCACTCGCGATGAGAAACTACCAGTCCACATTGAGAAAGCTGCCGCTCGAGTACAAATCTACTCGAGCAGCAGAAAACGACCGCTTGCACTGTGCAAGATGCGTTTTGCACTGATTGCACAGTGCGGACAAGCATCCGGCACTGTGCAATCAGTGCAAATAGCATTTTGCACAGTGCACTATGCAGTTTGCGTAGCTACGCGTATCTCGCGTAGTGCAAAGTGCACTTCGCGTAGCTACGCGTAGCGCTACTACGCAAACTACGCCCAGGGTTACTGCAATGTGGGTCTTTGTGATGGACCTGATCCAAGCAGCAGCAGCGATGTGTTGGTTCTGCTTGGGGTTGCACCACACAGTATAGGAGATGTGTCAGTTCCACTGGACACACTGAGGCTGGCAGAGAACGTTAGACCCACTTCCAAGGGTTCAGGACTGGGGTGGCACCGCTTGGCAGGGTAGACTCACAGATGAGAGAGTCCAGGTGCAAGGTCAAGGTTGTTAGAGTCTTCTGTCCCTCTGGCTGAGGTCAGGAGGTCAGTCAACTAGCCCTTGGAGTCACTCTGGGGTTCTGGGTTCAACAGATACAAGGCCAGTCCTTCTCACCTAGGCAAGAGCGCACCAGGCAACAGGTCAGCAACAGCAGGATAGCAGTTCTTTAGATCAGCATGCCAGCAGAGTGGCAGTCCTTTCAGCAGCACAGCAGTCCTTCTCCCTAGCAGAATATCCACAGGTCCAGAAGTGTACTGAAGAGGTGCTGTCTGAGGTCTAATTTTAATATCTGGTGGGATGAGTTTCTATAGGATTCCCTTTGAGGTCCCTAGGCATCCTGCCTTCCCTTCCCTGACTTGGTTCACGACTAACTACAGGGGGTATGCACTTTTGTGTGGAGGCAGGACACAGCATATTCAAGTGTATGCAGTCCCCAGTTCTCCCTTCACATTCTACCAGTGATCGCCCATCTAGGAACACCTAAGCTCCCTAATGTGTGTGGCTTTCTAGGGAGAATACACGAATCCCAACCGTCAGTACACTCAGCCAAGGGACCCAGGGACAGGCTACAGGCACTAAATAGCTACGGCAGGAAAATGCCAACTTTCTAAAAAAGATATTTTCAAAATTGTAATTTAAAATCTGACTTTACCTTAAGGGAGGATTTTTCATTACAATTCCAAAGACAGCAAAAATGAACTGGTTGCCTGTTGCAATTTAGAAATTGCACCTTATTATATGTAATAAGGTTACTACAATGTTATGCTATGGAAGAGGTAGGCCTTGCAGTAGTGAAAAACAAATGTAAGAGTTTTTCACTACCTGGACAATTAAAATTTAAAATTACATATCCTACTTTATAAATGCATTGCACCCTGCCCTGTGGTCGGTATAGGGCCTACCCTAGGCGTCACATGTATTAAAAAGGAAGGTTTGTGCCAGGCAAAAAGTCTATTTTGCCAGGTCAAAATGGCAGGTTAAAACTGTACACACAGGCCTTTACATGTTTAAAGGGCCACTAAGGTGGGTTGGCACAATCGGTGCTGCAGGCCCACTATTAGCATTTAATTTACAGGCCCATATAGCACCACCATCCAGAGTACTGCAAGGTAGCACAAATCCATTGATTCAATCAATAAATCAATTAGGGTTTTGTAGATTGCACTACTCACCCTTGAGGGTTTCAAGGCACTGAAGGAGGAGGGTGTAAGCAACTCTGTTGGGGTCATTTGAAGAGCCAGGTCTTGAGGTCCTTTCCGAATTGGTGCAGTGTCGGGCTTAGTCGGAGGTGAAGGGGGAGTTTGTTCCACGTCTAGGCAGCGAGGTAGGAGAAGGATCTTCCCCCTACTTTGGTCCTGTAGAAACAAGGGACAGTGGCTAAGGCAAGGTCGACTGAGCAGAGGTTTCTCTTGAGGGCGTGGAAGGAGATTCGGTCATTGAGGTCTTGTGTTGTGGAGGGCTTTGTAGGTGTGTGTGAGCAGTTTGAAGGTTATTCCTCTTTCGACGGGGAGTCAGTGGAGGTTGCGGAAGTGTTGGGTGATGTGGTCATGTCATGGGACGTCGAGGATGAGATTGGCTGTGGTGGTCTGGACCTTCAGGAGTTTGTGGAGGAGATTTTGTTGATTCCTTTGGGGTGGGTGAGTTTCCGAGGGAGGGGGGGCTACCAAGTGTTGTCCCATGTGGAGGGGGTGCAGCCAAGGATGAGGACGTCTGTTTTCTCTGCATTGAGCTTCAGGCAGTTGTTGTTCATCCAGACCGCAACAGCTTTCATCCCTTCATGGAAATTGCACCTGGTGGTATGTGGTTCCTTGGTGAGGGAAAGGATGAGCTGGGTGTCATCGGCGTATGAGACGATGTTGAGTCCGTGGTTTCTGACGATCCCAGATTTACTAAGGATAGTGAAATTGAGATTGTGTCAAAATGGTACGCCTTTTCAACAGAGACATAGCAAGGAGCAATATATCAATGTCTCCTCATTATTTCGTCTTTCTGCGTGTGCTACATTCTGAAAGAGGAATACTCCTCTGAGGATTGTGTTTGTGCAGGATAGTGTCCCCTCCTGCACAAAAACATTACTGCATTTAACGCAGGCACACTTGCACCATGGCACAAGGGTGCCTGAATTGATGCTAGGCAGCCATCAGTGCACCAGGGTGGGAGCAGGAATGTGTCATATCATGAAAGAAATGCTGCAATCCTTCCCTCTGCATTCGAAGCAGTGCAGCACAGCAAGGTGTCTTGCTGCATTGCTCTGCATCATCATTTGTGAAATCTGGGCACCATGAACTCCAGGTCCATGCCGGTATGCCCCATAGCAGGGAGAAAATCTATGAACAATGGATTTTTGTACAGTAATGTTGAGCAGAATCAAGAATCTGCTTCTTCACTATCCGCCAAGCTCGTATTGCGAGCCTTGGTGTTTATTCTCCCATAGGATATTGTCAGCAAGATGTTTACAGTACCAATACATATCTCCAGGACAGAGGGCATTTCCCAATCTGAGAGTTTAGACACCACCCTTTTTCTGTCTTCATAATTTGCTATTTAACAGGGCTTATCTGACTGTGTGGTCATTCTCCTTGTTCAGAGATCAAATTGTTTGACGGACGTTTCATTCATATGATAATGGCACTCACCTCTACTAGAAATTTGGTGATCCTGAAAAATGCATCAGCAACAAAAACAAGCTAAGTAAACCAAGTGCATGCCATCTGCCACCCACTTTCTGCTAACCCACTATGGGCCAAATGTATGAGATTGTCATTCAGTGTAGCGAAAGGGCAGAAATGCACTGTATTTAAAAGAATATGGTGCATTCCTGTCTTTCCGTTGCACCGGTGCTGTTTTGGTGCCAAACGCCAAAACAGACACCCTTGCAACATGGTACAATGGTGTCCACATTGTAAGGTGTTTTGTTTTTGTGCTGGGTGAGTGGCATCTTCCTGCACAAAAAAAATCCTCTGAGGCATTTTCCTCTTTCTAGGTGTGCTGCAGAATGGAGCACACTTAGAAAGAGGAAAGAAATCAGGAGAAATTAATATATTTCTCCTCATTACACCTCACCTGGGGAGGAGTAGGTTTAAGGCACATTCCTGGGTCTACGACTTCTGGTAAATCTGGGAATGTGTCAAAATCCAAAGATGTTGCGTGGGAGCACCCACACGACACCCATGGAATGCTACCATATGGCAGAGTAAAGATACGCAGCCTTTTTTGTTTTTGTTACAATTGTTTTACTACAGATACAAGTATGTTATGCAGCCTAGCGGTATTCCCTCCACTCTTTACAGGCAATAACCATCTAATATACTTTTTTTTTTAGCACAATTTTATTGAATTTTTTCAAGCAGCATAATAAATGCAATACATCTTCCGAGCAATTGGCCGTTAGTAATTAAAAAGTACCAAACATAAAAACACAGATTATTTCCAAAATGTAAATGACAATGTGGGCATTCGTATCCGAGAGCACATATCAAGACGGTGTCACGTTATCTAAGGAGCAAAAGATACAGAACAGACTGCCATTGACACAGCGAGGTATCCAAGTAGTAGCACACCCATAAGTATCTGACAAACTATACTTTATAAACTAATACGAAAACTTAGAACTACACCCCACCCCCCCCAGTTCCTGGTCCACTAACTTATCGCGTGAGACAAATAAAGATTGTATCCACACAGTAAATAACAGACAGTTTCATAGCATACATATATATATATATATATATATATATACATAGGCTTAATGAAAGAAATAAAGAGAACTGTCAAAGAAAAAATGATAACAAAAGGACAATGCATTATGGGACTGGTATTGCAAGTGTGAAGTCACGTGAGGAATAATCTTTTAAAAGCAGGCACACATGCACTTTGCTGATTGAATGATATCACTTCCTGCTTGAGAAAGGCTGCTCGCCGAAACGTTGCTTAAAGGAAGTCTGTTGCGCTGCTGTTTTATGCCTGAATAAAAGCCTCTTGCAACCAGCATTGGGCCTCACCTGCTTTGTGACACTGGACGGTGTGCTGATGGGTTTTTCCGAGCCCATTACTTTGTGAGGCCGCCTTGAAGGGTCGGAGGCTCCGTAATCGGGAGACTGCGTGTGAAATCAATTACGAGGAGCATGACCCACCCACGCGCCATAAACCTACATTAGGATAGCTACTTGAGCGGATTTTGGTGCGAGGCGGAAAGGATTCGTGAGGGAAGACACCCTTCACGATCGTGCTGGACCCAAGTGGCGTGTTCAGGCAGAACGGGAAAATCGAGAACTTACTCCTGTGTAAGTAACTTGCCTGACTGCTTGATTTCAATGCCCCACTATTAATAATGACATTGTCACATGAGAACATTTAACGTCTGCAAAGGCTTAATGAAAGAAATAAAGAGAACTGTCAAAGAAAAAATGATAACAAAAGGACAATGCATTATGGGACTGGTATTGCAAGCGTGAAGTCACGTGAGGAATAATCTTTTAAAAGCAGGCACACATGCACTTTGCTGATTGAATGCTATCACTTCCTGCTTGAGAAAGGCTGCTCGCCGAAACGTTGCTTAAAGGAAGTCTGTTGCGCTGCTGTTTTATGCCTGAATAAAAGCCTCTTGCAACCAGCATTGGGCCTCACCTGCTTTGTGACACTGGACGGTGTGCTGATGGGTTTTTCCGAGCCCATTACTTTGTGAGGCCGCCTTGAAGGGTCGGAGGCTCCGGAATCGGGAGACTGCGTGTGAAATATATATATATATATATATATATATATATATATATATATATATATATATATATATATATATATATATATATATACACATATATAGGCCCTCCGAGAGATATAGGGAAACAGCATTATCAGGTAGCAGATAGTTCATCTCTTGGGGATGTGGGATGTGGGTGTGGACCGGGCCGATACGATGGATGCAAGTGATTGCTATGTTTGCATGCAGTTACCTTCTTCAGAAATTGAAGGCATTACTTACCATCATATACCACTAACATATGGAGTCACTTATAGTTTACTGTTTGTTGAGTATTTTCTATGGAAAGAGTTATTTCCAGTACTAAAATTCTGACTATGATTTAGTTGTTTCAGAGGTTTCTTTATTCAAGCACTTGAATATACATTCCTATGCTCAGATTACTGAAACTGCCAGTAGATATCTTGCCCTGGTTAAAACGTTAGACACTACTTATTCACATACACATAATTTGACCTGTATTTTCACTAACATTGAACATAGATTTTTAAATAAAGTAGACGATAGATATAGCACAGTGTACACTAATACAAATAAAGAAACTCACTTTCCCATTTGGTCACAAGAAGAAAAGGATCATCAAATGGCAGGGAACACTGGAGCATTGATGTTAGATTGACAACACCAAGGAAAGCTGTGCATCCAAAATGACAAGAATGAATATGATACTACTTTTGTAGGGAACAGAGAATGTGACCATACCTTTGAGGTTCAAGGAACTTGGCAAGTGTTTTTTAGATGGTAGTGATCCTGTAATTTCTAGAGTTTCTTTTATGTGTGAGAAATATGCCTATTTCAAGCTGTCAAATATATGGCATGCCACATGTTATTTAGGGGTAGTGTTTCCAAAGATTTATCATGTAGATAACTTTCATAATCCTGTTAGGGCAGATAAACCTAGGCCTAAACGAGGTGCTAGTGCTGGAGAGATTGTTGGCAATATATTTGGTTCTACAGTACCGAATGTAGGGGTGATAATGAATGATATCAGATTATAAAAATAAAGGGTACCACTTTAAACATTACACAGGATAGATCAAAAATTGTTGGAGAAAGTTTACCATCAAAATCTAAAATGTTGATGCCCGCGAACTCTCTTGCTCCTGTGAATAACCCAACATCCATACCTTCTTCCAACCTGTCAGAGGACACTACGATGGCAGCAAGTAATAAGAACCCTATTGACTCACTACTAATGGGAGGGGATCGGAGGGGATATCCTAGGGGAACGACAAAAGAGAACTTGACATCTGACGGTTTAAACTGTACTTTACCACGTTCTTATTTACCACCAGAAAGTGCACCATACGTGGTTGTCTTAACCGGGGTTCCTAAACTGACCGCGAATGGATTAGAATCATATAACGAGTTAAAAAATAAATCCATTGAACACTAACCGACTCCTACCCAGTAATGTGCATTGTAAAATTGTATTTGTAAGAAGAGTGGGATGGGTGGGTAACAGAGCTAAAAATATGGAGGGGGATTGTATCGTTATCAACTTTGAGGACAGAAGGGTGAACAATCATGTCTGCATGGGCCCATCGGTCTCTGCCCAAACAAAGATATATCCCAGGGGTCTTGGCTATTTTTATCCCTCTCCACTCGATCCCTAAATCTCCATCATTGTGGTCCCAATGAGGGATGGGTCGCTCAATATAACTCCAGGACCTAAGGTGATGATGTGGGTGGGAATCATTCTCTGTGGGGTTTCCCAGTTAGCAATAGGTTTACCAACCTCGACCAGGTCGATTGACTCCCTTTTACTTCCCCAGCCTCAAGCCACTCAGAATTAAGAGAGAGGGCAACGATGACAAAGAGGAGTTTAGAGGGAAGAAAATGAGATCCCCCAATAACTGAGCCAATGGTGTTCAAGGAAAGCAGAAGTATACCTTGGATGCTCCAGCGGCGGAAGTTGGGATCCAGGTTTTGAGTGGCGAAAGTCCTAGTTCACCATCTATGGTATCAGCTTCTTTAGTACCAGTAGTGGTGCCCTCTTCTCGCCCCAGCATTATTGATTATGGGTTGGTGGATAATGATCCACTGGAGGGCCCTGGACTCGTTATTAGACCTGGAATGGGGCCAGTGAGCTGTAGTGGAGGCCTTACCCTACTGCCGTGGAATATTGCGGGCCTCACGGCTAAAATGGACTTGCCAGACTGGGGAGTGTTTATAGATTCCTTTGGAATCTGTCTCTTTCAAGAAACATGGGCCCTAAACTTGATTCATCAGGTGGGTTATGCGACCTACTCCGAATCTGCAGTTAAGGGACCCAGAGGCAGACCCTCAGGGGTGATGTGCATTTGGATAGGAACTCATATTGAATGCGTGGTTAAAAGAATCAATACCATGTCGCCAGAAATAATCTGTATTCGTTTGTCCTTTAAAAACCAACAAAAACTGGCACTAATTTATTCCCGACCCGTTCACTATAGTGGTACCTTTCCATCTCTGGCCCTATTGAATATCCTATTGAAATCTCTACCGGGAGGTGCGACTCTCTTGATGGGGGGGGGATTTTAATGCCACTATAAACCCCTCAAGGGAGCGCTTAAATCGCTTACTGTAGAAGAAGATGCGATTTGGCCTATTCCACCCCCTAACACCTATGAGGTAAAGACCTGAACACCACTAGTGCTCCAAATGACCACCCTTACACTATCCTCCTCATTAGGGGCCTGCTAGGGCGCTTCCCGAATGATAATCCTAGTCTCCCAACCTTTAAAAGACTAGGGCCTACATGTAGGTAATAGCAAATTACCGAATGGTAAATACCGAATTTTACCGATTCGGTATTTACTATTCGGTAATTGCTATGTAGGTAAAAAATTCGCTAAAAATACCGAATCGGTAAGATTCGGTAATTACCGATTCGGTAATTACCGAATTGGTAATTACCGAATCGGTATTTGCCATTGATTCCTACGGGCCTTGAAGCCCATAGGATTCATTAGCAAATACCGATTCGGTAATTACCGAATCGGTAAAATTACCGATTTTACAAGGGGGACAGGGTGTCACTTTGACACCCTGTTGCACCCCTGTTACTGGCTTGTGTGCCATGTGACACTCATACATGCCCTTAGGGCATGTCTGTGTGCCACATGGCACAGGTGTACATGCACAGATGTGCATGTACACTGAAATTCGCTATTTACCATGTAATAGTATTACATGGTAAATAACGAATTGGTAATGGCCTGTGGCACTGTTTCCAGTGCCACCTACATCTGTATTTACCGAATCGGTAAATATACTGATTCTGTATATTTTAAGGCCCCTACATCTCCATTAGCAAATACCGGTCGGTAACGGACGAAATCGGCCATACCGACCTGTATTTGCCAACCTACATCTGGCCCTAGATCAGGCATCTGTGATGGATTACTTTTTAATCAGCTTGGAACTCTGGAACAAAGTGGTAGATTTTAAGGTTGTGGTGTGCATGGAAAGTGATCACAACCCATTGACCATCAAGCTAGATTTCCAGGTAGCTGATACAGATCAAGGTTTTACTTTCCAGCCCCGAAGTGATCTTAGAATACTTAATGGAGGGATGCGTATTCGCTGGGCAAAACTTATTCAAACCCAAAATATTGTTGCAAGAATGCACAATGCGATCAGTCCCCTCATTAAACAGGCAGCCACAGTCCAACTGAACACCCTGGATAGTACCACTGGGAATGATCTGGGAAAAATCCACCAGGAGATGGTGGCAACCCTAGGGGATTTCTTTTACATTATACAGCCAAACAAAGGTAAAACCCGCAGTACAAACAACAACCAGGGGTTTACCAGGGGCTGTCGGGTTGCTAAGCGAACCCTCTTAGCACCCCTAAAGGCTGGAGATTCTGTCACTATAAAGGCATCAAGGGCTGATTTTAAAAGAATTACCAAAATTGCAAAATCCGAATGGGAAGAAAATAGATGATTAGATATTAAGTCCACCCCAGACGAAAAAAACCCTAGGGCTTTTTGGAATTTGTTCACACAGGGAGTATTGAGGGAAAGTCCTGTGTTGAACCAAACATTCCAGAAGAGACATGGCGTCTATATTTTAAAGATCTTTATTCTTCACAACCAAAGGAGCAATGTGAGCTGCCAGCGATGTTGCTGACAGCAGACCCTACCTGGCATATACCACCTTGTACGGTGGTCGAGGTAAGGTCAGCTTTAAGTAGGCTCCAAATGAATAAAGCCCCAGGACTAGACCGGATCTCCGGTGACCTTTTTAAAAGTGAGCAGGTTGTGTGGGTCCCTTATTTAAATTTATTATTTAATGCAATCTTACCGGGACTCCAAATACCCAGCACTTGGTCTGGGGCTGAGATTATTCCCATTTTAAAAAAGGCTGTCCTCTGGATCCGGCTAATTACAGGCCGATTAGCCTCATTGATGTCCCACAAAAAGTGTATGCTAGGGTATTCCTACAGCGACTGCAGGAGTGGATTAGTGACCATGATATCCTTACTCCACTGCAAGCAGGCTTTAGGGCCAAAACATCCACTATAGACCAACTATTTAGGCTCCAATTAATATACTGGAAGCATGTTGTATTGAAGGGTGGGAGTCTATACTTAACCTTTGTTGACCATAGATCAGCATTTGATACAGTGGATCAAAGTCAACTCTGGACACACTTGTTGAAAATGGGGGTCCCACCATATCCATGCTACCAGTTTAAATTGCTACACGAAGGCACCTTTGCAAGAGTTAGGTACGGTAGGAATGGACAACTGACAGCCCCGTTCCCCGTCGAGAAGGGGGTGAGGCAGGGTTGCGTGTCGCGCTGACCCTGTCCTCCCTCTTCCTAAACGGATTGATAGATGTCCTACTCACCGCCAAAGACTTAGACTCCCCCAAATTAGCCCAGACTAGGTTTCCCACCTTAATGTTTGCGGATGATACCCTGTTGCTGTCTAAGTCAGCTCGGGGTATGCAGCGCGTCTTAAACCATTTCACAGAGTTCTGCAAAAAAAAGGAATCTTGTGATTAATATACAAAAACGAAATACATGGTTTTTAATCCTAAATCTACTAACTCTCTACATCCGCAGTTAGAACATGGAGTACTTAAAGGCTCCCTTCCTTCGATTATCTGGAATCACTGAATGAAAAAATGGGGTGGGACCACCAGCTGGTTAAGGCCAACATAAAACTTACCCGGGCAGTTGGGGGTATTCTAAAAGTAAGCCCTCCGTTGGAAATTTACAGGGTGCAAGCAAGGTCAGCATTTCTCTATGGGGCAGAACTGTGGAGGCATAATCCACGGAATGTCCTGACAGTCAAGGAAAGTAACTTTTTAAGACACATTCTGACCTTACCCAAAAGTACCCCGCTTGTCCCGCTCAGGATGGATTTAAATATTGTTCCTGTAGCGGTCATTATTTCCATCCGACCACTATTGTATTGTAAGGGTGAGCGGGAAATCCGTTATGCCCGCCGATTTTTGGGAAATCCGCAATCCGCGAATTTTGCGGATTTCCCGCAAAATCCGCAAAAAAAAATCCACGGACGTAACGGGTTTAAAAGTTGAACCCCCACTCATGCAACTATTTTACAATGGCGCCAGCAAGCTGCCAGCGCCGTTGTAAAATAGTTACAAAGTTAGCTTGCACAGGAACCACTAGATAAAACGAAGCAGGTGCTGCTTTATTTTATCTAAGTGCTTCCTGTGCAAGCTAACTTTGTAACTATTTTACAACGGCGCTGGCAGCTTGCTGGCGCCATTGTAAAATAGTTGCATGAGTAGGCTCACTCAAGGGACCCCTGCGCCCTTCGGGGCGATTGCATAGTAATAACACACACATGGTCGCTCGAACTAGTTGATGCTCAAATTCAGTGACTCATTCATTAGCCCAAAAACAATTGTGAGCGTCGTCGAGGCTGGACAGGTGTGCCTTCTTCCCAAATCTACCGTGGAAAATCAGCTGTGATGCTGGATAGGCTTTGCATCCTTGACTTTCACGAGCGCAATACCCGTGCTGATCCTGTGACCAGGAGCTTCTTTCTCTTCATCTGCTGAACTGATCTTTCTCTGACCTTTTATTCACACAAGAGGCACATACCCTACTGGGCACATTGTGTTTGCACGGGTTTCTGCAAGTTCGCACGCGTTTTGTACAATTTCGCAATTTGCGAAATTGTACAAAACCCTCGCAAACTTGCAGAAACCCGTGCGAACATAAAAAAAATAAAATCCGCGAGGATTCGCGGATTTTGCGGATTTTCGCAATCCGCAAATTTGCAAATCCGCAAATTCGCTGATTGCCAATCCGCAAAATCCGCTCATGCCTATTGTATTGGTGGGGACTGTGGAGTACCCATGAGCTGGCTAGTTCTAAGAATGAGTTAAAAGTTGTGTTGTCTACGCTTGGGGTGGGTAGTACCCTGGTTTTCTTATGTTAGAGATTATTTTAGGACATTCAGCTTGGAAAGTATGTGGTCAGATCCCGAAGCATCTTGTCCAGCTACTTCCAAGAAATCGCTGGCAAAGGTACTGAAGGAGCATAAATTAGCCCAACTGTTCCAGTCAGTAAATCTTTCTAGTCTGACCTACAGATTTTTTGATTTTAAGAGCCAGTATGAATTCAAAAAGACTCTGGACCTCATTCGTCCAACCCTAGCCAAGAAGCTGTTTTTACAGTTTAGATTTGGTACTCTCCCGCTATTTGCAATTACCAACTTGTGGGCGGGAGATTCCATTGATCTTTGCCCTGGGTGGCAGACTGAGGAAGACACTTTAATTCATGTTACGCTTTTCTGTGATGCATACAAATATCCCAGGTGTTAATGGATTATTCAGTTATATAGGAACTTGGGTGTCAGGAGCTGCCTTGACTTCTTTAGGATCTTAAAATCGAATACCGACCTGGTATGTGTGGTCTCTGTATCTAAGTTCCTGTTTTCTATGTGGTTAATTCGTAGAAATTTGTTAAAAATGGAACAGCAAAGCTATTAAATAGTGCCCCAAGTCCTTCTAAATTGATTAGTTGGATATATAGTTGGAGTCCCTATATGGACTTAAGTGAAATAAACAGCCATTATCCTTCCTTTTAAAGTTTTTAGTGTTTTTAAATTCCTAATTAACTTATTTGTAATTTATATTTTTATAACTGTATTTTACAACCATGTAGTCCCATAATGACGATTTCATTGACTGTATTTTTTTACCATGCCCAAATGCCTTTGTATATCATGAATTGTTTATCTTAAACCCGATCTGTATCGATATTTGTTGAATATGATTGTGCTTTTATGGCTATACTTAGCCGCAATAAAGTTTTTGAACTGAACTGAACTGATTATAAAAATATCCACTATAGTTGATAGGTAATCTACTACTACTGCTGAAGCTTTGTTGCTTGTAAATACAGAAATGGTTGCTATTAGGGCTAAGGTTTTGGAGATTCAACTTTCTTTAGTCATTTTGCTCGCAAAAGAGGGTGGCGTCTGCCGGATGTTGAAGGGCAAACAGTGTTGTACCTATATCTCGGATAACAGTAAGGATTTACAAAATATATAAAGGACATAATTGACATACAGATAAAGTTGAGTGGGTTGGCAACTGTGGGTATTTAGTATTCAGTTGGAAATGGATTTAGTGCTATAAGTAGATGGTATGTGAACTTGGGAAATGGTTTGTTTGGTTCCATCTTGAGACATCTCTTGTTCATTGCCCTTTGTGCAGTGGTTATGATTGTGGTAGTGAAGTTGTACAGGAAATATAAGGCAAGGAAAGGACTCTCTCGCAGAAGAGAAGACATGGAGCTGGAGAGAATGCAAAGTAATTATTATAATGAAATTAAGCGAATGGAGGAATTCAGAAGAAAAGCAGCTCCGCCGTCAATTGTTTAGATTGGCAAATCAGATAAGATCAAAAGATTGATAGGGGAAAGTGTGATGCTTGATATGCCAACAAGGGGGGGGGAGGGGCGGGGCAGTGTGATTTTTATCACACCCTAAGATACTGTAGGAGTGCATTAACATTATTTGCAGTCACCACCCAAATATATTCTGTGTGACTGATATTACTAACTGAAGATGGGTTATTATATATTTAAAGTACTCTACGTGAAAACTAATGGGACTTATTAATTGTGAGCACAGAAATGTGGCTGATAAAGGTCTTTACAACATTTACATATTAATATTTTAGAGAGAAATTAAATTTTATGATGTGTCTCATTGTGAAGTTAATGAACTAGGGTGTATGTGTAGACTAAAGTTTAACCATTTATATATGTAACACGAAATGATATTCATATTGGTGTATGTATGTTGAAATAACATCTTTTCAGTAATCTTTTGCAATTTATTCATGCGTTAAGAAACTGCATTTCCTATATGTTTAGAAATTTGCACGCATTTGTAGCCAGGTGCACTATTAGGTTGACATTATTTTTGGGCCTCAAGAACAGTTCCAGTACAACCTCACCTTAAAGTCTAACATTCTAATCCGTATTTAAGGTTCAATGTAGAATGTGTCTGCTTGCACTTTTTTGTCTTTATTGCAGATATGGACAAAGCCTCATTAGTTAGAAAAGAAGGGTTTGTGTTTTAGTAAGATAGCGAGGTGTGAAGATGGATTTTGGCAGGGAGAAATGCAGGAACAAGCATGGAGAGTTCCCATGGAGGGGAGGTGAATGACCAAGGACGAATGAAGTAACAACTTATCAATATGTGAAAGGTGGTGCCAGAAGCCAATTTGTCCCTGGATTGTGGAAAGTTACTAGAGCCGATCACATGTTTTATCTTTAATACAACTAATATCTTATGCGGTACCATATTGAGGGATAGAGAGACATATTAGGACTTAATGAGGTACGGACCTCATCCTCTGCTTTGTGTGGATTCATGATACATGACCCTTAGTTGAAGTGTATTCTACTGAAGACTATGACAGCTGAGACCTTTCAATTATCCATTCTTACTCAGAGCTTCTTGGTTTAGGGTTGTCCATTTTAGGACACTGTAGGGAAAGATACTGTGCTCATGCTTTCCTTTGAAAGTCAACTGATCCAATTTAACGTTCAATTCTTTCACTCTGATCGTTTGCAATGCTATAAATGAATTAGTTGTATGCTTTTAGTTATGTAGGGTAAATCTCTTTAGCAGATTTGGACATATTCTATTTGCCCTGTGATTCTGTACCATGATGCTAAGACTGATTTATATCAGTCTATTTTTTAATTAATCAGTAAAGCGTACTAAAACCAATTACAATTGTCAGGTAGTTATTTAGTAGCCAAATTGGTTACACTGTAATGAGATTCAATTGTGATGGTTGTCTTCCCTCTTTCTTACCACTGAAGCAACTAAACAGATCCTCTGGTTAACTAGGGATGTTTAAGTGGACCCAAGCTTTCTCACACTTTAGCAAGTTAAATACCTGTAGGCCCAGGTGTGTAAGTCAAATACACATAATGTGTGCCTATCGAGGAAGCACTAAGTAGGTAAAAAGTATTCATTTACGGGACTATTTTCTGCAAAAATATATTACACCACTATGAGAAGGCCAATACTGATGAAGCAAGCCCTTATAGAAATTAAGTTATTTGTATATGTATTGAAACTTCTGTGAGGATATTTTGATAGTGTTGTTAAAGAAATTGAATAGCAAGAAGAAATAACCACACTGAAAACTAAACAACGTATTTTCTGTCAGTTTGTAAAGTGTTATTAGCGAGTACACTTGAATATCGATGTATTTAAGTTGGCATAAATGATTCCTTGCAGAAGAAACCTAACTTGAAGGCATAAATTCAAATCTCATGTTCCCAGCTTGGTCGAGCTATGTGATAATGGCAAATAATGTCATGTTCTTATACCTCAGATAACTTTTCAAAGAGTGCTGTGTATGAAAATGCATTGATTTATAGTGAGTCACTGAAAAGCTCACAATTCGACTTGACCTTGCAAACTTTTCAATAAAATAAAAATAAGGTACACACCAGGTCTACAGAGATGACACATCTGTGTGCAATAAAATAGAACCACTGGAAACACACTTTGTTTCTTTGAATCATTCATCTGCAGTGTAATAGAGGAAGTCACAAAGATGCACAAATCCAATGTCACATGGCACATCACCTTTCCTTCTCTTTGACATGAATTTGCGCAAGCCCAGAATGCTTTCAACAGCCTACTTCTGACTCTTGACAGATGATCTACTGGAATGTTCGTTAAGAGTATATTGTGCCACATTAATATTGTAGAAACAATATTAAGACAGAACATTTTGAAAGATGAGTGCATGTAGGGAAGTATCGATTTACTATTCTTAACTACATATCTCTGGACCTTATAGATATATTTATATATTTTTAAGTACATGGATGTGGAGTTAGGTAGAAAAAAATCAATGCATACTTACCCTTCGGCTTGTTGTCCCTTGAGATTTTGTCTAAAATGTTAGTGTCCCACAATAATCTGTATTATTATTCAGGATCCACACCAGGTTTAGTCACCACTGACCTCTCACTGTGAGGAGGTCTTACAAGTACTCACCGCCACCGCCACTACTAACAGGATACCAGAAACCAGAAAGCTGAGGGGAAGACCACAACTCCCAGCAATCCCTCCTGGAGGCCACGCCCATCTTGCACTCTTAGACGCTGCGTGCCCGCGGCTGGTAACGCTGTCACCGCCACTGCTGCCAGAAACCAGAAAGTTGTGGAGAAGACCACAACTCCCAGCATTTCCTCCTGGAAGCTTCGCCCCTCTCGCGCTCTTCAGTGCTGAGTGGCCCCGCGGCGTGATCCATGCCCAGGGCGTGCCTGGGCCAATGGCGGGCCCGTCTATGCCTGGAAGAAGCTGGGCTGGGCTGCCCTCCTTGGTTTTTATGGCCCAAGATGACAGGATCATAATGAGGATATCGTCACTAAGCACCAATCCAGGTAATTACATCAGGCGTGATACTTAAAAACTCGGGAAGGAATAATACAGCACCTGTAAAAGGAATTGCTTTTACCAAGCCTGTTAGTTGCGTGTCACAGTTCTAGTTGACATTGGCTCACCACAGCAGGATGGGCAAACGGAAAGCCAAGGGCAGTCCAAATAGAGCCCCTAAGCAAGTTAAACAGCACACAGCAAGCGCTGCAGCGAACTGCGTGGTGGATGATATAGACACCCTAATCGAAGAAGTCAAAAGCTTACATAATGGTCAGAACAAACCTTCCAAAGTAGGCCAGAAAGTGGCAGACATTTACTTGCAAAAATAAAACACGAACAAGACTTCATTTAAGCCCCCAGTCAGTTCACTGCAGCGACACAAGCAATCAGAAGCAGCTGGAGTTTATTTCCACACCACACCTTCTGGATCTGGTAATATCAATGCCAATGTAGAGGGAATAGTAGCCAGTCCTGGACTTTGAATGTACAAATAAGTTCGACCCTTTTGCTGTCACCAAAGAAGCCACTGTTAACAGGACCACTAGCGAGATTGCACCTGCTCCCGTGGTCCATGAGGCAGAGCCCAGGAGAAGGAACAGAGCCTTAAAAGTTGACACAAGTGCATTTCACAATGAACGGAGAGAACTCAAAATCACTGTTCACACCTTGGCTGCTGTGACTTTTCCCCTCCTGTGCTGACATTCTATGAATACCATTGTTCATGACGAGCTCAGCTCGTCATAAGCACAGCTCCACTGTGCCTCATGATGAGCTGAGCTCGTCATGAGCATCGAAGGGGCTAGGGAATTAACTCTAGAGGTGCTCTCATTGAGGAAAACTGTGGAGTCTCTCACAGACACACTTAGCAGGGTATACCCAAGCATAAGCAGAGGGATGGGAATGGGCAATACCTATCAGCTGAGCAAAGATCAGGCAGACACGGGCAATGGAATTAGGAGCTTAGAGATGATTAAACAATCTATGATCTCAGCACCCCAGAATACACCTGAAATTTACCACACCCACCAGCAGCACTTTCAAACATTAATGCTCCCTTGCTCCATTTGAGGGGAAGTTGTTGAGAAGACCACCACCCACTGCAATCCACACGTAGGTCAGTGGGTACAGGGCAGATTTCGGGATCTTGGTGGGGTGCTAAGGGAAATCAATCTTGAGCTAGCACTCCACTCTGCAAAGGCTCTAATAGGGGTGTCTGGACTCAACCCATTCCATGAAAGAACATACTTTGATGGTGAAACCGGCAGACCCTGGAGGGGATAAGTCAGGGCAGCCCCAGGAATCGTTTAGATGGGCCAGAAATTGAATGTTCATGATAGATGTACCTAAACTGGCATGCGCCTCAGGGGAATCCAGCGAAGCCCTGATCAATAAAGTTGTCCACTGGATAAGGCAGGTGAGGCAATAATGTTCAATCATAAGATCAGATATAATAACGGCTAAATCTGCTCCACAGATAAGGAATTAGATCACATCACATTGGATGTGGTCGGCAGGGACATGGCTGAAGGTCTAGTTAATCTGGACCTGCATACTTTACCTCCCAATGGATTGTTGATCCAGTTTAAACATTTCCTACCAAGCAAGGACCTGGCAACCAGCCCAAAGCATGGGAGACCAATAGATAATACCCTTAAAAAACACTCAAGGGCCACGCAGATCCTGCGATTAAGTACATATGGCATGCGCAGGGACTGTCTCTTTTCTGCATCACAATGAATACAACAAAGGAAGGCTATCATTCTCATACTCCACCAGAGTTAGCACAGTCACCGGAGGTCAACTCAAACAGTGATGTGGAGGGGCAGACCCTTTCTCCAATGATTATATTACTATTCACACCTACCTGTTTGTCCACCCTAGAGGAGAGGCAGACCTTACCAAACCCTGTGCCCAGTAAGAAACAGAGACTTTTGTCCTGGAATCTAGCAGGCCTCAGGTCCAAAATTGTTTGTGAAGAGTGGGGGAGTTTGTGGATAGTTACGACATATGTCTTTTTCAGGAGAAAAGAGCCGTCAATAAAGTATTTAGAGGGGGTTTCACCAATCACAGTGGCAAAGCTGTACCATCATAGAAGGGTCGACCAGCAGGTGGTCTCATTATCCAGATTAAATTTAATCTGGGGGTTTGCATTGAAAGGTATGATACAAATTCCACTAACATACTGGCCCTGAATATCAAGGGACTCACTAATAATAGGTCAGTGCTACTGGCCAAGATTTACAGTAGATTTCCTTGCACACGACTCCCCCACAATTCTTGCTCTAGATGAATTTCTCGAAAAGGAAGGGGCATCACATAACATAGTTATTGCAGCGGACCTAAATACAACCTTTGAGCCCCTTGAGGTAACCAAAAATGTATCCAATGAAGAGCAGTCTGAACTAGGCATCCCACAACAGAGTCAGGAAAAGCCAGTTAAGAACGTGAAGGTAGAATTCCAAGTGGCCTCTCTCACCCTTTAATATGGGTGGAGGGAGGCTAACTTGCGCTATATTTCTGACCAAAAGCCTGGCCACACATACAAAACAGCTAACTGAAAAACAACGATTGATTATATTTTGCTTGATGTACTACTCTGTCCTAAACTGGTCGACATGTGGGTAAGTGAGAGATTTGATAGCGACCACAATGCTCTTAGTGTAGAATAATTTGACATGCTCAGTTCCTACCAGTAATCCCTAGAGACCATCTTACCCACTCCAGCTGTCCTTAATAATAACAGAAGGAGAGTCAAATGGCCCACAATTGAGAGCAGTGCTGACATTCTGACACAAATTTATAATATAGTAGTGCACTCATTGGTCAATATGGGCAACCGAGGACTGGAGGTGCAATCTCACGTTGACACGTTTACAAATGTATTAAATAATATCAAAAAGAAATTCTACAAGGAACGTAGTGGCAAGAAAATGGCCAGAAATAAGAATGAGTGGTTTGATGAGACATGTAATCAAGTTCGACACATTTTGATGGGAGTTATCAAAACTCATTTGAGAACTAAGTTCGCCACAAAAAGGAAAGCTTATAAAAATGCCCAAATTAAGGCAAAAAGAAACTGACACAAAGGGTTTTGGAAAGATTTACTAGTCGCGCGCAAACTAAAAATAGCAAACAATTCTGGCATTTGATATATAAAGGGTCAAAACGCCTAACCACAGAGGAAAATTTCCACATACTGCACAGATCTGGGAAGACCACTTTGGTCAACTGTATGCAGGACCAAAGGCCACTAGTCGAGTCACAATTGAGTATCCTGCTCCAGAATTGGAAATAGATCAACTTACTCTTACTATAGAAGAAACCCAGGAAGTAATTGACACCTTGCAATGGGGTATGGAACCAGGTCTAGATACAATCTTAAGGGATAGTCATCTCTCTGAACCCACCATTTTGAGTTTGATTTTAAACCACACCTTCAGTGCTATATTAAAAGGGACAGACGTTCTGTATTCCTGGTTAGGTGCAGATGTAGTGGCCGTATTAAAAAAAGAGGAAAACAGCAACCCAGGGAATTATAGGCCCATCAGCCTCATCGGCATCGCACATAAAACATTCTGTTGCCTCTTGTTAGAGAGACTCCTCGAATGGATGAGGGATGGGAATATAATGTCACCTTTACAGGCAGGATTCAGAGGCAACACAAGCACCATAGACCAGTTGTTCTGTTTCTTATTTATCCTATTGAAATATATGACAATCAAAAAGGACCACTTATATGTTGTGTTTTTAGACCTCCGTGCCACATTCGATCCAGTCTCCCGTGAAATACTCTGGGTAGTCTTATCCAAAATGGGGATCCTGAGAAATCTATTGCAGATCATTATTAGACTACACAAGGACAATTATGCCCAAGTCATATGGGAGAGCAAAGGGGGGGTTGGCCTACTGGGTTAGGGTGAATAGAGGAGTGCAACAAGGGTGTGTCCTTGCGCCTACTCTCTTTACCCTTTACATCAATGGTCTCATTGAATCATTAATAGACGGCAATAGCGATTCCCCCAAGTATGCAGGACAAGCAGTGCCTGCCCTACTTTTTACAGATGATACCCTGTTCATTTCTAGAACCCCGATGGGGCTCCACAACGTAGTGGATCAGTTTGGTGTGGCTTGTGAGGAATTTGGACTAGAAATCAATATTTTGAAAAACAAATTAATGGCATTTAAGCAACATAAGTCCTTTATGGGGGAGTACAATGTTGGGGTCTACCCTTCTTGAGGAGGTGAAGGAATTTGACTACCTGGGGGTAGGGCTGACCAGCACACAATCATGGGCCCCACAAATAGTAAAAAGCCAACTTTCACTACAACATGTAGGCACTGCCCTACTTAAAAAGCTAAGGAAGTCAGACCATTGGTTCCATTGATCAAAATATACAAAGCTCAGGGCATCGGAGCTGCAGTCTATGGGGAAGAGCTATGGGGCCACATTAATGTAGGTCCCATAGAAAAAAAGAACATCTATTTATGAGATCAGTTCTGGACCGCCGCCAGAACGCACCTTCGATACTGATGTGTCTGGACTGTGGACTGAAGAACGTCTTTCATGCGATTGCTTTTAGGCCCCTTGCTTTTTGGATCCACAGTTAGTCGAACAGCACACCATTACCCATGAAAGAATCACTACTCGATTTACTATCACTTGACACCAGAGGGAGCATTCAGTGGCTCAAGTTTAATATGGGCTTGTTGGTCAAACTGGGTTTGATTGATCTTTGGACCAACCCCAATAGCATTCAAAAAAGGTTTTTTGCCTATCCCCAAAAATAAATATTGGACTTATACCAATGACACATGGTTAAACAAAGGAACTGCAAGGGAGCTGACAAGCAGGTTTTCGACCTTTGAATATAATATGTACCAAGAAGAATTTTTAAACCACATAGAACCTCCGCTAGCGAAATCTCTATACCTGAAATTTAGGTATAGCATCCTATCAGTTAACAATTTTTGCAGTAACTGGAAGGGTGCTAATACCTCACCCAGCTGTCCTGCATGCAAGGCAGAACCTGAAACTGAAGTACATTTCTTATTCTTCTGTCCTAAGTACATGCAGATTAGAAGAACCTGGTTAATTCTTATTTGCCGGATACTAGATGCAAATCAACTCAAAGAGATCATTGAGATTTTAAAAAGTGATTGTACAGAGTACTTAACTTTCACTGTGTTCAGATACCTGTTATATGCCTGGAGACTAAGAACTAGAATATTGAATCAATTATGAAGTACTGTATGTGTTATTTTCACATCTACTTATTGTTTTGGAATAGTTATATTAATTTACAAGATCTGGGATCGTCATGAGATTTTAATTACTGACAGTATTAGTTCCACCACTACAATGACATTTTTCACGAAGTAAACTGAAAGATGAAACCTCACATATGACATTTTGCCAAGCACATTAGTGACATTAATATACCTCGGACATGAATCTTGACATAGCCTACCAACAGTATTGTTTTAGGTGATAGGTGATATTTTATTCATTTTAATTGAATAATATCTGGAAGTATTTACGTTCTTAAATTCTTATTAGTATTATTTTTAGAATGGCCAAGCTTTTAATTGTTGACGGAACTATATTTACTCCTGTTTTGAAATCCCTACATAGTAATTATAATGATGAACTATTGCATATGGCACTTTATTTAGAACCACAGTGCATATAAGACGTCACTATACCAATATAGCTGTGAAACGAACTCTGGAAATGGCCCAAGTAGATTCTGAATGGGCAAGTGATTATCATAACTGAACTATTAATTCAACTTTCTGAAAGGGAAATTGGAAATCTCTAAACTGTATTTGTATGTTGATGTGCTTTTATGGATTTAAAAAAATCAAATAAAGATATTTCTACTATTACTCATTTAAGTAAACTCATGGGATACACCTGCTTTAGCATTCAGTTAATGCCATATGCTCAGACAGCATTGTGCAGAGCAGGCACAGCCTATTCAGGTGCTACTGAAAACTCCTCCCACCACTCTAAATACAGAAAGGTCTATTCAACCTGGTGCTGCGTCCTCCGGGAAAGGCAGGACACACCTCAACCTCCTTATGACTGTCAAGAGTGAATGCACATCCTTAGCTCCTGTCACTCCAAAACCAGACAGGCACACAGAATGGTAAAGGAAGACAATACCCACTTTCTAAAAGAAGTATTTTCAAACCCACAATTTAAAAACCACCTTCACTAAAAGGTTTGTTATCAGATTCTGAGTTCAGAGAGCCTTAACTCAATTTCTCCAACTTGTCCCAATGGAAAGTTACACTTGTAAGATTTTTCAAGGTAGTTCCCATGTTACCCTACAGGGCAGACAGCCTTTCAATAGTCAAAAATTAAATACACAATATTTCACTATCAGGACATGCAAAACACATCAGTACATGTCATACCTCACGCACACTCTGCACCCTGCCCATGGGGGTACCTCGGGCCTACCTGAGGGGTGCCTTACATGTAAGAAATGGGAAGGTTAGGGCCTGGCATGTGGGTGCACATGCCAGGTCGATATGACAGTTTTAAAACTGTGCATGCAGACACTGCGGTGTCAGGTCTGAGATACATTTACAGGGCTACTCATATGTGTGGCACAATCAGTGCTGCTGGCCCACTAGTGTATTTTTATCAGGGGAAAACCCAATCAACCCTTGTAGGCTTGGGCAATATGTAATTCAAGACACAGGGTGCTACAAGGGACTTATTTTAAAGTTATTTTCTACGAATTGTTGAGTAGTATCACAGTAACACACTCCGTAGTATCAAAGAGATATCAATCTTATTCAACAAAAAATGAATTCATGGAAGGTTGGAAAAAATACAGAGTAAAAAGGTTATATTTCAAATTAATTCTTTACTTAAGAAAATTCATGGGAGATGTATATAAACAAATCAATTGGAGCAAAAAAGTCATGAACAAAGATAGACAATGTTTTTTCTATAGTTCATAACATTATGTATCAACTCCTGCTAGATCAAACAAACAACCCAAATTATACAATAAAAAGTGATTGTAGGTTGGTGTCAGAAGACAACATTAAATGAGATGATAACAAGATGTCGACGTTTCGGTCTTTGCTGCATTCGTCAATAAGACCATCATCAGGACGATGTTTATTCAGATGCTGAAAAAACTCCCTTAGAGTTGTAAGGGGAACCGCTTCAGTTGATATAGGAGGTTCACACTTAAATTTTTACTGGAAGAATTAGATAGATGCAAAAACAACATCTGTTGTTCAAAGAGAGCTGGCTATACAGTCCAGTTGTAGTAGTGTTCGATTCTTTTTTATAAAATGACTCCGGCGGCAGAATTGTATCCCCGTAGGTTCGTCTATGCAAGACTAGTAACATTTGATTTACAGGCGCTGGGCACACACATTGCAATATGGCCGAGATACCCGCCACCCCCTCTCAACACAATCCCCAAGAATTGGGAAACCGGAAACAGTTCTTGAACTTTTGGAAGGCGGGAAGGGAGTCACCCTTCCCGGCCGTATTTATTAAAATATGAAACAAAAGAAAACATTAAAATAACAGTTTCATATAATGTACAATTTCATTTCCACATTACGATGTTGGCTAACCTTAACAGATCTCTAATACAAAGGTTCTCCTAGCCGAACTAACATCCTACAAAACATTTGACTTGAAATTGTACATCCTAACGTTAAGGGCCAACGGCAAGGTCGTAACCGGTGTCAGATCCCTAAACCAGAAATACCCCCCTCACTTGTGAGAGGAGCGACCGCACAGAGGCGTACCTCAAGTGCATTTACCAATTTCCCTTTGTACTTGACGGGGGCCCAAATGAACTCGACGCCATTTAACGGTCGTTCGAGGACTCGTGTGAGGTGTCTAAAAGGTAGCGTAAACCCCCTCCCGCACCCCACACAACTTACCCATCTGCCGTCGCAGATGTCCTGGCCCCGGGAAATTCCCCAGGAGGGGCTGTAGCCCCTCCTATCCAGGAAGGGGCCTTGACCACCTTTCCTTTCCTTCCGGCGGCCTCTCCTTAGACAGGACCGCCTCCCCGTTGAGGGGCCAATTGGCCACCTCCCCCGCGCGCTCCCATCCGTAATGGGTGACGCCCCCTCATAGGGATCTTCCAATTACTGCTCACCGATCATGACCTTACCGCCCGACCAAAATAAATACGACAGTTCTACCTAAGTTACTAAGATCTATAAAGCAAAACAACATTTATTATCAAGCGTAAATACTGATCAATCCTTGTTCAAAATTACTTTATTAGCAAAACATACTGAAAATAACCAATCTTTATTGCATCGTTAAGAACTTTCACGACAATCATCACAACCTGTAAGAAAACAGAGAAAACTAAAGATACTATATCAACTGTATTTACAACGAATCGCTGTCCTCAGGGGCTGGTGGGTGGGTCAAAATTGCTCTTCGTTCCGTCTCGAGCTCACGTGCAGCGGGGAGGTGCAGCTTCAGAGCACAGGAACAAGAGGATGCTTTCTTGGCTTCCGCTCCTTTTATCCGTCTTCAGGGTGGGCGTGAACCCGCCCCCGCCTGCCTCCAAGGGCGTGGCCGGCCGTGTTGGTGTCTAGGCCAGCCCACTCTAGGGCGGGAAAAAGGCGCGCCCCGGCTACGCCGCTTCGGGCATACCAGCCGAGACTCGCCTCCCGCCCAAGATGGCTTCCCGGGGGGATCGTGGTACTCGACCATACGTTCGGGGGGACCGATTGGTCGCCCCTTTCCATATGGCCGAGATACCCGCCACCCCCTCTCAACACAATCCCCAAGAATTGGGAAACCGGAAACAGTTCTTGAACTTTTGGAAGGCGGGAAGGGAGTCACCCTTCCCGGCCGTATTTATTAAAATATGAAACAAAAGAAAACATTAAAATAACAGTTTCATATAATGTACAATTTCATTTCCACATTACGATGTTGGCTAACCTTAACAGATCTCTAATACAAAGGTTCTCCTAGCCGAACTAACATCCTACAAAACATTTGACTTGAAATTGTACATCCTAACGTTAAGGGCCAACGGCAAGGTCGTAACCGGTGTCAGATCCCTAAACCAGAAATACCCCCCTCACTTGTGAGAGGAGCGACCGCACAGAGGCGTACCTCAAGTGCATTTACCAATTTCCCTTTGTACTTGACGGGGGCCCAAATGAACTCGACGCCATTTAACGGTCGTTCGAGGACTCGTGTGAGGTGTCTAAAAGGTAGCGTAAACCCCCTCCCGCACCCCACACAACTTACCCATCTGACGTCGCAGATGTCCTGGCCCCGGGAAATTCCCCAGGAGGGGCCGTAGCCCCTCCTATCCAGGAAGGGGCCTTGACCACCTTTCCTTTCCTTCCGGCGGCCTCTCCTTAGACAGGACCGCCTCCCCGTTGAGGGGCCAATTGGCCACCTCCCCCGCGCGCTCCCATCCGTAATGGGTGACGCCCCCTCATAGGGATCTTCCAATTACTGCTCACCGATCATGACCTTACCGCCACAGGCCGGATAGTTGACCGGCTATCCGGACCCCCCACAAAACACTCCTACCTAAAGGTCATGCTGTAATCTCCTTAACCATGCTATGAAGTCTCCTATGAGTAATTCGTTCCCCACCCGGGACAAATGAACACCGTCTCCCAAATACATACTGTCCCCTTTAATACAACCATGCGAAACAGAATGCAGTGTACTCGAACGAAACAATCTACTCATTTTATTATTAATTTTCCTTACCGAATGATTCAGCGCAGAAACAGAAATAGCCCCCCGCCACACTTTCCGTGGGATCATATGGGACCATGCAATTGTGCACCCTGGAACTCTTCTCGCCAACCAACTTACCGTGGAAAGCACCGCCTCAAGAAGAAGTCGTCTACCAGTGGTCACCAAATCATTGCCCCCAAGATGTACTATGACTACAGACGGCGGTGACCTTGTCCGCCCTAACAAACCCTCGAAAAATGATCGAAACTGGTCAATACAGAGCCCGCCCTTTCCGTAGAAGGACACACTGTACCCGTATTCCCCAGCCACGTGAATCATGTCACCTGCTTTGAATACGTCCGCGGCACGCCTCACGTATGAGTGGCCCACGACCCACACCTCCTTTTTCACAGCCGGCAATGTCTGACCGCTGGCCCCCCGGTGTCGGGTCGACTGGACAGTCCGCCCCGCCTCGTAGGCTTGCGCAACTGAAAACCAAACAAAAACAAGAAGCGTGAGTACATCATTACAGCTTCACAACATGTGCAACCGCACATACCTCTTATAACAGTTCGAGGACCAACGCCCCACACGTTTTACTTGTTCTACGTTCAGACCCCTGGCTGTAGCTTCCGTAGCAGCCCCTATCCGAAAGGAATGGGTCCCAAAGTCGCCGGGGTTCAAGCCCGCGGCAGCAATCGACATCGCAAGCACCCGCTGAAACTGAAACCTTGTCAGTGGGGTGGCGTCAGCGTGTCTTAACAAGGTTCCCCCCCATGCTGCCACCCTCTGTGCTAAATATTCCTCTACGCACCCCACAGGGCACATGGCAGACCCGGGGATCCTCTGGATGATTACGCAGTCCCCGATTGCATCCTGATCGGATTTGGACCTGACGAACGAGACCGTCATTGTCTCCTCCCTGACCTGAATGTGTTCCCGGCACAGTCCCCCCATCGTATCCCGCTTGTTCCTTGCCACTAACTCGCTTACCCGCATAGCCCCATGGAATGCTAACGCAAATGCGGCTCGGAACAACACTGCTTCGTACTGGGAGGAACATGTTATCGGTAGCACGGATAATAACAGGGCCAACCTATCCAGACCTATCGGGTGCCTATCGTCTACTCTGCGACCCTCAAGGCGTTGCCACCCACGTAGCGCTTTTTGCACAACGAAAGACGCTGTCGGGTCCTGGATCCCATGAGCCCTTGCCATGAAGGAAATGGCGGCCCGATGTCTCTGGGCCGTAGCTACTGACTTGCCTGCGTGACGTAAAGAGAGCAGGAATCTCACTACACACTCTTCCAGACCCCAAAGCTCCCTCCCGGCAGTACCCAAAAAGGCCCAATAGGAACGGAACGCCCCTTGATATGCCATCCTCGTCCTGGGTGCTAAACTCTCTCCCACGAGGTTTTGTAGTTCGGGGCACCGAGAGACCAGAGAGCTTCGGGAAAGGGTGCCGCCACCGGGTCCGCTGTGGGCAGAAAACCCCAGAAGGCCTGCATACGGAAACGAGAAAGCGCATCAGCCGCTTGGTTCATCACCCCCGGCACGTGTCGCGCCCTAAACAGTACATTCAGTTGCATGCACAACAACACAATTTCTTTGAGCAGTCTCAGAATCAATTTGCAACGTGCTGCCTGACTATTGATACACTCAACCACGGTCATGTTATCAGACCAGAACACCACAGAGTGATCCCTAAATCCTTCTGGCCATGTTTTCAAGGCCACCATAATGGGGAACAGTTCGAGAAAAGCAATGTTACTTGTCAACCCGCACTCATGCCACCATGACGGCCATTTTTGGGCCGACCATTGTGTACCCAATATGGCGCCAAAACCCACACTCCCCGCCGAGTCTGTCCATAGCCCCAACTCCTCGGAAGACACTGCTGGTTTATTCCAGACAATTCGACCATTGAAACCCGCCAGGAATGCAATCCAAATGCGCATGTCCTGGCGAACCTCTGCCGAGAGCCTCGTACGATGATGTCCTTCCTTCAAGCCGACCATGGACTGTGCGATCGAGCGGGAAAAGGGGCGTGCCATCGGCATTACTCTCAGAGCAAAATTCAACTGACCCACCACCTGTTGCAATTGATGCAGATTCACTTTCGTTGCACGAATACATGTCTCAAGGGATAACCTGAACTTTAACACCTTTTCTTTAGGTAATCGAAAACAACCTTCCACCGAGTCGAGCTCGATCCCCAGAAACTCGATCAAGGTCGAGGGGCCCTCCGTCTTACCTGGTGCCAATGGCACACCGAATTGATTCATTAGGACACAAAATTCATGTAAAGCCTGTCCACACTCAGAATCCCCGGCTGCCCCCAGAAACAGAAAGTCATCGAGATAGTGCATAACATGTTGAAAACCTGTCTTCCTCGTGAATACCCACTGCAGAAAACAACTGAATTTCTCGAAATAGGCACATGAAATTGAGCATCCCATTGGCATACATTTATCCATGTAATAGCGACCCTGAAACTGAAAACCAAGGAGACGCTGATCGTCTGGGTGTACCGGGAGCAACCGGAACGCTGACTCGATGTCCGATTTGGCCATCAGCGTCCCGGGCCCCAGGCGATTCAACATGGCAACGGCCTCATCGAAAGATGCGTACCGCACCGAACATACTACCGGGTCTATTGCGTCATTCACGGAAAGACCACGTGGGGCTGATAAATTGTGTATCAGTCGAAACTCACCCGGGTCCTTCTTGGGGACCACCCCTAGAGGAGAACACACAAAATTAGCAACTGGTGGCAAATCGAATGGACCGGCGACACGACCTCGAGTCACCTCTTTCCCAATCTTTACCTGCACCACTGCCGTGTGCTGTAAGACCGACATTTGATTCTTACAGTCCGGTACCCCCCGAAAATCCCCCACTGGGATGCGGAAACCATAGGAAAACCCGTTCCGTAACACCCCAGCGGAAGCATGATCTGGGTATTCGCTGAGCCAAGGAATCATTGCCATGGTATCAATCGGGGTTGGTAAAGGCGCCCCTCGGACTATATTAGACCTGTTTGGCGCCTCCCTTACCACCGTTATCACCCGTTTTGGCTCTGCACATGGACTCAGGATGGGATGGCTGCCCACACCCCCCACACTCATGTCTGAATTTGCATGACCCCTGGGGCCTGGTACATTTGCCCCTGTTAAAGTTCCAACAGATCCCCTTTCTTCCTGTGTTGCCACTCGGCTTCGTGTGGAACTCGTTACCTGTACTCGTCCGAAAGGGCGTCCCAGAGTTTTGGCGGGAGGATTCCCCCCCATTACTCCCTACTAATGGCACCTTCAACATCCCTGTACTTTCCATCTTTTGCCAAGACACAGAGTCGTAACAATCCCAAGACAACAACGGGTTGTGTTCTTTAGCTTTTCTAAACAGGTTATCATAGCAGAACCACTGATTGCCCCCATATGCCACAGAATACTCCATAATACGTGACTGATAGATGGGTAACTCGGTCAACAACTCAGGTCTGCGCTCCCCCATGATGGAAGTAAAAATTCCCCACGCTCTGCCCCAAGTACCAATGGTCTCGTCGACCTTAAAGGCGGCATTTTTTGCGCGCCAAACACTCGGATGCATGAGCTCCTTTTGACTCTTTACATGCTCGATCTCGTAATGGTCGGTAAGCAATGAAAACATGTTTATATATTTATCCGCCCAAATCAATTCCTTGACTTCTAGTGGGACGTGCTGGGCAATCTTCTCCTTTCGAGAAGGCGCAGACTCCCCCCCCGCAATCGGCAATGGCTGCTTACCTGAAGTAGACCCCACGCTTGTCGCCGAACTTGGGCCTGCTGTACTTCCAACCGCCGGGACCTGCGGGGGAACAAGAGATGGAGTCTTCGCAGCCTCCCTAGATTCCCGCAGTTGCCTCATCACTGCCCGGGCGTCGTCAGCCGTGGCGCCCTCGCTATCGTTTCCCAACCACGCTGCCAATTGCGCCGCTAACTCGGGGGGCATATCCTCCCTGTTCGCAGGGGTGACCACCACAGGGATTGGATTCCCCTCCTTTGGCGCCGGGGTTGGCTCCTCTCGTGGCGCTTCGGGAACCGGGGTCTCCCCCCCAAGTGCTCCCCTTCTGGACCTCTTGCTCTTTCCACCGGGAATTGTTCCCTGCAAAGGCCGTTTCGATCCTCCCTCCCCGTCCTTAGCCTCAACCTTTCTCTTTAGATCGGCTATCTCCTTCATGAGTATGCGGAGCATCTCCTCGGTACCGACCCGCTTTCCGACCTTCTTCGGCATTCTTAGACGGGATATCTGTAAGACAAAAAGAAGGATTACAACGCTCAAAATTGCTCTTCGTTCCGTCTCGAGCTCACGTGCAGCGGGGAGGTGCAGCTTCAGAGCACAGGAACAAGAGGATGCTTTCTTGGCTTCCGCTCCTTTTATCCGTCTTCAGGGTGGGCGTGAACCCGCCCCCGCCTGCCTCCAAGGGCGTGGCCGGCCGTGTTGGTGTCTAGGCCAGCCCACTCTAGGGCGGGAAAAAGGCGCGCCCCGGCTACGCCGCTTCGGGCATACCAGCCGAGACTCGCCTCCCGCCCAAGATGGCTTCCCGGGGGGATCGTGGTACTCGACCATACGTTCGGGGGGACCGATTGGTCGCCCCTTTCCATTTGCTATGGACTTACTAGTAATTCTAATATGCCAATCATGGATAACCAATCATTATCACAAGTTATGCACTTTAGCACGGATCAGCAGTGGTAAACTGCCCAGAGACCTATAGCCAACAAAAACAGAGTTCTAAAAATAGGAGGCAAAAGGTTTGGGGATAAACCTGTGCAGTGTTCAAAGTGGTCTGGAGTATTTCGATGAGTTGGTGGAGATTCCAGCATAGAGAGCACTGCTGTAGTCTAGGAGTCTGGTGATGTGGGCCTGAGTGATGCTCTTTCTGGTGTTAATAATGATCTATCTGAAGATTCTGCAGAGCATGAGAAGGATGTGAAAGCTTGAGGAGGTGACTGCGTTGACTTGTCGTTTCATTGTCAGTTAGCTGTCTAGGATGATGCTGAGGTTGCGGGCATGGTCTGTTGGAGTGGGCATTGGTCTGAGTTCTGCAGCCCACCAGCTGTGGCCCCTTATGGTGTAGCTTTTCCCAAGGATCGGTACTTCTGGTTTGTCAGAGTTGAGCTTGAGGCAGCTGTCGCTCCACTATTCGATTACTTTTGTCATGGCACTGTGGAACTTAGTTTTGGCGTTAGTAGGATTGACGGTGAGTGACAGGATAAGTTGAGTTTCATTGGTGTAGGAAATTATGTTGAGGCCGTGGGTTCTGATGACCTCTGTGAGGGGAGTCATGTAGATGTTGAATAAGGTGGGGTTCAGGGATGATCCTTGGGGTATGCCGTAGGTGATGTCCTTGGGTGCGGAGTAGAAGGGAGGCAATCAGGTGCTCTAAGTGCATCCTGAGAGGAAAGAGGTGATCTATTGGATGGCATTTTGTTGTATGCCTTCAGTGTGGGGTTTGTTGATGAGCATGTGATGGGAGATGGTGTCAAACGCAGGGGTTAGGTTGAGGAGGATCAGGGCCACTGTTTCTCTGTGGTCAGTAAGAGATATGATGTTGTCTGTGGCAGCGATCAGCTCAGTCTCGGTGCTGTTATGGGCAGGGAATCCAGATTGTAAAGCACTGAGTAGTTGGTTGATTTCCAAGTGTTTGGTGAGCGGTTGGTTGATGGCATTCTTGAGTACCTTGGCTGCAAAAGGGAGTAGGGAGATTGGTCAGTAGTTTTTGAGGTAGCTGGGGTCAACCAAATGTTTTTTCAGGGGAGGTCTGACCTCCGCTTGTTTCAATCTGTCAGGAAAAGTTGCTGTGGAGATTTAGGTGTTGAGGATGCTGGGGAGCTCTGTGCTGATAGGGTTAGCTCCGATGTTGAAGAGATGTTGAGGGCAGGGGGTCGGTGGACACACTGGAGTGGATGGATTACATGATGGCAGAGTTGGTCTGTGAAGTGAGTGGAGACCAGGTGGTTAGCATTTGACTGGTAATTTCTGGTTGCTAAAGGTTGTCAATGTTGGGGGTGATGGGTTGGGGGGTCAAATCTGACGTAGATCATGGCTATCTTGCTGTAGAAATAGTCTGAGAGGGAGTGGCAAAGTTTTTGGGCGGGGTGAATGGTATTTTGTTTGGCTGGAGGGTTGGCAAATTTATTTCCTGATGTTTTTTAATCTATGGGGTATTCTATAGTCTGGACCTAGCTAAGAGGTTGAAAATTTCTATGCACAGTCAAAGAAAAGATACAGCCACTATGTTAATGGAGATATGTTTTTATTATATAGTGCATACCTATATTAGTATTCCCGCTTTCAAAGGCTCCAAGTTTTATGGGAAGTATTTCCAAGTCAATTGCTTGTTCAAAGAAACTGCCCATCCACAATGATTTTTCAATTCTAAGCAGTACAAACACCCAACATGAGTTACATTTTCTTAGGTCGCCACAATATCTTGCACCAGGACTTTTCTTTGGGTCTTCAGCCAACAGGATATTGGAAGACTAGAGAGCCCGGAATCCTGCAGGAAGCCAGAAGTAAATTAAACAGACTGTAGGCAATTATTTTGTGGAGAGTCGAGAAGGCATTTTTTTCATTTCACATTGCAAACAAATTAACGAGCCTGGTACAAAAAGAAACTACGCCCTTGTAGTGGCTTGTATAAATAATTAGCCGAGCGTCCAGCAGAGGTAGAGTTAACGTGGTTGTATTAACGTGTCTCTCCCGAGGACTGCGTGTTGTTTACAGTGTGTGTTTAAAATAATATTCCTGACTAGTCAGGTTTTCCCTCCGGATAGTGCAATTATAACAGTAACAGAGGATTAATTAAGGCCGCTCCCATCGGCGGTGTGAGAGATCTTGGACCGACCGGAGAGGACGCCTTACCGGCTCAGCACAGAGGTGAACAGACCAACTGTGCTCGCAATAATTAGTCAGGCATAAGCACGGGGTGAGCGTTTTGCCTCATTTATCTGATTTTGATTAATATTTTAATTTCTTTGTTTTATGGAGCCGGGGCTCCCCAGCTCTCATTTAAGGCTGACGAATGAACCTCCCGGATCAGGCCACGCCAGGCAGAAATCAATGGCGTGGGGATTTATCCTAGGAAAATGACAAGTATGGTCGCTGTATATTAACAACTGGTCATACTGCTTGCACCTCAGCTTTATTTACAATGCTTTTAGCCTTTTGGGAGACGTACTGCCAAACAGTGAAAGGTGAAACATTGATTTAAAATGGATGCGTGGCATTTGCTATGCATTTTCAGAAAAAACCTCTTTAGTTTTCAATCTAGCTGACCGCAGTTGTTTTTTTATGATTGGGTTTGCGATCAACTGCATAATACAACAATAAACATTCCTTAAGTAAACAGTATTAAATGGATAATAAATTCGCTTGTTGCGAAATATACACTTGCCCTGTAAAAATCCCTCCAATTTAGCTTTAACAAACTAATCAAGGTACAGCAAGCACAAGGCTGCTGGCCCAGGCCCTATGGGAAAACCGCTTTACTCTGACCTGTTATTGCAAACTACAATTTACAGTATAAACACCTGATGTTAAGGAGGAGAGGTGGTGCTGCCTAGAGACTGGGATATGAATAAATGTTGATGGGCACTTTACGTGGATTTGTCGGACTCCAATGTCTGGAGCCTGGACTTGTAGAAGTATGTATGTATATATGTGTGTTCTTATATAGCGCTCGACTTACCCTAGGGCATCTCGGCGCTTGCCTTTGGAACCCGTCCTGGCTTTTCCCTGTGAGATAACCCATACCGGGCATCCCCAAGGTGAAAGCCAGGCATCCCGATGCGGGGGGCCGTTGTGGAGATTAAGCAAGCTAATGCCCAGAGTTGCAGAGTGTGAACCCGTGATTAGAGTGGGCACCGAAGCAAGAATTATCGAGTCCGTGGACAATTGGGCTCAAGACCCTGGCGCGTCGGGAATTGAACACTGGTCCCGGGTCTGACCTCTGCTTCAGGGTATGCCTCCTCTAACCAGTGAGCCACACTTCTCACTGAAGTCACACTGGCTCGAGAATCTCGAGACTGCGGGGTAAAATTACGAGCCCCGTTGCTTTGCTCTTGCACCACACTGCGACGCCACACACACATGAGCTTTAAGAAGCCATGCACGGCCTCCTTATGTTGCCCTGATTGGCTTAATAAATCTTGAGTAAGCAATGCAAATCTCTATATTGTGTACCCCACCTCTCCAGGACCTCCCTCTTGCCCCCCCCACTCCCCCCTTGCCACCCCACCTGCCTCCCCCCTCCTCCCCTGCGGCCACACAAAGGCATATATCGCTGGACCCGTAACGAAAGAAGCCGCCTGCCAACCATCTGACCCGGGAAGGATATAACTGCAGCGGCCATGTAATCCCGCAAACCCCGCCACATGCTTTTGCACATACCCCCTTTTCCACCCTTTATTGCTTGCACCTAGGCTTGCAGCCCCAAACACTCCCACCACTTTTAATGGACACCGCATCAACAGGAGTATAAACAGACGGTACGTACCGATGCCACCACCCCCACCCCGTCTGTATGCCCCACTAAACATTAAGGGGGATGTTTACAACTGAAGCGTAATGCCGCACTCCGCCACTTCAGAAACGCAAGGCTGCACCTTATTTACGAGAATATGGTGCAGCCTTGCGTTTCCCCCTGCACTGGTGCTACACTTAGCATAGTGCAAGGGTGTCTGCCTGCAGGGGAAAGATTGTTTATGTACAGGAAGGGGGACCTTCCTATATATAACCAATCTTTAAATGCTATTTTGTCACTTCTATGTGTGCCTTCCGGCACATAAACAATCCAAGGCTTTTTACTATTTCCATGTGTGCTGCACAAGACAGTACACATGTAAAAAGCAAAAACAAGGAGAAAGAAAGCATTTCTCCTTGTTTTGCCAACTTAAGACCAGGTATTCCCTGGTCTTAATTTTGGCGCTGCCTCCTATTTATGCTGCCCTTGTAATTAAGGGGCAGTGTCAAAATCAATGGGTGTTGCGGTGGAACGCCCACCGCAGCACCCAGTGCCCACTCCTTTCACACTAAGGTTAGAGTGAAAGGGGGCCTTATTTACAAGGAAGCGTTAAGCTACGTTAAGTGGCTTAACGCTGTCTTGTATATAAGTCAAAGCCCCTATCGCCTCGGGAAGGTCACAAAAAGTGACTCTCCGGTGGCGATATGGGCTTGTAAATTTGCCCCTCAGTCTCCAAACCCTCGTACCCCTGCAACTACAGGCGGCCTCAAGTCTTTCGCCACCACTCTCTCTCCCCCCCTGTTGCTGCTGTATTTGGGATTGCCCTCTTGGATGATCACCTCCCCCTCCTACACCCACTAAATCTGCAGACTGTGATGACTTGGGAGGTCTCGGGGGGGGGTGCGGGAGTGGGGATGATCTCACCTAGGGGACATGAACAACGAGAGACTGACGTTTCACCTACCAGGGGACACAGGGGGCGCTGGACCACGCAGTCTTAAACTCACTGTCATTGAGGCCACCTAGGGCAAAGCACAGAGGAACGCGCAGCAGAGGTTGCACCGTAGAAAAACATTAGAGGGCCCCTGAATCAAGATAATAGGGAGAGCAGGGGAAATACAATAGATAGCAACAAGAACAGTCTCCCTAATTATTACTTTCCAAAAGGTAGTATATCCATAAATTCACATGTCCCATAGACAAGTAGTTTTCAAAGTTTATTATATTTTCTAATGCATGTAAAACATTAATCTAAATAACATGAAAATATCACATATGAAATAAAATTATCATAAAAGCACAAATAGTGGGCATCAATTGTTTTGGAGCCTCATAACCATGATGAGCAGAACAAGAAACAGTGTGCATATACAGAATTAATTCAAAACAGTATACAAACATGAGACAGCGAGTCAATACATACAAAAACAGCAGAACAAAAAATAATAAATAATAACATACACAGAATATATAGTACATGTGATTACAAGTACACAGGAAATGCGGCGACGCGCGTTTCAGGGGTGAGAATTGTTTTTAGCCAATTCCCTCATGAGGGCGCTGAGAAATCAAGAAGGGTGGTGGTTGACAGCTATCTTGGATAGGTGCCCTATTCCTCAATGTGCAATAAAGGGGGCTCAATATAAAAACAAACTACATACGTCTGTAGGGACAACAAGAAAATATATAATTATAATAAACCACAGCATCACTAAAAATTAATATGACTGAGTATGCTAAGAAAAGAGATTAAAGAAGTGAAATTAGGAAAAATGTTCACCTTAGTGTGTGATGGGAAGAAAATGCCAATGATAAAGATTAGCCCAGTACCTGCGTGAAGCAATCCAAGAATTATACTAATGCAGGATAGCTTGAAATAGTGACTAAAATCCCAAGAACAAAAAGATAAAGAAAGTAATGGGATCACATACTTAATGAATGCAATGTAATCTGGTAACAGAATAATGAAGCTCTTACACGTCAGTGGAGATGGATACTCTCCCCAAGCAACAAGGTACTGCTGCTGAATACAAATATAAACAGTAATAGGCATAAATAAAGCAGCAAGTGGGAGGAAACCTATCCTAAAGCATATATATGTGATAGATATCCCAAACAACAAAAGTGATGGACCTTTGAGCAAATTGCCTTTTTTCACAATACGTAGATTTCACTAGAGAATTCCTGAGGTTCTTATTTCTACGGAATGCAAAAGTGGGTTTTGGTAAGGGGTTCTCCTGTTTGTTGGAGTTCAAGATATGCCACTGGGAGTTCATGATCTGGTGAAGCCTATTGTCACAGTTGGAGTGAGGTGTGACGCACACCAATTTGGCATCGTCAGATTTACGTTCATCCTGGAAGATCAGCCTCTCTTGTAGGCATCCCAGATCACTCTATGTGGGTATCCTCTATAGAGGAGTTATGCTTTTAAGTTGTTCAGCATGCAGATCAAAATTACTAATGTTGGTACAATTTCTGCGTAATCGCAGGAACTGACTGAATGGTATGCTATCTGGATCACTGAAATAATATCTACTACCAAAATATTGAGTTCCCATAATATCGATGAAAAAATATCGAGGGACATAATATCGACTTTTTATCTTCACTAAGGTAAGTACAAAAATATCGAGTTTAAAATATCGAGTGTTAAAAATATAGACTGTCAAAATATCGATTTTTTTATGTCTTTAAAATAAGTTAAAACTATTAAATATATTAAATATATTTAATATAAACATTGTTAAAATTATTAAATAAACGTAACATTATTACATAATTAATGTAACTTTAAAAATTAATAATAATAATACATATATATATTTAAATACATGTTATTAATAAAACATATAGAATATATTTACCGTAGCATAGCACAAGGTTTAAATTTAATGTAACCACTCCAGTGGGTGCTACATTAAAGAGATCGTTGGATAGCGTAGGGGTAAAAATTACTATTCCCACTCCAAAGAGTGCAACAGTAGGGAAAGCGCTGGATAGCGTAGGGGTAAAAATTACTATTCCCACTCCAGTGGGTGCTACAGTAGGGAAAGCGTTGGATAGTGCAGGGGTAAAAATTACTATTCCCACTCCAGTGGGTGCTACAGTATGGAAAGCGTTGGATAGCGTAGAGGTAAAAATTACTATTCCCACTCCAGTGGGTGCAACAGTAGGGAAAGCGTTGGATAGCGTAGGGGTAAAAATTACTATTCCCACTCCAGTGGGTGCTACAGTAGGGAAAGCGTTGGATAGCGTAGAGGTAAAAATTACTATACCCACTCCAGTGGGTGCAACAGTAGGGAAAGCGTTGGATAGCGTAGGGGTGAAAATTACTATTCCCAATTAATTATTTTAAATTAATTACAATTATATTTTAATTATTTACCAATTATTAATTAATTAAAAAATATAATTAATTTACATAATTATTTCATTAAAATTAAATTACTTCCCACCCTATTCCCCTATAAACACACAACCCGCTACAGAAAATAAATTACTAAAATGTAATTATTTATCAACTATTTATTTTTAATTAATTACCAATTATATTTTGATTAATTACCAATTATTATTTAATTAACATTTAGATTAAATTTACATAATTATTTAATTATAATTAAATTACTCCCCCCCCCTATTCCCCTGTAAACACACAACCCGCTATAGAAAATAAATTACTAAAAATTAATTATTTATCAATTATTCATTTTTAATTAATTAATAATTATATTTTAATTAATTACAAATTATTATTTAATTAACAATTAGATTAAATTTACATAATTAATTAATTATAATTAAATTACTTCCCCCCCTATTCCCCTGTAAACACACAACCTGCTACAGAAAATAAATTACTAAAAATTAATTATTTATCAATTATTCATTTTTAATTAATTAACAATTATATTTTAATTAATTACCAATTATTATTTAATTAACAATTAGATTAAATTTACATAATTAGTTATTTATAATTAAATTACTTCCCACCCTATTCCCCTATAAACCAACAACCCGCTACAGATTTATATTACACAAATATTATTAAATATTAATAACTTACCTTATTTTCGATATTTTTGTTGTCTATATTTTATCTAGTTTATATTATGTCTAGTCTATATTTTTGTTTCGATATTTTGTCTATTCTAGTCGATATTACTCAATATTTTTGTTGTCTATATTTTGTCTAGTCTATATTTTGTCCAGTCTATATTTTTTACTCGATATTTTGTCAAATCGATATTTTGGAATCAATATTATGTCTGTTTACCATGCTATCTTTCTGGTTGTGAGGATGATAGCTTTCATATTAGAGAAGAGTGTTTCTCGCCGTGGGCTTGGTATACAAAGAGACCTCTATGGTGTGGGTGCAGTAAGTGCACCTCCCACGCTTCTCTCCTTCAGAACTCATGCCTTCTCTGTCACAATAGGGGTTCCCTTCTCCTCCCCGCACCCCACCTCCCCCGCCTATAGCCTTACTCTCTCTTTATTTTTAAATATTGAATGCTACTCCTTTCTGTTAAGGATTGTATATGGTTATCTCGAAAAGGGCTTTATCCTTATGGGTTCAGGAAGGGGTGTCAACAATTGGAGCATTATTCACTGAGGGCACATTAGCCGATCACAATAACTTTGTCCGTACGCAGGGGGTTCCCCAACACTTTTTCTTTTACACGCAGCTATCTCTCACTACATCAAACGCAGGTGGTCCCCTGATGGGATTGAATCCCTTAAGCAGGAACTAATCTACGCAACATATCTCATGGGAAGGGGACACCACCTCCCTTGCTGGCTATACAGAGGTATTCAAGCACACTCAGGGATATCGTTGATGCCACTCCGTGTTAAATAGTCGCTAGAGCCGGGAAGAGGAATGACAGACAAGGAATGGTCCTCTGTTTTACAATTTCCTAAGAAAGTGTCCCGCAATGCTAAATACAAATACATACCGTACATGATCCTACAAAGGGCATACCTCACACCACATCGCCTTAAATGTATATTTCCTAGCATACAACTCACCTGCACTAGGTGTCAGGAGGCAAATGCAGACCTACTTCACATGCTGTGGGGGTGCCCGCGTTTACGCATATACTGGCAAACTGTTGGTTACAGAGTGCAGGAAGTCACCGGTACAACTGTTTGGTCATCGGCGGAAAGCTGTCTGCTGGGACAGCATAAACGACCCAAGAGGCAGAAGGTCCAATATAGATTTGCTGACTTGGCTTTGCTTATAGGAAAATGTGCTATCACAATGCAGTGGAAATCCGCTTCCCCCCTTCACCTATCTCATAGCAGACAAAAATGGTCCTCAGGGGCACCGCTGAGAGTACGATTATTAGACAAGAGGAATTTAGAGGACTACATAAGATTCCTATCTATCTAGATTGGGACCACATGCTTGAAACATTTAAAGCCATTGATATGCTAACCCCTCTAACATCGCAGAGCACACTCATAAAGTAACCTAATATAAAGTAGTAGCTCCTCTAGACAAATCTACATGTAAGCTCCGCTCTTCTATTAAATATAAACCCATATCTACTTCAAGTGATGATTCCTGCTCAGGTGTATGGTTGTTTACTACAGCGCTAGTTAAATTTGAATATAATCCTACAGGTAGTAATATTAAGCCAAATACTATAATTGATATTATCACACCTATTATGTACCTACATCTAGGGTTAGAATTCTTTGTTTCCTAACTATTTAGACTCTGACCAAGTGGGTAGAGAAATAGGAGCAAACAGAATCTTCTCTGTCAACCTCCACCTGTGCAAACAGCACAGTCAGTCTTTACTTGTTTCAACGTTGTTTACAAATGTACTTTGTGAGGCTTCCCTAGCCCTACTCCATGTTCTTCTAGATGGCAACCCTAGTGTTATTTTTCTTCCACTCAGGCCTAGGTAATCTTCTTAACACTATGGCTGCTAAGGCAATTCCCCTCCTGTGCTGGGAATTGCCATTTTGCTGGTGTCATGACGAGCTCAGCTCGTCATGAGCACAGCTCCAGGCTACCTCATGACGAGCTGAGCTCGTCATGAGCATGGAAGGGGTTAAGCAACTCAACAGATTAAATACAAAATCTATTTTGATAAAGGGACCAAGTTCATTAAGAAGCATTTCCAATATAATGTTTTTCAGTCCATCAACAAGCACAGGAAATTCCCCGGAATCCAAATATGGACATTCTGCTTCAGTCAGTACTAGGTGTCAAAAGGCACTCCGTCTTGTTGGGTAAGAAATTCTCAGCTGAATCTCCACTATTATTCCAGAATTCCCAAAATTCACATTCACTGTAATTTGTAGCTAAATAAGTTCACTCAGGAGAACAGTACCTCCGACAAGGCACCATCGATCTCTTGGGCCTTCTTAGATTTGGCCCTTCGCATTCACACAGCTCAGAGTCTCCATATGCTTTAGCTATGGGTGCAAGTGATCTTTCAGAGTACAACTTCAGCATTCTCCTTTCTTGATTTTGCGGCCAATTTTCTTCTACTGTCACTCGTTGTCCCTCAGCACTAGTTTCTTCATTGGGGTTGGAATCTGTCTCATTCACCACCACAGTATCAGCTTCCTCCGATTCAGCTTCAACTTCTGATTCAGCTGGACCTCCATCAGATCATTCTTGTGCTGTTCCAGGCTCTCTCTGGTCTCCTACAGCTTGACTAGCCTCTTCTTGCAGCCTTTCGACCACTTCTGACATCTCTTCAGGCAAAGGTGCTGTTACTTCTTCAAGGGAACACAGGACACTACGAGTGTGAGATGCATAGTAACCAAGATCACATGGTCCAGACCAAGCCAGTGGGGGTCTAAACAGTTCTTTCTCACATGCTTTTTCATGATGACCCAGTCTCCAGGACTAAGCTCAGCTTTGAGACTGTCACGTATCCTAGTCGGGTAGGCTTTCTCCCAACGTGAGAAAATGCACACCACTACTAAGATGTACCTCAGTCCATTCCATACTGCCATCTTGACAAACTCCAACAGCATCCTGTTTAAAGGTCCTCCAGATCTCCCTACATGACTCAGTGTAACAGCAGTTCTTTTTAATTTGCTGACAAGTCACACACTTATAACACAGTGCCTCCCCTATTGCTCAAAACCTCTGATTAAACCAAATCTGTGATAAATACAACCTCACTATGGCATCTCTTCCTACATGCATTGACCTGTGGTGGTGTTTCACTACATTCTGCATTGAAGGTTAAATACAAATTAGAATGTTGGACTTTATTGTGAGCTTATACTAAAACTTTTCTTGAGGCCCAAACATAATATCAACTTAATAGTGCGCCATTTTACAAATGCGTACACATTTCGAAACACATAGCAAATGCAGTTTCATAACACATTAATACATTGCAAAATATTATGGAAAATATGGTATTTTTAAAGTACACTAATCTGATTATCATTTCTTGTTACCCATATAAATGCTTAGGGGATTATTAGAAGTCTGGTGGCCATAGACCGCAAGACTCATGGGGACGCACGATTGGTGGTCTTCCAATCGTCATACTATGACCAGGGAAGTTGGGCTGCCCTGGGCCCACTGCAACCCCGAGGAATCTGAGATCCCTGGAAGTGGTGTGGCAGTCATGAGGCCACTTTTATGCTTGGTGGGACCGCTGCAGCCCTCCAACCAAATTACGAGTTTTCTCACCGCCACACTTTTCATGGCAGTGCGACTGCCATGAAAACTGTGGCGGTGAGGTCCGTTACCTCAGGCCCATGGGGTGAATCAGGGGGCAAATGTTGTGCCCCCCATGTGTGCATGCACCCCATTACCTGCACGGCATGGACTTCAGCAGTCCATGCCATACAGGTACTGATTTTGACTTTCTCATTGCGGTGATTATTTCATAGGCACCGCTGTGGGAACGCCAAAGAACCGCCCGCCAGACAGGAGAAAACTCCTAATCTAGTGGGTAGTTCAAACATGGATTTGGCAGTGCGGGAGCTGGGCAATCGGTCTCTCGCACTACCAAACTCAAAATAAAGCTGTTAAACATTAGTCTACATATGCAACTTATTTCATTCGCTTCACAATGAGGCACATCATGAGCTTTAATTTCTCTAAAAAATATTAATAGGTAAATGTTGTAAAGACCTTTATTAGTCACATTTCTATGCACACAATTTATAAGTAGCATTAGTTTTCACATGGAGTACTTTAAATATACAATACCCCATCTTTCTCAGTAATATCAGTCACACAGAATATAGAGTGATGACTACACATGATTATAATGCACTCCTACATCATGTTGCTCAAAGTGCTTCTTTGTCCGTAGGTATTATCTTCTTTTCACATCATGCTTTCTTCTTAATAACCAAACTCACTGGCATTATTCAGAAGAGTGGAATACCAGAAAGAAAACTGAAAAATCACTTAGCTCAATTGCTGTATGAATCATTTAAATGATTGAACCATTGTTTCCTTAAAAGTAAGGGGTTGTGCCTTCATTTTCTATCAAAACATCAAATGGTCTCTTCATACATTGCCCTACGATCCCTGAATGGCTAAACAGTCTTGAGCTCTTAGATCTCTTTTCTATTAATGGGCTATACATGTTGGCACCTGTGAGTCATGGCACGCCTTGTCGGTGTGACACCACATTTACTGTGATTTTAACCAATAAAAAAGAACATTTTGGGACTTCCCACCTTCATTCAGTGTAATTGAAACAGTTGCACTAACACATCTGAGAACGATTTGTGAAAAAGGAAAGTTTATGCCTTGTAAAGCTGTGATCCAGTAATATGGACTTCTCTTCTCGTACTGCACACACCTAATCCAACAATGTCTTATTATATGTTTATTTTACCTGTACATCTAACCCAGAACCCACAGGGAGTAATATTTTATTAAAAATAAAATAATTAAATAAAGATATGAAACTAATAGTTTCTCTAAGAGAGTTTTACAGTTCGTTGTATAGTAAATAATAGAAACAGATTATTTAGCTGGAGAAGAACATGTAGAAACACTCTGCTGTCCTTCTTAGTGCAATTCCAAGCAGCCTCTAGGCCCATAGGAATGAATGGGAAGGGATTCCTTAATTGCGATTCGCAAAATGCTAATCGCAATTAAGGAATTCTAAGAAATCATAATTTATTTAGCGATTTCCTAATGCATAGGCAATTGCAATTCCTTAATTGCGATTCCTTAAAAATCGCAATTAAGGAATCGCAAATGCCGAGTTTGATGCATGTACCTGGAAATGTCTTACATTCTTTCATTACAATTTGGTTTGGGTGCTTTTAAATGTATAGATCTATACATTACAGAAAAACAGGCAATGCAAATAAAACATGGTGAAAGAATGAAAAATCTCTGAGCATTTTGCCCACAGCACGACAATAACCCTCTGACTAATCCTTCAAAATGACAGCCTTTTAAGATATTTGGTTACTAAACTTCTAAAACATATAGGGGCTTTCAGTTATCCACGAATCAGTTCAAATCAGTTCGAATCATATCAATTGCTATGGATTAAAATAAAAGCAGCTACTGAACACTATCCATGGATTCAAGGTTGCAGTAATGGATTATAAATTTGTGTTGATGAGCTGATTTGTGGATCACTGATAACAAGAAAGTATAAATCACTAAAGCATTTTGGATTTTTTGTTAGTACACTTATAATGAAGTGGCTCCCTAGTAGTGCACCCTGAGTTCCCGGACAAGCTTCCGGGCTGATTAAACTTACTTTTAGAAAGATGGCATTTTCCTGCCTAAACTTTCTGAGGCCTATGAGTTCCCAGTTTCCTGGGCCTGTTAATTGCTCCTTCATTTGGAAATATGTATTGGGTCCAGCCAGTGAACAATAGGACCTGGGTGTAACTGGGAGAGGGCCATCCTGCCAGCATGGAACGGGTGGAGCTGTTCCCTGTCACCCTTACATTTTAAAGGAGCTACCTCAGCATACTCACAAATAACTTGACACCAGACTTTTATCACCCAACTAGCAGCCCGTCCCGACGTTGTCTGGGAGCAATCATGGCTCAGGGCCCCCGCCTGCCCTGACGTTGTGCAGTATTATGCCTCTATGTTTACTTTGGTCGCTTTTGTAACCTGCCCACGTCACTGCCCACGTCACTTTTTCCTCCTGTAATGCCCCATTTGGTACCTTCTCCTGATTGTCATTTTAGCTTTAAGCTGACCGCTCCACTTTGTACACTTTTGTAACCAGCACACGTTTCTTTTTCCTAATGTAATGCCCCATTTGGTAACTGCCCACGTCACTGCCCACGTCACTTTTTCCTCCTGTAATGCCCCGTTTGCTACCTTCTCCCAATTGTCATTTTAGCTTTCAGCTGACCGCTCCACTTTGTACGCTTTTGTAACCTGCACACGTTTCTTTTTCCGTTTGGTACCTGTGGCTCGCTCACCGCTCCTCTCCGCCGCTGTTCCTCCATCACGTTTGCTTTGCTCACTGCTTACTTGGCGCCCTACCTCATCCGCCGCTCACCGCTCCTCCCCACCGCCGCTCCTCACTGCCTGCCCGCCGATCCTCACTGCCTGTCCCCCGCTCATGTCCGCTGCTCCTCCGCTCGTCACTGCTCCGCCCGTGCTAATCTCCGCCGCTCCTCGTCACTGCTCCTCCCCGCACTGATCTCCGCCGCTCCTCCCCGCGCTGATCTCCGCCGCTCCTCGCGCTCGTGTACGCTGCTCCTGATGTAAGCACGCACGTCGAGGCCGGCGCTACTTTGAAGGGACTACTTTTTTTTAAACTTATATTTTTTAAATAACGTATTTATTTTTAATTTATATAGCCTATGTCCATCTGCACACCCTGAGGATTACAACGATGTATCGGGTGTGTGGATTGGCGCTGTGGTTCCCGAGTTTACCCGCCTCAAACCCTCAAAGTTCTTCCTTTATAATAGTAGTATAGATACATCCTAGGGCCTGGGCAAGATGGAGGGAATGTTTAGAACCATCTGTGAAGGAAAAACTCCAGGTGTTTCTTCCACTTCAAAGCTGGCACCAAACTCTTCAGTGTAATCCTGGACCTGCAGAAGACTGCAGAAAGGCTGCGTTGTACTCCAGAGGACTACTCTGCTGCTTGAGTCCTGCCTTGTCTCTGAGAGGACAGTCCTGCTACCAGAGGATTGCCCTGCTGCTTGATGCCTGCCTTGTTCTTCAGAAGAATGCCTTGCTGCTTGAGGCCTGCCTTGATGTTTGAAGCAAAGGGGGCCATATTCTTGAAACTGAACTATCATAGTTAGTTGACCTCCTGTTCCGAGCTACAGGGATACAACATGCACCAGAGGCCTCCCTGCAACTGTGCAGCCTACCTGCTGCAACTGGACCTGCAACTGGATCTGCTTGGACCTACAACTCGACCTGATGCAGCCCTGATGGCTTCTGCTGAAGTGAGTACCTGAATCCTAAGAGGTGCTTCCCAAGGTCTTGGACCGTTGACTGGCATCAGTTGAGCTCCTCCTGTGAAATCCTGAAATTTTGAACTCTGCATGCAGGACTTTGAGAAGGCAACTTTTTCAGCAGGACTAACCTGGTCCTTGTATCTGGTCCATGCTCCATAATGGTCAGCCTGAACTTGTGACTTTGCCCTGGTCTAGCATGACCAGATACCCACAGTAAGTGAGTTCTGCTTCTTAGCACTCTTTTTACCTTTACATTTAAAATTGCATATTACTGATTCTACTGATTACATTTTTGTCCTTTTGATCTTAGTTTATTCATTAATGTTGACTATTTATTTACATTGACGTGGGATTATTTACATTGATGTGAGATTTTTTGTGCTGTGTTTTCACTTTATTACTGTTTTTCTGTTGCATAAGTGCCTCTAAAATAAGCTAGACTGTTCTTGTGCCAAGCTACCAGTTAATTAAGCACTGGTTAATTTAGTGACTTATGTGGTTCACCCTGACAAGGATTATGGTTGTTCCTTGAGTATGGTTAACATTCATCTCTCAGCAAAAAAAACAATTTCTCACACTCTGCATTTGAACCTTTATGTAATCTATTCTGTAGAGATCGATTTTGAGATTTTTGTGTGTGATAAAAGTCTTTTTTAATCCAATCTGAAACGGAATTAGTGAGTGGTCTCAGGGCATTTTGTTTTGATACTCTGTGTTAGACCTGGCTTGTCCAACGGGCTTATCCTCAGACTTTTTGCTTTTTATTTATTTATTTATTTATTAGTATTTTGTAAAGCGCCTGGTTACACTAGCAAGTGTGTCCCCGCGCTGTAAATGCTAATAGAGTTGTTCGTTGCTGATGCTTCCTACGATTTTAGTTTTTGGGGAAGAGTATTGTTTTCAGGTCTTTTCTGAATTTAGCTTCTGAGGGTTCAGTACGCAGTTCCACTGGCAGTAGATTCCACTTCTTGGCCGTTTGGACTCTAAAGGATTTTCCGCCCATTTTGGCTGTCTGGACCCTCGGGACATGCACCTGTCCCGTCCCACATGATCTCAGATGTCGGGTGGGTTCATACCATTGCAGAAGACCGCGAAGGTATCTCGGACCTTTGTCATGGAGAATGCGATGACCTGTACATAAGGCCTTAAAAGTCACCCGTTCCCTAATCGGGAGCCAGTGGAGGGTTTTCAAAGTTCTTTTAGATGAAACTCTCCTGGGTAGTTGTAGGATCAGACGGGCTGCTGCGTTCTGTATTCGTTGGAGTCTAGAAAGACTTTTTTCATTGGCTCCAAGATACAGAACATTCCCATAGTCTAGTCTAGATGTTATTAGGCTGTGGACTATGGTCTGGCGCACTGATACAGGCATAAGGTCCAGCATTTTCCTAAGGACTCGTAGTATCCCGAAACAGGTTCCTGCTACCTGTTTGGTCTGGTGATCGAGCGTGAGGTTTTTATCTAGCCAGACCCCTAGGTTCTTTACTAAATGGCTAGGTGTTGGCAGATCACCCAGCTCTTCCGGCCACCTCGCTGAAGTCCATACTGATGGAGCCTTACCTATAATCAGTACCTCCGTTTTGTTGCCATTCAAACGTAGGCAATTGTCTGCCATCCAGAGTGCCACTTTCTGCATGCAAGCTGCAAAGTTGGAGGCGCTTTGCTTCTCAGGTTGTGTTAGGGTTACAGTCAGTTGCGTGTCGTCCGCATACGACACTATCTCAACCCCAAACGTCTCTGTAATTCCTCCTACGGGGGCTACATAGAGATTGAAAAGAGTGGGGCTGAGACTGGAGCCCTGTGGCACTCCCTGATTGAGTTCTATTTCCTTAGACTTGAACTGTCCCTGGGCGACCTGGAAGGTTCGGTCGGTTAGGAAGGATTTCATCCATTCCCAAGCTTTTCCTCTCACTCCTTCCTTTTTCAGGCACTGTAGCAGAGTGTGATGGGCTACAGTGTCGAAAGCGGCACTAAGGTCCAGGAGAATTAATGCCGCCGTCTGGCCCTTGTCAGCATATCCTCGTAGGGCTTCTGTTGAGGACAACAGGGCTGACTCGGTCGAGTGATGGGCTCGAAAACCCGACTGAGAGGGATGGAGGAGTCCACTAGCTTCAGCAAATGCTGACAGCTGTGTATTTACAGCTTTCTCCGCGATTTTAGCGAAGTAGGGAAGGAGAGAGATGGGTCTGAGGTTATCCAATTTGTCAATGCTAATATTGGGTTTTTTCCTCAGAGGTAGGACAATCGCTTTTTTCCATGTGGTGGGGACTTGTCCTGTACTGAAAGAGAGAGCCAGGAGGTGGCTAATATGGGGTTCCAGGCTGGTGATGCTGCCATAGAGTCTTTTAGGGGTTGCTGGGTCACTCGGTGATCCAGATTTGATGCTTTTAGCTATACTGCATAGGGTTTCTTTGGACGGAACTATAAATGCTGAGAGGCATTTATCCTCCTGTATCTGTAAGTGGTTATCTGCCTGTTCCCTGCCGGCTCTGGCCTGGTCTGAGAAGCTAGCGTAAATTTTGTCCACTTTGTTAGCAAAGAACTCGGCTATTAGGTCGCACGATTTGGCTGATCCCGTCATGGGGGTGGCTAGTGAAGTGAGATCAGAGAGTTCCCTGTACACTAAGAACATTTCCTTCATGGAATTGTCAGCGTCTTTGATTCTAGTACAGAGGTAAGACTTCTTAGTTTTCCGAATGAGTGCGTGGTATATTTTGAGCCTGTTCTTGTACTCAATTCTATCTGCCTCATGGTAGTGTAACCGCCATATCCTCTCGTAATTTTTGCATTTAGCTTTTTGGTCTCGGAGTTCACCATTGAACCAAGGGGAGGATTTGGTTCGTCTTGCCGGGGCCTTATGAGTCCATGGTGCTGTATGGTCCAGCGCCTTTACGATCAGTTTATTAAGATTTAAGCAGGCAGATTCTATATCTTTGTCTTCAGGGGGAGCTTCGGGTGTTATCATTTTATTGAAGGCCTCTGTGGAGAATTTATCCCATTTCCTGCGTTTATTGGAGTAGGCGGGTTCCTTGTGTAGTCCATCATCTGGTACCGACACCCTAAAAGTTACAAGGAGGTGGTCGGACCATATGACTGGCGTGGGAGGGTCTATGGTTAAGGCATCCCAGTTAGCAAAGATGGGGTCTAGGAGATGTCCCTGACAGTGAGTTGGTTGTTCTGATTTGAGTAGCATCTGGATGCCAGCTAATTCCTGTTTAATTTCCTGGGCCTCGTTGTTCTTGAGGTCATCAAAATGATAATTTAAATCCCCTAACAGGAGAAGTCTTTCATGTTCTAGAGCCGAGAGCGTAAGGGTTTCCAACAGTTGGGTGGGGAAAGTGGCTGCGGGGCCAGGGGGGCGATATATAAGATATCCCCTAATGCAGTATCCTTGGTGAACTGAGATGGAGAAGAGGCCAGTTTCGCTTTTGTCAAGATCCCTTCCCTCTAGCGTGCAGGTCAAGTCCTGTTTATGAATTATAGCGATCGATTCCTCCCCCTTTTCCCTTAGGTCTATCTATTCTTTTGATGTCGTATCCTGGTGGGAGGGCCATCAGAATGTCAGGAGCCGAAGTGGCGTTTAGCCACGTTTTTGGCCTCCTGTTTTGGACCCTGTTTTGTTAGTTTTATGACTCTGGGCACTTTACTACTGCTAATCAGTGCTAAAGTGCATATGCTCTCCTTGTAAATTATGTTTATGGATTGGTAATTCCAAGATTGGCATATCTCATTTACTAGTAAGTCCCTAGTACAGTGCCCTGTGTGTACCCAAGGCCGCTAAATCAAATGCTGCTAGTGACCCTGCAGCACTGATTGTGCCACCCACATGAGCAGCCTGTGAATGTCACTCAGACCTGCCCATGCAGTGTCTGTGTGAAGTTTGTAAACTTCCATTTCAACCTGCCAAGAATACCCACTTGCCAGGCCCTAACCTTCCCATTTCTTACATGTGTGTCCAGGGCCGGACTGACTACCGGGCAGTTTGGAACGCTGCCGAGCTGGGGGCTGATTTCACTGCTTTGGGGGTTGATTTTGTTCATGGAGACTGAAGTAATCTGGTAGAAAGTAATTGATGTAGGAAGAAGTTTATTCCTGGCAAACAGCTTAAACATCCACAGAGCTCAGAAGTCTCTCTCTCAGTGTTCAACTCCCAGATACAGAATGTTCAGGCACAGAGAAAACATAACAATTCTAAATGAACTACTAACATAGAATACTACACACCTTCCCCCTAAAAAATTTTTTAAAAACACAATAAAAAATAAAAAAATAGATAATAAAAAAAAAATAATAATGAACAAAATCCCGCAATTTAACAGGAGTATGTTTGATACGAGAACTTTTTCTCAATTCAATCACATTGCTAGGTTCTACAATAACATTACCCACATGTATATCATTGTCATCAGATAAGCAAGGAACAGGATCTTGAGAAATGCTAGAACTCATAGAATTAGACGCTGCAGAATTATTTCCACAGCTTCATGTACAATTACTCAACAGTGCTACACGTCAAGTTTGGAATGCTGCCGAGCTGAGGGCTGATTTCACTGCTTTGGGGGCTGATTTTGTTCATGGAGACTGAAGTAATCTGGTAGACAGTAATTGATGTAGGAAAGAAGTTTATTCCTGGCAAACAGCTTAAACATCCACAGAGCTCAGAAGTCTCTCTCTCAGTGTTCAACTCCCAGATACAGAATGTTCAGGCACAGAGAAAACATATCAATCAACAAAAGGAGAGAAAGGGATTCGGGCACTCTTGGTCCCCAGTCAATAGCAAATAAACAAAGGAAGAGTGCCCGTCAGAAAAGCGTTCAGAATGATTATAGCACGTGAGATTGAGGCCAGTTGTAAGTGGTCGTATGGCAAGACCAATTTCAGGAAAAAATGCAAGATTTTTTCAGGAAACCCTCACTCACCCTAGTGGTGACATGCTTCATCATTGGGTCCACCGGGAGAGATCGAATACCTCCCCGGTGTGCTGCGACGTCAGAAGACTGCGGAGCAGGTTTTTTGTGAGGGTAGTGAGTGAAAAAAGTGGTGAATTCAAAAATGTCCAAAGTTGTACCAAAAAATCATTTATTGGCTGGTCAACCTGACATATTAAAAACTATGTGTGGGGAAAACTAACCAAATAAATTATACTGGTGTTTCCCTTTTAAAGGTCAACATGTTTCTGCCCATGTTATGTGTGAATTTACAGGGCTTTCTTCAGGACCAGTTTGCGAGTGTCACTTTGACAGGTCTGGGCGCTCTAAGGCCCACCCTGCCAAAGGCAGTGAAAGTTAAAATAGCACTATGTGTGAAAAAAGGTGCATTAAAAATACAAACTTGTAAGTCTGGGGTTTTACCTCTGTTACGAGGAACCTAGAAGTTTGTACACAAATGAACCACGCCCCATAGAACTCAGGAGGGGGGTGGGAGCGACAATGTCACACCGCCCGCAGCGCTCTGCACCCTCTCGGTACCTAGGTACTGAGAGGGTGCAGAGCGTTGCGGGCGGTGTGCCATTGTCGCTCCCACCCCCCTAGGTACCGAGAGGGTTCAGGGACCGCTCGGTGGTGTTTTGGTCTGATAATATGACTGTGGTTGGGTGCATTAACCAGCAGGCAGCCCGCTGGAAGTGGATCTTGAGATTATTGAAAGAAATCGTATTACGTTGCATGAGATTGAATGTACAGTTCAGGGCAAAACATGTGCCAGGCGTACGGAATTATGCAGCTGATGCACTCTCTCGTTCACACATGCAGGCTTTCAGGGGCTATTCACCCACAGCGGACCTAGTGGCGGCACCGTTCCCAGAAGCCATATGGCTAATCGGTGCCCCGGATTACAAGACCTCGTGGCAGCCAGCTTAGCGCCCAGAACAAGGAAGGCATACGAAGGAGCGTTTCGTTCCTACTGCACATTTTTGGGTCCATCAGGGAAACAGAGCTGGGGTCAGGAGGACTCCTTCCTGGGGTTCCTGGTTGCGCTGCACAGAGGAGGCCGATCAGCGGCAACGGCCAATAGACATAGGGCGGCCATTTCGTTCATGGCACAGGTGCATGGCATAAGAGACCCGACGGATTCCTTTTTGGTTAGGAAGGCACTCCGCGGCTGGCAACGCCTCGAGGGTCGCAAGCAGGATACGAGGCGCCCGATTGGTTTAGACAGATTGTCTCTACTTTTAGCAAAGCTAGATGAGACATGCTCCTCCCTTTAGGAAGCAGTTCTGTTCCAGGCAGCTTTCGCCTTGGCATTCCATGGGGCTATGCGGGTGAGCGAACTGGCTGCAAGGAACAAGAAGGATATAGAGGGAGGCCTGGGCAGGGACCACATCCAAATAAGGGGTGATTCGATGGTAATCTCGATAGCCAGGTCCAAGACTGACCAGGGAGCTATGGGTGATAGTGTTATCATCCAGCGCGCAAGGGTCCCCCACTTGTCCGATAAAATGCGTAGAGGAATACTTGGCATTGAGGACGGCTACATGGGGGGGGGGCTTGCTGAGGCACAAGGATGGCACCCCACTGACGAGATTTCAGTTTCAGAGGGTGCTAGCACTGTCAATCGCTGCCGCGGGCATGGACCCGTGCGATTTTGGGATTAATTCATTTAGGATAGGGGCTGCTACTGAGGCTACAGCCCGGGGTCAGAGTGCGGAGGAAGTAAAGCAGCTGGGCCGTTGGTCCTCGAATTGCTTCAAAAGGTATGTGCGATTGAACATGTTGTAAAGATCAATTGACATGCACTCACGCTTCTTGTCTTTTGTTTGAATTACAGTTTCGCGAGCCTGTCACGCGGGGCGGAATTGGAAGTCGACCCAGCATCAGGAGACCAGCGGTCGAGGATCACCGACTGGAGAGAGAGTGGCATGGGTCGTGGGCCACTCATATGTGAGGCGCGTCGGGGACGTATTCAAGGCAGGTGACGCGACTCACGCATCTGGGGAATACGGGTACAGAGTGACCTTCCATGGGAAAGGCGGGCTCTGTTTTGACCAATTTCAATCGTTCTTTGAGGGTCTTTTAGGGCGGCAAAGGTCACCGCCATCTGTAGTCATAGTACACCTGGGAGGCAATGACTTAGTGAAGCTGGGAAGACGAGTGTTATTAGAACACATCCTGTCGGAAGTTAGCTGGTTGGCTAAGAAACTCCCGGGGTGCATGATTGCCTGGTCCCACATGATCCCCAGGAAGAGTTGGCGGGGGGCATTTCAGTGTCAGCGTTGAACCACTCTCTGAAAAGGGTTAACAATAAGATAGGGAAATTGTTTCGCTCAACGCAGTTGCATAGCATTCCTCACGGGTGTATTCGGGGTGATCACATGTATCTGAATGATGGGGTTCACCTGTCCAGGGAGGGAAATGATTTACTCATAGGAGACTTCATAGCAGGGCTAAGGGGTTTGAGGAAGCATGACCTTTAGGAGGAATGGGGGGGCCGGATAGTCGGTCAACTATCCGGCCTGTGGCGGTAAAGTCATGATCGGTGAGCAGTTATTTTAAGGTCCCTAGAGGGGGGCGCCACCCAGAATGGATGGGAGCGCCTGGGGGGAGGCGGCCATTGGCCCCTTCCACGGGGAGGCGGCACCCACTAAAGATGGGTCGCCTAGGGGGAGACGGCCATAGGCCCCTCCCAGGGGGGAGGCGGCTAGATGCCCCTCCTATGAATTTCCCGGGGGCCGGATATCCGCGACGGCGGATAGAGAGTGTGGGGATGGGGGGGAGTCCACGCTGGCCTTCCTACAGATACCTCACACGGGAACTCGGACGACCTTTAAGATGGCGTCGAGTGAAAAAGGGGGCCCCCACAACAAGGGAAGCTACAGGTGGCAATGAGGGTAAAGTCCTCTGCGCATGCGCCACTCACACCGTGAGGGCGGGGTTTTGGTAGTAGGGATCTGACACCGGTTAAGACCTTGCCGTTGGCCCTTAATGCTAGGATGTACAATTTTAATTTTGAATGTATGCATTTTCAGGATGCTAGACTCGGCTAGGAAACCTTTGTATTAGAGATCTGTTAGGGTTAGCCAAAGAACATGTCTTCATCGAAATGTAATAAATGTAAAATTGTACATAATTCATAAAACTTTTATTTAATGTTTTAAATTTTGTTTCATATTTTAATAAATACGGCCGGGGGGGTAACTCCCCCCGCCTTCCAAAAGTTCAAACCTGTGTCTGTCTACTCCCATTGGGAATTGGTGTTGGGAGGGGGTGGGGGGCATCCCGGCCATATGAGCAGCCACAGGTGCAATCAACACACAAATCCAAGAAATTAAATACCTTTTGAGAATAGTGAACAATGTTTGCCAAAAATGAAGAAAAATTTAAAAAATCTTCTTGTAGAGTTCTTTTTCTTTGTAAATCCCAAATTGTCGCCAAAATTGTGAAGTAATCTGGTAGACAGTAATTGATGTAGGAAAGAAGTTTATTCCTGGCAAACAGCTTAAACATCCACAGAGCTCAGAAGTCTCTCTCTCAGTGTTCAACTCCCAGATACAGAATGTTCAGGCACAGAGGAAACATAACAATTCTAAATGAACTACTAACATAGAATACTATAGAGACCTGCGTGTGCTTCGAAATAATTAAAGCAAAACAAATTTTGTTTAGCACACACAGGTCTCCATGAACGAAATCAGCCCCCAGCTCTGCTGCATTAAAAATTGCCCGGTAGCCAGTCCGGCCCTGTGTGAGTCACCCCTAAGGTAGGTCCAAGGTACCCCTGTGGGCAGGGTGCATTGTATGTGAAAGGTAGAATATGCCCTGATGTGTGTGACATGTCCTGATAGTGAACTACTGCTTATTTTATTTTTCCCTATTGAAAGGCTACCTGTCCCTTAGAACAGAATGAGAGTTTATTTATAACATCTTATAAATATAACATCCCTTTGGGACAAGATAGACAGATGGAGTTTAGTATGCCTGATCTCCGAATATAAAAATGCGTCTTTTAGTAATGATGATTTTTATATTGTGTACTAAAAAATAAAAATTTTATAAAGTGGATATTGTTTTGCTTAGCAATCCTGTGTGCCTCTGCTGGTTTGTGGATTGACTGTGGGGCTGGGGATGTGCATTCTCTCAGACAGCCACGGGGTTGTTGTGTGCCCCTGCCTTTCCTGGATGAGTCAGGGCTTGGCTGCATAGACCTGGGCTGCATTTAGAGTAGGGGGAGGAGATTTATTTCACACCTGAATGGGCCTTGTCTGCCTGGGCCAATGCTATCTCCACCTCCTGCCGGGCAGCTGCACCAGAGAGGACATAACTGGTTTTGGCTAGGCAAAGTTTTTCTCTACCACCAGAGAACAAAGGAATTTGTGCTATAAAAAGTGGGGCTTAGACCCCAGAATTTTAGATTACTGCTTAACTAAGGAAGCGGCCAGAAAGAAGAACCGGGAAAGCTGGAGGAGTACTGCCCCTGTGATAAGTGCTGTTGGGGTTGGCCTGCAGTGGTTGCTTCTGTCTTGTACAGGGAAAGGACTGGACTGTGCCTTCATTATCCTGCTTTTAAAGTTTTCTCCAAGGGCCTGAACGAGAGCTTGCCTCCTGTTGAATATCTCAGGGATAGAAAAAACTTCAGAGATTACTTTTGGGATTGAAGAGGAACTTTGCCAGGGTGAAGAGCTGGAGTAACTGAGTAGAAGTACTGCCCCTTTGCTGTGCACTGTCTGGGGTTGGCCTGATGTGGCTGTTTCTGCCAATGAAAGCATAAGGAGTTTGCTGTGCGCTGTGTTCCCTGCTTGAGGAAGATTACCAAGTGCTTGAAGGAGAGCTTGCTGTCAAGTTACAACGTTGTCTCCTACCATATCTTGATTGTAACAACGTAGTTAAATTTCGCAGGGACGCAAGTGACCAACTTCCTAAATTACTAACTTAAAACTTGTGATTATAACTTACTACAAGTGACTAAATTAGGAATAAGGGAGGAGGGCCAGATACTGGATGTGGGATTGTTGATGTTGACCTGCGAAACAACAAGTGAAGGTGAGTCGGGATTTCAGGCAAACCTTATGTTGTGCATTATTATTCATGCATAAAAGATTGCTGAAAGATAAAACAGACAAATTACTCCTCTCTTCCTAAAAGCTTGTATTCTCTTTTATCACCTCTTAACCATTAAAACTAACTTAATTATGACGCAGCTTGTCTGTAATTTTGTGATGTTGCCTGATGGTTGAAAAGAGAAATAAACAAATTCTTCTACAAAATTCTAAACATACATTGCATTGATAAAATGCTTGAAATCCTTATGATAAATATAGAAAACTTCCATTCAAAGACCTTTTCTATTTACAAAGTCTTTCTAAAGTCCATTTGTTTTGCTTTACTATGTTTTTCCATAAATGAGCAATAACACTTGTCCTTCTTTAATTATGGAAGTTCCAAAAATTGTTTTAGATGTCTTGACCATTCTTGCGAAGGGCGCCTGAAATGTTAAAAATTACTCATCTTCTTTCTTTGCTTCTTTTTTCAGGTCCTGTTGTCGTGAGATGAGAAACACCACAAAGGCCGAAGGTCTGGAGTAACCCGAGATTGCTCAAGTTTCAATCAGGTAAGTTTGGAGATTTTCTACTCCACTTCAACTCAGGATACAAACGGAAGGCAAAGCGCCTTCCAGAAGGATGGGTGCGGTTTTTATAGCAGGCCGCACCCTAATGCGCTCACACGCACCATCAAGTTTACGGGCGGTGCGTGCATTAGGCATTTCTCCAAAGGATTTTATAGATCAGTACGAGCCTTTCAATGGGCAGATCTTCAAGAAAGCGTTTCTGTCTCTAATAATGCCACACATTTATTTAAAACAAACCTTCATGAATACATGCAAATGTTTACCAGGCACAAAAAGTATCCCCTAAACACACTGACTAAAGGAAGTGCTGGTACACTGGAAAGGGGTGGGGTTTTCCCTAACAAATAACGCTGGTTCTCTCGCCATGTGTGCTTGCGCCATGTGCATCATGTGTGCTTGCGCCATGTGTGCATCATCATGACACTTGCCTCCTGTTCTGAAATCTCAGGGACACAAAGACTTCACTGCACTCCCCCCTGAACTCCTTTGCTGGGAGTTCTGACCTGCCAAGAGGTGACTGGCAGAGCTCTGGGCCTCTTTGGGTTGCTCCTGGGGCCGGTAACTGCAAAAGACTGGAGAACTGTGAAAATCGACACATTACCTGGTTCCGATTAGTCGCAGCGGTGCGAGAAGAATTTCTGACGCATTGCAACAGATGAAAAATCGACATAGCGCTGGCCCACAGCTGAAGTCTTTGCCGTGCAACGAGTCCTGTGCACCGATTTCTGACATCTGAGATCACCGCACCCACTCTGACACAGGCTCTGCTGTGTATAAACCGATGCATCGCTGGGACACAGCTAGAATCATCGCAGAGCATCCTGGATCTTCGCGCATCGCACTGTCCCGGATCTTCACACATTACATCGAGGCACCTGGTCTGTTACACAGCTGGGGGATGCAGTAATGAATCAACGCATCAACTCCCCACGTTGGAAGAAACCAATGCATCACCTCCTCTCCGGTAAGGAACCGATGCATCATCTTCCCTGCGCAGCAGTAAGGAACCAACGCATCACCTCTCCCGGAGCAAGGAACCAACATGTCACCTTCCCTGTGTGTAAGGAACCAATGCATCAACTCCCCTGCGACCCTTTTTGCTTATGGTTTTGATGCAACCAAGTTACTTTGTGTGGAAAGTGTTACATCTGCAATTTGCTTTGAACAGAACTGTTTCTACCCTTTTAAAGCCATATTTTTATTACAGTATGGTGGATTTTTGTTGTTTTGGTATTGTTTGGTTTAGATAAACATTACTTATTTTTCAAAACTGGTGTGGTGTGCATTTGTAGTGTTTTTACTGTATTGTTGTACATATGCACAAATGCTTTGGACACTGCCTCTGAGATAAGCTTGTCTGCTTGTGCCAAGCTACCAAGAGGGTGAGCAGGGGTTATTTTGGAAGTGTATCCCCCTTACCCTGAACAGGAAGAACAGTCCCTACTTGGAGAAAGGTGCAAACCATTGCCAACTAGAGACCCCCATTTTTAACACTCTGCTAACCTGATGTCAGGCAAGGTGACTTTTTATCCAAATATTTCTAGTGGGAGAACTGTATGAAGTACGTTTAGGGGTTTCTGAAATGTTGTGGTGTCCTAAGATATTGGTATATGTTTTTTGCTCCCATAACGTCATAGGAGTTTTCTCATCCATGGTGTGTAGGGTTCATTGTTTTTTTTTAACTGTCCCTCCCCACCTGGCAGTGATGGACAGCAAAAAAAAGGCATCCAATTGTTCTCACTAAATTGGCCAGGGGGTTGGATGGCTAACCTCAGATGGCCCATACTCTGTTGGACTGTAAGAGGAGTACATTAGCAATGGAGCTGGGGTAGTCTACGACGTCGCCATGCTTAAGGTCCATCCTACCACCCCATTGCAACAGAATGCCCTCTGTGCCAAACTTCAAATCAGCCTTTTAGTAACATTGAATAGACTTCTCAGTGTTGACCTCACTATACATAAAGTGAATACGAATAAATTGAAATAAATTTGAACAAACTGCTTTGTTTCATATAGGTACCCTAATATAGGCCTCAGTAACATCATACCCCTCCACTTACATTACATCCCCTACACTACAAAGTAACAAGCCTTTAAAGATTGAACTTTTACCTAGTTCTAGTCCTGGGGGCCGACAGAGGGTTTTTACCAAACAATAGAGTCCTATAACTCTATCAATAGACTCACACAGTATGAATGAATATTCATAAGGGTTCTTGGAAACCAGGCTGGGGCTACACCACCTTCCTCCCCATATCTACAAACACAGTTCATCCCTTAGGTCATCCTCAAATCCAAATATGGCTAATACAAGAAACAAGGGACCAAGGAACCCTAGATACTTTCTGTATAAATAAAAATACTTCTTGCTAGTTGTAAAAAGGGGTTCAAAGACAACCAGTAACCAAAGACCCTTTTACGTTGCCCGGCGGTGTCGCCTCTATGACCCACCAATATTAATCAACGAAGAAGCAGGCGCTGGAGACTGGAAGGCAGGAAACTAGGATTTTATTCTCTCCGGAGGAGAACACATCAGTTCAGACAGCAAGTATCATCACGAGGTGCTCTAACCACATTTCTGAGGCCTGGCCTCTTATACTAGGGTTTATGACCTTTATTGCACGTAGCACATTCTCGCCACATTTTGATATTTGAAAGAACATCCTCGGAATCTCCCCTACAGGCCCGTTCCCACATACATTTACAGTTGAATTCCCCACCCCGGTCACAACAGGTGATGATTGTCACGCAGCAGGGCATTCCGCCGATTCACGGAATGCATGGGGTTGATCGGATCTCATAGGGTGGAGGCTTTGATCGGCTCGAGGGTCTTTTGATGGGGAGGGGAAGCTTCCTACTGTACGGGGTAATAAACAGTATCCGCAGGGCCAGGTGGTGGCCTGGGAATAAGGAAGACAAACGGGGACGCAGGAAAAGGGGGTTTGCATCAAAAGGATCTGAGACCATGAAAGGAATGAAGGGAGGTGTCGCGCTGGGAACAGGATGGGATTCTGTGGCGGAGCTGCGCTGAAGAGGGGTTTATGACCCAAGGCATGAGAGAGCGGGGGTTGTCAACGTGCGGGGGATGTTTGCGAGGTTAGGAGAGAGAGAGAGAGAGATGCGCTGGCTATCAGCGAGGGGCAGGGAGGCCATGGTGTTTAAAATGGCTGCTGCTTACGCGCAAGGCATGTGAGAGTGGGAATGACCGGTGCGTGGGGGTCTTTCGTGAGGGTGATTCTGATCGTAACGGCTAAAATATGGCGGATGTGCATGACGAAAAGTGTGGCATCGGAAAAAGGCAAGATGGCGTAGATAATGTTCACTAAACTATATTAATTTTCCACAGTCCTCCCTTTAACATTTCCAAGACATCTTGCTGGCCTATTTCCTATCTATACCTATTGCAGCGGTCGTAAGTAAAGGAGAGGGGACTTAGGCAAATGAACTGTACATAAACATCACATTGAATAATCTCATCATCTAGTAGGCGGGTTCATCGTTAAGTTGGTTGCAGAAAAAGTCATAGTATTGCAATATCAGACTAGAATTATGTAGCGAGGGCGTTGGGTACAGATCATAGATACTTATAGTCATTTGGGATAGGAACTGGTAAGTTATCATATAAGTAAGTCCTTTTTGTACTCGGCGAGAGCATAGTCAGTCCAATGGTGGTTGGGAGAGAAATGAGATATAATAAAAATAAAAATCAGAGTTCACAGTGTCTTCGTCGTCTTCTGTTGGCACTGTTAAGCACCCGGATTACAATTCGTTCTGTCAACAGGAATGTTCATGTGGATTGAGCCGTTGGAGGTCTGCGGGCAGGGGTACACTTTGTTTTGTTTTGGAGCAGGTGCATTTTCTTCCGTGACCCAGAGTATAGTTATTAGGAGGCAGAGGAAGGATTGTGATGAAAAGTGCGACAGTCTTTGAGTTGTGGGGTCTGTTTGTTTCTTGAGTCTCTGTGGTGGGTATTTCCTGTTGCTTCCATCATCATCGAGGCGTTCAGCAGTGGGTAGAACCACATACTTCGTTCATCTTCTCTTTAGGGACGACCCTTGGTGGAGTTCTAGGTCACCGTTCTGAGATTAACATAGTTTGTGGTCTACTTAGTCGGAGCTCCCTCCCTTTTGACGCAGGGAATACCCTTCTCTGGATAGCTCAGCAGGATTTTGGTGGAACTTGGAAGTTCAGGTGGAAAGGTGTGTGTGTGAACAGTCCTTATGGTAGGTCGGAGGAGGAGGGGATGGAGCAGGGCCAAGTTGGGAATAGATCAGGGGGACGGAGAATTTGAGACAGGCGGGTCCATAACCAGGTTCAGAGAGCGGGGACTTTTTGGCACACGTTGATCATAGAGCAGGGGCTTCAGGTCAGCCCTTTCCTTAGCTTTGTCTGACACAGTGCCTCATCCTGCGACTCCTTACTGCTGTGGTCTCGCCTTGGCCTCCGTCGCTGAGGTTCCACGATCCGCAGTCAGGCCGCGTGCTCCCACATCCGGTCTCTTTCTCCTCCGACAGTGGTACCCTTAAATGAGTTCGAAAAGACAGTCTTTAGAGATTTTGCAGAAGAAGGTAATTACGTAAACCTATTTCTCTCCCAACACCAAGCAACTGGGGTAAACATCCGCTACATTGAGATTTGCAGCCAACATATAAACAATTGATGATGGATTAGCTGGATTTTCTACAACTTCCCTTTGTGGCTAATTCTTTGGTGTTTTTGTTGGTTATTACATTCATTTGTCGTGGTACCAGGTCTGGTACCCATTCATTGCATTCGTCTATTACAGTAGATGTCAGTTCTTCTGGTAGAGACCCATTTCCCTAGTACGAGTCTTGCAAGGCTAGGCCGGTCTTCAGGGCTTTGTTACCTTACAAAAAAGTGCAACGTGCTATTCACCATAGTCTGATAGGCATCCTTCTGAGGGATGAACATAGGCTAAACGACTCTCCATTACATCAAAACATCCTATTTTCAACAAGGTTTACTGCAACAAGTTCTTTCGGTTTTCGATCTAATTTTAACTTTGCACACATCTTTCTAACTTTCTATATAAATTCTCGCAACTTGGTCACTACAAAGAAACTCGGGGGGGGGGGGCTTGTGATCATTATTAAACTTATCCTTGGGGCGGGTGGGATCTTATGGGAAACGATAGGAACACGGCGAATTGGAGCAAGGGGCGTTTTTCAGATTCACATTCAGGGCAGCTGATACCAAACTGGGGGCATTTTGGGAAGACGGGGGTGTCTCGATTATTTCTTACTGCTTGGGGTATGGAGACAATTTGGAATGGGAAGGTCGCATTACTACAGACACATTTTTATCATAGAAGCCACTGACAAATAGCTCCCTGACAGTGGGTCAAATTCAGGGAACCGTAGTCGTCTTACCTGTCCCTTTTCTTTTGGCCAATTTAAATTTCATCCATATTTAGCAGAAAAGGAGAGGTAGTAACGTGGCATCGATACAGTTTTATTTAGGACGAATTTGTGCAAATACTTGTGGTATTTGGGGCCAATCAGGAGGTGCACCAGGTTCGCCAATTAGGTGCCAGTCGCTAGGAAGAGGGAAAGTGTGGAGGGGTGAAAGAGAGAGAGAGAGAGAGAGAGAGAGAGAGAGAGAGAGAGAGAGAGAGAGAGAGAGAGAGAGAGGGAAAGAGAGAGGGAGAAAGAGAGAGAGAGTAACAATAGGCCAGACAGTACACGTGTGACATGGAGAATGACCGTGTATTGTTTGGGCTATTCAGTGCGTTACCCAACGTTAGTCGTTTCGGGTCTGTGTTAGGATGTAGAAAGCATGCAGTTTTGGGACGGAGGGGCATTAGGTCAGGTACAAAAAAGGTCGCGCATTGGGTAGGGCGTCTTTTTGTGTCGTCTTGCAGCGTTAGTCCGTTTTCATGCATCGGACGTGACGCGGCTCCAGATCCCTTATGATGCCCTAATCGGGACTCCAATGTAACCTGCAGAGGGAAAAAAGGGGGGAAAAGGAAGGGGGAACAACATTCGAGCACATCAAATGTACGGGCAAGAAAGTCCTTTACTTACCACATACTCGTACTTATCTCCTCGGGATATAATCCTTAGGGTCTTGGTTCCTGAAGTCAAGGGGGCGGGCAGTGTGATAGGTGGTTCATGGGGGGTTCGAGGGTGGCACTATGGATCGTGTGTAGGGAAACGCCAAAAAAGGAATCAGAGGTGCCTAGCGAGAGGTACCTGGTTTTGGAGATGTATCTGGTCATCAGGATCCTTAAATCATTCCCAAAGCTGTGATGTTCTAAGGCATATCAGTTCTTCGGTCAACCCTGTCCCTTAGTATTTTCGACCACCATACCTTTATAACATTTTAACAATCATACCGCATTACTTTACCCATTCTCAGAAGTCGAGGTCCTTCTTCATACGTTAGTTCACACATCTTAGTTGCATATTTTGGAGGCAGCGTATCATACCTTTTGATTCGATCATCAATTCAGGGCCGAACAACCATTTTCCAGATAACCTTAAAAAAAGAGCAGAACGATTGCGCACAGAGAAAACCCTCCCACCAATTCCCACATTCACAAAAGCATGTGATGCCTCTTCATAGTTTGGAAAACCTTTATTTGCATAATCGTTCAGTACGTAAAATGTGAGAGTGCAATCATATTCTGGTCGGACATGTCGACGATGGAAGCACATACAGTAGGGAGGTTATTTCGCGGCACAAGAACATGTTAAAAAGGCCCAATTAATTATTTGCAAGTAACTAAAAACGTTTCATTGCGTGATGAGGGATCAGGGGCATTTCAGTCCATAAATGGAAACACAGTCAAGCTCATTGTAATCACATTTCCTAGATGTATACCATGGGTGTGCATCATAAGCGACGTTATGTACCAGTTACAATAAATATCAAAATAAATCGTTCATTGAAATCAACATTTTTACGGGACCCCTTTCATATGTTCGTCAAGCGAACCCTCCTCCCTTTTTCATCAAGTGCGCAAAGGTTCGTATATAAATCTTAGTACATCAAGTTTCATTAGCTAAGGAACACCACGAGGCATCCGTTAGTTCCTATTGATACCGGCGCCATTTTGGGCGAGGCCGGTTTAGTCCGGAAGTAGCATCAGGGGCAAAAAATGTCTCCGACGATTTGGCGGTTGGACCAGGGTCCCTTTCGGCAGTTCAAAAAACTGTGCTAACAGAGGGGCTGGTGGTGTGGGCCGTCAATCAAGAGAGGGAGGGGGATAGAGTCTTTCTTACCGGGTCATGTTGATGTTCAGCCGGAACTTACTCGAGTTCGTTAGCCCATAATGTTCCTGGGTGGTTCAGACGGAAGCTGATGCAGACACGAGAGCACCGCCATCTTGTTGCTGTGCCGCGGTTATTTCATTAGTGATCAATGCAGCTGTTCCCCACTGGAAGCCTGAAGGGGCTGAGGGCTCTTGGGACTTTGGTAGAATCTTCAAAGTCGAGGGGATGGTTGTCGATGGTGGGGGCTTACGCCCAGGTGGGCAAGCGCCCGAGTTGCAATTTCGGACAAAGTTACTCCAGAGGCCTAGACCCGCCTTCCGAGGGCCCAGACGCCATTTTGAGATCCTGCGGCAGCCGCCCTCCGTCGTATCTTTCAGGAGTGGAAGAAACTTCTTGTGGCGAAAATGACAGAGCATCATGCTGCTGGAGCAGGACATTTTGGTTCGGGGCGCCAGGATGCAGCAGTGGAGCCTTCATCTGGGGAGGTGAGGGAGGCTCGTCCGTGCCGCCTCCCTCTCCCGGCGCATCCTACGCCGTCCCTTTGAATCAGGGGTGCACATGATGACCACCCTACACCCCTGATTCCGACTCTTGGGGGATCATTGGACGTCCGGTGTTATTCAGGTATGCCCGTCGGACATTGTATGTCCTGTGCTGCGAAAATATACCAACCGGACATTGTAATGTTCTGGGCAGCGCAGGTATATGGCCGTCGTCCGGCTGGAGGACATCGGCGCCGGACCAGGGCAGGGAGGCCTCCTACCTGCGGAGGCGGGAGAGGGCTCGTCCGTGTCGCCTCTCCCTCCCCGCCCACCCTGCATCCGTTCGATGGAGGAATTCGTGATGGCCGGACCAGGAGATACGAGGGAGGGGGCCATTTGCATCCGCCCCCTCCCTACTCGCGGCCCGGGGGACGCCATCCCTGGAAGGGCAGTATGGGGAGACCATTTCATTGCCTGCTTTGTGGAGCCTCCGGTACCTTCCCGCCGGTGATCTCCTTTGGTCCATGGCTGCTGGCAGGCCCCGCCCCACACGTGCTATGTGTTTCAGGTGGGCGGGACCATCGAACTGTTACATTTCGAGGACTTCCGGAGTGAGCATAATATGTTTTGTATTTTTCCTATTAGTACAGTTTGTTTTAGAGTGAGTTCTACTAGTTATTCTATTTACCGTTGGTTGTGTGTTTTCTTTACCGTAATTAAATCCTAAGTTATATAATAGACGTTTTTGGCTTCCTTGAGTCCTTTCTCTAACGGGGGTTGTTTACACTGGCCTGTAATTGTGTTTGTTTTTCAGAGTGGGGGGGAGCAACAGAGAGCAATCAGTCCCAGAACTCTAACATGTCGTTAAAATTGGTCTGACGAAACCTATGCCATTGAGCATAATCAAATAGGGTGGTCCTATCTGTTCCGTCTGCACTAGTCTGATTGGTTTTTATCTCGCGCCTTTTCCCTTTCTGCCGGCCTGTTCTTTCTGTCGACCCTTCGTTCTTACCTATGCTCTGTAGAGTCGGGCATTGGGCTTTCCAGTGCCCGAGGCGTCTACAGAAAGCACATTGGTTTTGTTTTAAATCTGTTCGTCCTGTGCATAGTGTCGGGGGATTACTTTCGGGTCGTCGCGTCCCGGGTTTGTCCTGTCGACACATCCCTTTATACCGTTCCCTTTTCATGTCTACTCCTCGGAGCTGTGCCATCGCTGGCCCTTCCATTTGCCTACTAGACGTTTGGAGGGTCGTCCGCCGTGTCCCTTCACCTTTTCTGGATTCGTCGCTTTCCCTTCGTCGTGTGGCTTCTTTGCGCCACATACCGAGACTATCGAGCATAATAGGTGTTGTTTCATTCCTACGAAGGGCTATTTCTACCGTTTCTATTTTGTCAAGATCGAAGGATCCTCTCAGTGGCCACTGACTTTCTCGATCCCTTTTCGTATATTTATGCCACAGCTCACTATAGGCTATAGCGATCAATCCATGCTTCATGAACATGTCCTTATTAGGGGTGCCTTCCAGCGGAGCCGGATGGTTCACCTCTAATAAGCGGTCCGGGCTAAACAGGCTACTAACCAGGGGGGAGAAGACAGGCATGACGGATCACAATGGGATAATAGTCAGCACTACCTATCTTATCACTGCTTGCAAAGACTAGACAGAATATTTCTATTCTACGTTGTTTGCAGGTAGTGAATACCTCATGAACCAATCTTGAGCAATCAATGTTAGGTCAAAAATAAAAAATCAATATGGTCAATGGGGAGAATAAGTAGGCTCGCAAAGGTCCGCGTCACCTACCCTTTCACTATCTGCAAAGAGGGGACCTAATCTTCCCTGTTTGCAGACAGAGAATCTCCAGAAAACAATCTATAACAGTTAATCAATGGGGGAGGGGCAATTGTTCAGTGGGGGAGAAAGATAGGTCCAACGGATGCGTACCTATCCTTCGCGGTTTATAAAGGGAGAGCCTGTTGTTTCTCCGTTTGCAGACAGCGAATCTCCAAATAAATTAACAAAAAGTAATACTAGTATTTTCTCATCAATTATCAATCACTTTCAATTATCAATCACTTTCGCAATTCGTCGTGTTTACACGACCTTACCCGGACCGCATGGACAGTTTCTTGTCTTCCGAATCCAGCGCCCGATCGTCCTCTTCTCTTCGTAATCCACGCGGCACTCCTGATGGTTCCCAGTCAGGACCGCAGATCACTCGAGAGAGGTCTGTTCGGAACCAGTGAAGTTCGGATGATCGGCTGTCAGACGAGGGTCTATCGGACAGGGTACCTTCCGATCGTTGCAGTCGTTCACTCTGTCGTCAGGACCTCTCCCACTGGATCCACGAGTCACTGATGGGCCCCACGTTTGGGACGCCAATTGTAAAAAGGGGTTCAAAGACAACCAGTAACCAAAGACCCTTTTATGTTGCCCGGCGGTGTCGCCTCTATGACCCACCAATATTAATCAACGAAGAAGCAGGCGCTGGAGACTGGAAGGCAGGAAACTAGGATTTTATTCTCTCCGGAGGAGAACACATCAGTTCAGACAGCAAGTATCATCACGAGGTGCTCTAACCACATTTCTGAGGCCTGGCCTCTTATACTAGGGTTTATGACCTTTATTGCACGTAACACATTCTCGCCACATTTTAATATTTGAAAGAACATCCTCGGAATCTCCCCTACAGGCCCGTTCCCACATACATTTACAGTTGAATTCCCCACCCCGGTCACAACAGGTGATGATTGTCACGCAGCAGGGCATTCCGCCGATTCACGGAATGCATGGGGTTGATCGGATCTCATAGGGTGGAGGCTTTGATCGGCTCGAGGGTCTTTTGATGGGGAGGGGAAGCTTCCTACTGTACGGGGTAATAAACAGTATCCGCAGGGCCAGGTGGTGGCCTGGGAATAAGGAAGACAAACGGGGACGCAGGAAAAGGGGGTTTGCATCAAAAGGATCTGAGACCATGAAAGGAATGAAGGGAGGTGTCGCGCTGGGAACAGGATGGGATTCTGTGGCGGAGCTGCGCTGAAGAGGGGTTTATGACCCAAGGCATGAGAGAGCGGGGGTTGTCAACGTGCGGGGGATGTTTGCGAGGTTAGGAGAGAGAGAGAGAGAGATGCGCTGGCTATCAGCGAGGGGCAGGGAGGCCATGGTGTTTAAAATGGCTGCTGCTTACGCGCAAGGCATGTGAGAGTGGGAATGACCGGTGCGTGGGGGTCTTTCGTGAGGGTGATTCTGATCGTAACGGCTAAAATATGGCGGATGTGCATGACGAAAAGTGTGGCATCGGAAAAAGGCAAGATGGCGTAGATAATGTTCACTAAACTATATTAATTTTCCACATAGTGATGGAGGGAACTGAGACTTCCAGGCCGACACACTGACCTGCATGCAGGCGCTCCAGCTGACAGTGGTCTGAACATCCCTCGCTGGGTGTTCAACTCAAGACCAAGAAGGGCTCCTACATTCTCACACTTCAGGTAATGGGGTTCGACTAAAACTTGGAGGGATTGCTGGCTTTACACCTACTCACATGCTAGATACCCTTAGGTACATCTAGACAGACATTATAGGAGTATGTGCACTTTTATCATGCATTTTATATTCATGTATTCATTCATGATTATTGCAAGATGGTAGCGCTGTACTATCCTTTTATATTTACTGTACTGCTAATCATATGCTAATCTCTGCTACTGTCAAATGGTTGTTGCAGCTCATATATTTTACACGAGAATAACAACTGTTCAATAAATCCTCATTGAAACATCCAGACTGATTATTCTGTGTATCTCTGAGAAAAACGAAGTGAGCACGAGAGACTGAGCGAAAAGTAGTACATTGTTTCCACGATCTTGAGGGATCAGGGTTGTCATGTTCTGAAGTTGCCAAAAACTATTTTTCCTCCCCGATAAGAGGAGACACTAGTGGCACTGTGATGTAGCTAATGCACACAGGCTAACATTCTCAGTGGGGGTGCTCGGAACCAGTCTGCCAGCAAACCCACAGTTTATGTTATCCGAACGCGCAGGTCCTGTATGGGTAATATAGGAACTACACGACAAAGCTATTCAAGAAAAACTGACAGTCTAAGGAATTCCAGTCAGATCTAAACAGTACTTAGTTTGTAAATGAAAGCATGCTAGTGACCGAAGCTCCAGCTCAGAAGTCAGTCTCTTTAATCCACTACCAGGCACTCCCTGAACCTATATCTGACTCAGGGAGTCTTTCTCCCTTCAAGGAATTTGTTCATTCTTTGTAGTCCTGCGTCTTTCCAATTTGTGTGTTCTTCCCATTTTGTCTTGCGCTATATCTGATGCAGAAAAATAAGTGCCAGTCCCGAAAAATAAGTGCTAGGGCATATTTACAAGACCTCAGCTCCACAGGAGCATCACTTATTTGATGCTCCGGTGGCGCAGGGCCATTTTCAATATTTACATGGTGGTGCTAAGCCACTTTGAGTGGCTTTACGCAACCTTGTAAATATGCCCCTTTTTGCCCCAGTCCACTGCTGCAAATGGGCTTGCAATGGGTGTTGCTGTGGGCTTTTCGCTGCAAGACCCATTGCTTTTTGACGCGGCCCCAGATTTAGAAGGCTAAGACAATGCCAAAAAATAAAGCCATGGAATACTAGGTGTTAGAATGACACAATGAGGAGAAATTATGTCTGCTCTTTCAATGTGTGCTGTTTTCTGCAGCACACACAGGAGTTGCAAAGCACTGTTATTGATTGTTTCTGTGCAGGAAGGTGTTCCTTTCTGCACATAAACAATCGCCCCTGCAGCGCAGGCACCCTTGCAACATGGCAGCAGGGTGCCTGCACTGCTGCTAGGCAGCTTTTTTCTCGCCAGTGGAAACACGGGGTGCGCCATATTCTTGTGATTATGGCACATCCCTGCATTTCAAAAAATGTCAGGGGGCGGCGCTGCCAAATTTGGCACCACTCTGCGCTCCGACAATTTCTTGTGAATATGCTCCTAAGCACTGAATCTTTACTATGTGTTTTCTTGTTTCCAGATCAGCAACCAAAAACATAGTCACTTGGTGGACCAACACAAACCCCTTCTACCCAGACAAGCATAAAAACACTTGTAAAAAATTATTGATGAGGGACTGAGATGACTATTTCTGTACTAGTGGACCTTCTTCAAGGTGGTAACGCAAGCCCTGTAGAAATCAATTCCTTGTGGGATGGAGTGGGAGAATCAGCAGGTTGGCAAACGATGGCAAAACCCTTCCAAACCTTTCTCTTGAGATGTTATTTATCTGTTTATGATTTTAAACTGTTCATTCGAACGTGTGCCAATAATAAAGAATTGAAGGGATTCTCACAGGGTCTGTTTGCGAAACTAAAAAAAGAAGAAAAACTTTTGAATGTGGCTCAAAAAGTCTGGATAGACCAGCGGCATAAAGATATTAGTAAAATTGGGTCGGATTAGAGTTTGGATCCTTGCAGGCCTTAAAGCTAAGCTCCTCCACCCTGACTTTGCGCCGCATGAAGAAAGGCATCAAGAAAACAATAGCAAAATGTAAACATTCCTGAGAGGTGCATCTTGCCCGAGACAGCCAGGGCACATCCGTAAACCCCTTCCAAGTGAAATCATGTTTTTTCCACGGTGCGAGGAAGAACCGTGGCCGCAGCTAAACCGTGTGGGATTAAGCACTAATGCGCCGAAAACGTCTTCAACAAACAGAACTTTGTCATTTAAATTCAGTAAAAGGTTCAATTGCTATTAGGCAGCAGAAAGTAAAATAAGGCGAATGATACATGTCTGAAGCCCAGTATTTTGAAAGCAGAGACTGTGTCTCCCTTCTGGAAAATGTATTTTGCATTAGCGAAGGAATTAGTAGAAAAAAATGTGATTCAAAAGCTGCCAGCTCTTGTGGCTGTTGTTCATTATTTCAGGCTTCACAAGTGTGAGGGAAATACAGCCCGGCAGGACTAACGCAGGACCTTTAATTTCCGAGGAGTGCAACTCTATTCCCACAGCAGCCGGATGATTAATTCGTTAAGGCTGCCCAATCCACGTGGGAGATCGTGGCGAAGGGCCGAGAGGGGACAGGGCTGCTGGCGTGACTCTTTAAAGATCCTTGGTGGTCAGAAATGAGAGCCCGCTGCCTCAGAGGAGGTCGTTTGCTCTCTCAGCTGCGGCGAGTCAAGGCACACCACAGCGCTTGCTGCAGGGAGGCCCGTGCTGGGGACAGCGAGGCAGTGCGGTGACATAGGGTTACCAGATGACTCTGGTCACCAGGGAACACCACGGGCTAGCCCTGGGTTTCATTTAAGATCCTAATGCCTTTGGCTAATTTTAGTCTTCGTTCTAACCATGGACCTAAGGGGCCAATATAAAATAGTTTCCACAAGGAAAGCCAAGGTTTGTCACGTGTTGGTCACCTGACAAATGTCTGGCAGCTTTTGTGATTATTCAGATATATTGGGTGCCTACAGACAGTCCTCAAGGCGCACATATGTTCAGGCTTTCAGTAAAACCAATGTGGATGCACATGGCCCCACATTCAGGGTCATACAGCATTATTTTGAGTTTGGTGGATCGGATACACCATCAAAACATTACAGAAATCCCGCCTGTCGAATGACAAATGCCATAGGCATAATTCACTTGTAATGTGGAGGTGATGGAGTATTCTGTCTGCCTAACTAGAAATCAGGCCCTTGAATTCATATTGATCTTCTAAAACTTAATTAACCCCTTCACTGCGGCGGCTATTCCGCCGCAGTGCTAAGGGGGCGGGAGAGCGGCGGGCGCATGCTGGTGATGGAGCCGTTCCGTCACCAGCATGCGTGGTTGAGCTGTGCTCATGACGGAGCGGTTCCGTCACGGCCCCGACTGCTCAATAGAACGTTCAGCGCAGGTGCGGAATCCGCGCTGCGCAGGCATTCCGAGCGGGCCGTGACGGAACCGCTCCGTCATCAGCACAGAGCGACCGCCGCTGATGACGGAGTGGTTCCGTCACCAGCAGGGGAGGGGTTAAGAAAATCCAGAAAGCCTTGCTATAGCCCTCGAGGATCATGAGCGAGTGACATTATGCACCACCTACAACCCTACGGCTGCACAGAGGGCACTTGCCAGTCCCTCTCTATGACATCAACTACTGGCAGCAGCCGGAACCATGCTGTCATTAACATCAAAGGCCACCGCGCCATCATTTAAACTGATGTCTCTTTAGAATTGCACACTTGTTATGGTTTAGCATCTATGGGGGGCACTTGGCAACCATAAGGGCCTCTCAAAATACTTTACTTGGGGACATTTTAAAACTGGATAGTATTTAATTGTGGACTCCATTGAATAAGCAAAGTACCTGGTATGACATCTATATGTAAGCCGCAGGTCAAAAGTAATTCTCATGGTATAGCTGGCTGGTGCATTTATTCTACTCAGGTTAATGTTTTTGAGTCCCAATTTGAATACTAATAAACACATTTAGTGCACAGTCAACAGACAATTCCGTTGCATGCCACATAATGTATGTTATTATCACCAGGGGATGATTCACAAAAACATTTATGAGTACGTGAAATAGTACTAGAGGAAAAGTCTTTGATGCGATCTTGCATGCCTTTGTGAATTTGCCAGAAACATCCAACTTCCTATCAGTAAAAGTGCAAGGAAGGCACATTTATTTCTAATTGTACTAATTGCATATGAATATTTTATGTATTTTTCTCATTTTATTCCCATTGTGAATGATTTGGGGCCAGTTCACAAAGTTCTTTAAAGGTATGTAAGATTGTATTGCAAAAGTACTGTTCCAAAATTCCTTTGTATGTAGGCCTCTTGGTGTTTTATTTTGCATAAAATATTATAGCAAATTATAACTGAATTTTAAAGGACGTGAGATGAAACAAGGACATTGGAGATAACACAGAGACCTGTGAAGACTTATATGTTTCCTATGTTCTTAGTCTTCTTACATAGGAAAATCAATTTGTATTGGCTATTATAGGGCATATCATGTAAACAATAAAAGAGAAAGGGTCAAAAGGCCACTCTTATACCCCTTAGAAATACTCAATCCAAATCAACAAAAGAGTGACTAAATAGACAGGAATACAAAGAAAAGGGGGGGGCAGTGAAATAATATGATTACTACCACCAAGGTAAGAATACCAGACCCAAAGGGACAGCAATACGGTAGGTTTTGCATGCATAGTGTAGAAAAAGAACCCTCAGGCACCAACTGAGAGTCGGTTGCCAGTTGTCTTCATTGGGTTCTTGTTTGGAAGGGAAAAATAATCTCCAACAGTGATAGAAGAGTGAATTAAAAGGAGTACAGGCTACTCCCCAAACCCTTTTAATAAAGGGGTAGCTCTGACTCCATTAAAAACATTAGTGAAAGACGGATACAAGAATGGTTATATTAGTTTGAACCAAGATGTCCTATACAAAAAAAACACACAAATGTCGACATGTTTCTGCTATAAGGAGCCAAAAATCAGCTCAGCATTCGTCAGGACCAAGCTAATCCATGCTTCATGAGTGACGCACGCTAAGGTGCCGCTACCAGCTGAGGCGGGACAAACAAGAAGATTACAAACTTGGATGTAACCGGTGCATAGGTACTTACTCGTGCGTCCCCTGCAAAGCGTGAGGGATGTAGGATCTATAGTAAATCAAACATAAAAAAGGGGAAAAAAGTAAACTACTAAACATTTCCCAGTTTAGCCGTACATTAGCAGCAGTACAATTATTATCAGAAGTGCAGAAAACAGAACCCACCAAATACCCAGTAGAAGATGGTGAATTCATATTGTAGAATATATCCAACAAAATATATTTTTTTCTTTTTTTGTCAATTGGCTCATTTGAACCCAATAACATTCATAAAAATCATGTGCCTTCAACAATCACTGCATCAACTTCGCAGCGTTACTGGCAATATAGTCACCTACAGGATATCAACCTCATCTAGGCGCACATAATCAATTATGATTAGTAAGCCAAGAGGGATTCCCATAATCATAGTTGAACAAGTGCCCGTTGAAAATTAATAAATATATAAAATACACCTTCCAGATTAGAAGACCAGTAGAAAGAAGCCTTAGGGTATAACACTCACTCGTGCGTATTAGGAGAAGTGCCCCTTCGGCTCGTGGCAGGGCGAATTCTTCATGCCCGGAGCATCTAGAAAGGGAAGAGACCGGGTCATATAACAGCAAGGTTTATCTAATTCAAGTCTCTCTCCAAAGGAAACAAATCGCCCGTGAAAAAACGAGCAGCACACGATGTAAAAAAAAAAAACAGTACACATCGTTGTTTAACTTACTTTTGTCCCGGCGACTGCCCTCCTGAGAACCTAACGTGTCCACATCCACGGCCCGAATACACCGAAGCCGAGGGGAAACGCTTGTTTATGTTAATGCGTGATCGACGTTGATTGCGATCACGTGCCCGTCAGTCAGTTCCTAATGCTTAAAGGGGCCAAACTATTTTACACACTAAGTTAATACGTGTATGTAGCGTCTATCTTCATTGAATAGAAAACTTTATCAATGCGACAATTTATTTTAGAATGAGGCCATAGAAGTAGTAAATAGGCACATCATTCTTGATTCATGCGCTCGACAAATACAACACAAACCTATGCGAACAGGGACAAAATATATATTTATCGTCATTTGCTAGTGAGCACGATGTGTTTTGAACAAACATATTCGAACAGCCAGGAAAGGTGTCTATTAGAAAAAAGGACACAATTTAAAAAAATCATTAATGTATGATTTTTACACTGACTGCTCGGTCAAATCATTGGTATTAGATGGTGTTCGTGGGATCCCCCAATGTTATATACAGCAGGAAGCTCTTAGTTTTTGTAGGTCAAGAGATGTGAGTGTGTGTAAAAGTCACACTTACAGTGAACCATCTGGAACAAAGAAGCCTCACATTCAAGAGTCTTATAAACCTAAAGTTAGAAAGTGTATAATAATGGTAGCTTTCATTCAACATTGGTGAGGCCGAATGGCAGACATGACCATCACATCACATCACATCATCTTATTTTGTTTAAAGGAGGAAACGAACAACACTTTGAGACCAGAGAAGATTTATTTGGTAGTCCAGATGGAACATTTACCGCCGCATTACTGAGCCCCAGGGTATAGCATCATTAAGTCCCTGTGTATGCGTGGAAAGATGGTAAATCCATCTTTGTTCCTTCTCAATGATGCTACTTTCACTGCTCTGACTGAGTTGCTCAATTACTGTCCATCTGATATCATTAGAACAGTGGCCTAATTCCAGAAAGGGAGCAGGTAATTTTTTAGTGCTCTTACGGCACCTCACATTGCTGCAATGTTCCCCGATACGCATTTTTATTTTTCTCGTCGTCATCCCTACATATCTAAGGTTGCAGGGACAACTGACAAGATAAATAATGTTACTTGAATTGCAATTCGTATGACCTCGGAGATGCCAGAGTTTGCCATCCTCTAAGTTAAGTGTCTTAGTAGCAGTTGTGAGGTGGCAGACGCTACACCCCCCACATGGAAAATGGCCATTGACGGGGGGTAAGCCCCATGTGGTAAGTACATTATTCTCCTGAATTGTGGGGTTAGTTCTAGGACGGGTGTGGACGAGAGCATCTTGTAGACTCCTTTCGCGCTTATAGGAAAATAGCGTTTTTTGCCATTTACGCCCGTTACTAGTTAGAATTCGCCAATGTTTGCCTATACAGCGACTCACAGCATTAGATATATTGCTGTAAGTCGTCACACATGTCAAAGGCGTCTCTGCTTCACTGTCTTTGCTGTAGTCCTCTAAAAGGGCTTCTCTGTTTTTGATTTTTAGCCGTCTTGCTGCTTTTTTGTAGGATTCTTTTGGGATAACCTCTTGTAAGTAGCTTGTTAGTGAGATCTTCTGCCTGTGTATTAAAATCGGTCAGGTTGCTACAATTTCTACGAATACGTAGATATTGTCCAAAAGGTAAATTCTTCCGCAATGGGCGCAGGTAAAAGCTCGAAAAGTGGAGCAGGTTGTTTTTACTAGTGGGCTTGTAGTAGGTTTTGTCTTTCTGGACGTTACAATAACCAGGGAGGGCAACCATATAACCACCAAAACCTACTGGTGGGGAAGTTGTGCCCCCATCCTGAAGAAGGAGCACATGCTCCGAAACATGTCGACGCACACATGAGGTACTGTCCATAAATACGAAAGATTAAACCTCGCACTTCACTTCTTTTAGTAGTACCAGCCCGGGGTTTTGAATAAAGTTTTTCCCTATACACCCACGAGCCAGGTACTTTTTAACTCTTCACTATATCCCACCGCTCACATAAATATCCCTATCACTTGCACCACACGCACCACACATATTCAGTGCTATCAGTGCACCCACGTAGTCGTAGGTCGCAACACGCCGCATCCCGTTAGAGGGGTGCGAAGACCCCTATAAAGAAGCATGACACCAAGGGGCCTTTTGGTGTGTGAGGGGTATTTTACAAAACACTAAGTGCTCCCACACTCCTGTGGGTAACACTTCCCTCAGTCACTGTCAGTAGGATTCCCCTTGTTTATGTAACTACGCCCGTGGAGTAATAATCCTACATAATTACTCTACCTCCCTCCTTTGTAAAAATTGCATATGAAATAGCTTGACCACACACCTCCCCTGCTTGAGACCTCTGATAAGGTTACAGGTTTGTCAATTTCCTAACTCATGTGTTAGCATTCTTCAGAATCATAGGAGCAAATGTGTATATTCAACTGGTGTCAGGTAGCTGCCGATTCCCTTGTGTTTCTGACAACGGGGTGGCTGGCACAAAAGGAGAGGGCTCTTTTGAACACATTTCCTTCTTCCCTTCAGATGATGGAGGAGGAGCGACAACAGCTACATCTAAAGAGTATTAAACAAAGACACAATGAGAACTACTGAGATCTTCTTGTGGCTAACATTGAGAATCCTGCTGGTCTCCATCAGGGTGAAAATGACAAAAAACAATTTGATGGACAGAATGTAGATCAATGTCTTACATTCACCCCAGTACAAGGATCTGGGCCTAAATCCATCGTTTTTTGCACTCCACACCACCCTGGGTCAGATAATGGCTTTATGCAAATCAGCTCTGACCCTGTGCCCCATGGGAACAGTCCAGTCCGAACTACAACAGACATATCTTTCCCAGACCGGAATCAAGCATCCGAGGACCGGACCGGTTTTGAGGTAACACCTCTCATCAGCCCGGCTAGCTTGACTCCAGTGGTGTGGAGGCTCTGGGACCCACGTCTGAGCTACCCCAGTACACTCAGGGAGAAAATGACAAAAAACAATTTGATGGACAGAATGTAGATCAATGTCTTACATTCACCCCAGTACAAGGATCTGGGCCTAAATCCATCGTTTTTTGCACTCCACACCACCCTGGGTCAGATAATGGCTTTATGCAAATCAGCTCTGACCCTGTGCCCCATGGGAACAGTCCAGTCTGAACTACAACAGCCATATCTTTCCCAGACCGGAATCAAGCATCCGAGGACCGGACCGGTTTCGAGGTAACACCTCTCATCAGCCCGGCTAGCTTGACTCCAGTGGTGTGGATGCTCTGGGACCCACGTCTGAGCTACCCCAGTACACTCAGGGAGAAAATGACAAAAAACAATTTGATGGACAGAATGTAGATCAATGTCTTACATTCACCCCAGTACAAGGATCTGGGCCTAAATCCATCGTTTTTTGCACTCCACACCACCCTGGGTCAGATAATGGCTTTATGCAAATCAGCTCTGACCCTGTGCCCCATGGGAACAGTCCAGTCCGAACTAGAACAGCCATATCTTTCCCAGACCGGAATCAAGCATCCGAGGACCGGACCGGTTTCGAGGTAACACCTCTCATCAGCCCGGCTAGCTTGACTCCAGTGGTGTGGAGGCTCTGGGACCCACGTCTGAGCTACCCCAGTACACTCAGGGAGAAAATGACAAAAAACAATTTGATGGACAGAATGTAGATCAATGTCTTACATTCACCCCAGTACAAGGATCTGGGCCTAAATCCATCGTTTTTTGCACTCCACACCACCCTGGGTCAGATATGGCTTTATGCAAATCAGCTCTGACCCTGTGCCCCATGGGAACAGTCCAGTCCGAACTACAACAGCCATATCTTTCCCAGACCGGAATCAAGCATCCGAGGACCGGACCGGTTTCGAGGTAACACCTCTCATCAGCCCGGCTAGCTTGACTCCAGTGGTGTGGAGGCTCTGGGACCCACGTCTGAGCTACCCCAGTACACTCAGGGAGAAAATGACAAAAAACAATTTGATGGACAGAATGTAGATCAATGTCTTAGTACTACATCTTTGGACTGGGGTGAGTGTGTGACATTGATCCACATTCGGTCCATCACCTGTTGTTTTTGCGGTCTCCATCAGGGTGGCACTCTGGCGATCAGTGTATGTATGTGAGCTGGGGCATCCATAGTTATCATTTTGATGTTTTTGAGAACAGCCTATTCAAGTGTGATCCTCTGAAGGTGCGGTGAAAAGACTGGGGTGTCTATGTAAAACTTATGAAGCAACCTATCTAACAAAATAATCATTGGCAAAGCCAGAAGCGCTTGGTTTTGAAACTATTGGCTTTGCCATAACTTTTTGCTATCCTAGATAGACATCGTAAATGCACACACATCTGAGACAACTATCTGTGAAAGCCAAAACTATTGGCAAAGTCAATAGGTTTCACAGCTGTGGCCTCTTAGCTTTCTCAATGCATATGGCTACCCAAAATAGACCAGCAAATGTTTATGACAGCAACGATCCGTGGTAAAGTAAATTGATTTCACAGGCAAGGCATACTGGTTTTGCAAATTCCTTATTATATGTGTATGTTAAAAAAAAGATTGTTGCACTCATGTTTCAACCCCTGCAAGAAACAGTATATAAAAGGAGCTTCAGTGGACCCTTGGCAGCATTGAAAAGGATTCGTTCAAGTCATAATCTGAGGCAGCCAACATCTTAAAATGGAGTTGGTCTCTCATACTCCTTGGCCAGTAGCCTACTCATTTGGGACCTTGCAACTTTCTTTGGCTCTTCTTTGGAGTGGACTTTATTTATGTCCAGGCTAAGACCTACTTCCCAATTCCACAAACCTGACACATGGCAGCATAGAAATACTATAAGATTGAGAGTTAGAAAGAAATGAGCAAGAGTAACCTCAATTCCCCCTTAGAATCAGCACAATACCAAAAAAGCGTTAACCTACAAGCAATAATACTTTGTTTTTAGCGGGAAAGACTCCTGTTTTTGTGGATCCTCGCCCACACATTTCTATGTGGCATGTTTCATCATTGAATCCTCACCCATTACGTTTTGGTGGTAATAGGTGGGGTCAATCCCACTTGTAGTGGGAACACTTTATTGTTACCTACACTTACAGTTTATAGACCACGAAAAAAGGGGGATTAAAATGCCTACGTATGCTCACCTTTTGTAATCCAATTTTAATTAAAAATAAGCACCCTTGGCACCAATAAAAACAAGAGGGGGCATATATAGAGAGTTTACTGGCTACTTCAGCCCCAGGTCACTCAGCTGCAAATTAAATAGCCTATCAGTTCATCAAAGCAACGAAACGCGCTGGCATTTTGGCTGTTTGCTGTATAATTGTCAACTTTGTAAAGAAGAATAAAGAAACTTCGATTTTTCTCAACACTGGACGGACATTCGTATATTTACTTCTTTATGGACTCTTTTGTAAGGTGGTGCAACCTACAGTTGATATAAGCCTATCAGTTCATCCAGCTTTCATAAGGACCATCTGAGTCACACAGCACTCAATAGTATATTCTACCTAAATTACTATTACTGAAGATTGGTGTAATCCACCCATACCATGCACTCACTTATACTGCATACTGATACAGCAATTCTTAATTTCACCTGCCTAGTTAGGAACCTGGGACTCCATTGGGTATTAATATTCATTAAGGGGTCCCTCATGACCCCTTATAAAGTCACTGGTGCGTCACTGTCAGTGTCACAATTTCGTTAAGCTCAGCACCTAGTCTTCTCCAGTAACTCCTGAATACATAGAAATGTGTGGGTGAGAGTCCACTAAAAATCCTGCCCTCCAAAAAACGAGGTATTATTACTCATAGGTTACCTCTCTTTTGGCATTAGGCAAAAGGGTAGCAAGAAATAATGGAATATTTTTTCAAACCCTGCGGCTTGGCAAAAAAGAAAGCCGACCAAGACTTAATTAAGCAAAGATAATGTTTTTTGCACTATTAAAGCTCCCATACCAATCAGTGACAGAAAAACTCTGGTGTAGTGTCTGCCATGAAGTAAGTAGAAGGAAAGCTCAAACACCTCTCCAGTACATTAAAGAGTACAGACTCTTGCATCCAATCATTAAAGAAGAAAGACAGTGAGGCATTTAAATCACTGAAGGAGTTCAATAGGTTTAAAGAAAGCATCATCAACGGCATTGTAAAATTGTATACCGGGATGCAACTTTATGGCATAGTGGGTTTCTGCATCACTACCTATAGTGTTTCATAGCAGTAATGATGAAAGTATTAAAAGAATTGCTTGAGCTGGAGATAAGTCTGCTATAAGTTTGAACCAGAGACCCTACCCCCTTTTTATTATAGATGGACCTCAGACGTCTGATGTCGGTCGCATTGCAAGTACCTTATTTAGAGTTTGGAAGAAAGGCTACTTCATCAAAACATTAGGGGCATCCCGTCCGACATAATACAAGTGCCATAGACTATAATGAACTTTAAAAATGCCAGAGACAGCATTAGTCATGCTGTGACGTGGTATCCCATCCATCAACCTCATATTCATCAAAAAGCTTTTATAAGCTACCTATCTCACAAAAATAGTTAAATTAGCCACCTCCTCTTTGCCCTGTTTGCCCAAAACCAACTTCTATCGAAGAATAAACGCAACTTTAATGCCAGAGAATTACAGGCCTCAGTAGGCCTGCCATCAAACTGAAAACAGACCACAGTGCAATATTCAGTTACGCTGAAGGAACAATACATTTTCTGAAGAGTCTGGACACTGCCATTTTGTGCCGAATGTTGTTAACTTGTTATGTTATGTTATGTGTTCCTTTAGTTTCTCGTCCTTGCTGGTGGAGGGTGATCTGGGACACCATATTTCATTTAGTGTATTTTAATGTTTGATTGTTTCCCTTCTGGGAATGGGACGTGGAGGATAATGTGATCTTTTCCATGTGGCCCAGCTTCTTTTCAAACTGGTATTCCTTTCTGTGTTCTTTTTCTCATCCCCTTAACCACTTCCGTGCCGATGATGGAACCGCTCCGTCATCAGTTGCGGTAGCGCTGTGCTGATGATGGAGCGGTTCCGTCATGGCCCGCCCGCCCGAAGCGCCTGCGCGGCGCGTATTCCGCGCCTGCGCTGGGTGTTCCATTGAGCGGGCGGGGCCATGACGGAACCGCTCTGTCATGAGCACAGCTCAACCGGAGCAGTTCCGTCACCAGCATGGGCACGCTGCGCGCCCCCCCGCCCTCTTAGCGCTGCGGCGGAATAGCCGCCGCAGCGAAGGTGTTAATTCCATGAGATACATAGTTCATTGCTCAAAATTGCTACTGTCATTTTGAGCTTAGTGTGTCCAATATTTCTTCTGTCTCGTATAAACAATGTTGATATGATATATCAATACAAATTCTAGTCCTCTTCGAATATTATGAACTCAGCTGTTCTGTTATTCTATTCAATCAGTAGCCCACTTTTTCCAGCCATGGTGATAAAGGGTTACGCTTTGGGAGCACAGTGAGGTGTCACGGTCAGTTCTTAATACTAACCCTGGGCGTAGTGGGCGTAGTGGGGCTTCGCGGAGCTACGTGAAGTGGGCGAGAAACTACGCCCACCTCTGCACTCCGCGTAGCCCCACTACGCACCGCAGGCCTCCCTCCCGCCCTCCCTAAATACTTTAAATTAGGAGTGTAAAAGAATTAAAAGGCACTTACCTTGCCCGCCGCTGCCCGCCGCTGCCCGCCGCGTCCCCGGGGCTCGCTATCTTCATTGCTGCCGTCTTGTGTACTAATGCGCATGCGCGGGCGGCCGCGCATGCGCATTTTTTCGTGAGAAATGCGCATGCGCATTAGTACACAAGACGGCAGAATGGAGATAGCGAGCCCCAAGGTAAATGCCTTTTAATTCTTTTACACTCCTAATTTAAAGTATTTAGGGAGGGCCGGAGGGAGGCGGGTGGCGGCCACTTACGCTCCGTCTGCGGAGCGTGCGTAGTGCCGGATTCTACGCCTGCTACGCAAAATGCGTAGAAGCCGGCAATACGCACACTCCGTGCACGGAGCGTGGCCGCCCGCCCACCCTTACTTAATACTTAGGGCCTGATTACGATGTCGTAAGTCCGACACTGACGGCTTGTCGAGTGTCAGACCCACCAGCATCTGCCCCTACGGTCCATCCACCACGTTGAGATGTGGCAGACAGAGGCATCTGGTGGAGGGACCGTCTGCTGCACTTCTGACAGGCTTCAGGAGCCAATCGCTGCGTCACAGGGTCAGTAACCCCTACAATGAGGGCGTGTCCCTTTCTGCCTACCATTTTAATGACGGTTCACCCACCATGAAAAGAAGACAGGCAGAAACTGATTTGGGGTCCCCTAGCAGATCCCCTTTAACTCCAGCCCTCCACAATGTGGCCTAGGGGGCACAACATTCCTGCACAATGTGGTAGGCATAACATGGTCCCTACCAGATGGTGCAATGATGTTTTTAATGTGTTTATTTTCTATTGGGGCGTGTGCTGCAGCCCACAGCACACACCACAATAGAACATATACACATTGGGATTGCCATGAAGGCAGTCGCATGGTAATCAGGGCAGTGGGACTGCTGACTACTAGCTGGGCAGTCTTGCTTCTGCTATGGTGCCAGTCAGACGAGGGTCTCGACCGGCATCATAATCAGACCCTTAATTATTAGTTCTCTACCGTTCTGTCATATTACAACATTAAAACAACAAGACAGTTTGTCTTAGGAATGAAAATGCATCTTGAAGTGTGCATTAAGATGTGTATGGGCTTTTTTATCTTATAATGCAAATCAAAGGATAATTTACTATACGCTTGAGTACATTTAAAGAAAAATGTATGTATTTATAAACACATATTCATTTGACTGTTAAAGCAAACGACACATATACATACCTGATTTCAATTAAAAAATGGATAAGGCCGGGAGAAAATTATTTATTGAGTTATGGTGTGTTATATTGTTTTCATTTACATTACTAAGTCATGATGGAGATCGTGCCGCTGAAAATACATGCTAGCAGCTCACAGCCAAGATGGCCAACTGGACGGAAGCCTCTCCTTGTCGTTCACAACTTCGAGATACACACAGCCTTTCCCCCATTGTCTGCCACTTGTCTCTCAGGGCCCCAATGCTGCTGCTGACTGGGGAGGCTGTGGAGCACCGAAAAAACGCATGGCATACCCCCGCTGGGGCAGCTACTATTCGAAAGAGGGCCGCTCGCAGATCTGAGGCCTGAGTGCGTTCTTGCCGCCTTGCCGTCTCAACTTTTTTCCACTGCTTCCATTAATTCTCTCTTCTAACTTGGCTTGCCGGGACAGACTATACTGCAGAGACCACCTATAAAATGAGGGGAGAGGTGCCGGGGAGCCCGATACAATGGGGCTAGCCTGGAGACCGGTGCACGCCTGGATGGGTGCCTAAAGAGGCCACACTATTGTATAGAGGAGCTTGGGGCCGTGTGGATTGGATAAACCTGCTTGGGGTATGCCACTGGGGTCCTGAATCAAGGGTGTCCCTCCCTGGGGAGACATGAGGCACCAGGCAGGAGGACTCGCAGGGTTGTAAGCACTCTCTGGATATTTGCTATTGGCCCTTAACAGAGGGCCCAGCAGGGGATCCACCAGGCCCTTCACAGAGGTTCAAGGCAGTTGGTACATGCAGTGCTCCGCACACCCTTTCTAGAGTCACCAGGAACAAATGCAGCAGTGAAACAGGGGTGCAGCGCAGCAGTACAAATTCAACAAAAACTCAATCAAAGATTGTCTGATTAAAATGGCACAAAGATGAAGTAGACTGGAGCTTGATGGGGAGTCTCCCTCACCTTCAAAGTCATATCTGAAACAACTGATACTTGGAGGCAACAAAGCCAGTACTGAAAAGATTGATAGAGTGACTATATCCTTGGACTCTTGCAATGGACTACCATGTAACTCAAAAGTCATACATTGACTAATGGCGTATTTGTATCTGTACTATTGACTAACGCTGCCACACACACACTGTACGCTGTCTGGATTTTTTCCCTAAAAATGTTAATAAAAAGATGTAAACAAAAATTGGAAAACAATGCCATGCCCATATCTACCTCAGTTTCTATGGGAGGAAATGCAAAGGGATAAACTGGAATGGTGAAATATATATTAAGGGGTGAGGTTTCTGGGATTCCATGAAAGGTAAGGAGCACTGAACCTTTCAGATATATGTATGTCTGGCAGCCACTGTACAAAAGACATGGCCAGACTTTTCAGAGGAACCTAAGGTGCGCAGGGTAGACCTGATGTTGTTGTCACTGGTGGAGTATAGGAAGCTTATATCCACCATATACAGGGTATTAGTCCCACAGGAGGGTAAGAGAATGAAACGCCTCAAAGACCAGTGGCACAGCGACTTAGGGGAGGACCTGAAAGGGGCATGATGGCATACAATTTTTGAAAACTGGTAGGTTGTTATTGTGCAATACATTCCAAGAGCATACACAGACCATACTTTACCCCAGTGATGTTGCACAGAATGAACCCAGATTACATTACACAGATACTGTCCTTAAATGTAGGGTGACAACAGGCAACTATATAAACATGTGTTGGGAATGCGTAGCAGCGGAGTACTTCTGGCAAGAGGGAGCTACAAAGTTAGGGACACTGATAAATATGACATGTATGTTAAGAATGCTGACAAGGAACAAAATAACAAAATAGTATGTAAAGATGATATAAGTGGAGCTGATGGTTGTGAAGAAATGTATTGCTATAAAGTGGAAAGCAAAATGCAACCTCTACCATCAGACAATAAGAGAAAGAATTGTTGGATCACTGCATTCATAAAAAATTTCAAAGCAGAACGGAAAATCTAGAAGGCACATTAGAATGAAATCTAGTGGCAACGGAATTAGAACACGTTGAGGGGAAGAGGTCAATTCCAAAAGCAGTTACATGGACATTGAATGAAACATGAAGAGCATATTGTGAAGGTTATTAGGAAAATGAGTGCCCACGTGCTAGGATTGGGGAGGGGTAGGAGTGATTGTTTTGCAACTTTTTATTTTTGAGACAGTGTTATCATTTGAAAGCCAATAAAAAGAAAAAGTAAATATGTGTCAGCATATAAAACATGTACTTTGGGACAAGTATTCAAATAAATACACTTTTACTCATACAAACCCAAATTAAACAGTAAACACAGTATACATAAAAAGTTATAATTATAACTTATATTCTGTTTTTATGCACCTCTAGATTGAAGTAACATTTAGTACCCCCCAACTTCAATTTAGTATATGTTAGGCACCTCCATATACATTCTTCTTTCATCAATCGCCATGCTGCATTAACTATAACTCACCATTTCTCCAGGCACTGCTTGTACCCTTGCATGTTATTTGACTTATAGCATCATAATAGTTATAATAAGGCATATGGCATCTAAAATTACATCATTTCTCATAACAGTGCATGGTAGAGTTGCAAATTATAGTTAATGTAGTGTACCGATTGATGTGAGAAGAATGTGGACTGGAGTGCAGTGTGACATTACTGAACAGACGTACATATACCACATCGTGGGCTTCCTAATGTGGGTGGTCCTCTTACTTTTGTAGTAGAAGCAGAGGCAGCATACCGCTTTGACGTTTTTATTCTTGGGTCACATTTCCAGCTGTTGATGGAAACACTAATACATTCCATACATACACTACACCTGCAGTGCCTAATCAATATAGATCTTATGCCCTTCTTGAGATTGCTCTCACATACTGGAAACATCAAAATTGGGTCCTTGGTGCCCTCCCTCATGTAGCTACACCTGTATGCGTGGGTCCCCTTAGTAAATGGGGGCAACTTAGCTAGCATTAGCTGGATATACAAGTCACAGATACATGACTGAGTTTGTTTCACACACCTTGTTGGCAGGGGCAGCTAGGATTGTCCTGCAAGGGCAAGCCTAGTTGTCTGCTGTGTAGGAGAGTAGGATCTGCTTACTATGGTTACCCCCACTTTTTGCTAGTGTTTCACTGATTTGTCGACTTTTGTCTGGCTGGAGCCCTGCTAACCAGGACCCCAGCCTAGCTGCCTCCTCTCTACATTGATTGCAAGTACTTTAGGTACACTCCAGATTGGTTACAGGATTACCCTTGTGAGTCCCTAGTATATGGTACCTTAGGTACCAAGGGCATAGGTACCCCAGAGGCCTACCAGGGGCTGAAGCATGTATTATGCCATCCGTGGGAAGCCTTCCAAAATGGCACCACAAGTCTGCTACCGCAGCCTGGGTAAGGTGGTGCTTGCACTCCTTACTAAGATATAGGAGACCTATATCTACCTTTAAATACAGACACATATAAACCTATAAGTCATTCCTATGGCATGCCTGGACAATCCTGAAATACTAAACAGAACAAATAGCCAGACAGGTTTACTTTTTAACATTTAATCACATCCAGACCAACAGTTCGGGAGAATCGACTATTTTATTTTAGTCTTTTAGTCTTTTTTTTATAGAAAAACTTTTTCCATTGAATTTTTATATGTCATCAAAAGAACAATTACCAAACAATAAATAATGCATACAGACAAAAATGTGCAATATATACAAGTGTTCAATATGTACAAAATCAATACTGTAAGTTTGAAAAACACCAAAAACACATTAATACAATGCCTTAGAATGATTTTTTCACTCGGCACCAGTCCTTCATATTATATACAAGAAGCCAGGCGAACAACACAGTTCATAGGTACTGCCTGCCTGTCTTACTGAGCCAGAGACTAGATAACTACTTCTGGGGTTTCACTCCAAGGGATGAAAAGTGTGGTACTATTTGATAGCCCTAGTTGCACCCTTCTTCTTTTTCCCAGGTTCGGGGTCAACGCGTTTCGAACCACAAGTAGTTATGGGTTCTCCTCAGGACACAGACTGGAGGGTGCCAAGACTGTAAATAATAATCATAATGGGATTTGGTGTCAGTATTGTATTCACATTTTAAATAAACTCTCAGACTCTGTAGGTGGTATACATAAATACCTGTATGTAGCACTCTAGACCACTTCAGTTGGGAAATTGCCTCTCAAGTACAAAGGTTCTGCAGAAGAACATAAATGTAAATGAAGACCTGTCACTATGACTCTCGCAACAATGTGCTACAATTATGGCTGAGAGCCTCCACTAACATGGAGCATACCTCAGACTTGAGCGGGGTGGCATGTTGAATGTAGAAGCGCCGGCCGTTCATCGGTCCGGGACTCTTTTGGACACGTTTACGGTTCAATTCGTTTTGCCTAACCAAAGATATCAAAGAGTACATTAGATATCCTGTCATACGTTTTGGATTCGGCTAAATATAAACTATGCTGAACGCTTCTACTTACTTGTTCGTTCAGTGAACTGCTCTGCTTGTTCGCATACGGCGTCTCGCGTTTACAGGCCGCGAGCAGGCTTGGATAATTTAAAGGGACCGCATGTTTTCCGCACGACAGGGAAAGATGGTACTCGTAGTACATTCTTGCAGCGAGCTAGCACGGCCATAACAGGAACCCGTCACAAAGGAAAAAGTTTATCTATAAAAAAAAAAGACAAAAAGACTAAAATAAAATAGTCGATCCTCCAGAACTGTTGGGCTGGATGTGATTAAATGGTAAAAAGTAAACCTGTCTGGCTATTTGTTCTGTTTAGTATATTGGAGTGGTCCAAGCCAGTCAGAGACAGGACCCAAACCTTTTTGTCGCCCTGCTTGACAATCCTGAAGGCAGAGTGCTTGGTTTTATGTGAGAGGGTGCCCAAGCATGAGCTGAGCCCCTCTGCAGCTTTCGAAATTACTTCTCTGTAGCTGTTCTGTGATACAGCCGTACCATATACTCTTAAGTGCATTATAACCTCACAGTAACTAACTTTGGAATGGCTGCACCAAAACATGTTGTGTTTGGTGCCAAACACTTTGGAATCCTATCCCCCTCCCCGCCAGTCCTGGCAGCGGGGGTAGAATTCCACCCTTCTAGAGGGAGAAGACCTGTATACACTTACCCGACCGGTAATAGTTTAAAAGAGCACCAGCATCACAAAATGGATGCTGCTACCACAGACACGAGTCTGACCTCCTACTGCTGGATGAAACTCTGGTAGGGGAGGCCTGGACAATAGGTTTCCTGTCACAGGGAGGGGTAACCACCTCTGCAGACAGGCTTTAGTGTATTGGGGCTGGGCAGGTGCATTCAGTGAATGCTTTCAAACAGTGCTGGGGGCACACTTGGTGTCCCTGTGCATATCAAAGTTGAAACCGGTTGCAGGGGCACTCAGCCCCTTCTCTTGAGCAAAACTGGACAAAGGTGGGACCTTAGAGTAAGTCCAAACCCTAAACTTAGTATAAGTATTAGAACCCAGTCCTTAGGAGTTCAGATTACCCTGGATGAAACTCTGCAACATATATACTGGAACTTCAACATTCTATTTCAACTAGAAGATGGAAGGATCTCCCTTTGGGTCAAGGAGTGACTCCCCTGTTCAAACAGGCACCAAAGAAGCATTTTGCCGATCTGCATTTCCAAGGCTCCTGCCGGATCCTGAAGGATTTGCGACACAGGAGACAGACTTCTAGACATCTCTGAGGTTGACACAAGATCACAGCAAAGCTGATACCTGTAGCCATCACAAGAGACGTGGGACCGGAACTCCTGTACACCGTGCACATTTGCTAGTGCACCTACTTCTCGAGCTTTCCAGAAGTTGTGCATTGGGCTACTTGTAGTTCAAGCCCTGAGCACCATCTGCACCACAGATTGAGGGCCTCCACTCCATGAGTGTTGCGTGGGCCCGCTTCTAGCATTTCTGCTTGATGCCCCTTTGCAATCCCTGGTTCATCGACTGCTGGGTCCCGATGAAGGTAACTCTTTTATTTTTTGGGCTTCCTTGGTTGCTCCAGATGTGCCCTAATGTCCCTCCAAAGGGTGAGTCCCTCAAACCTTGCTGGTCTGCTCCGAAGCCAATCTTTGCATTATGCATGGATTGCTGTTGCCAAGGCTTGTTGGGTCCAATCCGGATACCGACAACACAACACTCGACATCTGATGTGGGACAGCTCGAATCCAGCTCCTGGTTGTCAGCAGCACCTCCTGGTCCTCGTGGCTGAAGAGCCAAGCTTCACCTTCTGCACCTGAAATCACCCGACATTGATGGGCATCTTCTCCTTGCCTTCCTGGTCACTGGCAAGTGACCCAGACTCTGTCCCCTCTGATTTCAGGTTCTTCAGATATCCGATCCACCCCTGGATCCATCTGGACACTTTTCACCTGGTCGCCTGCAGCACTAATTTGCAGCACTGCATAGGAAACGACGAAACCCGACACGAAAAGACACCTATGCACCGGGCTTCCCTGGGCAAGGTAACACAAGTACTTCGGTGCTCCCATGGGTCTTGACTCTTGAACTGTCCAGTTCTCAAGGGGTTTGTTCCTAGTCCACTCCTAAGTGTCCCTAATCTTTAAAAATCTAATTGCAACTTTCTCCATAGAAGTCAATAGTGATTCGCGGCTGTGTTTAGACACTGCACGCGTCCCCCGTGGGACTCCTGCGTCCCTAACTTGGGAGGTTCCTGGTTACCCCAGCAGTTCTACAGGTCCTAGGCCTTGTCTCTATGACTGTGGTGGTACTTATACCACTTTTTTAGTATATGGTTTGTGACGCCCCTAGGGCTAAATGTATACTGTGTTAATTTACTGTGTGCTAAAGAAGTTTACTGTGTGTACTTTTGCCTCTAGCCTCACAAAGAGACTTGAGGTATGTGTTTAGATTAAATACATATATTTTATATATATATATGGTATGGTTCTCATTTCATTTGGTCATTCATAAGATTATAGACTGGTAAAACAAGCTACTTTACATTCCTTCAAGACTTAGCTTGAAGGCTGCTCTCCACAGCTACCACTAGGATAGCTTTCTATATAGGTTGTCTTTAAACCTACCATCAATAAGGGTTGTTTGGACTGGTGCAAGATGCCCACCAGAATAGTGGACAGCATATGCCGGGCGATCTTCTCACATGCAGCACCTACCATCATTTGTTATTCAGTTAGGGCAAAAAAGCCACTAATTGTGAGGAAATTCCATTTTGTATCGTCCCCAAAAAATGGATCAATTTGAAGCTGTGTTTCCCTTTGTGGGACCACAAAACAAGCACAGAATTCTTCCTTTGTGCTTACCTAATGGGATGGTTCCCGGCATTGGAGACTGTAAAAAATGTCATACAATTTTTGCCAATGTCTATACTATCTCCCTCGATGTCCGTCTTACCAGATGTACTCAAACGGATACGGAAAGAACATGGGGCAGCTGCTGCTGTAGATTTGGGGTTGAAACTAATGGGAAATATTGCCTAGTGCTCGCAATAATTCTGTCTAGTGTTAAAGGTGAGGCAGCATCTCTGCTATACACCAGTGGCTCATAGCAGGTGCACCAGCTGACTGTGAGCGTGAGTGGCCTATAGTTAGTGCTCTTGTGTACACATCCTTAAGATGCAATAATTTGGGAATCAGACTTACCAAACTACGCTTATCAAATCTATTTCAGATAAGGAAGCCAAGCCAGCCAGTGTGTTTGTTAGAAAACCATGGGATGAATAAAAAAACATAGAAATGTAAATCTTGTGGAGGTTCTACACCCCCGAGTCCTCTGAGAGGCGGTACAATTATCATGATTGCACTAAAATCAAGATTCCAGACAGGTATCAGGTTCTTGACACACGTTGTCTGTGTTCCCTTCAGGAATCATCTGTCAAGCAGTATGACAGAGGAGGGCGATCTGAACACAGACAAGAAGAGTACATGAAACCTGAAAGGGAGACACCATACTCTGAAGGATAAAGAAGCAGGATATACCTCCTGTTGGACCTGGCTCTTTCTGCAGGGCTCTTCCAAGACTTTTTGTCTTTCTCCTGTATTTTTTTATGACCTGTGTTTATTAGTTTTATGAATGTGGACACTTTACCACTGCTGATCAGTGCATGTGTGCTCTCCTTTAAACTTGGTAAGATTGGTCTACACTTATTTGGCATATTTAATTTACGTGTAAGTCCCTTGTACAGTGGCATCCTATATTCACCTAGAGCTTGTAACGTAAATGTTACTAGAGGGCCTGCAGCGCTGCTTGTACCGGATCTATGACAGAATTTCGACAGACAGAATTTCGACCTACACAAATATCGGGTTAATTATATCGATTGCAAGAATATCGACGCCCTATGTACAACATGGTAAGTACCAAAATATCGAAAAAATAATATCGATGTTAAAAATATCGTTGTCAAATATATCGATTTTTTTTTGGTTTAAAATAACATGAAAAATACTGTAAATAATACTTATAAATTACTTAAACATATTCAAATATATTTAATAATGGTAAAAAAAAAATAATACATATTTACAAAAAAAAATAATATTAACAAATCATATATAATATATACTTACTTAACAATAATTACTATTCCCACTCCAGAGGGTGCAACAGTAGAGAAAGTGTTGGATAGCGTAGGGGTAAAAATTACTATTCCCACTCCAGAGGGTGCAACATTAGGGAAAGTGTTGGATTGCGTAGGGGTAAAAATTACTATTCCCGCTCCAGAGGGTGCAACAGTAGGGAAAGTGTTGGATAGCGTAGGGGTTAAAATTACTATTCCCACTCCAGTGGGTGCAACAGTAGGGAAAACTGACCCTGAACCCAAAAACTATCCCTTTACCCAAGAACTGAAAACTGACCCTGAACCCTAAAAATACCCCTTTACCCAAAAACCCCAAACTGACCCTGAACCCTAAAAATACCCCTTTGCCCAAAAACTGAAAACTGACCCTGAACCCAAAAAATACCCCTTTACCTAAGAACTGAAAACTGACCCTGAACCCTAAAAATACCCCTTTACCCAAAAACTGAAAACTGACCCTGAACCCTAAAAATACCCCTTTACCCAAAAACTGAAAACTGACCCTGAACCCTTAAAAAATACCCCTTTACCCAAAAACTGAAAACTGACCCTGAACCCTAAAAATACCCCTTTACCCAAAAATTGAAAACTGACCCTGAACCCTAAAAATACCCCTTTACCCAAAAACTGAAAACTGACCCTGAACCCTAAAAATACCCCTTTACCCAAAAACTGAAAACTGACCCTGAACCCTAAAAATACCCCTTTACCCAAGAACTGAAAACTGACCCTGAACCCTAAAAATACTCCTTTACCCAAAATTAATTAAAAATATACATAAATTATCAATTAATTATTCAATTATTCAATTAAAATAAATCATTGTCAATTAATATTTAATTGCAAAATAAATTCATCATTAAAAAATAATTATTTAATTACAAATAAATTACTTCCCACCCTATTCCCCTATAAACCCACAACCCGCTCCAGTAGTAAAACTTATAATTTACTTAAAAATATACATAAATTATCAATTAATTAATCAATTAATCAATTAAAATAATTCATTGACAATTAATATTTAATTGCAAAATAAATTAATGATTTAATTACAAATAAATTACTTCCCACACTATTCCCCTATAAACCCACAACCCGCTCCAGTAGTAAAACATATAATTTACTTAAAAATATACATAAATTATCAATTAATTAATCAATTAATCAATTAAAATAATTAATTGCCAATTAATATTTAATTGCAAAATAAATTAATCATTAAAAAATAATTATTTAATTACAAATAAATTACTTCCCACCCTATTCCCCTATAAACCCACAATCCGCTCCAGTAGTAAAACATATAATTTACTTAAAAATTTACATAAATTATCAATTTATTAATCAATTAATCAATTAAAATAATTCATTGCCAATTAATATTTAATTGCAAAATAAATTAATCATTAAAAAATAATTATTTAATTACAAATAAATTACTTCCCACCCTATTCCCCTAAAAACCCACAACCCGCTCTGGTAGTAAAACATATAATTTACTTTTATATTTTTTTTATTTATAAAAACATATTAAACACATATTATAACAATTAATTTAAATACTTAACTAAAATTTCTAACACATATTAGTAAATCGAAATTACTTACATCGATATATATGCTATCGATATAAGTAATTTCGATACTACTTACCTTAGGGTCGATATTCTGGCCATCGATATTCTGGACATCATATTCTGTCCCTTCGATATTAGCAACTCGATATAAGTGTAAGTCGAAATTAAAGATTCGATATTTTGACTGTGCACCGCTTGTACCACCTCAAGGACGTAGTCTTTAAAATCATTATAAGGCCTCTGCCGGTGCCGGGCCTGCATGCACAGTTTACTGCTGCACTGAAGTGGCACCTAAAGCATTTACCACATCTAAAACTCCCCTTTTACTACATATAGGTCACCCCTAAAGTAGACCCATGGAAGCCCTATGGGTAGGGTGCTGTGTAGGTAAAAGGAAGGACATGTGCCTTAGCAGTGAGGCATCTCGTGGTAGTGACAAACAGCCTATTTAGTTTCTCACTGCTGTGAGGCTGCCCTCTCATTGGTTTGCATTGGAAATTCCCAGATGTGTGCTTAAGTGGTAATTTCTGATAAGAAACGGGGTAGCGTTGCCATGTTTGGTATGTTTGAAATAGTAGTAATGAAGCTTGCTTATTGGTGAACGCAGATTTGTTATTACTATTTTATCCATGCCACTTTTAAAAGTAGACGTTTCTGAATGCTTAGGACTCTTTGTGCCCTGCCTAGTTGTGTGTTCACCATCTGGTTTGGACTGACAGGAGAAGGGAATATGCATTGACTCTAGACAGTCACACAGGGGTTGAGGTGTGTCCTGCCTTTACTGGGTGACTCAGCACTGGACTCAATAGACCTTGGCTGCATTTGGAGTGATGGGAGGGGTTTCCCTTGTACCTGAATAGGCCTGGTCTGCATTTAGAGTGCTGGAAGGAGTTGCACCTGCACCTGAATAGGGCTGTTCATGAACATCGTGTGGTGGTGAGTGGACCATGTGACCAGATGGAGACCGCACCTGAGAAGGGTGTTCCCTGCGAGTCAGAAATAGGAACCTCAATTCCACAACAGCCGCACCGGACCACCGGATTGCCCTCCTCTGCAAGGAGCCGGCATCCTGTGTCTCCCGCCTCGGAGACCTAAAGGATGTCTCCCAGTGAGGCAGTGGTGTTCTGCCTGGGGCATGTGCTCCTTTCTCCTTCCTCCGTATTTTGGCAGTGCTTATGGGCAGGAGCACTTCCCCCAGTTAGACTTGTGGGGGGACCAGGTGAGGTCTGCCGCTTACCCTGCAGCGTAGGTGCCCTCCCCCTACCTTAATGACATACCAGGAGGGGGGTTGTGGAACTACAACTAGCCTGCCGGTCCTGAGGGGCCCGGGTGATGCACTCTGTTGATTCACGTTGGCCTCACTGCTTTTCTTGGTCCCTAGGGGCCATCATTTACTGGCACTTGAGTGCCCATTGTGCAAGATGAATTACCTTATTCCCTGTTATAGGGGGGCAGGCATCCTAGGAGCCTACGTGGAGAGAATAGGGACACCAGATACCCATATTAGGAGGGCAAGTGCTGCCCTAGGTGTTTATTAGATAATATAGTGTGATATGCATAAGTTACCATCGCATTTATGGTCCTTGTGTGCTTTACGGTACATTCTGCACCTCAGACCCTGATATAATAATGTATGTTGTTTTGCGTTACAGTTTCAGGATACTGATTATTATTTCATGAAATTGCCTTTATGTGTATAGTGATGGTGTTTTTGTGACATGTGCAACCGATAAGTGTTTACTTGATTTCACTAACTTGTAAAGTTATGACAATTGCCTGTTTGGCATTGTGATTTTTATGATCAATGTGACATCATCACAAGTGCCTAGTGGCACAGTGATTTAGGTGATTTTAGTCTAATGTGTTTTATGTGCAATTCAAATTATATTTTTATATAACCTTGTGTGGAGTCTATTTTGTTGTGAGCCTAGTGCGTCACTGGTGTGTGTGTGTATTGCACGAAACTTTACATATTGCCTTTGGGTAAGCCTGACTGCTCTGCTGAGCTGCCAAGGAGCTAAGCAGTGGTTATCTTGTGTGTGTGTAACTCCCTTACCCTGACTAGAGTGGTGGTTGCTGTCTGGCTTTAGTGTATGCCCCAGCAGACCAGAAACCCAATTTCTGACAAATGTGGAATGGCTTAGAGTGGAGTGATGTAGAGTGGAGTCACTTAGAATGCAATGTTGTATAGTGGAATAGTATAGAGTGGTGTGGCGCAGAGTGGAGTGGGGTAATGTGGGGAAGCTTAAAGTGGCATAGCATACAGTGGAGGGGCATATGGTGGAGGGAGGTAGAGTGGAGTGGCATAGAGTTGAAAAGCATAGAATTGAGTGGCAGAGATTGTAGTTGTATTTTATTGTATTGTATTTTAATGTACTTGCATTTATATTGTGCTTACTACCCCTGATGAGGTGTCAAAGCACTTTTTCGGCGAGTAGTCGCTATTCCGGAACCCATAAAGAATTAGTGCTGATTAAGTATAGTAAAATATAAAAGAAATTTGAGGGGTGGATATAATATTCAGTTATTTGGATTGAGATGGATAGTGGGGGGATAGAAAAGGGAAAAAGGTTTGCATTTATATAATGCTTGCTACCCCTGATGGGGTGTTGTAGAGCTTTTTCAGCGAGTAGCACCCTACTCCGGTACCCATAAAGGATTAGAGGTGAGGTAGTATAGTGAAATCTGAAAGTAATTTGAGTAGTGGATATGTAAGTCAGTTATTTTTATTGAGAAGGATAGTGGAGGTATAGAAGAGGGAAAAAGGTTTTCATTTATATAGCGCTTCCTACACCTGATGAGGTGTCGAAGCTCTTTTTTGGTGAGTAGCACGCTACTCCAGAACCCAGAAAGGATTAGTGGTGATTAAGTATAGTGAAATATAAAAGTAATTTGAGTGGTGGATATATTAGTAAGTTATTTGGATTGAGAAGGATAGTGGAGTGATAAAAGAGGGAAAAAGGTTTGCATTTATATAACGCTTACTACCCCTGATAGGGTGTTGAAGAGTTTTTCGGCGAGTAGCACACTACTCCGGAACCCATAAAGGATTAGTGCTGATTAAGTATAGTGAAATATAAAAGTAATTTGAGTGATGGATATATTAGTCATCTGTTTGGATTGAGAGGGATAGTAGAGGGATAGAAGAGGGAAAAAGGTTTGCATTTGTATAGCGCATGCTACACCTGATGAGTTGTTGAAGATATTTTTGGGTGAGTAGCGCGCTACTCCAGAACCCATAAAGAATTAGTGGTAAATTAGTATAATGAAATATGACATTAATTTTAGAGGTGGACATGTTAGTCTGTTACTTGGATTGAAAAGGATAGTGGAGCGATAGAAGATGGAAGGATTTAGACTTTTTTTGTTTGTTTTTGTTTTGAAGGTCATAGCTGTAGGAGGAGGATTGGGATGAGTAAAAGGGGCGGTGGAGGGGAAGAGTCAGAGGGAAGGGTTTAAAAAGGCTTGTTTTGGGGGATTGAAATACTAAAAGAGGTATGAGATGATGCAAGGAGGGGTAGAGTAGGGAAGAGTTTAGAAAGAGTTATTTTGGAGATCATAGTAGTGGTATAGGGTTTGGGATGAATGAGTTAGTGGAGGTAGAGGAAATATTGATGGAGGTATAAGGTGAGAAACATAGTAGTGCATTGGAAAGCATAGTAGAAAGAGGTTTGCGATGAGTCAGAGAGTTGAGATTGAGGATATATTGCGAGAGGTATAGGGTGGGAAATAGGGTAGTTGTCTACAGTGGAAAAGTCTATAGTGGAGTGGGGTACACTGGAGTGGCATCGAGTGAAGTGATGTAGACTGGAGTGGTGTAAAGGGGAGTAGTGTACAGTAGAGTGTTGTAGAGTGTAGTGGCATAGAGTGGAGTGCCATTCAGTAGGATATAGTACAGTGGAGTGAATAATAGTAGAGGGGCATAAAATGGAGTGTGTTACAGTGATATTACATACAGTGCAATAGCGTATAGTGGAGTGCCAAACAGTGTAGTGGTGTAGAGTAGATTGGCATAGAGTGGAGTGGCAGACAGTGGAATAGCATCCATTAGACTAGCATATATTGATATAGCATGAAGTTGAGTAGCATCCAATGGCACGGCATAAAGAGGAGTGGGTACACTGGAGTGGAGTAAAGTAGTGTGACATAGCGTGCAGTGACATACAGTAGAGTGGCGCAGGGTGGAGTGGTGTAGAGTTGAATAGCATATAGTAGAGTGACATAAAGTGAAGGGGCATAGAGTGGAATAACGTATAGTAAAGTGATGTAGAGTGGAGTGGCGTATAGAAGAATAGTGAAGAGTGTACTAGCGTGGAGTCCAGTAGTGTACAGTGGGGTGGCATAGCCTGGAGTGGCATAGAGTGGAGGGGGTAGAATGGAGTGCTAGAGAGTAGAGTGGCATAAAGTGGAGTGTGGTAGAGTAGAGCGTCATAGATTGGAGTAGCATACAGTAAAGTGGCAAGGAAAGCAATAGCGTATTGAAGAGTGGTTTACACTGGGATGGCATAGAGTGGAATGTTGTACAGTGGAGTTGGGTAGAGTGGAGAAGTGTAGAGTAGATTGTCATATAGTGTAGTGGCATAGACTAGAGGGCTGTATAGTTCAGCAAAAGGCAGTGGAATAGTGTAAAGTGGAGTGGTGTACTGCCTAGTGTCACAGAGTGGAGGGCAGTAGAGTGGACTGGCATATAATGGAATTGCACAGAATGGAGTTGTGTGTTGTGGAGTAGAATGGAGTGGAATATACAGGAGTGGTATAGAGTGCAGTGGTGCACAGTGGAGTAGAGTACACTTGAGTGGGGTACAGTGGAATGGCATAGAGTAGAGTGGCATAGAGTGGAATAGCATAGAGTACATTGGCGAACAGTGGAGTAGCATACAGTGTAGTGGTACATAGTGAAATAGTGTAGACAGGATTGCATAGAGTTGAGTGACAGAGTGCAGTGGTGTGCAGTGGAATAGCATGGAGTGTAGTAGCATAGAGTGTAGTGACAAAGAGTGGAGTGGTTACCAATAGGGTGCTGTAAAGTGTAAAAGCATGCACTGGATTGTCTTTGAGTGGAGTAGCATAGAGTGCAGTGGCATACAGTGGAGTGCTGTAGAGTGGAGAGGCATACAGTGGAATGGTATACAATGCAGTGGTTTATACTGAAATACCATAAAATGGAGTGACATAGAGTAAAATGGCATAGACTGCGGGGAGGAGCTACGACACTAACCAAGATGGCCGCATAGTCTCCCGGCTCCGCTGACCTTCTTCCTACGCTCGCTTATCCTGTTGAATATCCTGATCTCCTGCCCCGGATTCGTGTGGGTGAACTAGTCGGAACCCCGATGGTGTGACCACAGAATTTTTCTGATGTTCTGGGGTGAAGTAACATCGAAAAGGGTTTGAGGCCTAACCCAGACTGGAAGCCGGTGTCTCGATTGCTGGTCTACCCGGGTCCAAAGTGAACAACAACGGACTGAGGAGAGTGGTTGGGTCCGGTCCTTGGAACTTTTGAAAATGTTTCTGGACTACTTTGCAACCATCTGCTGCCTGGTGCTATACCTGAGGTGAGGTGATGGGTGGCGCGCGGTGCTGCGTCGCGGGGGGGCCCCGGCCCGGAGGCCCGGCACTAGCACCACTGGTGCCCCGGGGTGGGGGTCCCTCCGCGCGTTGCTGCGTACTGCTGGCCCGTCCCTCACGGCTTGATTCTGCTCCGGCGTATCCTGCCCCAGAGAAGGTGCCTCTCCGTGGGGATTGTTATGCCCGCGGACGTATTGAACTTGGCGGAACGGGCTCAATGTGGCCCTTCCTTGCGGATGGTAATGGCGGAACTTGCGGCGCTTCGCGCGACGATGAGGGCCCAGGTCAACCGTTTGCTGTCGGCAGCAGATGGGATCATAGGACCGGGAGCAAGCCCTGATTCGATTTTTGAGACCCGGCAGCCGACTTGCCTCCTGTTGGGCGCCCTAGTGGCGCGTCTGGACCCGGTGCTGGAAGCTGTGCCTGCCCCCGAAGAAATGGAACTCATCGTGTGTGCTGAGATTGATGACTCTCCTAAGTTCTCGGAAACATTGGTCCTACAGTTATCGGAACATTTCACTGCTTCCCCCATCTTGGACACTGTTGGCCTACACTACAATCTGTATCGGAACGAGTCACACCCCCTCCCCAATTGGTCTCCCAACATGGCGGATGTAACGATGCTTGGCGTCGGAGACGGGGCGGGACATCGTCTGTGCAAGCCGTGTGCGTTGGTATCTGCAATTCCTCTCCTACTGGCTGGCCCAAGCTACGGCTGCTACTGTGTGACTCTTGACTTTCCGGAGATGGGGCTTTACTTATCCGAGGGACTCAGCAACTTTGATAGACGGGGCCAAGGCTGAAAATGTGGGTTGAATTGATTACGATTAATCTATTGGTAACGGGACTGCTTCATTAACAGACGGATTCCGGGGCGGGGGGTTTGTGGTTCCCCCCGGGGTATTTTCGTATGGTGGTCAACTTTATTAATGCTGGCTTAGGGGGGCCCCCTTTGTTAGGGCGGGGGGGAGAGACCGGGAGCGCAGAGACTATCGCCCTCCTCCACTTCCCCGTTGGGTGGGGTTTCCTTTCTTTCTTCTTTTTCTCTGTTTCTTCTATATTTCGGGTTTGGTTCTCGAGCGACAGGCACACTGCTGGGGGGGGGGCCGTAGTCATCTGCAGGGGTGCACGGTGGGGGGTTGGATGAGGGGATTTTTCGTTTTATTTTATTTCTATGGCCTTTGTTCTCTTCTCTTATCTTTCTTTGTCTTTTTCTTTTTCTGGGTCAGCGCAGTGGGTTTCCTTTGGTATCAATCACTGCTTTTTCATCTGTGCCTCAATTTACGTGGTGTTCTCTGGGTCTTAGGACAGGTGACTAGCAGGCGCGAATTGACCGTAATATTCCTTCATATCCTGAACCGCCTGTTTCAGCGCCATTGAATTGACCGATTGCAATTTACTGTTGACACGTTTACTATTCTGCCTGCCATTTTTCGCTGCTGGGAAATTGTTCGGCACCTGATCCTTCCATTCTATACTATAAAATGAAAACCTTTTATATCCTGTGTTTCTAATTGTGCTGTTCAGTGACCAAAAGTACACTAGCATGGTGATTCTGCTCCCAGAGGTGCTGCATGTGATTTAAAATTTGTTCTCTGATGATCTAACTGCTTAGCAGCCAGCCCCGGGGGTTGTAGGCCCATGCTTGTATTTGGTTGAAGTGTCAATAAAGGTTTTAAAAAAAAATGGCATAGACTGTAGAGTTGTAGAATGGCACTGCATGCAGTGGAATATCGTACAGTGGAGTAACCTAGAGTGAGGGGGTGTACAGTGGAGTGGCATAGATTGAAGTGTTATAGAAGGGAGTGGTGTACAGTATAATAACAGAGTAGAGTGGTGTAGAGTGAAATGACATAAAGTGCAGTGGAATAGAATGTAGCGGCACACAGTTGATTGGCATAGAATGTAGTGGCGAATGGTGAAGGGACATATAATGGAGTAGCATTAAGTGTAATAGCATAGAGTGGTGCGACATAGAGTGGAGTGGCGTAAAGTGGAGTGTGTTAGTTGAAACAGATATAGCACGAAAGTGTGTGAATGGATGTAAATGTAATGTGGCAGGGATGCACCTTATGATGTGTGAATGGTAATTTTTGGTAGTCTTTGTCAATATTGTGAGTAGTGTTAAAGATATAAATAAAAAAATTGTTATATATTGTGTCGCGGTATACCGTGGTACATGCAGATGAGAAGTTAGCATGTGATTGGCTAATGGCTGTGTTTACCAAAGGTAAAAGGGAGTCATGTCGTTTTTATAAGAGTTTTGCTACATTCTGAGGACCGTGTTTCGCTGCATTCTGGATTAGGGTATTAGACATAGGTAAGTAGTAGGTTTTACGGTTGTTCACTACCTATTACCACTTTCCTCAAGTGCCAATAGGCAAAGAAATGCATTTATAATCTTATATATGTTTTGTTTGCAATCCAGGGAGTAGTGCAGTAATTTTTAGACATAACTGCGCTACTCTGTAGGCTTTTTTCTACATATTTAGATATGTTAAAAAAGACCATGCACTTTAATACACAATATTTCTAGAATATGGTGTATTATAATGTATATTATAGTGTATTAATAAATACCGCCACTCTGTAATATATACAAACACAAATAAAGTTATATATGTACACACATGAAAAGCCAACCCTAAACATTAAAAAAAAAACACCTCTTGTGTGTGTGTGTGTGTGTGTGTGTGTGTGTATGTGTGTGTCTATCCTTAAAATTCAGTTCTAGATTCTCAACTGCATGGAGCACTTTTTGCAGCGTGCAGACGAACCCGTACCATGTGAAACTCTGTATTGCTTTTCATAGGTATGGATATGATATTAATAGATACTAAAAAGAAAATAACAATTCTGAGGCATGCGTTTTGACAGTGTGGGTTCCAGGAAGCTACTACAGATGAAGTGCGAGATGTTCATATCAATGAAAGTGATGCAGGCAGTGGCACCCCAGCCAGACAACACCTGAGGGAGGTCTGAGCATCCACTTAGCAATACAAGGAAGGAAAACCCTGGCTTCTGTCAACAAAACTTCTTATGTGGCTAAATGTCCTTATACATATCTGCAAACAATGAGATGTCTGTTTCTATGACCATCCGGGGGAGCAAGATGAATGGGCAGCAAAGGGGTATGTAGGGTTGCATATATCCACATAATTAATTAACCCACCTGATTTGAATTAGTGATTCAAAATGGAGGGATACAAGAAACAAACTGAACCATCATCCACTCCTCTACTTTTTAATATTATTGTTAAGTTTTCCGGACACGTTTCATTTGCCATTGTTTGCACATTACATACGCAAAATAAAATCAAGCGATACAAATCTACTGCTTTTAAGAAACTGTGACATCTGTACTTGATGTGAATAGTCTATCCAACTCATTGCGATCAAAGCAAATTTATGGTCGTGAAAATAACGCCTGTTCTAGTAATTAAGGTTGTAAATATAGTCGAAATATTAGTACCCTAAAACAGCGTTTACATATATGTGGCACATTCAAAACCTTCCACTTCTATAAAAACGCCAAGCATCCATAAATGGAAACAGTGAAGCAGCTGCAAGGTACATGTAGCAGTATGAAAATAAGTAGACATTGTTTCACCTAGTCTTTCTTTTATTTCACTACCCCGTGTCCATATAATTTCAGTAGATATTAATTTACTTTATGACTAATCCAAGGAGCATCCAGGTCATTAAGCGCCTGCAAGTGTAAGCAATACATATGAGGAGCATTTCGACGAGGACTTGCAAGATCATTAACATGTCATCGAAGAGTCAGGCACCATTGGCAAATGACTGGTGAGGCAACATGCAACATTTAATTGACTGAGCATTATGGTATCTCACTATTAGCTCTACATGGACGTGATATTTGTTGGTAGAGGAGAAATGAGTTTTTCTAATCAACAGAGCAAGAAGGAGAATGTGCTACTCTCTTTCTCGTGAGAGATTACGGCCCAGACAAAATTGTCCAATACCAGCAGTATCTAGAGAAAAAGGGCACTTATAAAATTTCAGGGTTCATTCTTTGTGGAATACTTCTATCTAAATGCAGATTTTTTTATTTCACTTTTCTATGGAAATTGCGCTGGAATATTTACACCCAGCATGAATTTTCTGCTGTATGGAGAATTTCTTGTCGAGGCTCTTTTTCACGCAAGAAAAATGCATGTATTTTTCTCCTGATTGTACTGCCCAAGAGGGCTGATGCTTAAATTATTCGACTTATTCAAAAAGCAGGTACAGTACATCTCAGACGCATTGTTGCACTTCTCTTACTTCTGATATATGCATTCATTATGCAAAACGACTTTTTCTAAAGACGTCACGGCTCTCAGTGAGAGGGGCAGAGGATGCCGCGCAATCATTCTGCGACGTGCCTTTGACTTCCTTCTAGAAGTTGTGAACTAACCAACGACTTCTTTTAACATGTTACCTACGTGGGTGCCGTATTCTGTAGGCTGAAGCTGGCTGCTCACATGGAGAGTAGGAAAATCACATGTCAGGTAAACAACCAACCCTACATTCACCACTCTCATGGCACATGGTGATTCACCTCTGCTCTTCAGGGACTCCGTCCAGTGGGTGGAAGGGTAATTTGGCTCAGGAGTCGTTAATTCTTGGCTTCTGTGCTAAAAGTGCCAATTAGTGCCAATTTGGGTGGTGGTTTTAGCAATGTGGACATATTTCCGCAGGGACCTCTACTGGGAGACCACAAGTCATTTCGCACAGACCACTGAACAAACACCAGATGGTAATGACTTTCAATTACTGGTATCCATGGCCGGATTTCAAGCCTCCTTGGGTGAAAGGCTTTGAACCAGGGCCACCCTGTGGAGCGTACTAATGCAGCTGTACTCCCAGAACACGCCGTGTTCAGCAACATTGCGAAGCAAAGCCCTTGTCTGTGTTTTTCAAATGGCGTTTTAGTTGATGTGGTCAGGAATCGAAGGGCATGGGGATCTCCATCAAGTTTATGTATGCACAATTGTCAGAAATGGTCAACACAGAACAAAAAATAAACTATAACTTTTATTTCCTCAATACTCGAATCTGTATTGAGCAAAACCTCAGCTTATTTATGACATTCCAGCTTCCATCCATGTGCACCTGAAATATAGGTGGAAATTGTGAATTTCCATTTTAAAATCTGCCAACATTTGTCACTAGACTCAGAGAGAGGTGTGTAAATTGATTGTATGCATGGATGAACACAGTTTGCAAGACAAGATTTTTGGCTCTGTCAGGTTCAAACACTTAAAATCTTTCACTTAAAGTCTACCTTTAGTCTCTTGTGTCTTAGTGTGCCCTGGTTCATAAATATTTTGTAGAAGCTTCCTACTTTCAGTGGACTTGTGCCTAAAGCATGGTCTACAAATCAGAGTTGTTTCCCACAGCGAGCAAAACATATGAGGTCTAGGAACAGGAGCACTAGAGCTGGTTGCACAGCAGAAAATACCACAATAGACCACAAATTGCCCTGGTAAATTCACACAAGAGGAGGATGGGCTCTGTAATGGTACTCAGTAGGTCTGTTGGATTTATGTGCAAACGTGGCAGCATTCAAGTCTCTGACGACTTTTGTCAAGAGTTGAACTGAGTATTTTGTGTGCATTTGACCCTTCACAGACCTTCTGCTTCAATGAATGACTATGATCCTCCAGATCTTGAGGCTCTCTTCTTACAAAATCTTTGCTTTGACAAGTCTGATCTCTAGCATTAGTGTTGAGTGCTGCAGCATCCATCAACTCAGCATCTCCTGGAGTTCCAGTGGTACATGTTGTCAGAGCCGCCAACTGCGATCCCAAGTATGAGATTCACATATAGATTAAAATGAAATGTGTATCATGATAGGTATGAAATTTCTCAATATCTTGTCAAATGGCTTGTTGTCATCCCTTGTCTGCAATGAAAGATTCTCAAACATAATTTGGAAGTTGGGATGTGCTGAGGCAGTGTTCGCAGTGGTGTTAAATGTGACCTCTGGGACTTATTCCAAGTCAGGCTCAGTGGAAGTTTTATGAGTCCGCTCCTATTTCTGAATGACTATTGAAGAAGTTGCCTTAGCATCCTTTGCTGTGGATCTAAGGCTTTCATTGTCTTCTGTAATGCTAGATTTCAAACTTACAGACCATTCTGTTATTCCCTAATATTATGGAGTCAAACACTGCCCCTTGAGGACTCAAAGGGTGTATATGCACTTGACCACAAGCTCTACGGAACTGATGAATAGAGCTAGATGAGAGCTGCTGGCAAAGGTAGATGAGGTAAAGGTGCATCCAAAAGTGGATGAGTTAAATGTAAGAAAAATGATCAGCCAATTAGGTCAAAGGCACCATAAGCTCCAGTTGAATATATTTTCTCTATTGACCCCTCGCTTTGCCACATTTCATCGAGCTGAAGTTACAGAAAACACCTGTCTAGCTTACATAGAATGATCATTGCTTTTTTAAATGTTGTTGGAAGGGCATGCTCTTTCTTGTCATGGAGGCATGCTGTATTCAGAGTCAAGCTAATATTTTAACTTCATTTTTTTATCCTTGGTTTCAGGTCTCTCTTACCCTTAGCCTTAACCTTATCTGTTGCCAGTCAAATAAGAGTCTAATGGCCAGGTGTATGAAGCCATTTGGTAGTTGCAAACTCTGTGATTAGCTAAATCACAGGAATTAAAACCGCAAAATATTTATATCAGAATGCACTGAACCTATTTTGTGATATGATAAGTACTTACAGAATTGTAAAGTGGGTTTAGAAATTCATATTGTAACGCAATTAGGATAGGACATATCAGGGTGTTACTTCCAAACTGCGATTGGGCGTGCTATGTATCATATGTTTCAATCAATCAATCAATCATGACACTTGTATAGCGCGCTACTCACCCGGGAGGGCCTCAAGGCGCTTGGGGTAGGGGTTCGTTACTGCTCGAACAGCCAGGTCTTCAGTTGCTTCCTGAAGGAGAGGTGGTCCTGGGTCAGCCAGAGGTGGATGCGGAGGGTGTTCCATGTCTTGGCCGCCAGGTAGGAGAAGGATCTGCCTCCGGCAGTGGCTCTTCGGATGCGTGGTACGGCGGCGAGGGCAAGGCTGGCAGACCGTAGCTGGCGGGTGGGCATGTGAAAGGTCAGGCGGTCGTTGAGGTACTTGGGGCCCAGGTCGTGGAGAAACTTGTGTGCGTGGGTGAGGAGCCTGAACGCGATCCTCTTGTTGACGGGGAGCCAGTGCAGGTCCCTCAGGTGGCCGGAGATGTGGTTGCATCGGGAGATGTCCAGGATGAGTCGGGCGGAGGCGTTCTGGATGCATTGGAGTCTTTTCTGTAGCTTGGCTGTGGTTCCGGCGTAGAGGGTGTTTCCGTAGTCCAGTCGGCTGGTGAAGAGGGCCTGGGTGACCGTCTTCCTGGTTTCGGTCAGGATCCATTGGAATCCATTGATTGAAGATCTTGCGGAGCATGCGGAGGGTGTGAAAGCATGAAGAGGAGACGGCGTTGACTTGTCTGGTCATCAAGAGGGAGGAGTCCAGGATGAATCCCAGGTTGCGTGTGTGGTCTGTGGGCTTGGGGGCGGTGCCCAGGGCAGGGGGCCACCAGGAGTCGTCCCAGGCAGAGGGTGATGGTCCCAGGATGAGGACTTCCGTCTTGTCTGAGTTAATTTTCAGGCGGCTGTTCTTCATCCACTTGGCGACCTCTTTCATCCCTTCGTGGAGGCTGGTTCTGGCGGTGTTGGGGTCTCTGGTGAGGGAGAGGATCAGCGGCGTATGAGATGATATTGAGGTTGTGTTGGCGTGCGATGGTGGCAAGCGGTCGCATGTAGACGTTGAAGAGGGTGGGGCTGAGTGATGATCCTTGCGGGACGCCCCGCAGATGACTTCAGTGGCCTCGGATCAAAACGGGGGGAGGCGGACTCTCTGTGTTCTTCCGGCGAGGAATGAGGTGATCCACTTCAGTGCCTTCTCTTGGATGCCGGTGTTGCTGAGGCGTTGGACTAGGGTGCGGTGGTAGACAGTGTCGAACGCTGCGGAAAGGTCCAGGAGGATGAGTGCCGCTGTTTCCCCGTTGTCGAGCAGGGCTCGGATGTCGTCGGTGGCTGCAATGAGGGCGGTCTCGTGCTGTGGTTGGCTCTGAAACCGGACTGCGAGGGGTCGAGAGATCCATTCGTCTTGAGGAAGGCGGCAAGTTGTGTGTTGGCGCTCTTCTATATGACTTTGGCAGGAAAAGGGATGAGCGAGATGGGGCGGAATTTTTTGAGGTCGGTGGGGTCCGTTGTTGGTTTCTTCAGTAGGGCGCTGAGCTCGGCATGCTTCCAGCTCTCCGGGAAGGTGGCGGTGTCGAAGGAGGTGTTGATGACATCTCGGAGTTGGGGTGCGATGGTGGAGTCGGCCTTGTTGAAGATGTGGTGGGGCAGGGGTCAGTCGGTGATCCGGAATGGATGGTGTTCATCGCGCGGGCTGTGTCTTCGGTGGTCACCGTGGTCCAGGTGCGAGGGTGGGGGTGGGGGGCGTTGGTTCGACGGTTGGGTGCGTGGATGGTGCGCCGAAGCTGTTGTGGATGTCGGCTATCTTGCGGTGGAAGAATGAGGCGAGGGAGTCGCAGAGATCTTGTGAAGGGGTGATGTCGATGTTGCCGGTGCTGGGGTTGGAGACCACAATGTCAGTTGCAAATCATCGATAATTCATGGAATCCTCAAAGGATTTGGCAACTCATTGGCACAGGGCAAATGCTGGTACATTACTTTGAAAGAGCTGAATAAATCTCATAAGGGGAACAGAGGTAGAGAGATACTTGTGCCCCAGTTTGTAGAGAGGTAATGATATTAAAATGTGCATATCTGAGATCCATTTTAGGATACTTCCTCTAATACAGCTTTCCTGGTCTCATTCATAGAGTCTGGTAGTGAACATCATCAAAATAGATGTATAGGCCCAAGAGTAGCAGTATTGAGGGGGTTTTGAGTTTAGGAGGAAAATAACTTGAATATAGGGATTTGTCAATTTTAAACACTGAGATATGATGGACTATAGTGACTTTCGTTTGATTGTGTCTTTTGTGCTGCCATTTTATTTAATTTTAGGTTAGATGTTGGATGGTGGTTGTTTTGTTCAAGAGGAGGTTTCTTTTGTTTTGAAGACAAGACCTTTAGTGATTAAATGGAACAGCCTTGTTACTGCGACATCTCACAGTGATGCATTCTAGTTTCGAAACCCTTGATTGGACCCTATGTACATTTTTGTTGGCTGAGTTTTATAACCTGTTGTGATGTAGAAAGCAGAAAGGAGCCAAGTCTATGGAAGGGCCAAAGAATTGGCCCAGACAAGGGGGCGCTGTGTGGGGTCTATTTTGTTTCATTGACAAATAGACAGAGACAAGTTCTCAATTTCCTCAGAAAAATGCCCAAAGAAGGTGTTGAGAAAGACTGGCTCCTTTTTTAACAAGGGGCAGAGGAGACTGCACACTTGGCAAGGAAGTAGCTCTCATAAATGAGGCAGGTCAAGTGACACTGGGGCCTGGGACTGTGTAGGGCCCACTGCATCACATTTATGACTGTATTACTTTGCAATGGAGGCATGGTAGTGAGCATTAGGCTAAGGGCCATCTTGCTGCAAAGAGGTGGGGAACATGTGGGATCTTAATTTTTTCTGATAGGGACAGAGAGCCTGTTTCAGTATCATATTGATAGCCAGACTTGACTTAACGTTTGTTTGGCAGAAGAACTCGTCAACCTTGCGTTCTTGTGCCAAACAAACGTTTAGTAATAATTTTGCTTTTGTGCACTGTAAATATTTTGTCACCTTTGGAATTTATTGTGAATTTCCTTCTATAGTGCACTAGAAAGACTGGTGTAAAATATTTTCCGTTGTTTGCCTGTTCCCTCTGGTTCTCAAAATATCAAATAGGTCAGTTTAACCAGGAAGGGATTGTTGTGTATGGCTGGAATATAGTATGGGTTATAAATGGGTTCGAATGGAGGCTATTGAATGTGAGAAGTAGATGATGAAGTCAGAGTAAGGTGTCTGTAGACAGTAAGCTGATTGAGATTTTGTATGTTGTATTTATATAAAAGTTTGTCCTGAATTTGGAAAAAAAGTTGCACTAAGTCAACGGGGAAAAAAGAATTCTGAAATAAATGGAAGAGTTCAAATTATGACTTCAGGCTTTCTTAGATTCATTTCTATGGACGACTAAATAATAACTAATTGATTATCAGTATTGGCATTGTTGTTTGGTTTGGTTAAAGTTAGTCTAAGCTTAGTGCTATGCATTCTGTTTAAGTGCTAGTACAGAGGATCTTTGAAGATATAGTACTGTGCTGTGTTTCGTCACTTCCGTAAATTTGGTTGCTGTGCTGCGTTGTGCAACTTTTTGATGAATCTTCCCTCAAAGGTTTTCAATCAATCAATCATTCAAGGAATTTTCAAAGCACACTACATACCCGTGAGGGTCTCAAGGCGCTGGGGGGGGGAGCCGCTACTGATCGAAGAGCCAGGTATTGAGAAGTCTTCTGAAGGTCAGCAGGTCTTGGGTCTGTCGAAGGTTGGTGGGGAGGGTGTTCCAGGTCTTGGCGGCGAGGTGGGAGAAGGATCCGCCGCCGGCGGTTGTTTTCCGGATGCGTGGGACCATGACGAGGGCGAGGCTGGCTGAGTGGAGGCTGCGGGTGGGGGTGTAGAAGTTGAGTCGTTCATTGAGGTATGCTGGTCCGGCGTTGTGTAGGGCTTTGTGTGCTTGGATAAGGAGTGAGAAGGTTATCCTCTTGTTGATGGGCCAGTGTAGGTCTCTCAGGTGGGGGGTGTTGTGGCTGTGTCGGGGGATGTTGAGGAGCAGTCATGCTGAGGCGTTCTGGATGCGTTGCAGCCGTCTCAGGAGCTTGGTTGTTGTTCCTGCTTAGAGGGCGTTTCTGTAGTCCAGCCTGATGGTGATGAGGGCCTGGGTGACGGTTTTTCTCATTTCGGAGGGGATCCACTGGAAGAACCTGCGGAGCATTCGGAGGGTTTTGAAGCAGGATGCAGAGACGGCGTTGACCAGGTTACGGGCGTGGTTGGTGGGTGCTGGTGCTGGGGCTGTTCCCAGCGAAGTGAGCCACCAGGAGTCGTCCCAGGGTGAGGGGGTGGATCCGAGGATGAGGACCTCCATCTTGTCAGAATTCAGCTTCAGCCTGCTGTCCTTCATCCATTCGGCGATGGCCTTCATTCCCCTGTGGAGGTTGGCTTTGGCAGTGAGAGGGTCTTTGGTGAGGGAGATAATCAGCTGGGTTTCGTGGGCGTAGGAGATGATATTGAGGCTGTGCTGGTGGGCAACATGGGCGTGTGGAGCCATGTAGATATTGAACAGGGTTGGGCTGATGATCTTGGTGGTTTTGGAGCGGAAGGGTGGGAGGCGGACTCTCTGGGCTCTGCCGGAGAGGAAGGAAGCGGTCCAGGCCAGGGCCTCCTCTTGGATCCCGGCGACGTGGAGGCGCGCTGTTAGAGTGCGGTGGCAGACCATCTCGAAGGCGGCTGAGAGGTCCAGGAGGATGAGGGCGGCTGTTTCTCCTTTGTCCATTAGGGTCCTGATATTGTCGGTGGCGGCGATGAGGGTGGTTTCGGTGCTGTGGTTGCTGCTGAAGCCGGACTGGGATGGGTCCAGGATGTTGTTGTCTTCGAGGTATCGGGTCAGTTGTCTATTGACAATTTTCTCTATGACTTTCGCCGGGAACGGGAGCAGGAAGATGGGCCGGAAATTCTTGAGGTCCTTGGGGTCCGCCTTGGATTTCTTCAGTAAGGCGTTGATCTCAGCGTGCTTCCAGCTTTCCGGGAACGTTGCTGTCTCGAAGGGGATGTTGATTGTTTTCGGGAGATGGGGGGTGATGGCTGTGCTGGATTTGTTGAAAATGTGGTGTGGGCATGGGTCAGACGGGGATCCAGAGTGGTTGGAGTTTATGGTCTTGATGGTGTCTTCGTCGCTGACATTGGACCAGGCGATCAGGCGGCTGGTGCGCATGGTGGTCGCTGGGGTGGTGGGCTCGGCGGTGGATGTGGGGGTCGTGGCGTTGAAGCTGTTGTGGATGTCGGCGATCTTGCGGTGGAAGAAGTTGGCCAGAGAGTCGCACAGGTCTTGAGAGGGGGGAATGTCGTTAGTGTTGGAGCTGGGGTTGGAGAGTTCTTTCACGATGTTGAAGAGCTCTTTGCTGTTGTGTGCGTTGTTGTCTAGGCGGTCCTTGAAAGTGGTCCTCTTGGCGGTCCTGATGAGCTTGTGGTGTCTACAGGAGGCATTCTTGTGGGACGCATGGCTGTTTGGTGTTCGTTCACAGAGCTAGTTCTTTTCCAGTTTTCGACAGGTGCGCTTGGAAGTCTTCGGTGAACCATGTAGCTTTCTTGCTGGAGTGGTTGGCGGCGGGGTCCTGAGTGGGGCGGCTGGTCACAGGAGCAAGAGCGCAGTCCAGTGGAGCTGCGTGGCGTGGGGAGCGACCTGCCTGAAAACAGGGTCAAGGGTCCCTCTCACTGCTGCGCAGCGGCCGCCATAAGAAGGGAAGGTGGGAGGGAGGAGCGGTTAGGAGGGAGGAGTGGGTCAATGGGGGCGGGGATACAGGGGGCGCAGCGGCGGGGAGCGGGATCGGCGAGGGAACGGAGGAAACAAGCACAGGCAAAGGCAGGGAACAAGGCAGAAGCAAATACAAAGCCATACCAAAACAGTACAATACAGTCACAAAGCAATACCACACAGTACAACACAGCAGTCACAGGCAGAAAAGCGAGCGGGCACAAGCAAACCTAAGGCCTACCACTGGCCGCCAGGGATGAGGTGCAGGTGGTAACCTGTGGGTTGAGGCGGGCCTCGAACACCCTCAGGAGCAGCGGTTGGTCACAGGAGCACGGGTGCAGTCCGGTGCGCGGCGTGGGGAGCAACCTACCTGAAATCAGGGTCAGGGGTCGCTCTTACTGCCGCGCAGCGGCCCGCATAAGAAGGTGAGGTGGGAGGGAGTAGCAGCTGGGAGGGGGGAGTAGGCCAATAGGGGTGGGGGGGCGGGGCCGCAGGGGATGCAGCGGCGAGGAGCGGGATTGGTGGAAAAAAGCACAGGCAAAGGCAGGGAACAAGGCAGAAGCAAATACAAAGCAATACCTAAATAGTACAATACAGTCACCAAGCAATACCACACAGTACAAAACAGCGGTCACAGGCAGAAAAGTGAGTGGGCACAAGCAAACCTAAGGCCTACCAATGGCCACCAGGGATGAGGCGCAGGTGGTAGCCTGCGGGTGGAGGCGGGCCTCGAACACCCTCAGGAGCAGCGGCTGGTCAGAGGAGCAAGGACGCAGTCCGGTGGAGGTGCGCGGAGTGTGGAGCGACCTAAAACAGGGTCGAGGTCGAGGGTCGCTCCTTTCAGATCTAGGGTTTCATTTTGAATTCCTTAACGCCAGCCCTAATAAATACACCCCACCATAGACACCAAAAATGAGGGCACCTGTAACTCCTACTAGAAGGACACATGATGGTCCTGTGAATAATGAAGAATTACAGATTCTACTAGCAGTTCCGCATTCCTCCCTGGTATTTCATCTGGACTCATAGGGTGTGTGTTCACCAGCTGAAATATGCTGGTCAATTGCATTTACTGCAGATGTCTTAGTCCAAATGGGGCTGGCGACTCCCATTACCAGGAGTGTGCTAGATTACTAGGACACTTGCAACTGGCCATTAAGATCAGATCACTCGAAAATGTATTAGGGAATTAAGGGTCACTACGTTATTTAGTCCTGCTTAAGGGTAAATAAACGACATACAATTTTTCAAGGGTATGTTGCTTTGGAAGCTGGAATGTTCCCACCATGCATCGGGTGGCCTTACAGGACTTCCAATCCTGCCACAGGTTAACTAGTGGGGTGTCAGCTTTGTCACATGGCTATTAGCCGAATTAGGCTAATTGCTACAGAACCTCTCCTGCATCCTCCTTTCATCCCTTTCTTTCCTGCTTCTTTCTATCATCCTTTGCCTAATTTCCCAGCAAGTCAATGTAGAGGGGATTAGCTAAACATATATCTCAAAGTACCTGTAATCACTGCAATACAAACTACGTTTGGCTAACCTCATAACAGAAATGCTAATGTATTTGTTTTTGTAGAAAATAATAAAATACTTTGAAATAAAAAAAAAGAAATTTTGAATATTTAGGACTATGCAATCGTGTAGAACATCTTATAGTAAGACCTTTAAAAATGCATTGCAGCTTTTTGGGTAGTCAGGTCATTTCATGCCAGCAGGAGATAATAGTTCAGCCTTGCACAATCATTTAATATTAGTTTTGTTTTTGTAATCATTTCTTTGTTTTAATTAATACATTTAGGCTAAATAATTGTATGACGGAAACCCCCGGAAACGTTGTCTACTGCAGAAATGTATTGCCCTGGAAATCCTAACTGTGATTCCAGAATTTTGAGAGCTGGCTATGAAGCAGAGCAGGGAGCGACCAGGGGCGCCGAGCAGACATCACATTAGGCGTGTGATCTTTGAAACTTATGGACAGCTGTCCTAGGCGTGGCAGCCGGCGTGGGAGTAACAGACGAACCAAGATCATGAAAAACAAGTACCAGAGCCTCCGACTTCCTAGATCGAAGGAAACATGACCTCTTAATTAACTGATTTACTACTGGTTCATAGAGTTATGCAGAAAGTCCTGATTAGGTCTGATCACACAATAGAAATGTGTCTCGTGTTGCCTTTGAGACGTCTGCATAATTGACCTATAATTTTAGCAACCCTAGGGAAGTTGGTCTCAGCAAAAGCGTTTAAGCCACAGGAGAAATTAGGAAATATCAGCATGACCAAATTGCACCACCTAGCTTATTAAGCTTCATATGGATGTGAATACTCCAGGACTCTCCAGTGAGTGGCAAAAGCAGCAAAATAGAAGAAGAATAATCAATTCATTAAAATGCATTGTGTTTATATGATAGCGTAGAAAGTGAAATATTTGTTCTTAATTATTGCTCCTTCGGTCCTTCCAAGTATTTCCTACTTAATTTGAAGTCAATGGAATTTGTGAATGATTATGCATATTAATAACTATACAGTCACTATTAGAGCAAACTGGATGGATACATGTGAATAAGATAACGCATTAATATATCTAAATTGTAATTCACATAAAGTTTTGTATTTGTTTTTTCTGATTTAAATGATGCCGATGCTCTGGCATAAAATAGTTTGCATTTAAGGGTGGGCGTTAATGGCGTAATTCTCTCATGTGTAACTACTCATGATTACCACAAAATTGCTTACAATTATGCGAAATTGTGTGAAAAGCGTACTCCGGAATTTAGTGCTATTTCCTTAGTGAGAAATGCATTCTTGCATCTAAAATGGGCAAGAGGATGCATTTTGTGCTAAGATAATATCACTAAATGCTACAGGATATGAAAAAGCAGTGCCCAGTAGACTCTTGCTGTTTCTTAGTTCGTTGTTCCTGTGCTCCTGAGGTAGGATTTTCACCCCACATTACTCTTAATTACTCAATCTGTAATTAATGTAATTCCTCCCATTACTCCAGGATATTTAAAATTTCGCCCAGGTCTATTTGCATTATGATTTTCTGCTGTTGAACCATTTCTATGGCCTTTTTGGGTTTCATGGCTTTCCCTTGTTGGCCAAATTTCACAGCAAATTCCCACAAATTATAATAGGAAATTTAAAATAACTACCAAGGAACAATGGGAAATGTCTCTCATTTAGGTAACAGGCAGCGGCAGCCGGCACTGATCGGGGGTGGAGCGGTGGTGGGGGGTTGGGCGGTAGGTAGGGGTGAGGGTGAGGTTAAATAAAAAAATTTAATTCAACTTACGTGCTTGCTGCATCCTCACTGCCGCTCCTCCTGGTTACGTCTCTCCACCTCCCACAGGCAGGAAAAAGAAGCAGCCTGGAAGCACCAAGGCTCCCCTGAGCCGATCATATTGCTGAAATGCAGAATTGTGATTGATCTGAATGCCATGGTTCGGTGCTGAGATGGGGAATGGGGGCCTTGGCATGTTCTCCACCCAAGCTGTAATGCAGCCTGGGCAGAGAATAGGGGAAGTGAACATGACTGTTATGGTCGGCCCGAGAGGGTCATCCAAACAGTCATGTGCACTTAGGAGTGGGGACAAGCCATTCGCGCCACCTCGCAAAGCAGCCACGCACAAAAAAGGAAAAACTAAAATGATAATAGCTGAGTTATTATCTTTTTATTTTTCTTATACTGATGAAAAAAGCAGTGGGGTGATGCTACTCCGCCTTAGCGAAGGAGCTGCCACTGGTAACAGGTACCTGCAAAAGCAAAACTAACAAGGTATGAGAACTAATAGCATAAAATGCAGCAAGCATTCAAGACTTTAAATCTATAACTATTACTTTGATGATGTAAGAAATTGGTTATAAGACATGAGTCCTGGGAAAGTAATAGTTCCACAATTGTCTCCTTCCTGGTGAACAAGTACCCCATTGTAGCATGTAACTCTTTCAGGACTGAGAAGCAGAGCAGTCCAAGGCCTACTCAGGGGAGGTGGTGTGGGCTATCAAGTCCCAATTAGCTCGTATGCAACAACAATACTCACCACATTATCAGCCAGTCAGTTCTTTAGCTTTGAAAAAGGAAAAATAAATGTATTATACACACTTTACAAAATACTGTTCTTTAATTCGCAAATATATATCAGTAAGATGGAAATACATTTGGTGAACTACTCTAATCACATTTGAGCCATAGTGGGTTATGACATGAATAATCACAATACCTCCCAACTATATCAAATGCAATATCACAGTATAAGGGGGGATCATTTTATATAAAGCAGGCCTATTGGACTTTTTCAAGGAGTAACCACTTCAATATATGAAGTACGCCTATTGGCTTTGTCATGGGATCACCACATTATATATGGGCTAAAGTACCCTCTGCCGCAAATTGTAAGGATATTGCAAGTCATTGAGGAGTTCCATGACCATATAGAGGAACGAGGCTGGAGGCTGAGCTCCTTTATAAGGTTATTGAACTCCAAGGCAAATTGCAATATCCTTTTCATGGAGGGGAGGAGTACTTTATCCCTTATAATACATTTATTTATTTGATTTTCTGTTTTACAGAGCACAAACTTGACCCGTTAGGGTATCAGAGCGCTTTACTTAGTCAAGGAGTTGTACAAAAGCCCATGGAGGAGGGTAAAAAGGTCCGAAAATGTATTGAGGTTTTTCGTTGAGGCTTGGACCAATACAATGCCGCTTTTGTAGAGGGTGATGGTAAGGTCGGCTCGCAGGGTTGCGGACGGAGCTATTGAGAGTTTAGTGCCTTAGGGAATGTTCCTGGTTGAGAGCACATTAAGGAGGTGCTCAAGAGTATTGCGCCAAGCGGGGGTTCTTCTGGAGTAGAAAACAAGGTTTTTGATGATTGTGCGGTTGTCTGCACTGAAGCGTAGGTCAGAGATCAGAGTCTCAGGGTGATTTTTCATGGTGAGGTGCTTGAAGTTTTTCGCTGTGGTTTTGGAGAGGGTAGGGGGTAAACCAGGGTATATGTGTTTACCCCAGTAGAAGTCAGGCCAGGACCAACCATGTTGACAAGGGTTGGGCATTAAAGGAGTGACCTGGGTCCTTAATCAGCAGAAATCCTTATATCCGTAGATATTAGGATAGTAACTTAGAGAGATAAATGTTTGGCCGGGTCGAAGTGAGACGAGATTCCTGGAGCTTTCCACGGGCCAACAGGCATTTTATTGATTACTATGGTAGGTCAGTGCCACTTGAAGAGGGCCGCCACCTGAGCGAGCATGGCTCAGGGTGCAGCAATGGGCCCTTGTTTATTGAGAAGGTGCAGTCCTCTTTCTGTTACCACTGCTGATCCAGCCTGGTTGGGGTACAGCTGTGGACCCTTGTTTGTTTCTGTTGTTTAGTCCGCTTTACATTGCCATTTCAAGGTGCTACCATTTTCCGGGGTGGACTGTCTGGGCAGCCTGAAAGGCAGTTTGTGAGCAAAATGGCAGGGGCAATAAAACTGTTGTTGTGCCATGGATTGGACGCTTCATAGAGTCGCTGAGAATTTGGATATCAGACCGACCTCTGTGACTGTGTATCCTTATTGCCCAGCTAGTGCACACTGCTCACTCTGTGCCTTTTATATTGAGAGGGGGGAGCTTCTCATCTGTTGACTGAGCAAATCAACTGTTATTTTCTATTAGTAAACTCTTAAGGCAGGCACACCGTTTACAGCCTTAGAGCTTACTGCTGCTTTAAGTGCTGGGGCGGGCTTTGTCTCGAGCTGGGAGCCCATTCAGCAGCTCCGCACAGCTCGTGTTTTCCCTGCAGCCCGAGCGCGATCGGACGGCACTGCTGCACCCTGGGGGGGCGGTGCGGCAAGAAACAGCTCCCCAGCACCTTTTCTACAAAGCACTTAAATCCTTGGTGCTTAGCTTGTTCATATGAAAAGAGAACATGATATGAACACAAAGAATAAAAATAGAATCACTATAAAACCCATCAATTAAAAGAAGTTGTGATAAAGCACCATGCATGCATACGATTTCTCTGGCAGGCATGTTTAAATGAGCAAATCTTCCTAGGAACATAACTCTGGCCCAGATGAGCCAATTCTGAAGATATTTGGCTCATTCTAGTCCTGGTGGCATGCTCTGGTAACGAACATCATTTTCAACAGGCCTCCTGGCCTCTAAGACTCCACACTCATATACCTGCCAACCTCACATTTCCAAATTCTACAGACCCCCAAAATCTCACTAATCATTAAGTTCATGTGATTCACTCTTGTTAGCTATGATATCTGCAGTTACAGAATTATGGTGCCAAGCCACCAAACATCACAATCTCACCACACTTCTTAATGAAATGACCACTGCACCAAATCCTGCTTACTGATTAAATGTTGGTGCTCATTGTAATGAATTTACAGCTCTCTTGAACCCTCAAAACAATACTCTGCTGCTTATGAGAATGTGAATCAAAAGAAGACTCATAATTCTATCCTAAAACAGTGCTCCAAAATTCACCACTTTTTTAAGCAACAGTGGTCCCATGCATAAGTAGGTATAAGAAAAACAATAAATATAGACACAGTGGAACTATATTGGGTATTGTGATTTGTCCAGCTGGACAGGGATCACTAATTTTTACTAGTATAAAGTTTCAACAAGGATTTGCCTTACATTCAGGAGAGTGGGACACAAGCCTGTGCCCAACCGTTTACAAATTGGCAAAGTGAAGGAAATAAAGAAGGTAGAAGGGAAAGAGTTTTTTAGGCAAGGAGAAAAAGATTTCTGAGAATTGATAAATGACAGAAATTCAATGACACCATTATAAGTATAGCACAGTCGTTATACATTTCAATACAGTGTCTAAACAAGTTGACGGCGTTTCGATCCCTCAACAACAATACATGGGATCATCATCAGGACAATCATTAAAGCCTAAAGAGTTTTACACAGTAGCCTGTAACACGAACAAAAGCATTGTCCATGGGCTTAAAGATTTCCAAGAATATAACGGTGGCTTACTGTACAGGATTTGTAACCACAGGGCCTTCAGGTTATGCACAAAAAGTGTATTAGGTATAGGTAAGGTACACGGAGGTTAAATCGTGGTGTCACCGGGGTTTCCGTTTAGACCCTGGATTGTCACAATCCAGGGTCTACACGCGAAGCCTTCAATTTTTGGCTCGTGTACACGCGCCCCACTGTTGGCGCTACCTCCGTGGTTCTGGGCATTGACCCTTCGAAACCCCGCCGCATTGGCCCCTGATTACGCGCCTCAATTTCGGCGCTTTCTGTGTTTTCATTCGAACTACGGGCTTTTGTTCCGAAATTAACAGGACACGGAAACCCCGGTGACACCACGATTTAACCTCCGTGTACGACTGGACAAATCACAATACCCAATATAGTTCCACTGTGTCTATATTTATTGTTTTTCTTATACCTACTTATGCATGGGACCACTGTTGCTTAAAAAATATGTTCCCCGAGGTCCTATGCTGACTCGCTGGGTGCCCTTGTTGTTTTTGTTATCCAAAATTCACCACACCAACCCACTGTACAAATCAGGGTACACAGTCAAAATATCGAGTATTAAATATCGACCTACCAAAATATCGTGTTTGAAATTTCAAAGGTGCAGAATATCGATGTCAAGAATATCGTTGAACAGAATATCGACCCTAAGGTAAGTAATATCAAAACTCTTTATATCGATGTAAGTAATATCGAAGTTAGTAATATCGATAGCATATATATCGATGTCACTAATTTCGATGACACTAATATCGATATTTGTATTATTTTTTTGTTTTTTATTATGTATGTGTTATATATGTTTTACTTAATTATTTAAAATAATTAATATTATATGTGTATTAATTTTATATATTATTAAATGTATTTATAAGCAAATTATAAGTTTTAGTACCGGAGCGGGTTGTGGGTTTATAGGGGGAATAGGGTGGGAAGTAATTTAATTATGTTAAATTGATTATTAATTAGTAGGATTTATTAATACATTGTAATTAATTGGTAATTATTTTTAATTAATTGGAAATTAATTTTAATTAATTGATTAATTGATAAATATGTTCTGTAGCGGGTTATCGGTTTATAGAGAAATAGGGTCTGAAGTAATATAATTAGGTTACATTAATCAATAATTAGTAGCTATTATTAATTAATTTTAAATAATTGGTAATTACATTTAATTAATTGGTAATTCATTTTAATTAATTGATTAATTGATACATATGTTCTGTAGCGGGTTGTGGGTTTACAGGGCAATAGGGTGGGAAGTAATTTAATTATGTTAAATTAATTATTAATTAGTAGTTATTACTAAATAATTTTAAATAATTGGTAAATAAATGTAATTCATTGGTATTTCATTTTAATTAATTGATTAATTGATATATATGTTCTGCAGCGGGTTGTGGGTTTATAGGGGAATAGGGTGGGAAGTAATTTAATTATGTTTAAATAATTATTAATTAGTAGGAATTATACATTAATTTTAATTAATTGGTAAATAATGTTAATTAATTGGTAATTAATTTTAATTAATTGGTAAATAATTTTAATTAATTCATAAATAGGTAAATGTGTTCTGTTGTGGGTAGTGGGTTTATAGGGGAATATATTGGGACGTAATTTAAATGTAATTAAGTAATAATGTTTTTAAATTAATTCTTTTGTTAATAATAAAATTGTTAATTAATTATTAATTGGTAATTAAATATTATAAAATGGTATTTTTTAATATTTATTTTTGGTTAAATATATTTAGCTAATCATGTTTTTTATAATTATGTATAGGTATTGTATATGGTTTATATTTATTTAATAGTTTATATTTTTATTATTAAAAAAAGCTTTTATTTATAAGTATGTTATTTTAACCCCTACGCTATCCAACACTTTCCCTACTGTTGCACTCTCTGGAGTTGGAAAAGTAATTGTTACCCCTACGCTATCCAACACTTTCCCTACTGTTGCACTCTCTGGAGTGGGAATAGTAATTTTCACCCCTACGATATCCAAAAATTTCCCTACTATTGCACTCTCTGAAGTGGGAATAGTAATTGTTACCCCTACGCTATCCAACGCTTTCCTTGCTGTTGTACTCTCTGGAGTGGGAATAGTAATTTTTACTCCTACGCTATCCAACGCTTTCCCTACTGTTGCACTCTCTGGAGTGGGAATAGTAATTTTTACCCCTATGCTATCCAACGCTTTCCCTACTGTTGCACTCTCTGGAGTGGGAATAGTAATTTTTACCCCTACGCTATCCAACGCTTTCCCTACTGTTGCACTCTCTGGAGTGGGAATAGTAAATATTACCCCTACGCTATCCAATGCTTTCCCTACTGTTGCACTCTCTGCAGTGGGATTAGTAATTTTTACTCCTACGCTATCCAACGCTTTCCCTACTGTTGCACTCTCTGCGGTGGGAATAGTAATTTTTACCCCTACGCTATCCAACGGTTTCCCTACTGTTGCACTCTCTGGAGTGGGAATAGTAATTTTTACTCCTACGCTATCCAACGCTTTCCCTACTGTTGCACTCTGTGCAGTGGGAATAGTAATTTTTACTCCTACGCTATCCAACGCTTTCCCTACTGTTGCACTCTCTGGAGTGGGAATAGTAATTTATACTCCTACGCTATCCAACGCTTTCCCTACTGTTGCACTCTCTGGAGTGGGAATAGTAATTTTTACCCCTACGCTATCCAAAGCTTTCCGTACTGTTGCACTCTCTGGAGTGGGAATAGTAATTTTTACCCCTACGCTATCCAACACTTTCCCTACTGTTGCACTCTCTCGAGTGGGAATAGTAATTTTTACTCCTACGCTATCCAACGCTTTCCCTACTGTTCCACTCTTTGGAGTGGGAATAGTAATTTTTACCCCTATGCTATCCAACGCTTTCCCTACTGTTGCACTCTCTGGAGTGGGAATAGTAATTTTTACTCCTACTCTATCCAACGCTTTCCCTACTGTTGCACTCTGTGGAGTCGGAATAGTAATTTTTACTCTTACGCTATCCAAAGCTTTCCCTACTGTTGCACCTTCTGGAGTGGGAATAGTAATTTTTACTCCTACGCTATCCAACGCTTTCCCTACTGTTGCACTTTCTGGAGTGGGAATAGTAATTTTTACCCCTACGCTATCCAACGCTTTCCCTACTGTTGCACTCTCTGGAGTGGGAATAGTAATTTTTACTCTTACGCTATCCAACGCTTTCCCTACTGTTGCACTCTCTGGAGTGAGAATAGTAATTTATAATCCTACGCTATCCAACGCTTTTCATACTGTTGCATTCTCTGTAGTGGGAATAGTAATTTTTACCCTTACGCTATCCAACGTTTTATATAATTAATTTTAAAAATATTAAAAGTATATTTAATTTTTTATAATTTTTACATTTTATTTATGTTATTGTTTTATGTTGCACTCTCTGGAGTGGGAATAGTAATTTTTACCTCTACGCTATCCAAAGCTTTCCCTACTGTTGCACTCTCTGGAGTGGGAATAGTAATTTTTACCCCTACGCTATCCAACGCTTTCCCTACTGTTGCACTCTCTGGAGTGGGAATAGTAATTTTTACTCCTACGCTATCCAGCGCTTTCCCTACTGTTGCACTCTGTGCAGTGGGAATAGTAATTTTTACTCCTACGCTATCCAGCGCTTTCCCTACTGTTGCACTCTCTGGAGTGGGAATAGTAATTTATACTCCTACGCTATCCAACACTTTCCCTACTGTTGCACTCTCTGGAGTGGGAATAGTAATTTTTACCCCTACGCTATCCAACACTTTCCCTACTGTTGCACTCTCTCGAGTGGGAATAGTAATTTTTACTCCTACGCTATCCAACGCTTTCCCTACTGTTCCACTCTCTGGAGTGGGAATAGTAATTTTTACTCCTACTCTATCCAACGCTTTCCCTACTGTTGCACTCTGTGGAGTCGGAATAGTAATTTTTACTCTTACGCTATCCAAAGCTTTCCCTACTGTTGCACCTTCTGGAGTGGGAATAGTAATTTTTACTCCTACGCTATCCAACGCTTTCCCTACTGTTGCACTTTCTGGAGTGGGAATAGTAATTTTTACCCCTACGCTATCCAACGCTTTCCCTACTGTTGCACTCTCTGGAGTGGGAATAGTAATTTTTACTCTTACGCTATCCAACGCTTTACCTACTGTTGCACTCTCTGGAGTGAGAATAGTAATTTATAATCCTACGCTATCCAACGCTTTTCATACTGTTGCATTCTCTGTAGTGGGAATAGTAATTTTTACCCTTACGCTATCCAACGTTTTATATAATTAATTTTAAAAATATTAAAAGTATATTTAATTTTTTATATTTTTTAGATTTTATTTATGTTATTGTTTTATGTTGCACTCTCTGGAGTGGGAATAGTAATTTTTACCTCTACGCTATCCAAAGCTTTCCCTACTGTTGCACTCTCTGGAGTGGGAATAGTAATTTTTACCCCTACGCTATCCAACACTTTAACTACTGTTGCACTCTCTGGAGTGGGAATAGTAATTTTTACTCCTACGCTATCCAACGCTTTACCTACTGTTCCACTCTCTGGAGTGGTAATAGTAATTTCTACCCCTACGCTATCCAACGCTTTCCCTACTGTTGCACTATCTGGAGTGGGAATAATAATTTTTACTCCTACGCTATCCAACGCTTTCCCTACTGTTGCACTCTGTGGAGTCGGAATAGTAAGTTTTTACTCTTACGCTATCCAAAGCTTTCCCTACTGTTGCACCTTCTGGAGTGGGAATAGTAATTTTTACTCCTACGCTATCCAACGCTTTCCCTACTGTTGCACTCTCTGGAGTGGGAATAGTAATTTTTACCCCTACGCTATCCAACGCTTTCCCTACTGTTGCACTCTCTGGAGTGGGAATAGTAATTTTTACTCTTACACTATCCAACGCTTTCCCTACTGTTGCACTCTCTGAAGTGGGAATAGTAATTTATACTTCTATGCTATCCAACGCTTTCCATACTGTTGCACTCTCTGGAAATGGAAAAGTACTTTTTACCCCTACGCTATCCAACGTTTTATATAATTAATTTTAAAAATATTAAAAGTATATTTAATTTTTTATATTTTTTACATTTTATTTATGTTATTGTTTTATGTTTGTAAATGTATTAGTAATTTAGAATATATTTTATTAATTTATAAATTAGTAAAATATTTATTACAACTTATTGTACAGTACATATATATTATATATTTACTGTATATATTTAATTATTGTATTATTATTATATATGTATTATTTATTAATTTTAAACATTATTAGATACTTTTAACTATGCAGATTTTATTTATTAGTGTTATTTACTTTATTTTACATTTATATTTTAAAAGAAAAAAACGATATTTTTAACATCGATATTTTTAACATCTATATTATTTTTTCGATATTTTTGTACTTACCATGTTATAGATAGGATGTCGATATTCTTGCCCTCGATATTTTTGACTCGATATTCCTGTAGGTCGATATTTTGTAGGTCGATATTTTGTCAGTGATCCACAAATCGGGTGCTAAGTTGCCTGACATGATCTCTAACTATATCATTCAAATCAGCTGCACAATGCACAATCTATTTCTTGAAACGACGGGAACACACACACACACGCAGGCATGCATACGCGCACACACACACATGCATGCACGCGCCCACGCACACACACACACACACAAATATTACCTACTGACAGTTAATACTTATGTTGATGTGGTTCATACATTGTCTGTTGTATGGGCCTCTATACAGTGCGGTGACAACATTATATTTTCAGAGTTATATATCAGTAGGTAATAACTATACCCAGACTAGCAGACATTGAGACAGAAAATTGCACATCGAAATGCCTAATTGCATGAAAATAAAATAAGAATATGAACGTTATTTCCTGCTGAAATGGGGTATAGCGAAGGGAGTTGGAGGAGGGTGGATGGTGGAGGAATACTGTCCTGATGGAGAAGGCATTCTCTGTTCTAATTTTAATTAAATTTGCTGCCCATAGTACTAACAAGGGTGGGTAATGCTCCAGAATTTGATGGCCAGTGGTATGTAGAGTGGGATCCCGTTCTCTTTGATACATTTCATTATTATCGGCATTACCTAGTTCTCTTAATTTTAAGGCAGAAGCAGCTCTCTGTCCTTCCACCAATGATAAACAGAATATGATGAATGAAGAAATAAACTCTCTTCATTAGGTTGATCACCTAATTTGTGTGAAAAAGATGTCCACAAAAACATTGAAGAGAAAGGGGGTGCTAATCAATACTTAGGGAACTCCACAGACGGCTGATACATAGTTAAGAATGCAAATCTAACCTACATGGAAATTGCTTTCTTGCACTTGGTTAATAGGACAAATTTGCCATATTTCAGCGACTGTGAAATCTACCAAAGTTTTCCAATTTTATATGACTGTGCGAGGTGTACTAAACAACTAATGACCCGTCTCCTCTAAATCATTTCCTGCTTGTGAGCTTCCCATGAACAGAACAGCTTAAGCAGACGATCCTCAAAAGAGCGTTGCATTCTCTGAAAGTCATCAAAAAGAGGTGAGAAGGAGTCGCCAGTAGGGTCTAGAGCAGTTGGTAGTAGGTGAACAATGCATCAGGCCAGGGGGGGTCAGGCCTGTTTAATATGCGCATGAGTGTGATGGTGGAGGGGGAAGTACCATGGTAGAAGATTGGTGCTCAGGTCCTAGCCAGACTGAATGGAAATCAATGTGAGCCAGGGCATTGGTCAGAAGAGGGGATGGCGGACATGGGAGCAGCACTTATCTCCTCTAGCACTGAGCATGTGCTCATGACAGCACGGACTACTTTCCACTAATGTTGCCTCCTCTTTTTTGAAAGTTTTTGGAGATTTGCACTCTGTCAAAGCTCTTCAACTTGCTAACAATTTAAGTGAGGTTTAAAGCCAACAGTTAGAAATTGGGTTTCTGTTTGGCAGAGGTATGCACCTGTCCGAGCAGGGACTACAAACTTAGTCATGGTTAGTCAGATACACACCCTAAATGAAACTAAGCTCACCCTCTGGTAGCTTGGCACAGAAAAAGCAGGCTTAACTGAAGAGGCAATGTGTAAAGTATTTGTGCAGCACTGTAAACAATAAAACAGTTAAAACACCACACAAAAAGATATCACACCTGGTTAGAAAGATAAAGATTAATTTAATAAACAAAACAAGACCAAAACAACAAAAATCCAATAACTGCAACCAGCGTTAGGAATTTTTAAATATTAAACTGAAATGTGGTTCTTAAAAGTATAACTGGGGCTATCTGGTTCTGTGAGACTGGGTCAAATCCTAAATTGCAGGCTGACTGTGATGGAGCGCAGGTCAGATTCAGGGTCCCTCTGCAAAGTACCTTGTTTGAGTCGCAACGAAGATTCGATGTGTGGAGCAGAGAAGGTGATGCATCTTCATTGACCCTTAAGATGTAGGTGATACATCGGTTCCAAGCAGCGCAAAGTTGGAGATGCGTCAGAGAAGCAGGTGATGCACTGCACTAATGGCAAATCAATGTAGTCGAACCTCACAGCAGCAGTGATGCATCGTTGTCAAAGGAAATGCACCGGTTCTGAGCGGGGTATTGACTGGGATGCATGTATTTTGGAACTTGCAGCACTTTATTAACACTTCCAAGGGCCCATGTTTGGATTGGGCACCGCTTGGCAGGGCAAGGCTCTCAGATGGTGATATCCAGGTGCTGTTAGTAGATGGGTTTGTGAATCTGAGACTTCTAACAGGATGCAAGCCAGTAAACCCTTTGAGTCAGTCGGGTTCTGGGTTGGAGAGATGCAGGTCCAGTCCTTTTCACTCTCTGGCAAGTTGGGCAGCAGGCATCAGTTTAGCACAGCTTAGCAGGAGTCCAGCAGAGTAGAAGTTCAACAGAGTGGCAGTCCTTTCAGCAAAACAGCAGTCCTTCTTCATGGCAGAGTATCCACAAGTACAGAGGTGTACTGAGTTGGAGGTGTTAGGGGTCCAGTATGTATACCCAGTTGTGTAATTGAAGTGGGTGATACATCAAAGAGTGGTCTTTGGAGTCCACAGAGTACCTGCCCTTCGTGTCCTGGCTCCAGGCTCACTACAGGGAGAAATGCAGCCCTTTGCTTGGGACAGAACACAGCCTAAGCAGGTGTACGTGTCAGCTCCTCCCTCCCATCCTGCCCTTGATGGGCCATCACGATATGGACGGCCCATTAGTCACACCTAAGCTCTTGTTGTGTGTTGGCTGTCTAGAGTAAATGCACAAAGCCCAGCTCTCACCCGCCCCAGACATGAATTCAGAGTCAGGCAGAAGGCATCAAATGGCTAAACCAAGAAAATGTCAACTTTCTAAAAGTGTCAATTTAAAAACTACATTTTAAAATCTAAGTTCACCATAAAGTGGTATTTAAATTGTGATTCCAGAAACATCAAATGTGTGGGTCCCATCTCTTCCTAATTGGAAATTGCACTTATAAAATGTAAACCTTAAAAGTACACATCCTACTTTTGCAAATATCCTGCACCCTGCTCTTGGGCTGTCTAGGGCTTATTTTAGGGATGGCGCATACGTATTAAAAAGGAAGGTTTGGGCCTGGCAAGAGGGTTAACTTGTCTGGTTGACATGGCATTTTGAAACTGCACACACAGGCTCTGCAATGGCAGGCCTTAGACATGCTTCTGAAGAGAGTGGCACAATCAGTACTGCGGGCCACTTGTAGCATTTAATTTACAGGCCTTGTGCACATTTAATGCACTTTACAAAGGAATTATCAGTAAATGGAATATGCCAATTGTGGCTAAGCCATTACCATGTTTAAAACAAGGAGTAAGTGCACTTTAGCACTAGTTAGCAGTGGTAAAGTACCCGCAGTCCTAAAGCCAGAAAAAATGAAGTCAGGAAAGCAGGAGGTCAGAAGGCAAAAAGTCTGGGGAAACTACGCTAAGGATCCCAGGTCTAACATCCACACATTTTCACCACTTTGCACACCTCTAAAATGAATACCCTTACAATTCCACACACAACTTTTGAGTGTCTTTAAAGAAGGATGAAATGCAGCAGAGCCTAAAACGCAGCAGAACAGTTCCACAGATCGAATTAGTACAAAAGTACCCAATCCACCATAAACATATGCACTTAGTCCCTGCTACTCACTAGTGACGTTTTGCTTCGTCCAGCAAGTCTGAAAGGAGATTGCAGATCAAACAACAGTGAGCTTGCTTGCATATGGCAGTGAAATTAAATTGTGGCTGTTCTTTGCAGTCGCGTAACCACATATAGCATTTGGTTTCATAATCTCTAATTAAGAACCTGCTTTAACAATGCATATGGTTAATATATATTACAATATTGGTTCGGGGCACTGACAGTATAGCTACAATTTGCAAATCCAAGTGCCATACAGCTGGCTGGGTAACCCCAGTAGGGACTTGACCAGCAGCAGTTAGATCTCTGTCTGGGATTTCAGTGAACATCAGGCTGTGAACAAGTCTTTACTCTGACAATAAGTCTTACTCTGACAAGGATTGAAATTGCAGGGCTAAAAAAGATGCAACTATCCTTACCTTATTATTTCGCCTGCAGGGACTTCAAGGATGCCTTGATGCGACTCTGTTTTATTACATTTTGGAATTTACAGAATGTGTTAGATATTACTGAGACACATTTTGCATTTATGGGACTAAATGATCCCACACAGCAAATACACACGTTTTAAAATGATCATGCCAATTGACAATTTTGTCCAAGAATCATCTACATTTATACATTTTGGAAATGTTGTTACAGTTTAAGATAGGCGTGTCTTAAAATATAATCAACTGTAAGGAAGAAAAACTGAAACTAAGGATATTTAAAATGTTTGTTGCATTAACTGGTGCCCCTATGACACGCGAACATTAATAATTTAAATGAAACAAGAGTTTTGTATAAGTAGCACACCTTGCTTTATTTTGAACGGTGCATAGCAAAGCATTGCTGTTGCTTGCATGAATAGACGCCTTTGGGGGTTAGGAAAAACTGAAATGTTATCTTTAAAAAAATGCAGGTCCTATTTTTTTTTCTATGCCACTGAGTGTACAGCACTATTCGGCACCAAACTGATTATCAATAAATGGACTACGGATTAGTTCAAACCATATTTTTATCCAAGGATACAGATGAAGGCATAAAACTACTGTAATTACTAGTCGCTAGAGCAAATATCTGGAAAATATAGTCCTCATTTACAGAACTTTCGGGCCGATTATGATGACGGACGGATCTGAGTCCGTCCGCCACCATAGAGTAGGAGGGAACCTCCGCATGCCATGCGGAGTTCCCTCCTGTGCAATTGGGATGTGACCTCCACCCTGGCGGTCACATCCTCTATTTTTACCATTGCGGCGGGTGCAGCTTCAAGCTGCATCCGCCGCAATGGTAAAAATGCATACATTGCATTTGTATGCAGAAAGCCGCAGGCACCGTGCGGTGCCTGACGATTTCTGCATACAAATGCAGGGGGGTACCATAGGCACCCCCCATGTGCACCCCCCACTCCCCCTTCACCCAGGGGGCCCGCAACAGGCCCCCGCAGTGAAGTTACACATGCTTTTCCACGGCGGAAAAGCCGCCGCTGAAAAGCATGTTTCACAGCCCATCGTAATCTGGCTGACTGTGTCTGAGAGACACCGTCACCATATTAGAGCTTTTCCTCCGCGGTTGTAAGCCAACCACGGAGGAAAAGCTGCGGACGGAAACCAGGACCCACCAGCCATCCTAATGTGGCGGTGGGTCTTTGGTGGGTCCGCAGAGGATTTGCCGCATCCACCGGGCCGGCAGTGGCTTCCGCGGCCCGGAGGATGCAGAAAATCCTCCATCATAATAGGCCCCTTCATGTGGATGCCTACACAACATAAGGCAATTTAGTGCTTCAAATGCAAGCATTGAATATAGTAAATCGCCGCTATATTTTATCTTGCACAAGTCCTGTGCAAACTTTAGTAAATGTGGACCTATAAACCCGAAGACAAACTTTTCAGGCCTCATTTATGCCAATTTAGCGTAAGGCACCATGCTGCGCTGCACTAATCAAAAGAGAAAGGGTAGGAATGTACCGTATTTAAGCAATACAGTGCATTCCTGTCCTTTCTGCCCGTGCTGGTAGCATTTAGGCAGCCTTGCACCACCGTAGGCATACTTGCGCAATAGTGCAAGGGAGCCTCCATTGCAGGCAGGATTGTTTTTCTGCAGGAAGGGGCACCTTGTAAGACAAAATCAGCCTACGAGGCATTTTTCTCTTTCTGTGTGTGCTGCAGAATATAGCACTCCTGGAAAGAGGAAAAATCAAGAAGAAATAAAAAACAATTCTCCTCGTTATGCCTCACCTTGGGAGCGTATTGATTTGGCACTACCTCAGGATTACATCACTTTTTTAATTTGGGCCAGTGCCAAATTCCATGGGTGTTGCATGGGAAAACCCACCAAAATGCAGAGTAAGGAGAGGCAGAGGTTTATACTGCATCGCCTTACTCGTAACTTATGAGGTCACTCAAGGCCATGCATGGTGGCTTTGCGTGGCTTCATAAATATTTATGAGAGCCCTGCGTCATGCATGTACCACTTTACATGGTGAAAAAGTGACACAGGGCTCTCACGAATAACCCCCTTAGTGTATTACCAAACAGTGCTTTATTTGTAAGATAAAAATGCCGGAGACCACAATTTTGCTAAGATCCTCATGGTGGGTGCTACTTAATATCATACTTATTGAATACCAGTGCTCAGTAGCTTGTATTCCACCAAAGGCCTTATTCTTTCCCATGTTTTTATTTCATTCTTGTGGGGTCTTTTTCAACCCTGCTTTCTCCCCTTTTCACTGGTTTCTTATATTTCTCTTCCTCCTCTGCCTCTCTTTTCTGCTTTCTCGCGCATGCTCTGCGTGGAAGTCTGATGATGAAAAATAAACCTTGCCCACCAAAAATGAGTAGTAGTACCAACCATCTGCAACCACAGCCAAACATTAAGAACGGGTGCTAACACAAATGTGGCTTTTCATGCTTCAGTATATTTCCCCTACTGTTGCTATAATGGGAGCTTTATCTATGTGTGATCACAGAATCTATAACATGTCTCATGTTGGATCTAAACCGCTTATTGTTTTGTTGCCATCTACTTTAGGATGGTATTAGCTGGCCTATCCTCATGGACTCTCTAGGGTGCAAATGAATAGTGGTCCATTCATCCTCCAGGCCACAGTTGAGGCAGTGGCTTAGAAAGGGGCAATGGGGGGGGAGGTCTGACCCGGACTGCACAAGTTTTGGGGGAAGTACCCCCCGCCCCTATCTTACATGCGACTATCCCGGGCAGAAACACAGGGACCGTTGCCACCCCTGCTCTTTCCTGCGGCCGTTGCTGAGCAGCAAATGCCCCAACCGCAAAGGGTGGCAGAAGGTCTAGCTATCCCACTGAGTAGAGGCAACACAAGAGCTAAGAACATGAAGTCTCCTGGATAGTTACCCAGCGCATAAGAAGAGCCTGAATAGATATCCTCACATATTGCTGGAACTATCTATTGCTAACTGTCAAACTACAAAAGGAGAGAGAACCTAGTGAATGGCACATAAGCCCCGTTAGCCACTTTACTAGAGCACAAGAAAGGAAGAAACCCAGAGTCCTTACTTAGGAAATGTGCTGCATCGCTGCGGTAAAACAGCGATGCAACACTTTTCAGTGCACACTCCTTGCGACACTATGGATGTGCAGTATTTACTGTACTGTGCTCCTTGTCAGAAGGATTGACAAATACATCAGGAATTCTAATGTATCTCCGAGCGAAAAAATGGCACATTGCTGAGTGTGTCTGGGAACAGACGCAACTCCTACAGCGTGTCATTTCACATGGGTCAAGCCCCATTTGAAAAGGCTTGCGTCACTCCTTACACCTGCTTCAAGTAGGCATCAGGATTTGACACTGTGAGGCCCTAGAACTGTCGCAGTGAAATTTCATAGATTTCACTGCAACATTTCTACGAGCCATTTCTGAGCCGGAATGCCAACCCTGCAAACATTATACCTGTCGCGGATATAATGTAGCGCAGCAGGTTACAAAGTGATGCATCTGCCTAGAGCGTCACTTTGTAAATATGGCGCAGTGGGCACATTTTTTACACTGCCGTACTGTAACTAAAAGTGATGCAACGGGGCCCCAGGGCCTCATAAATAATGCCCCGAAATGGGTAATTCTTGGAGTAGGAAGACTTATTTTGAGTATTTGCATTATGCATAGCCCCCCCAGTAAAGATGGTATAATTCCATTCAGAAACATTCCTGTCAGGTCTTCTAGTAGGAATGAAATATGTCCAAGGTTACCTGTTTCTTTATGAATGTGAAAGGATAGTTAGACATCACAGAGTTCAGCACTGTATCGGGCTGTAATTCAGAAGTGGACAGAATCTGTGGGGGACCCTGCCTTGGTTTGAATCCTAGTCAAATATGCATGCATGAATCCTGTAAATAATACATGCATATAGCGCCATGCAAGTGTTGTTCTTGATCATCTGAATGAGAAAACTCTGAACCTATTGATTATTATCATTCAAACCATTGTTATATTTAGCTTAAAATCAGCATTCACCCTAACAGTTTCGACAGGCGAAGTAATTAATGTGCACAGAAATACCATAACATGCCCATGATTACCTCGCCCGGTTAAGTGGTTAAACTGTGAATACAAACCAATTCGCCTGTTTGAGTATAAAACTTAACTTTAACAGAAAATACTTCCTTCCTCTAGGAAAGTTTTTCCTAAGAAGCGCACGTATAGCAATCACGTTTTAATATTGGTAATCTATCACCTACTTCTTCAATAAATTGCTTGGTGAACATTTTATTTAGTACTGTAACCTGAGGTGTGCAAAAGTGAACTATTGTGTGCAATGAGAGCCATATTATCAGGAAAGGGTGATACATTATCGCCGCTTTTATTGGCAGGAAACTGCCGCTAAAGCGACGATAATGGGCTTGATAATATGCCTTTGTGAATTCCCTTAGAAGCCCAGGTTCACCCTGATGACTTAAAAAAATTAGAAACCAGTTGGGCCAATAAATTAAACAATCCTAACGTCGACATAGACATGGCTCTACAACTATCTTCCAAAGCCATATTAGCAAGCAATTTAAAAGCCCAAATCTATAAAACGATATGCAACTTATATTACACACCCTCCAAATTATTTTCTTGGGGTAAGATTGACCATGATAAATGTCCCAGATGCGCACTTGGCCCCGCAAACCTGATACATATGTTCTATGATTGTCCCAAATTAGAACAAATTAAGGAAAGTATTGTAAAATACTGGACTGAGATTTTCGGCCATGAAATCAAAACCTCATCAACTTTGTTCCTGCTAGGTTATGACAGCTCTCTTGAACTCAACAACTCAGAAACTTATACAACTTATATATGCACCGCCATCTATAGAATCATTTTAGCAACCCGTTGGAAGGACTCTGAGGCCCCAGCATTCCAGGGATGGCTTAACAGACTTTTAGCAATATATAAACAAGAAATGGCCATCTATAAAACTAGAGGGAAAAAATCTAGATCATATGGGGAATTGGTTTGGTCTTCAGTTGCTAGCTGGTATGATCAACAGAGGGATTAAGACTAAAATCTATTTAGGCAAGTTTGATACATGTACTACGGCCATAAAGCTCTGAAAACTGAATAATGATTTCACATTTTCTTTTTCTTTCATAATTATTATTATCGACTGTTTATATACCTGCCACAATTTGTATCTTTGTATATTTATTTTACATTATGAAATTTTTAAAGTTTTTGCCTTCTAATACTCGTAATGCAATACGTGTTTAATTATGTATTTTTCGAACATGCTCAATAAAAATCTTTTTAAAATAAAAAGAAGCCCAGGTTCTGGTGTTAACCTGGGCTGCTATGGGAATTCACAAGGGCATATTATCAAGCCCATTATCATTGGATGTATTACGTTTGCAAAGCATACTTTTACCACGCATACCTTTACAACGCGGTATTTACAACGAATACCGTTACAACGCATAGCGCTTAGAGGTGCTGGATAGTGGTAAGTATAATTTTCTATTCCAACTCCAGTCCCCGTGGACACTAGGGAAGGTGTTGGATAGAAAATTAAACTTATTCCCTATCCTAGAGCGCCCCCCAGCGCAATGCGTTGTAATGGTATGCGTGGTAATGCCTGCGTTGTAATGGTAGTGCGCTGTAAAAATTTTGTTGTAAACGTTGTATACCATTATCGTCGCTATAGCAGCAGTTTCCTGCTGATAAAAGCGGCGATAATGTATCGCCCTTTCATGAAAATATGGCCCTATGTCTTTTCTATTTTCGAAATAGTAAAATAATTACATTGTGATAAATGTATTTAACATACAGCATTTCTATCACTACATTTATTAATGAGAATAATTGGTTAATCTGTTTTAACAATGCACATTTACTGTAAATGATTCTTCCTGCATTTGGATGTACATGATCAACTATGTTATTCAAGCTTACTATTCCCCATCATGTGGAATGTTAAACCTTTTTCAGTAATAAACATTTGTCAGAGAATTTGGTTACATATTTTTCACTGAAAGAGTCACAAAACACACCGTATCGTCAATAGTAAAAACATGAAGCACATTGTAAATAAAGAATAAGAACTAAGTCACCACTAATACAGAGAAGCCTAAACTGCCTTTATTATATTACATCTTTTGCATTTATTTTCACACAGGTACAGTGGAGGTGAGCAAAAGTTTACTTTGTGAAATGCAGGACTCTTGTAACTTAGACTAAAAACATTTGACTTAAACACACAAAGGAGTCTGGCTAGAATCCTGTCAGTTTCTGCACATATTTCTTTGACAGGCTACTGCATAAAGACCACATCTGTCCTGCACTGATCGACCCCTCCCCTTCCTTTTAGATAGTCCCCACAGCATTCTCCTCACATCTGCCACACCCCGCCAAGGGAATACTTTAGCTGAATGTCCCCATCTCCCTTCCCAAGCAGAACCACACCCAACCTCTCCTCATTAGCAGGCTGAGCCGTGAAAAGGCTGAAACCCACATGATAGCTTAAGCCTTCACCTTAACAGAATGTCATTTTTGTATCGTATATTGTCTGCCATGCAGCTACTAACTCTGTCAATATGTAATAGGCTGGTTGCCAATAGTGGAACTGATTTCAATGAATGGGTTCCAAGTGACATAAAAGAAAAAAGAGTTGTCTGTGATGTCTTTGGAACAATGAGAGAATGAAAATCCTTTAATTGACAGATACCCGTCTACTATTTTATGTGGTCTATGTCCCTGTACCCTCCCTTCTTCTAAACTGTTCCCATGGGTCGGAAGAGGGGAGCAAGGGGACAAAAATCTAATGGGTGCCACACCAGCTTGCCCTTAACCCTCTATTCTATAAACATCTATCCATCCTTAAAACAAAATGAATACAATAAAAACTGGGGTTCTATCGCCCTCCCCAGCCCTCACCACTTAAACAATTCGTTAGAAGAGCGTACATCCTTTCTGCACTTAACGTTGGTCGGCACACTGTCCCACAATGGTTGAACGTCTTTTTCCATTTTTTCCATCTTGTTCCACTTGGCTCCCCTGGGCTGCTTAAAAGAAATGGGTGGTGTTACATTGTGTATAACTTAAAAAATTGCTGCACCCACAGCGTTGCACCCTAGCAGGGCTTTAAGTGGGAAAAAACGGGGGGTGCTCTAAAAGGGGCGTAACAAACATCAAAGAGGTGTGGCCTATCTAAATAGGGGTGTGGTCTAAATAAAGATAACTAGTGTAGCAGTAACCCCTGTTTTGATAAGCCGTTAGCTCTAGAACTCCTCAGAGTGTCATCAGATTTGGAATTCCCCGCTCAAGTTCGCTCTCTCCCCTCCTTATTCCAGCAAGGCTACGTATGGATAACTCCATACACCCTCCCCAGTACACCAAGACTGGTGTTGTCATCCCACGAAATTGCCAGGCAGACACCTCCCGTATATAGTGGCTTCACATGAGGTTGAGTGTACTAGAAGCACTGCTGCCAGAAGGCAATGCAGCTACACAGGGGTGAGTTTTAACCAAAGCCACCACCCCATCAAAACATGCCACAGAGACCTCCTACAATGCAGCTCACCTGGCATGACATCATGGCTGTAGGGAACAGTGTCCCACACAGGAACAAGCCGGCCCAGCAGGGGACAGGTAAGAACAGTCCGGGCCTCCATCTGGGTGGGAGAGAGGAACAGAGACCACAAGGCCGTACAGGCCCACTTCGGGCTGCGTAGGACAGCCGAATGATACGGAAAGACACCACAAGGGCCAACATGGCATCTAAAAGACCGGCTCACAACTGGCCCTCCGTCACCGGCTCATCCCTCCCTGCCTGAGTGCCTGTCTTATCAATTCGACCTTGGCTGACAGTCATGCCAGACTCAATAAGCAGCTGAAAGCTGATCAGTTCTAATCGTACTCAGTTTCCCGTTAGTCCACCGGCAGCATGCACAGTACACTGAGGGATGGGGTCTATTTCAGCCTCTATATTAGCTGTCACCACCCCTGCTTACACATTGATGCAGTATATCCCACCCCACACTCCTGCTAACTGGACCAGCCAGATAGATTCCAGGTCCTCCAGAACAAGCGAGAAGCACCCCAAGAAGCTGGCAAATCCTTACTAGACAGACTGTAGACATCCGGAGAGGATCGGGCGGGTGACTGGAAGAAATTGACATTTATTAATTCACTTAATAAATAGTAAAGCGCATTAGATGGTAAAAGTTGTAAACCCTTTTATTCTGCTTTATAATGTAAGTGCAGGACGAAATCAGCACTTTAGGGGTTATGGCCGAGAATAATGTTCAGTGAATTTCATGCCATGATTGGTTCAAAGCTGTGAATTATGAGTGCAGCAGCTGAGGGAAAACTCCCTCCCCACCCTCCTCTCCCATGCCACCGAACGTGAGTTTTTGACATGCATGGGGGCAGGCATGCAACGGCTTCAGCCCCCCCCCCCCTTCGTGTGTGTCATCTCGGCTGAGACAGCCTCCTGGGCATACACACAGCGGCACCCGAATACTTCACAGGTATTTCAGGAAGAGTCAGTCTCCCCCTGAAAATGTTAGTAGCCCCACCACCCCTGAAATTTGGCTCGAGTTGTGTCTCTGCATGGGGTCCTTGTGCCATTAAAGAATACATTCCACTTGTCATCTTCACATGACACCTGAGCATGCACACATTGATGTGCATGCTCTCACTGCAGTCCAAGAAAAAAAATGAAAACGGACTACCTCTGCGAGGCCCGAAAATAGAGCCTGATAGAGACCAGTTTCGAGGCCCCCTGAAAATAACTCCCGGTGCTTAGACCAGGACAGACCCGGCCCACTTAAAGCCCCGCACCCTAGAAAATAACTCTTTGTGAACTTTCTCTTACACCAATGCCACAGAGAATATCGTAGCTCTATTTTAGACAGCCTGAATAAACCAAACTATATTTGCATAAAAGAAAAAAACAACACTCGATGTAAACCAGCATCTATTTATACACACTGGCTTCTGAAACTAACTTTACATACTTAAAAAATATACCATACACAAACATAAACCATAAGGTATCTGTTGTTTTTGGTTTTTTTACATGCAGAAACTTAAGCTACTGGCCAAGCTTAAGGCGAGCCTGTCACCGTACTGCAATATTCAATGGCAAGCCTAAGGTGTGCCTTTCACTGTACTGTAACTTCCACAAACTAAATAGTCAGAAAGTACCTGTCACAGGCTCTACCAACCAAGTCACCACTTTCCTCTTTTCTGACCGGCAGGCCCTAATGGTGTGCCAGTCACAGCTACGTTTCCTGGTACACAACTGCTTAATTTTTAGCCTTACTTCTACAAGTCAGCACTGGTCTTCCTAAAACTTCGCTGTTCTGCTCCGCCTCCCAACTGCACAGCTGATGCAATGTTGGGCCATTGTTACACACGTGTGCAAACGCACAGTCAATACATACACTCCAGGCAGATTACATTGCAGCACTGCTATCCACTCGGCTTCTTCACCAAATATGGGCACCATGCGCTGCTGAACGTGCTTTCTGCAGCCAATGGCGCTTTTCTTTCCCCCACACCACATCAGTTTCTCCCTGCATCTCCCTTCCTCCATCCTGGAACGCATGTCTACAGTCCAGCTGTATATGCTTGAGTGCTGTCGCAACTTCCACAGGCCACAATTACATCACTCTCATGGGCGTTTCTCCCCAAACAATTTCCTCATTCTTGTATCCTTCTAGTACACGCAATATGAACATGCCCTTAATTACATCTGAAAAACGCACAGCATTCTGTTTCACCATTCTTCTGCTTTTAAAGTAAGTCAAAATTACTCTTGCTGCCTTATTTGTCAACATGCAAAAAGAACAATTGATGGACAGAACATTAAACATTGTCAAACATTCACCCCAGCGCAGAGGTCTGGGCCTAAATCCATTGTTTTTTTGCTCCCCATACCATTCCTGTTTAAACCCAGCCATATGCAAATCAGTGTTGACACTGTTCCCCATGGGAACGGTCCAGCTCAAACTGCCAGGCCAGATCCTCCTTGGACTGAAAACAAGCATCCTGGGACCGGTTTCGGGGTTTTGCCTCACATCAGCCAGGCTGGCTTGACTCCATTAGCAGGAAGAGCACAGGACACACGTCTAGGCATACCCATCTCACTCGGGTGACAAATGAAAAAAGAACAATTGATTGACAGAATGTTGCACAATGCCAAACATTCACCGCAATACAGACATCTCAGCCTAAATCCATCATTTTATTTGCTCCGATTCCATTCCAGTTTAAACCCAGCCATATGCAAATCAGTCTTGACCCTGTTCCCCATGGGAACAGTCCAGCCGGGACTGAAAGGCCAGGTCCTCCCTGGACCTAAAAACAAGCATTCTAGAGGAGGAGATAGTACACCACTCTTGGCAACACACTTCCCTCATCCACTGTTAAAAATAACCGTCCATGCCTACACCCACCCCTTCATCCGCCGATAACACTCTTATCTCCCCCAATATATTATTTTTAAATCTGGCAACCTGTCACCTCCAGCACCACAACTGGTTGCCACCTGCCCTTCGTTAAATATATATATTTTTAAACAATTGGACTACTGCTAACTTTCGCCTTGACCCTCCATGCCTTTCCTCCCACTTTCAGTCTAAAAGCCTGGTTCTTATTCTCTTGCTTCGTAGGAACAAAACTGGGTATTGGCTCCTCAACAGTAAGGCTAAGCCTAATTGAACTCACAAAACAACACTACTGCCAGTACTGGATAAAGTTTTTTTGGGGATAACCTCACAGAAGCTGCTATGAATCAAACATGGCAGTCTCATATCACTTTTGTTGCTGATTTAATATAACCATTTTTTTCAATCAGTAAGCTTTTTCATTTTTTCAAAGACATTTCTGTGCATGTGCAAATGTAAATATACAAAATATGCAAATATATACAACAATTACAAAAACACAAATGAAGGAGAACTCCTTATTACATTGACAACACACCCATACTAAACCTTTCTCACTACAGTCGCTCTATTCACATTCACACACTAAAACACAAACAAGGTAATTAAACTATACCTCTGAGGTATAGGTCAGTGTCAACACAAAATATTTGAAATACAAACTGTTAGCAAGATCAAATGAATCCCAAATTTACAAAAAATTCTATAAAATTAGACACATTATAATCAGTTTGAATCCAGTCTTTATAATACATTCATATTGTTGACAATTGACCCTATAAGATCGACGCGTTTCGAACTCCCTGATTAGCGGGGTTCTCCTCAGGATCACTACAATTTCTACAAGACAAAAACAAACGAACTAAGTTAGGCTCCATAATCTACCACATTCCAAATTGCTAACCAGAGCAGCCACCAGCCGGCTTTAACCAACCTACCTTAACCTCCTAGATAGGATAACTTTCTGATTGAAAAAAATGGTTATAATAAATCAGCAAACAAACTACGATGGGGGAGGACCTTGTGGAAGTTTATAGACCACACTCTGGATACAAACCCCAGAGAACATGTAAGAAACACTAGATACCAGAGGGTCTAGAAGGAGAACGCCCAGGAGTGTAAAGAAGTATCCCAAATCACCCGTACCACTAAATCAATGCAACACAGGAGATTCTCAAAGGATGAGGAAATAACCCATCAGTCACCATTCGGATCCGCCCTTCATCATTTGGGATTTTATCCGAACCACCCGTCTGAGAAAAAACAGTGTCGCACTCAGAGGTCAACCCGGTGGTTAGGGGGTTCCTCAGAGGGTATGAACACTAACAGTGTGGTTAACCACTCGATGATAATGAGTGGATAAATACATGGGACTGGGGTGTGCAGTGCAAAGAAATGTGAGTGAAAAAAGAAGAAACCAAGAAAAAAGAGTGTATTAAAATTGGTTTAGAATAGGCACAAGATAGTATTTATTCTGTGCGTGCCTAAAGCACCAAGATTAAAATAATGTGCAACCCAAAGCAGTCTGATTATGTAGACTGCCTGAGGTAGGGATGGTCAACATGTTTCTGCAATATTCGGACTACTACGTCCTTGCATTCATCAGGACCAAAGACTGAACAATTAAAGCTACTGCACAACGTGAAAAGAATAATAAGTGAAGTGAAAAAGTAACACACGGAAATGTAATACAAGTGCTTACAGTCACCTGAATATTCCGAGTGCCCTTACGATCAGTATCGGTCACTGTGGAAAGAGAAAGTGGATAAGGGGTATGGGTATAACTGTCAGTAACTCAAGGGCTTCAAAGATAAGTCCATAGTTTATGGATCTAGCTAAAAATCACACCACTGAACATGATCTCAGCGCTCTTATTAAATGGAGCCAATTTGGTATAATTTTGGGAAAAGAGGTCATATGCCCAAAGAAACCATGTAGTCCTTACCTTAATCTGTAAGGTGGACCAGCCTCACCCCACCTGGCAGCGGCTCAGGGGAAGATGAAGCACCGCTCTAAAAAAACGCACGTTTGAACTATCCTTTTTCCCTTCCCAGAGTATTTATTAAGATTGTGTACATTTTTGTCGTTATCTGGTCTTGTGCTAAGCCTTATATAAAAATACTTATTTTTATAGTACTACGGTGTCGTGTCCATTTGTAGTGTATTCACTTTATTACTGTATGTGGTCGTAAATGCTTAACACACAGCCTCTGAGATAAGCCTGTTCTGCTCTGCCAAGCTACCGAGGGGGTGAGCAGGGGTTATCAAAGGATGTGATCCCCTTGCCCTGACTGGAAAAGGTGTGTCCCTATTTGTCAGAAGTGTATACCTCTGCCAACTAGAGACAGCCGGTTCTAACTTTGGACGCAGCAGTGAGGATTTGAACCTTGCATTTATGACCCATGTGCAGTGATTAGTGTACGCTACGTAGTGAAAGCAGACCATAACGCAGTCACAATCTAATTGGGAAGGATCCTATTTTTGGTTCTCCGCTTTTCTGAAACTTGATTTTTTGAGCACTGCCAGTTTTGACCATGAGTGACACCGGAGTCACTACCCCTGTTGTTGTTGAGGAGGAATTCGACAGGGAGAAGTTAAACGACTACAGATTGGAGGAGTTGAAATCCTTTTGCAAGAAGTTTAAAGTTCCTACCAAAGGTCTCAAGGCTAAGGAAACATATCTCAAAGCATTGCAGGCCTGGTTGGAGGCCAGAGATCCCACTGATCCGGTGGTGGTACCGCCAGTGGAAGGGGAAGAGGAGGCGCCAGCGAATGGGCCTGAGTCCTCTCCCGGAAGCAGTGTTTCCTCCAAAGGTCTTTCCCCTGAAGAACGAGAAGAAAGGGCGAAGGAGTGTGCATACAACATGGACATGGCAAGGCTAAAGATAAATGGGCAGTTGGAGTTAGAAAATGCAAGAGGTAGAAGAGAAGCTGATTGGGAGACCAAAAGGTTAGATTTTGAAAGAGAGAAGTTAGCTTTGGAGCGTGATACCAAGTTGAGGGAGTTGGACATCCAAGCTAAGAAATTAGAATTGAATCCCTCTGGTGGCAGCATCCCATCTGGGCCTGCAGAAAGTAAGTTTTACTTTCCCAAAGATGTGATAAAAGATTATCATAGGAACGAAGATATTGGTCAGTGGTTTAAAGCATATGAGTTAGCATTGTTGGCCCACCAGGTCCCTGAAAAGAATTGGGGAGCGGGGTTGTGGGGTCGCTTTGTGAATGAGGGGAGAGATACCCTGTTAGACATGCCTGTGGAGGATAGGATGTCGTATACTCATATGAAAGATGCTTTAATGTTGCGGTATGGCCTCACCCCTGAGAAGTACAGACAAGCTTTTAGAGAATGTAAGAAGTTGCCTGGTACTACGTGGGTTGAATATGTGTCCTATTTTTGCAGAGCCATGGATGGTTGGGTGAAGGGCAGCAAAGTGGAAAGTTACGAAGCTCTTTATGATTTGTTTGCTTGGGAGCATTTGTCTAATAACTGTTTTCCAGAGCTGCGCCAGCACCTTATTGATAGCAAGATATCTAACCCTAGAAAACTTGCTGAGGAGGCGGACCGCTGGGTCAGTACCAGGGTCCACAAGGGTCCAGTGGGAGACTCAGCCAAAGGTGGGCAGGGTCCCCAGCAGAAGAGTGGGGGGGACAAGGGTAAACAGAAGGAGTCGTGATAGGGTCCGTCCAGCACTCTTGTATTTGACTTGTTCCTAATTAAACTCATTCGTTTTTGTGCACTGTTACCTTTGGTGGTTTAGTCTGAAACCACTACTTCAATGTCTAGCGAAAAGTGAGACACCGGGGAGTCCCGATGTCTATGGTAACACCTTGCACACTTTCACGTGAACCACTGGGTTCTCCTCTGGTGTATGTGTATACCAAAATAATGATAATTCAAACTTTTTCATTTGTATCAATATTCTTTGTTTATTCTTTCTTTTTCATTCACTTAAATCCTTTCGTTTTCAAAACAATCTTGGGTCTCATCTCTCATATACCCAATGCATTTCGGGTCTATGACCCTTCTTCGGGGGTCTCTATTAAAGAAAATCAAGAAAAGGTCGCAATCAGCCCTTAAACTTAGATTACATTAATGCATATTATACTGTGTCTAACAATGTGAACAAACATCTGCGACTCTCCAAATATCCTCATAATCACTATTTACATAGATAGCTTTAAATAGCGACACCCAGTATGTCAGGTAACAGCGGATTCGTGGAGAACATGTGAGCGAGGGACGCTTTTCAGTTTTCATTTCTCAGTAAGTACATAACACGAAGGAGGGATAGAATGCGCGCTTAAAATGTTTGCCCTAGTAAAACTCCGTGTTATTTGAGCGGCACAGTTGAATGAATGTTATTTTTATCCTTTAACATGGGACTTTAGTATTTTATGTTAAATACGGCTTTTTTGGTGTTTGAAAATTTCTAGCGCTGACACAAACAAGGATGTGTAATGTAAATAGTGATTATGAGGATATTTGGAGAGTCGCAGATGTTTGTTCACATTGTTAGACACAGTATAATATGCATTAATGTAATCTAAGTTTAAGGGCTGATTGCGACCTTTTCTTGATTTTCTTTAATAGAGACCCCCGAAGAAGGGTCATAGACCCGAAATGCATTGGGTATATGAGAGATGAGACCCAAGATTGTTTTGAAAACGAAAGGATTTAAGTGAATGAAAAAGAAAGAATAAACAAAGAATATTGATACAAATGAAAAAGTTTGAATTATCATTATTTTGGTATACACATACACCAGAGGAGAACCCAGTGGTTCACGTGAAAGTGTGCAAGGTGTTACCATAGACATCGGGACTCCCCGGTGTCTCACTTTTCGCTAAACAGAAGGAGTCTCAGAAAGGGCCCCAAAGTAATCCCCACGGGAACCAAGGGAAAGGTTCCCAGCCTCCCCCTGAGAAGAAGCCAGGGGCCCCGACGGGTAAACCTGTTCATAGGGGCCCCCTAACCTGCTACGGTTGTGGGCAGGTGGGACACCGGTTTTATGACCCCCAGTATCCCAAAAAGGATTCGAATGCACCGCCGCGTGCACCCCCCGTCAGTTGGCGAGTGTAGCCCTGGGAGGGGAGGAGATGGTTGTCCATGGTTGGAGGGGTCCAGCAGAAATGTCCCTGGTCTCGCTAGGAGACATGCAAATGGTCCCTCCGCCCCCTCTGCCTAGTAACACTAGTAAATATAGGCAGTGGGTGACCATTAATGGCCATAGAGTGGAAGCTCTCAGGGACACCAGAGCGAGTGTGACAGCTGTCAAGTGTCACTTAGTGTCCAGAGAGCAGGTGGTTCCCCACGCATTCTACCCTGTGATAGCTGCTGACCACTCCCAGAAAGAGTGTGAGGTAGCTCAGGTTTCCTTTGAATGGGGGGGAGTTACAGGTACTCTTCAGGGTGCTGTAAGGCTCGCCATGCCTGTCGATTGTCTCCTGGGCAATGATTTAGAAGACTCCCCTTGGGCTAAGGTGGAGAGAGAGGCGCACTTGAAAATGTTGGGTGTGCCAGAGTGGGTTTGTTCAACCACTCGATCGATGACAGCGAGTAAGGGTGTTGATGGGGTCCCGGAGCCTGAAAGTACGGCCCAGGACCCAGCTGTGAAGATAAGAGTCAGGAGGCGCGGGAAACCGGCCCCCGTAGTTCCCGTGGTCCAGGAGGAGGTAGACCCTGAAGGGGATACCCTGGAGCCCACCGGGGAACAAATTGCCGAACTGGGAGACCTGCCCGAGCTGACCCATTGGCAGCAGGATGGTGGTCCCTCCAGGGAGGAATTCTGTGCCGAACAGAAGGTGTTCCCTTCTCTTGTGGGCATGAGGCAGCAGGCCTCAGCCCAATCCTCAGGTGATCAGTCAGGGTCACATTTTGTGTACTGGGAGAACGACCTCCTGTATAGCGAGCCTAAGGCTGCTGAGCCTGGGTCAGCCCGTGTGCTGGTGGTACCGCAGCGCTTCAGAGCCTTCCTACTGGGTTTGGCTCATGATGTTCCGTTAGCTGGACATCTGGGGCAGGACAAGACCTATGACAGGCTTGTCACCCATTTTTATTGGCCTCAGATGCGTAGGGATGTAGACATCCATTGCAAGACTTGTCACACTTGCCAGGCAAGTGGGAAAAGCGGAAGGAAGCAGAAGGCTCCCCTCCAACCTTTTCCAGTGGTCAGCACCCCCTTTGGCTGGGTGGGTATTGACATTGTTGGGCCCCTGGACCCCAAGACAGCCCTGGGCAACAGGTTTATCCTGGTCTTGGTGGACCACGCCACACGGTACCCGGAAGCCATCCCTCTCCGAACAGTGACGGCCCCCGTGGTGGGATGGGCACTGATGGGTGTTTTCTCCCAGATGGGGTTCCCCAGAGAGGTGGTGTCAGACCGGGGCACCAACTTCATTTCGAACTATATGAAGTCTCTGTGGAAGGAGTGTGGGGTAACCTACAAGTTCACCACTCCTTACCACCCTCAAGGAAACGGGCTGGTTGAGAGATTCAACCGGACCCTTAAAGGCATGATCATGGGTCTTGAAGAACCAATGAGGCGGAAATGGGACGTCCTCTTGCCATGCCTGTTGTTTGCTTACCGAGAGGTGCCGCAAAAGTCTCTAGGGTTCAGCCCCTTTGAGCTTTTGTACGGTCACCCGGTAAGAGGGCCTTTGAGTCTGGTCAAGGAAGGCTGGGAGCAATCTCCCAGGAAACCTCCCCAGGATGTATACAGATACATGCTGGCCTTTCGGAACCAGACTCGGCGCTTCAGAGAACTTGCTCAGGCAAATCTGGAGGCCAGCCAGGAGGAGATGAAGCATTGGTACGACCGGAATGCCACTCTGGTAGAGCTTCAGCCTGGTCAGGAAGTATGGGTCATGTCCCCTGTGGAACCTTGTGCGCTCAAGGACAGGTGGACTGGACTGTTTAAGGTTGTGGAGAAGAAGAGCGATGTCACCTACTTGGTGGACTTGAAATCTCCCAGGAACCCCTTGCGGGTCCTGCATGTCAACCGCTTGAAGCCCCACTTAGAGAGGTCCGAAGTGGGCATGCTCCTAGCTACAGATGCTGGAATGGAGGAGGAGAGTGAGCCTCTTCCTGACCTCCTGTGTGCTAAAGAGCAATATGGGTCAGTAGATGGTGTGGTCCTCTCAGACACACTGACCCTTGAGCAGAAACAGGATTGTCGCCACCTGTTGGGACAATTCCCGGATCTGTTTTCCTTGGTTCCGGGTGTCACTCATTGGTGCGTCCATGACGTTGACATCGGAGACAGCCCTCCTGTGAAGCACAAGGCTTACAGGGTGACTGACAAGGTCCGAGCTTACATTAAGGAGGAGGTCTTCAAAATGTTCGCGTTAGGGGTGGTTGAGTCCTCTAGCAGTCCTTGGGCCAGCCCAGTGGTCTTGGTCCCGAAGGCTGCAGCGCCTGGTGCTTCACCGGAACTCCGGTTCTGCGTGGATTACCGAGGACTCAATTCGGTCACGAAGACTGACGCGCACCCCATCCCCAGAGCTGATGAGCTCATCGATCGGTTGGGGGCTGCCTGGTACCTTAGTACGTTTGATCTAACGTCTGGGTACTGGCAGATCACCTTGACTGATGGGGCAAAGGAGAGGCCCGCATTCTCCACACCAGATAGGCTATACCAGTTCCGGGTGATGCCCTTTGGGATGAAGAATGCCCCTGCCACCTTCCAGAGGTTGGTCAACCAGGTCTTGGCTGGACTGGAGAATTTCAGTGCCGCCTACCTGGACGACATCGCAGTGTTCAGCGCCAGCTGGGAGGAACACTTGCGCCACCTCCAGGAAGTGTTGTTGGCCCTGCGCAGAGCAGGCCTCACAATCAAAGCCAGTAAGTGCTAGATTGGGCAGGGTTCGGTGGTGTACTTGGGGCACCAAGTAGAGAGCGGCAAGGTTGCCCCCCTGCAACCCAAGATTGATACCATCCTGGCTTGGGCGCCGCCCAAAACCCAAACTCAGGTGAGAGCCTTCTTAGGACTCACGGGTTATTACAGGAGGTTTGTCAAGGATTACGGTAACATTGTGCACCCCTTGACTTCGCTGACTTCCAGGAAGCAGCCACGAAACGTGATCTGGACTGATGCCTGTCAAACGGCCTTCCATACCCTGAAGACTGCAATGTGCACAGCACCTATACTCCAGGCACCCGACTTCTCGAAAGAATTTATTGTCCAGACGGACGCTTCAGAGCATGGCGTGGGGGCTGTTCTAGCTCAGGTGAATGAAGAGGGCCGAGACTTGCCTGTAGCCTTCATCAGTAGGAGGTTACTTCCCAGGGAAACGAGGTGGAGTGCGACAGAGAGAGAAGCATTTGCTGTGGTCTGGGCGCTGAAGAAGCTAAGACCCTACCTGTTTGGGACTCACTTCCAGGTTCAGACAGACCACAGGCCCCTCAGATGGTTGATGCAGATGAGGGGTGAGAATCCGAAACTGTTGAGGTGGTCCATTTCCCTACAGGGGATGGACTTTACGGTGGAACACCGCCCTGGTACCGATCACGCCAATGCTGATGGTCTGTCCAGATTTTTCCGCCTTAGTGAAGAGGACTCCCTAGGTCAAGAGTAGTTCTCCCCACATTTCAGCTGGAGGGGACACGTGTTAGACCTGACATCATTGGCTTGAGTCTCTCCTCCATTTTTTTCTGTTTGCCTCCACTGTTTTTCGATGTTTTGCTGGTATATGCTTTGGGCGCCGTGCCACTGCTGATCAGTGCCACAGCGCAAGTGCTCCCGATGTTAAATTGATGTATCGATTGTATCCATGTTTGGCTTATTTGGTTTACTATCAGTCCCTAGTCTAGTGCACCAGGAGTGCCGGGGCTTGTAAATCCAAATTCCGCTTGTGGGCTTGCAGCACGTGTTGTGCCACCCACAAGAGCGGCCTCGTAAAAGAATGTCTACGGGTCGGTCATTGCGAGACCCACGTGCAGTCTTGTACTGTCACGCCGGCTGCGCAAGTATACCTACTTGCCAGCCCCTCAAACCTTCCCTTAACTTCATGTTAGCCGCCCCTATGGTAGCCCCACGGGCAGGGTGCATTGTAAGTATAAGGTAGGACACGCCTGACCAAGTTGGCATGTCCTGATAGTGAACAACCGCCATCTTCGTTCTTCACTATTGCGAGGTAACCTGCTCTCCGTTGGTTAGAATGGGCCGCCGGGATTATTAATGCTATGATCCTAGCTGGCTCGGGGAGCATGGTGCAATGTCGAGTTTGGTATCCCTGGACTCGGGGTTTAATTACGCATCAGTTGGTGTGGATGGTTTTTGGACTCTGGGTTTGAAAATAGCACTTTTAGAAAGTGTCTATTTTCTTGTCTAACCATTTCTGGTTTCTGCTGGTCTTGCGTGTGTGTGACAGGAGCTGGGTGGCTCCAGAGGTCTGGATGAGTCAGTGTGGGATGAGTGGGACATTGGCGTGAGAGTAGGGGGGGAGTAGTTGCTGATAGCCTGCCGTGGACGATCCTAGCCCCACCTCCTGCCAGGAGGCCGATAGCTCTGCTCCTGAAAGTGACAATGCTGGCTCCACCTCCTGCTGGGCGTCTGAGGACCCAGCCCTGCTCAGTGAATAAGCCAGGTGTTTCTGCCTGGCCCCACCCACAACAGACCCAGGATGTTGGGAAAGTCCCCGGCATGGACAAAGGGATCAAAGCCGAAAAGGGGTATAAGAGAAGGACCCCTGAACCAAGAGATCAGATCACTTCTGACAAGGAACCCTGTAACCAAGGACAAGAGGCCTGCTGATCTGAGGACTTGCCTACCCCTTCTGCCAGTGTGCTGTTTGCTGGGGGGAATCCTGCAGTGCTTCTTTATTTTTGCCAAGGAAACCAGGAGAGAGGAACTGTGTGTGTACTCTCACGCTTGCTAAGAAAATCTCCAAGGACTGGAAGAGTGCCAGTCTCCTGCTGAAGTCACAGGGCTAAAGGACTTAATCTGCTTAAAGTGCTATTTGCTGGAACCTGTGAATCCAGTACCTCTGTAAGAGCCGGCAACCTCGACGCAGACGGACGTCGCCGAATCCAGTTCGACATAGTGGGTAACGGCCCCAGTGTCCCGCTTCCTCGACGACCGGCCGCCGGGCCCGACCGACGCCAGCATCAACGCCAGTGAGTGGGAGTAGGGCTCCAGCTCCAAGGGACCTCGTGTCTGTACCGCTGCAGATCGCATCGCCCTCGTGCCCTCTCGACGCCGTGAGCGCTGCTCACTCTGTGCAACCGCATCATCGACAACGACGCCTGCTGAGGCCTGATCGACACCGAAGACGCGACGCCGGATTGCTCGACGCCGCTGATCATCGTGTGCTTCATTTTCCTAAGGTACTGTGTTGTTGGGGGTCCGTGTGACTCCGGGCTCGACATAGCGCTCCTCGCAGTCGACGCCGAACCTTCGGATTAACTTTGCCTCGACGTCGTGTAGCTCCCATGTGAGTTACCCTGTTGCTAAGAACTGTATTGCCAAGAAGAAGATTTGCTTTGATACTAAAGACTTTTGTGCTAAAGAAGAAACTACCTTTGAACTATCCTTTTTCCCTTCCCAGAGTATTTATTAAGATTGTGTACATTTTTGTCGTTATCTGGTCTTGTGCTAAGCCTTATATAAAAATACTTATTTTTATAGTACTACGGTGTCGTGTCCATTTGTAGTGTATTCACTTTATTACTGTATGTGGTCGTAAATGCTTAACACACAGCCTCTGAGATAAGCCTGTTCTGCTCTGCCAAGCTACCGAGGGGGTGAGCAGGGGTTATCAAAGGGTGTGATCCCCTTGCCCTGACTGGAAAAGGTGTGTCCCTATTTTTCAGAAGTGTATACCTCTGCCAACTAGAGACAGCCGGTTCTAACAGTACTAATATGGAGTCTTGAAGACTCGCGTGCTTTGCATCTGCTTGCTTGAAACTAAATTAAGATATTTTACTAAATGCTAATGCAGGAAAAGTATTAATAAGTAAAGGGGGTTAGAGTAGAGATGAGAGGTATACAGAGAGACCATTTATTTTTTTAAATACCATCTTCCTTTCTGACTCTATCATTAGTGCATATTTGGGCTGCTTGAGTATGTCTGAAGTGAGCCAAGTCATGTGAGTTCTGCACATGGCAATTGAAAGCCAGCCCAAAAGAATGACGTGTGAGTCAAGGAGAGCCAAGGACACGGCCTGCCTGAGCCTGGGAACCAGCAGTGAAGAACCTGTAAAAATAAGACTATATGTTCAGACAAATACATTTGTTGCAGTTGAGATGTGAATGCCGGTGGGAAAATAAAGTTTCAATCAAAATTAAGGGGATGGGTTTGGTAACAAAGGGCTAACTGAAAAGAGTGAAATGTAAGCATGGTGTGATGATCTTCCCCCGTGCCTGACCAATCAAAATTAGTACTTTTACGATATTGAAACTTTAGTGGGTGGTACATGAAGAGTCAAAGGTTAAACTGAGGTAGCCATTAGTTAGTTAGAGAGATGTTGATTCTGAGATGCCATAAGCCGTGGGTGCTCCCGGAGTAGTGAGAGGTGCTGATAAGAATCGAATGCTGAGCCTAATATCCTTAATTATTAGGATTAGAAAGAAGATCGCAGAAGAATCTCGAGGAGGAAGAGAGTGTCAGAGAGGGATGCAACACAGTCATCAGTATCCTAGAGAGGTCATCTATCCTGTCCTGACCTCTGTCCTGAAGCCTTTGTCACGTATCTAGAGAGAGGGTACCCCACTATCTCCAGGGAACAGGGTACAGAGACAGTAAGTCAAAAGGAAATCCCTGGGGAGCACTCGTTATACTTTCATACCACTGTGGATACACATGCAGACTTAAAGAGGGAAAGCTAGTTTGCTATACTACAGGGAATACATATTAATTTCCACAACCAAATTGAATCGTTCACAATCTATTTTTAATAAAACCATATACATAAGAACATAAGCGCTTGGACATCACAATTTAAAATTTCAAAGAAATATTCTTTGAAGGCAAAAAGTAAAAACAATTAATCACAATATTTCATCAAAATTTACAACTCAAAATTTAGAATTAAAAGCAAAGGAAAACACATTTATGATATCTCAACAACTCATACACGAAAGCGGTAAACAAGGACCTATTAGTAAACAAACCCCTAGAGAGGGTGCAAGTCACCACTCATTGAAGCGAGAAACCCCAATAAAAGAAGTCCTGAAGAAGGTGCCACAGTATCACTTGTTCTGCACCGAAACGCGTCGACGCATTTTGTACATACAGAGAATCCAATCAGGGCCCAGTAAACAACCGATGTACATGTACTACTGTTACTGTTGTTTACATAGATAAAAGAATTACAGGCCTTTGGATCCAGAGATAAATAGTGGCAAAGAGATCAAAATGCCACAGTCAAACTAGGGGTTTGTTTACTAAGCAGGGCATTCCAGATGCTGGGGGCCTTTCCAGAGAAGGAGCAGGATTTTGAGGCTTGTTTTTTCAAAAGAGGAGAGATGAGGAGAAGAGAGCTGGTGCTTCTCAGCTGGCGGGCGCAACCCGCTTTTTTGAGTTTATAAGAAAGGTAAGTTGGGTTTTTTGGTAGAGGGTTTTGTGCGTAATGCAGGCTATTTTATAGGAGGATTTTCCTTCAATAGGAAGCCATTTAAGGGCCTTGAGGATGGGTGAGATGTTATCAAATCGCTTGCAGTCTGTTGTGAGCCTAGACGCTAAGTTGAGAACAGATTTGAGGGGGTTACAGTGAATTTTGGGAGTTTCGGAGATTAAAGCATTTCCGTAGTCAATTTTCGAAAGGACTAAAGATTGGACAATCGATTTGAAATCTTCAGCAGGGATAAAAGGTTTAATTTTCTTAAGATGTCGGAGTGTGAGAGGCGCTCCCTTTGCCGAGTTCTTTACATGGGAATTAAGCGTCAGGTCTTTATTGATGATGATGCCAAGAAATTTAACTGATTTGGCGAGGGAGAGAGAGCAGTTGAGGGCATTAAGGTCCGTTACCCAAGACTGAATGGGGAGAGGATTGCTTCTAGGAGGTGAAGAATATCAGAGTGGGATTTAATTTTATAGTACAGTTGGGTGTCATCAGCATACAGGTGGTAATTTATTCTGGCTTGCTTGAGTAGGAGGGTAAGGGGTTCCAGAAAGAAGTTGAAAAGTGCGGGCGAGAGAATTGATCCTTGAGGGACATTGAGGGAGACAGGTGTGTGGCAAGAGAGATGGTTTTGTATTTTAATTTTTGAGTTCTGTGTTGGAAGTAGGAGGTGAACCAGTTCAGAACAGCGCCATTTAAGCCAAAACGATCTTTAAGCACATTTAGTACGGTTGAGTGGTTCACTGTATCAAATGCAGCTGTAAGATCGAGAAGAATGAGTATGCAGGATTCTCCCTTATCCAGGGCAAGGTGGATATCATCTACTATATTAAGCAATGCTGTTTCTGTTCGGCATCCTTTGTGGAAACCGGATTGAAAGGTGTCAAATAGGTTGAAGGAGTCAATGTGTTTGGCTAGTTGGAGAAGGGCACATTTTTCAAGGGCTTTGGAGAGAAAGGGGAGGTTGGAGATGGGGCGGAGGTTATTAGGATCATTAGGATCGGCTTTGGGGTTTTTAGGTATGGGTGTGATTTGTCCAAGCTCTAGGGAAACTGGAACGCACCCCGTGGAAAGTGAAGAATTGATGATATTGGTCCAGTAAGGGGTGATGATATGCTTTAGTTCATGGATGAGGGAAGATGGTAGTGGGTCTTTTGAGTGAGAAGATGGTTTTAGTTTGTATAAGATGTTAAAGACTTTGAGTTCTAATACAGGAATGAAATTATTCCAAGAGGCATTGTTTTTAAGCAGAGGTTAGGCGGGTTGTCTTCAGGTAGCGTGGAAGAGGGGAGGAAAAGGGTCGGTGTGAGGGGTGAGGGTAGAATGGAGTATGGTGTTGGGGTCGCATCAGGGGGACATTGGGAGGTTGGGGGGCTGAGTAATCTGGAAGGATTTATCAGTTTGGGCAATTTTTTCACTTCAAAAGCTTGCAATTTCTTCACATTTCATAGTAGAGGCCAACAGATTGAGGGGGGCCGTGAATGTTGGTTTCTAACAATGTTGAATAGTTCTCTGGGTCGATTCTTTGCCTTGGTGAGTTGTGTGTGGAAGAAAAAAGCCTTTCCAGAGAAAATATGTTTTTTGTAGGTAGATCTAGCAGTTCAAAGGAGTATTAGATGGGGAGGGTTGATGCCTCTATGTTCTTTCAGCGAGTCTAAGAGAGCTTCTTTCATTGTTGAGGTCAGAGGTAAACCAGGATTTGGAGAGAATATTTTTAAGTGTTTTTATTGTGAGAAGGGCAGTTGGTCTAAGACCTCAGCACTGATATATTGTATTACTTTGTGAGTTAAGAGAGGGTGGGGTGAGACGAAGTTGGGCTTGGAGTTTAACCTCAAGTGCACCTGGAGGGATTTGCTTAAGATTTCTAGTCGTAATCGTGGTTTAGTTGTTTCTCGCCAGAGCTGGTGGGGTTGATGGGTAAATTTTGAACAATATGAAGTGTTAGTCAGACCAATCAATGGGGATGATGTTGGAAAGGGAAGCTATGTCCTCATTAGCGATGAGAGTAGCCCCTTTGGAGTGGGTCGGGAGTGGCAGAGTTGCTGGAGGTCCCTAATCTCAAGATGATTAGAGAAAAGGTTGATTGTGGGATCATCAGGTTCATTCAGTGAAGGTTAAAATCACCAAGAAAGAGATTTTGGGAGTTAGAAAGTAGTGATTGCTTAAGGAGGCCAGATAGTTCTTCGACGAAGGGCATGGTTCACCAGCAGAGTCGTAGATATTGTGTAGTTGAATTGGGGGAGAGCCCTTCAACTTAAGTTCAGCTCCAATATATTCAAAGGTTATGTAGTCCATAATCTCGGTAAGGGAGAGTTGGAGTTCTTTTTTAAAAATAATTGCTAGACCACCTCCTATTCGTTCCGATCTGTCTTTCCTGAAAATGGAATAATCGGGGGGCGGAGGGGGGGATTGGGTATGTCGAGGATGTGGGTTGAGTGGTCTTTGAGCCAAGTTTCTGTGAGGAACGCAATGTTGATATCTTTACAAAGGATTATTTTGGACATTTTGGTCGCGTGTCGAACAGCTGAGCGGCAATTCACGCCATGCAAGAAAGGGGTTTGGGATAAGAGTTGGGGGAGGCATGGAGGGATGGAGTCGAGTTGGGGGGAGTCTGGGAGATTCGGTAGTTGAGTGAATTCTGCTGATCCCCATAATAACAGGGATGTTGGATTGAGGGAAGGAAGAATCCTTGCGGGTGGCTTTATTAGGGTAGGATCACAGCTGTCAACTGGGTTGGATTCAGGAGATGAGTGGATTCTGCTGATCTCCATAATAGTAGGGATGTTGAATTGAGGGAGGGAAGAATCCTCGCAGTTGTTTTTTTTAGGGTAAGGATCACAGATAACAGCTAGGTTGGATTCAGGAGATGAGTGCGTTCTGCAGATCCCCATAATAACAGGGATGTTGGATTGAGGGAAGGAAGAATCCTTGTGAGTGGGCTTATTAGGGTATGAGTCACAGATGTCAGCAAGTTTGGAGGCGTAATAGTCATTTAAGGTACGAAGAGATATGTGTAAATGGTTGAAAAGAGGGGTGGATTTCCATCGTTTGGGATACAGGTATTTACTAGGGCCATAGTATAGAGAGGACCGTGAGAGGGTTCTATGATTAAAGGACTTGAGGTTTTTGAACTCTTCCCTCAGTCTAGTAAATACAGAAATCAAGGTGGAGAAATTGTGTTCAATGTTACAAAGTTTCTGGGTTAACAAAGAGAGGTGGTATGAGATAGGAGGCGGGGGAGGGAGTATGGTCAGAATTAGCAGGGGTGGTAGGTTTGAGGTTGGGGATGGGTGATGGGTCAGGAGGGATGGTGTAGGGGCAAGGGAAGGGGAAGGGGTGAGGGGGAGCTGACTGGGGAGGTGGATTGGAGGTCAGAGCAGGCGGAATGCAAAGGGGCGGGGGATAGAGGTTGAGATGGGGATCAAGGTTGGAGCTACAGGCAAAGCTGGGCGGAGTTGCGAGAGTGTGCATGTTCAGATGGAGGAAAGGTTGAGCTGGGGGTCGAGGTTGGAGGTAGGGGCAGAGTTGGGGGGAGAGAAGGGAAGGTTGAGATGTAAAAAGTTCAACTAATGGTCAGAGAGGGCGGAATTCGAGGGGCGGGGGATAGGGGTGATACTGAGCCTGAGAGCATGGGGGTCTGGTGAGGGGAAATGGAGGACGTTGAGTGAGGAGAAATAGCCAGAGAGTTGTGGTTTGGAGTGGAGATCTGGGGGAAGGCTGGAGTGTATTAGCTAGGGGGAGAGTGCTAGAAAGTGTATGTTGTGATGGAGGAAGGGTTGAGATGGGGATCAAGGTTGGAGCTATATGCAAAGCTGGGCGGAGAGTGCGAGAGTGTGTATGTTGAGATGGAGGAAGGGTTGAGCTGGGGGTCAAGGTTGGAGCTAGGGGCAAAGCTGGGGGGAGGGAAGGGAAGGTTGAGATGTAAAAAGTTCAACTAATGGTCGGAGAGGGCGGAATGCGAGGGGCGGGGATAGGGGTGAGACTGAGCCTGAGAGGGTGGGGGCCTGGTGAGGGGAAATGGAGGACGGTGAGTGAGGACAAATAGCCAGAGATTTGTGGGTTGGAGTGGAGATCTGAGGGGAAGGCAGGGGTGTAGTAGGTAGGGGGGGATTGCTACAAAGTGTATGTTAAGATGGAGGAAGGGGTGAGATGGGGCTCAAGGTTGGAGCTATAGGCAAAGCTGGGCGGAGAGTGAGAGAGTGTGTATGCTGAGATGGAGGAAGGGTTGAGCTGGGGGTCAAGGTTGGAGCTAGGGGCAGACCTGAAGGGAGAGAAGGGGAGGTTGAGGTGTGAAAAGTTCATCTAATGGTCCATCGACCAGAGGAATTAACTTTTTGATCAGGGAAAGGTTAGTTAGGAATAAAGGTAACTAATCTAGAATTTTGAAATACAAACTTTAACTCCAGCGGTTTTACCCAATTGAGTGTATATTTATGAGCCCAGGTGAGTATATGGTACTGGAGTATCTGTTGTTGGAATGCCGATCTATCACCAGGACATAGAAGTCCCTTTCCCGCTTATAATGGAGGTGGCGATTGGCGCAGCTAGAACAACAATCACTTTCTCCCTCTTCCATCGGGTCTGAAGAGACTATAGTGATGAAAAGAAAGCGAAGATGGACATTGCAGACCCTTAGTTTTCTTTAGAGCTCCTCATTTGGTTCACAAGAGACCCAGACAAAAATGGTGAATCAGCATCCGCATGAGCAAAAACTTCAGAGCAGGAATTATCCCTACTCTAATGTCAAAACTTTGAAACATTAAACACATTTTTACAATTTTGTTGAGGAGTGAATAAGTAGGTTTTAAGTCGATATTGAAGAATGGTTCTCAGTGAGAGCTATGAGCTATAAAAGAATTATAGATAATGATCATCCAATTTTTCTCTGGTAGGAACGTCAACGATCAAATCCATGAACACAAGGATGGAGCTTGAGCGTTTCAAACTCATAATGGGACATCAATACTGCTGGCAGAACATTCTTTCTAATAACAGTAAAAAATTTACTTTAATATGAATTATAATTTTTAGTGGTTCTGTGTCAAGTCAACTGCTTTGAGCTTGAGTGCGAGAAGTGACATATCCCAAGCCAAGAGATGCTATTGGCCTACAGTGGATAGTGTTATGCCCAGGTGGCCCCTCTGAGTCTCAACTTGCTTTCTAGTCTTATGACGCTCTCAGGAAGTCTCAGGTCTAGAAGAACTCCTTAAAGATAAAGCTATTGTTGATAGAATAACTACAACAGGCCGAGTTTTAAGATAAGGCCATGCCTGGAGCAGTATACTTATTACAAGTGACATGGATGCATCTTAGTCACATGCACTGTGGTATCTTAGTGTGGTCTAGTTCAGTGTGCAAGAGTAGATGTGTTGCAGAACAGCCATGACCCATGGAAAATCAGGGTGTCATATGTTGTATGAACAAGACTGTGAGTGGAATGTCAGGGTACTGGGTAAACAGTGGGGCCAACAGTGTGGTGGCTGGTGATAACTTGGTCAAGTATTAAGGATCTTTATTGGGCCACGTGTGAAAGAGAAACCAATAATAATGAATCAAAGAATCAAAGGATTGAGTGAGGGTGTGACACCAGGGAAATTGATTTTATCAACTTCACTAGGGCATCAGAGTATTGAATGTCGGATGGGACAAAAAGACAACGGCTGATCACTAAGTAGGTAGGTGCATCAGAAGACTGAACATGTGGCACAGGTGGCAGATATAGACTGTTCTGAAGTGGGTTTAGAATGTCACAGCTTTGAAGATTTGATTGAACACAGCATTAGCTGTTCAACATATAAATGAGGTGGAGAAGAAACTCTAGGACGGCAGTTAGATAGAAGTAAGGCATAAGAGTCACCATCAAGGGAGATTGTGAAACACAAACAAGCCTGGTCCAGTGGCTTCGTGAACTAATGTGTCCCTTGTAGGGCCCTTCTGGGTGAAAGTGCACTTTAAAAATACATGTTATGCTCCTTTTACCAACACAGCTCACTCCAACACATTGCTTTCTATGAGCACCATTGCAGAGGTTCAAAATTTACAACCTGCTTTTCCTACTTGTGAATACTTGTGACATCAAATGACATCCTTTAGATACAAGTTATACTCTCAATTTGAATGGCCAATGTGTTTGTCCAGAAACTGCAGCAGCACATATATATGGTTGTACTTAACAGAAATAAAGTCATGTGGGCAAAATGATGATATTGCACACTTACCAATTGGCCACACCTGTTTGAATGCCCCAGAACTCCATAACACATATCTCATGCTGATAACTGGCTGAAAAAAAATGCAATTGTACATCAGCAGACCTGTACATGGTGAGGAAACATATTATACAAGCATGAAGATGGAGGAAGATTTTTGTAATGCCCTTTGCACAGATTAATTTCTTCACATTGCATAAGGGGATCTCTGATACAAAATACTAATTATGTGTTAGAGTTCATTGTTATGTATGGCTCTAGTAGAGAGACAACTGTGCGAATAACTGGATTAGAATAGATTTACTCACTGCTATGATGTAGCAAAAGTTGGTAACAAAAGCTGTTACCCACTGTTGCTATATCATTAGGAATGTCAAGGTGCTCTGACAGGCCTAACTGAGAGCCTGTCAGAACAACACTGGAGAGCTGGGAGCACAGCTTTTGACGGGAGAGAAGCTAAGGCACAGAGAGTGGTGGGATGGGGAGCAGGAGCCCACATAGTTTTTGAAAATTTGGGACAGGGAGGAGTGGCCTTGTTTTGTATGTCTACCACATTACTGCTCTGTCCCTCTTAGCTGCAGAGACAGATTATTTGGAAGCCATACTTGACATAAAATTATAGATGAGTGAAAAAGCTAATTACAGGGATGTTTCTCACCCCATGGTACTGAGTGACATCATAGAAAACGTGAGCTTCGCCTTCGTTATCTAATTGATGTCACTCAGAATTCCTTGGTGAAAAACTTCAGTGTAATTATGTTACCCATCTATAATTCTATGTGTGACCTATGACTTCCACAGAGCACCACTAGCATGAATATCAGATTCCAAATCTGATTGTTCACTTCTAATTCTTAGCAAAAGTGGGAAACAAAAGCTGTTTCCAAATGTTGCAACACTATGGAGGATGCTCTGATAGGACTATGAGACCCTTTCAGTGCTGCACTGTCTCAGTGATCCCATGGAAAAGCAGAGGATATAACTTCAGGAGGGGAGTGAAGGCACAGAGGGTGGTAAACGTGGGTGGTATGAGGCTAGGGTTTTATTTTTTACATTTGGGACAGGAAAGAAAGTTCATTTTATATATGGCTTCCCAAATACCTCTGCCCATGTGTAGCAGAATATTTCAGGGGGCATGCATAACATGAAATTATAGAGGGGTAACAAGTGAATAACAGGGATGTTTCTCAAATCTAATTTCTCAATGCCTAGTCTGGCGAAAGTGTGCGAGAAGGCTGTCACCTTCCAACTTTCTAAGTTCATGGAGGAGTCCAAGGGGCTTCACCCAGCCCAGTCAGGTTTCTGTGCTGCTCACAGCACGGAATCGGCTTTGCTGGAAGTCGCTGAGGCGATCAGGGAGTGTCAGGATGCCGGCGGGAGGGCACCATTGGTCATACTGGACCTCTCAGCGGCATTCGACGCGGTTCCCCATGCCATGCTCCTCAACCGCCTGTCTGCTATTGGCATTGTTGGCAACGCTTGGCATTGGATTAGTTTCTTTCTTGAGGGCTGGCAGCAGCAAGTTTGGCTCCCCCTGAGTGCCTCTGCACCTCTACCGGTGTCGAAGGGTGTGCCTCAGGGTTCTTCACTTAGCCCCCTCCTTTTTAACATCTATGTGACCCTGCTTGTGTACCTGGCGGAGTCACTGGGGGCTAAGGTGATGGCCTACGCCGATGACACCCAGCTGCTGTTCACCTGGCCTACATAAGTGGACTCGGTCAGGCTGGCCCAAAATTGCCTTTCCTCTGTCTTCCACTGGCTATCTAATGCCCAGTTATAATGCAATGAAGGGAAGTCTGAGGTGCTGCTGTTTGGCTCCTTTCCTCCCGACTTTAGAGAAAGGCTCTGGCCTCCGGGTTTTTCTTGGCCCTTTGAAAGAACGGGGGCAGTAAAAAACCTGTGTGTCTGGTTCGACCAAAACCTGCATTTTGTGACGCACGTGAAGAAGCTGGCCGGTACCTGCTTCAGCATATTGAAGAGCTTGAGGAAGTTTCTTCCCCTTCTGCCGAGTTCCTCCACGGAAACCGTGGTCCGTGCGTTGATCTTCTCCCGCCTAGACTACGCTAATGCACTCTTGGTAAGTTGCTCGGGGTCCCTGATCAAAAAACTACAGGGCGTGCAGAACTCAGCGGTCAGACTCCTTATGGGGCTTTCTCCTAGAGATAGTGTGCAGACACACTTGCGTGCCTTGCATTGGCTGCCAGTTGAGTCCCGTCTGAAATTCAAAATGTTAACCATCGCTCACCGGGTCTTGTATGACACCGACCTCCTATACCTACAGAGGAGATTTGCCTTTTATGTGCCTGGCAGAGTGCTTCGATCTTCTGACCAATGGCTGATGCAGATTCCGAAGTTCAAACACCAGCGACTTGGTGGAAACTCCTTTGTGCGCAGGGCCAGCTTGGCCTGGAATCTACTGTCTTTAGCCCTGAGGACTACGCAGGACCCAGTGCTTTTTAAAAAAAAAAAATCAAGACCTTGCTGTTTTAACCTGATACACGCTCCCCCTTTCTTCAGGAGCTAGCGCCAGGATACTTTGAGTAGCTGCGCCCTTAACAAGCTCAATATAACATAACATAACAATTTGGGATTTGCTCTTGTCAGTTTGACATCACCCAGAACCCCTCAGTGAAAAACATTTCTATTATTCACTGCTACCTATCTATAATTCTTTATATAGACTAAGTCATACAGAAGTATAATGCAAGGACATTATAAAAATATGCAAATAGGCTCAAGGCAGTTAAACACAGAAATTGCCTGAAGGTAGTTTGTCTAGGAATGCCAGATTGTGCATTGGATGAAATGCAGCTGGTAACTAATTCGAGGTCATGTAGCTTTAAATTGGTCCAGTAAGAAGGGAAAGGCACTTCCATATACATTTAGGGCCCGATTCACAGAACTAACTTAAGACAAAATCCTAAACTTACTACCATTTTGGTATTCCCAGAAGGCACTTACTCATTTTGGTTTTCACAGGAGGCACTTACTCATTTCGTTATTCACAGAAGTTAGGAGTTTGCAAATAATTTTTCATTGTTCATCCAAAGCTAGAAAATAAAAAATAAATACACATATTCAGTGCATGTCCTTAGGATGACGCAAAACCTATAATAACATATGCCAGGCAAGGCGGCTTGCACGGCCCTGCTTGACTTGGTAAATCTAAAGCAATGCATGGCACCGTAAGTCGCTGCCTTGCACTACTCTGCCCCAGCGAAGTGTTCCATGAGTGGAGCGTGGTTGTTCGGATGCATACACCCATGGATTTTGGCACATTTCCAGATATACCATAAGTGGCAGACCTGGGAATGTATCAAAATGTTACGTCTGACCAGAAGAGGTGTAACAAGGAGAAATATCTTTATTTCTCCAAGTTTTTCCTCTTTCTACATGAGCTGCATTCTACAGCACACATAGAAAGAGAAAGCAGACTCAGAGGATTGTTTTTGTGCATGCAGGTGTCTCATTCAGCACAAAAACCACCATTGCACCATGACGGAAGGGGGACCTGTGTTGGCTCTATGCAGCCCACAGTGTGCAGGCGAAAGGAGAGGACAGGAATACACCATAACATGCTAAATATGAGGCATTCCTGCCTTCTCCCTTCCACATAGCGCACCAAGGTGTTTTGCTGCATTGCATGAAATATCGATACATCTGACCCTCATATTTTGTTGTATAATCTCAGGCAGTTCTTAATTTGAGCAGCTGGTTGCGCGGGGGGGGGGGGGGGGGGGGAGTGGAGGGGGGTTTAGGGTGGCCCACTGGCACTCATTTTTGGGACTGGCACTGAGACATTGACCAAGAGCAAGAGAGAGAAAACAGACTATGTGGAAAGATGGAGGAAGAGAAAGTAGAAAAACCTGCAAGACTGAGTAAAAGGGGCATGGATGGTTTGGTTGTGGATTAAAGAAGAATGAGGTGTATTCAAGACTACACAGCCTAGGTATTTGGCACACGGAGATTTAGTAGTACTGTCTGAGGGCTTCGGGACGGAGCTCCGGGCATCGGCAGTCATTTTTTTTTTTACAAATTAAGCACTGACTCAGATCGGCTGGACAAATATTCACCAACCCAAAAATCGGAATCGAATCACAAAAACGGTGGTGTGCCACTAAAATGTGCCGTACCTTCGTCCAGCAGCGACTGAATTTTGCATAATCAAATTGCTATAAGAATATCGAATTTTAATTGAAAAGTGGCTGGTTTGGCACATTCCTTTTTTATACTTTATTTAATATTTGTCGGTTGCAGTAAAAAGTAAGTTTTGGCACACTCCTTGCTAACGTTTTGAACACTCTTTTCTCAAACTTTGAGGAAAATTGGTCAAGAGAGGACAACTTTATTAAGGTTACAAAATCAGGACGTCTATTAAGTGGGGAGTCAACCTGAATTACAGACAAAAATTGCTCCTCGGTAACTTCTATTTTTGACGAAACAGAAATACCTTCCTCCAATATGCGAAGGAAAGACAGGTCCTACCAAATCTGACAGTCATTTTGCTGAGTTCTGTAATTTTCGAAAACTCTGCAGTACCCCTTAAGCAAGTATCCCTTTGTGTCCAGACTCGAAAGGCAGGCTCGGGTACCGCTTCAGGCAGCCCTACAGGAGAAACCTGCCAGTGCCATTCTCTGACGCTCGCCTGCGTGCCATCTTGACACTGCAAGTTTGCAGAACAGTCGCTGTGCTTTCATCTTGGTTGGAAAGGTGGGCATTGAAATGTACCTGTTGTAATATGAATCATTCCTGCGATCTGATGCACTTTTGTTTGGTGTGCTGTCTTTGTTCTTGAAGTCCCTTACCACCTTGCAGGGATCACATGACACAGGTCCGCTGCGAGTCACACAGCGGCTGGTTTTTGGGTCAGAGAGGCAGAGGACGAGAGGAAATGTCTGTAGCGCTGCCAGTCCGATAGCCCGCCGCAAAGGTGACCATGTTTACTTGGAAACTTTTTAAATGTGTGGGAAACGAAGCGAAAGCATGCGACTTTTAAAATAAATCTGTCTGACGGATCGCTGTGAAGCCAGCGTCAGAATGATGCGCTATAAAGTTTATTACCTTGCGATATATCTTTCGTAATTCTATTGAAGCCGTGTAAAATAATTTCATGTTTCTGACTCACTATTTTGATAATTGGAGGAACACAATTTTTTTTTTTAATTATATGGTTACTGCCCTGAAATTGTAAATAATGATTAGGCAAATTAGTGCCTCTAAATATTTTAACAAAGATTAATTTTAAAGCTAAAACCACGACTTTAAATATAGTACAATAACTTCTTTAATTATTCTACAAGAGATTAGTACTCTAAAATGCATTATTTGAGGAAGGATCTAATAAGACAATTAGAGAGAAGATATTCGTGTTGAGCAATGGCCACTTAAACAGCATAGCATTGCACTGGAGGGCAGGATTATCAGGGCGCATGGACTATGAAAATGAATTACAGGCAACATAGCCAAGTATATGTGACAGGTGAGGGGGCGACCCCCCTAATCAAGAAGCAACCACAATTCTTGTCAGGGTGAAACACAAGAAATGCCGAAATTCACCTGTGCTTAACCCTCTAGTAGCTTGTGACAAAACAAATCAGGCTTAACTTTGAGGCAATGTGTAAAGTATTTAAGCAGCACTTCAAATCGTAGTAAAGTGAAAACACAACAGAAGAAAACACCCACACCAATCAAAAATAGTTTAAAACGTAATAAATAATTTGATACCCAAACTACAAAAAGCCAATTAGTAGAACCGGAGATATGCAATTTTAAACATTTAGGCAAAAACAGTGCCTAGAGGTACAAAGTGGCAACAGTGGTCATCTGTTCACGCCAAAACCGGGACAAAGTCTCAAATTCCGGCCGAATACGAGGGAGGGCAGGCCATATAGAGGGACTAAGTTAGGTTCACTGAACAATGCACCTTAAATGAAGTAGTGTGGCTCACTGGTTAGAGGCGGCAGACCCGAGAGCAGAGGACGGCCCGGGACCAGGGTTCGATTCCCGACGCGGCAGGTTTCTGGACCAGGGTCAGCGGACTCGATAATTCTCTCGCCTCGGTGCCCACTCTGATCAGCGATCACACTCGGCAACTCTGGGCACTAGCTTGCCTCATCTTCACTAACGGCCCCCCCAGACTGCCGGGGATGCCTGGTCTCACCCTGGAGATACCCATTAAGGGACCATCTCTCAGGGAAGCCAGGAAGGGTTTCGCAGCGGTCAAAGCGCGGAGGTACCCCTTCGGGAGTGATTCCAGCGCTATATAAGCACACAATTAATTAATTTTAATTAAATCTCGGTTGTGAGGCAATGTGAGGTTGTGAATTGAGGAATCTTTGGCAGTCTTAACCCCGTGTTAGTATAGGGCTGCTGATGCAAGGTCCTGCGTCACAAAGGCATCATGGATATGGTCATGCAGCAGCAGTTCCAAGGAATTGCGCAGCTGAGATGCGAGGTACGGCTCCTAGGAGGCATGGCACAGCGGCGCTTCTGATGATATGCGGGATCCTGCATTGGGGATGCTTTGCCCAGCAACAGTTACGTTGCAGAATTGTGAGGCGATGTGTTGCACTGCTTTCGTTCTGCTTGGACCACAGCTGGGCTGACAGAGCACCTTCAGGCCCACCTACAAGGGTCTAGGACTGTGGTGGCATCACTTGGGGGGGTGCATTACTCACAACAGACAGAATCCAGGTGCTTTCTGACCCCAAGGCTGCTTTTTAATCCAGTGACGCACGTCCGGTGCATCGGTGTTCAAGAGTTGCGGAGTCGGTGTTTGGGGCTGAGCTGAGCGGAGCTGCATGGATTACTGCAGCCGCTAACCGGCTATTACCCTAAGCAGTCAACTTGAGCCCCCGCCTGCGCCCCCCAGTGCCCCGCCTGCGGAAGTAGCCAAGCAGACCTCAGCCCTTTCACTGGGTATGGCTTGCAGGCACGGTGTGGTAGTTTACAACCTGGATGAGTGCAGGCCGAACAGCTTGGACCTGTACTGCCCTGTCCTGCCCTGTTCTGCTCTGCCGCTTACCTGCTTCTCTGCAGGGGCAAAGACACTAGAAGGTACCTGCTGGTGCCTCGAGGTGCCTATGGGTGTGGGTGTCAGTGCGGGCAGGTACAGGCAGCTGACCCAGGTGACTTACTGATTGCAGGCACTACAAGGGTTTCTCCAGAATCAGCTGGCGGGTCATGTGAGATGCCGAACAGCCGAGCAGAGATGAGAAGCAAGAGGAGAGGAGCGCCTTAGAGTCCTTCACCTATTGGACGCTGCAGACAGTGGCAGTGGGTAAGCGCAGGAGTACGAGAGCACGGTCATCATTAGTGGCGGCTGCTGAGTGAGTGCCCAGGTGAGTTCGCGGAAGCGGTCCAACCAGGTTGCAGCTCCCCAGTGTGCCCTGCTCTCTGGCTACTTCCCCTCCTGCTCCCCTCCTGCCCCCTGCTAATTGTCCACCGCCATAGCCATAGCCCCTGCCATCCGCTGCTTGCCATGCCTTCTTTTCCCATGTTAATTAGGCTTAAATTGATCCCAAACGGTCCAACTGATTCTTCCCAGCTTCCTAGTAATGCACGGCGTATTATTAGACCACAACTGGCTGACATTAAATAAGTCCTCAGAGCTATAGTTACCACCACAGCCATAGCCATAGCCAGAACTACAATCAACTACAATCATAACTGCTACAATTGTTTTTACCTGAGCTTGACAATCTTTGGTAACTTTAGATAGTAATACAGTTAAGAACCCCATTGGAGCAGAGTGTAGGTACGGGCTGAAGAGTTCACCAGTTTGCGGACCCTGTAATTCAGGTTACAAGGGGATTATAAAAGACTAATAAGTGGGTCATGCAGTCGGGTAAAGTAAGGAGGACTCCCTCAAGACCAAAATCCAAATCAAAAAAAGAGAAAGTAAACAGAGAGGGTTCAAGTGCCCTTGGATTAGGGTCAGCCTCCATTAAAACAAGTACAAAAAGTAATACAGTGATGGGTGACACCAGCTCTAGGACCACCACAGTTTTTTCCACCAATAGCAAAGTTGCTAGTAAAGCTCGAAGAATGGCGACAACAAACTCTCATCAGATAACCGACTTAAAGCAGTCACCAGGAACTCAAGTGGAAAAAGATCTTATAAGCATTGAGGGGGCATCTCAAAGGAAAAACCCTTGCACCCTCCAACCAAAAAGTATACAAAATGCTCCTTCCTGAAAGATCCCGGAACAGTAATTTACTCAAAGAGTGAGAACGTAAAAGGGCTGCAAACGCCATTGCAGCCAGGTAAGTATGGATTAATTCATCAGTTTCTCATTATATCTACTGAATCCCTGTCTCACTATTAAGTTGAAAACCATCATGTAATTGCACTTAAGGTGGGAGAACAGGCTATATCAAAACAAGCCACAGACACTGGCAGGGATGACAGGTGATGCCCAGGTGATAGCCGCCAATGAGCAAGGCAGTCCTAAAAATCTAAAGTCTGGAAAAACCACAAAGCGGATACAGAAAGTCAGCATAAAGTAAGCAACCCAGAGTCTCTGGAGCAACCGGAAACTGTATTATGAGTGGATCTGAAGGACCCTTGGGTCTCCTCCCTGGAATTAAGCCAGTCGGAAGAGTACAAGGGAATGGTACCCCTCTTGCAGCCAAAAAACAGCCTCCCACTTCAGTTGCATATCTTACAAGCCGGCTCTCCGGCAGCCCCGGAAGCTTTTAATGGCCCACTGGACAACAAACCTGAGCGCCATATGTTGTCTCCTCATGAATATTTTCACTTAACAAAGCCGGACATGTCCTTCCTGGCCTCACAGGAATGGGAGGAACTTGTTGCTTCTTATAATTTAAAACCTGCCTTAAATCAAATGTAACAACTAACACACTGCTGTTAGAAAGAAGCAACCTTAGCAAAGCCTTGTACACAGAATCCATTTGGGCCACAATGCTAACTACAATGCAATATTCAGCTACAGCGCTTCAATACCAATCGCATAAATTGGATTTACAGATTATGGTTCTTTAGACCTTGGCCGATTTTGATTCAGGGATTGACAAAATGTTATCAGACCTTAATAGCTTAATAAAGCAGGGACAAGAAGAGGTCCCTGGTAGCCAAATCCCCAACTTGAATGCACCTGTGCCCCAATAATTGAATAGCTGATAAAATTACTCCCCATCCCCGAAGGCAGTGAAGCAACGGCAACAACGGTAACAACACAGAAGAGTCCTACCAAAAAAAATCACTTACCTCGGAAAGTCTGCTGCAAACAAAAAGGGAAGGGACGAAACAGGAAGTCACTAGTCCTGGACCTCAGTGCCATGAATCAACCTCACGCAACTTTGGTTGTACCAGACTCCGATATTGAAGAAATCAGGCACATCTCCCCCACCACCATGTCAGACAGTATAGATCATTCCACCACATGGCCTAACATTATCGCTGTCACGACTATGGGGGCATCCCTAGGATTACCAAGACAGAACATCTCAAAGCGGGACAAGAGACAGGGGTCAACTCTAACAGGAAAAGAGCTAGTAACACCAAAGTAAGAATTAACTAACAGCATTAAAGACGAACAAAACACAAGGCCGTTCTTAAATGAAGTCTAACTGTTCAAAAACAGAGACCTAGTACAACAGCCGTCGGGGGTGCCGCGAAATCAAGCTGTTCACCAGGAAAAACCAAGCTTTTAACTGTCCCCTTGCTAATCTCCCGCACTCATGGCAATCCAGGAGCTAGACAGAACAACCTTTTGCAACAAAAGGTCCCATCCGCAGGAGGCAGTCTCTACCCAGGAAATGGAGGCGAGTATTACAGAGCGACCGGCCACCATTATTTTCACCCCTGAGTATGAATCCCGGGGAAGAGTAGATGTATTAAACAGAGGGAACGTATTAGGACTTTTAAATTCCATCATGAGCCTCGAAATTATAAACTCATCAGATTTGCTTTCCATAGAATTCCTTCCAAGTAACAAATGCCTGTGTCCAGAGGTGACCAAAACAAGCTGGAACTCAAGTGGGATAGTGAATAAAATCATGGAAGAAGAAAGTAAGTTTAAGCTCTTGGGTATAAAGCTGGAAGCTGCATTAATATCTCTTTACCCAACACCTTTCCTAAATAATCACACCAACGCCCCAATCAAAACCACCACCTCAGTATTAAGAGGAGCAAGGAGTAGTACTCCTGGTGCTCTAACTACTTGCTCAAAGGTTTCTAATCCGAGTACAAGCATTGAGCCATCAATTCCAGCTTCAACACCGGCAATGCAGATCAGGCCGCAAATAAAACGAACAATAACAACAGAGCGTCCAAACTGACAAGAGATCAGCACCTCACAGGTACCCCCTGCAGAGCAAGAGAAAATCAAAATGTGTATTTGGAGCATTAATGGCCTGGCATGCAAAAATGATGATCATGAGGTAGTTGACTCAAAAAATAAAACAGATTATGGACGAGCAAGATACCGATCATGTTATCCTGGCTGGAGACTACAACTTACAACTTTTTGGGTTGGGACCAGATGATGACCCTGTGCATGACCTCACAGCAGTATGGGGGATACCGAATCAGGGCTCAGCAACAATCAATAAACCAACAAGATGTTCAAAACATGGTGGCCCTTACATAAAATACGGACGTTTGGTACCGTGCAGGATCCCTCGTGGAGACGCTACTTCAATATTTCCAAGGACATCGTGTTCCTGGTGTTTTTAATAAAATAGCTGCAACCTTGGAAGTCCAATATCCGGGTTTAGCGTGATCAAGCAACAGATTATCAGCAACTTCGTGTAAAACAAACCTTTAAAGTTTCTAAACACATAGTGGTTACCTTTAATGTCCGCTATCAGCATAAACATCGGGTCCTTATTTTGGAATCCATCATACAGGTACTGAATTCTAGTGCAATAGACCATTTCCTGATGAAGGCAGCAATGCCGAAACAAGCGTAGTCTACATCTACCGCATTGCCCCCATCAACTTCACGTCTATCGTTTAATGATGATGCAATTTTATACTGAATAGCATGAATTAAACCATATGAATTTTGTCACATATCATTTATACAAATTGCTTTGAAATGAATTTTTTGGTCAGATAAATAATGTTTATACAAATATATATATATATACAAAAAAAAGAAAAAATGATAATTCAAAAATAATAATAAGACTGAACAATAAAATGATAACGATTTTCTTAGACATATGTGTGTTATTTTTGGTTAACTTGTGATGTTTCAACTGAAACTATTTTGTGGTTGCACATTATGATAAGACCTAGAACTGTTTATGTCAATTATTTGACCTAACTATCTACAGACCTTTACTTGAAGTGTTCAACACATCTGCTTCAGAAACTTTAACACTTAAATTTAAGTGCACTGAACGGCCGCTTCCCGTGGGATAACCCACCGGCTACTACATTCCACTCATCAAAAATCTCCTCTTATCTAGATTTTACATTCACAATATTAGCTATGTTCAACAAAATAGCAACCTTCAGAATAGGTGACAATGAACATTGCGACCACTTACCGCAGGAAGTGCTGTTAAACGCAAGTCCAGCTGTCCCACTGAATGCTTGGAATCCCATTGAAATCGAAGAGATTTCAAACCTTAAACGTATAAGGTGTAATCTTAACAACAATGAAGCATTATCAGCCTCTGATAAAACATTATATAATCTAGAAAAAGAATCATCAGCTCCAACTGTAAAAGCATGGGAAAATTACACTACGATCTTCAGTGGGAAATTTGCGAACAGGATAGGAACTAAATCAAGACAATCGGAAGATGCCCTAATTAGGCTGACAAGTAGCCCGGAATCAATGACACTAAAACATACCATAAACCAAACATTAAGACAGCTTAGTAAAACGACACAGAACTTGGACTTGCAGGCAACCCTCCAGAAAGCAAAGGCACTACTAAAAAGAAAGAAATTAGGGAAAATAAGATCAAAGAATGATGAACTATGGGCATAATTACTTCACAATGCTAGACAAAAAAACAGTGCTAAGTTTTGGCAAATGATCCATAGCATAGAGTGACCAAATCATCCGGGAATAAGCTCTAACATAACGGAGGCTGTTTGAGTAGATTACCTCTCCTCCCATTTTAATAACAATGGGCAAAAGAACGTGGAAATGGACAACAAAACGGGTAATGTGATAACGAATGAACGAGACACACATAGGGAAGTGACACAAAATCCCACTCTAGAAGACCAACTGGCCATCAACCTCAAACCACACAATCAACAGGTGACCCAACTGGCCGCAGACTCAGCCTCATCATCCTCCTTTAAAGAGGAATGGTACGTACCTACGGTAAAATAGACAACAAGACTAATAGCAAGGGGCCCCAATGGCATCCCTCCGATGTTGTACAATCACGATGCCGACTTCTGGAGTAAGGCTTTATTACAGGTTTTTAAGGACATAAATTCTGTAGGACTAATTCCAGAATCCTGGAAAGAATCAATCATCAGTCCTATCTTTAAGCAGGACAATAGAAACTAGCTGGCACATGCATCAACAATGCCATTTGCGATTCCTTATTAGATAAAAATAGGATTCGCTAATAAGGAATAGCAAAAGGCTACGCATGTAGAAATCGCTTACAAAATTGCGATTTCTAAGCATTCCTTAATTGCGACTCGCAAATTGCGAGTCGCAATTAAGTAATACCTCCCCATTCATTCTTATGGGCCTAGAGGCCCATAGGAATGAATGGGAAGACATTCTCAAATTGCGATTCTCAATTAGAGAATCGCAAATTGAGAATGCAATTTCAAGGGTGCCAGGGTGTCAAAAGGACACCCTGTTGCACCCCTGAAACCTGCATAAGAGTACATCTTCCACACACACATGCCTCAAGGGCATGTGTGTGTGTAAAATGGAACTTTGAAAAATGCACTTTTGAGCATTTTTCAAAGTTTTTGCAAATTACCATGAAGTTCAACTTCATGGTAATTTGCGACCCCTATTAGAGAAATTGCTAGTTTTTTTAACTTTAATGCATTGCATTTAAGGAATCTCAATTTACGATTCCTTTAATGCAATGGCTATTTAAGTAATCGCAATTTAGAGATTACTTAAATCGCGATTTTTCCATTTGGAATGATGCATCCAAAATGCCCGTTTGCGACTGTTTTTTGCTTTGATGCATGTGGGCCAATATGAATAACTATCGAACAATCGCCCTCATCAACGTAGATGCAAAATACTACGCTGGAACAAACCTGGATGAGCTAACTTCTTGGGCTTCAAAAAACTCTTATCATTCCTATAAATTAAACCGGGTTCTGCAGTGTCCACGGAACAACAACCAACATCTTGGCCCTAACACTGTTAAAGGAAGCAGCTAAGGAAGCACAAATCCCCTTATTCCTTTGTTTTATTGACTATGCAGCCGCTTTTGACCACGTTAACCGGTCCAAACTCTGGGAAAAACTTGAAAGCTGGGATCTACTAAAATCACTCCTGGATCGGCTCAAATAGTTACACACAGACACCTGGGTCAGGATTATATTAGGTGCAGGGACACATATTTCCAAACGAATTGCATATCAAAAGGCCTCAAGCAGGGGTGTGTCCTTGCACCACTTCTTTTTAACCTTTTCCTAGCCGATCTCCCAGGGGAGTTGAACAGATGTACATCCCTTGCTCCAAAACTGGGAAACAAGTTACTGTTATATGCGGACGACCTAGTACTAGTTTTGAAGACGACAAGTAGCCTCTCACATCGTAACACCCTCCACATAAATCTTAGGAAAACCAAAATGATGGTAGTAAACTGCCATAAAAAGGAGAAAAACAGTTGGTACCTAGATGAGCATCATCTGGATCAGGTAACAAGCTATATTTATGAATACTTATGGACCATAAAAGCTCTTTTAAACCACAGCTAGAGTCCATGCGAAGAAAGGGAATAATGACTTACTTAGCAATTAAATCATTGAAGAAATGGCTTCGCTGCCACATTCTCAATCCCTTTGTGCAAGTACCCCGAGCTAAACTGCTGCTGACACTAACATACAGGAGTGAGGTTCTTAAAGGCAAAGACGCGGCAGCCCTAGATACAGTAACAGCCAATTCCTATGGAGCAATTTTCCATCTCCCAAAACACATCTTGCCGGCCCAAATACGGCTGGAATTTGGGTTCCAAAGACAGGGGGGGCATATTAAAAAGTTGGCATAAAATTCGCAGTGCGGAGGCAGGGTCCCTAAACTCCCACTGCTGGAACAAGCTATCTCATCAAGGCAAGTTCCAGGGATTCTTTGTTTGACTCCCTAGAGCTACTGGGTCTGTCTGAACTCTGGGTAACACCAATAGATTATCTTTCCTTCAAAAGAATTGTGAAAAAGACAGCATCCATAATATCTGTCTTAGAAGACAAAGCAGCGCTTGCTAAAAGGCACATGGCTGGATAGTGCTAAGTGACTATGTAAAGGCTCAAACCGCAATCTTACTTGAGTACAGGAGTCAAAATAAGGACGAAGGAATATTTCTCCAAGCTACGAATGGGGGTTATTGCAATCAATCCCCATCTCCCTTCATGGGAAAGCAGACAAGGTACTCTGCTTTGTCATCTATGTGGAAGTGGGAAGGAAGATAATATTCACGTCATCTGTAACTGTCCCAACCTAAAGGACATAATATGCACATGGTTACGTCCTTTTTTCAGGTATTATGGCACCAGGACCTTTAGGCAGGCAGTAAAGTTTTGCTTCAACCCTGTTGAGGTTCAGCTAAACTGTCGGCTAACAAACTTCTTTGAGACAGTAACCAAGAGACTCAAATATTTGTCAGAGACAGAAGTATGACAAAAATGAGGTAGCACAAGGGTCACCTGAAAGGAGCCGCTAAAAGTGAGTAATAGCACCTTATAGCAGCACCAGCACTTTAATTTAATGTTGCCTATAGATTCAAAAAAAGAAAATGCATTTTACTATGTTAAAAGTAACTAATAGCATTCTACAGTCGCAGTTGCACTTTAAATTAATGTTGTCCACCAACTCTGAACAATGCACCTGGTTATGCTGTGTCAGGATGCCTGGTCAACCAAGGGAAGTTATTGTCAATTTAGCTCTCCCAGAAGCACAAAGATTTTCTTTGTATTGTCTCCCATAATAGTCAATTGTATAACTTGCGAAAAATTTTATTTTTGGTCTTTTAACACTGTTTTTATGTTGACATTATCTGTGTATAAGAAAGCTTTGTTGTTATGTATTTGCAAAGATTTTAATTAATCATGCATAATAAATATTACCTTACCTTTTCCGTCCCAGAGGCTCTGATCAGGAGGCCAGCCAACTAGCCCTTGAAGTCACTCTGGTGGTCCTGGATTAAAAAAAGCAGGTTCAGTTCTATTCAGTTGGGCAGCAGGGCAGCAGAGTAGCAGTCCTGCCTGCAGTTGAAAAGCACAGCACAGCAGTCCTTATGAGTTTTCAACAGTTCCAGAGGCGTACTGAAGAGTTGGGTCTGAGTGTCCAATATTTATATCTGGTGCCATCCTTGAAGTAGGAGACGTTTCTGGAGATTTCCAAAGAACGCATTTTATTTAAAGACATAAGAAGGCTAGGAACATAAGTGGGGGTGTCCTGAGTGTCTCTGAGGGATGTAGGATGGTTCAAAACGGAAATATAAAATGTTAAAACCAATTGAAAGAATGAAAATAGGAAATAAATTGGTGATTTTTTGTTTTTAAACAAAGGTTATTGAATTGGACATAAAGTTCCAGTTGACATCAATACAGTGTATGTTATTTTGAAAAGGATCATAATTCACCAATTTGCTATACACTTTACACAGAAGTAGCGAAAAAGTAGTAATGATCGTTAAAAGTCTCATATTACTTCCCTCCTCCCATGGCAACTCCCTGAGCATACTTCCAGTATTATTCAATTTGGAGCTCTTGTATGTGGCCTTGTTCTGGATTGAAAACCCTTTACCCTCAACAGTGCACCCTCCCACCCCACCCTCCAAGCGCGTCACTGGCAGATAAACCCCAACTTGTAATTCCCATTTCCTTCAGCTTAGGTCGCACATTAGCCCCCAGGCACTTCTACAAGACCCCACACATAGTACTGACGGCGTCTTGCTACTTCTAGAGACCCTCTACTTGTGGCTCTGTCATGTAAGGCAGGTGACTGTGGTCTAGCCTATTCCCTCTGTGGGCACTTCTAGTGGATCCTCATCCTCATCAGGATTTAGGGCCTTGAGTGCCACAAATAAAGCTACCCATGCTCTGGCTGCATCTAAAGTTTTCTCATTCCCACTCCTTTGAGCGAAATGAAACCTGATTATTCCCTCACATTCTCCCCACTTTATGAGTTCCTTCTTCCACCTGGCTACACCTGGACCTTGTTTTGGTTTCCAGTGCATGGTAATGTCCCTTTTGGCTGGGAGCAAACCCATGTCTAAAAATGTGCTTGTGATTTTATTTTTGGACATGTGCGGTAAACAATGTAACAAGCAATATTTGAGGGATGCCACAGTGTCTCCGTCAGGGACTTCAGCCAATATCGCAGTCACCTCTTCCCAGAAATTGCCCAGTAGTGGACAGTCCCAGAACATATGCTTGACGTCCGCATTGTCTGTATTACACCGGGGCAGGCCACAGTATGGGTCGCAAAGTACTTAATAATTTTCTCCGGAGTGAGATATGCCCTGTGCAATATGTAAAATTGTGCCAGTTGGAATCTTACATTTCTGGTGCTTTTTCAAGCCCTCTCCTCCAGCTCACCCCAGGTTTTCTCTGGGATATCTTCTCCCAGGTCTGCCTCCCACTTTAGGCGCAACTCCAATAGGAGGGATAAAGTTACCATCGTAATGCGCCTGTACCAACAGGTGACCGACTCAAATGTGCCTGCCGCCATCACTGCATATTGGCACCCTAGGGACGTTGGTGGTTCGGTGAGTCCCCTTCCTCAGTGCTTTCGTATGGCCGCAGCTAGGGGAAAGTGCAATAGAAAATCCCCCCTGGGTAAGTCGTACCGGTCCCGCTGGTCGTCAAATGGGACAGTTGCACCCTCCTCATACAAGTCTGCCATTGCAATCAATCCCTGGTCCACCCAATTCATCAGTCTCTGCCAGCTTCCCCCCTGCGATAAGGCCTCGCACGTAAGTAACAGGATTTCTGGGGTATAGGGGCATCCAATCTTGGCACGCCGCAGGTACCTAGTTCAGCTGCGTCTAGCTGTATCCAACTCCATGGGGAAGGCCCAGATCCGGATCGGGAGTCTTAAAGTAAGTCGAGATAGGAGCCTCAAAGTCATCACATCATCGCCCACGTCCTCCTCTCCCCTAAACCTCCCCGCTAACCATTTCCTGAAGCATTGGAGCTGTGCCGGCAGGTAGTAGACCTCAAAGTCAGGCTCCACACATCCCCCTTCGGCTCCTGGTCTCATTAGTTTATTGAGTGCCACTCTCAGCCTGTCTGTCCCCCATAACAACCCCGTAACCATTGATCTGAATTGGACGAAGTAGTGTGGCGGTATCCACATTTGTAGGGTTCCCAAGAAATGCAACATTCTTGGTAGGGTCACTATTTTAAGTAGGGCTACTCTGCCTGCTACCGATAGTGGCAAAGTGCTCCAAATGTCAAAGTTACTTTTCGTTCTCCTTATAGCTCTTCCTATGTTGCCCTCTAGGAGGTCTCCCTGAGTGTATGATATTTGGGTGCCCAGGTAAGTGAGGCATCTGTCTTCCCATCTCACTCTCTCATTTTCCTGTGGTCCTACTCTGCCATCCTTTGTCGGAAATAAACAAGGTTTTGTCCAGTTCACTTTTAATCCTGCCACTGCACCCAGGGCTCGAAGTAAGTCCTTCGCGCCTCAAAGTGCCTCTCCCGAACCTGCCCGGAATATCAAAAGTTTGTCCACATACAACGCAATGTGATGTGTCATCCCATCAACTGCAAGGCCTTGATAATGTTGCCCTGTGCGTGCCGGGCGGCAAGCGGCTCAACTGCAAGGGCGAACAGTAGGTGGGAGAGGAGGCAGCCCTGTCTCATTCCCCTCCCCACCCCACAGGCGTCCAATATCAAGTTCCCCGTCTTTACCCGAGCAGTGGAGCCGGAGAATAGAAGCACAGTCCAGTCTACAAATTTATCCCCCAGCCCAAACCACTGCATCACATGAAACAGATATGGCCATTCTAGGCTATCAAATGCCTATTTTATGTCCACTGTGAAAATCGTCACTCAGTCCTTCTCATAAGTGTCCCCAGCACACGCTGTAGTCACCTAGCGTTAAGCGCTGTGTTTCTGGTGGGGATAAACCCTGATTGGTTCCTGTGGATCTGTCTTGTCATATGTGGGGGTAATCGAGTAGCTAGCTGATTTAAATGCATTCCACTCTACCAGTGAGCATGTGGCTGTGTTAGCATTTTCGTGGAAATATTGATCAGCAGCCGTGCCTATCAAGGCATATAACATCTGTCGGGCCTGAACCGCCACATGGGTATTTTGTACCGTGCTTGGGACCAATTTAGAAAGACCAACTCTGGGTTATGATCAGAGATTGTCTGAGTGACGTATTTACTGCTACATAATCCCTGATGTACATCAGGAGAGCACATAATGGCATCCAAGCGCACATGTAGTTCATGGAGTGCCGAAAAGAAGGAATAGTTCAGAGTCCTGGGGTGCTGGGCTCTCCAAGAGTCCACTAACCCCCACTTCTGCTGCCAGTTCCACCGTACATCTGCTATTTTATGTGTGGGTGCATCAGGAAGTGGGGGATGAGAGCTGTCAAGGGCACCATACAGTATGCAATTAAAGGCACCCCCCAAAAGAACCGAACCCATGAGTATGGGGGCCAGCTTCCTAGAAAGGGGTGAGAAGAAATTGGATTGGCCTGTGTTGGGTGCATAGATACTGCCCAGTACTATATATCTGCCATCTAGTCTACAAGAGACTACCACATATCTGCCATCGGAGTCTACAATTTGCTGTGTACACTGAAAGGGTTCTCCCGCCCTCACCCATATCAGGACCCCTCGTGTGAATGCCGAGAAGTTGGTATAGAACACCTGCCCTCGCCACCGATGTTGCACTACCAATCCCTTCTTCCCCATGATGTGGGTCTCTTGGAGTAATGCACTCTGGACCCACCTACGGACCAAATATGCATGTATTTTATGCTGTCATGTCATTGTGTGCATCCAAATGTAATCCATGAAATGCATTTTAAATCTAAAGTTGGTCCCATTGTAATGGTGAAACCTTTCCCCCGGTAAAGTCCATCCCAGTTACATGCCTGCCCCAACACCCCAGTCTACATATCAAACAGAACTCCCAACTCCCCCTCCCCAGGACAGGTACTGGTGAACTAGTCCCCATCTAAACTGTATCTAACTGTGAAAACATACACTATTGAGTAGAGGAATGATCAGCCAACAGTTCCGAGTCCAAACCCTCGATCCACTGTCCCCCCAATACCTGTACCAATCAATTCGACCCAGACCAGCAATCTGAAGTTTCATGTTGTGATGCCGCTTCCAGCAGAGATCATTGCTCACCCCCTCAAATGGAAGGTACATCCAGCCCCAGGAGGTAGCCTACTGGACAGTTTAGGTCCCCATTCTCAGACAATATCGTCCGCCGTTTGAGGGGTTCTTTTTGGAAGTTCCGTCAGTTTCAGTAGGAGCTAGTGATCCATCTAATTAGTCTGCTTCCAATCCACTTTTACCGGATATAGGGTTGGAGCTGTTGTGGCTGTTTCTTGCTACCTCCTGCAGTACACTCCTCTTCTCCACGAAAGCTCCCTAGGAGATGTGGCTCTGGGCCCTGACTTGTTGCTGCTGCGACTGTTTTGTGGTGAGTCTGTTGTCGAGCCACGTCGGTCAGGTAGTCTTCGCATGTCCAGCCAATCCCAGGCCTCTTGGGGTGTGCTGAACAATCGCGGCCCGCTGGGTCTGCTACTCTGAGCAGTGCAGGAAAGAGCATAGCGTATGGTAGTTATAATTGGCGAAGCTTCCTTTTAACAGTTAAGAAGGATGCCCTGTTGGGGAAACATCACTTACAACGCATTTATTACAACGCACTACCATTACAACGCAACCATTACAACGCAAACTATTACAACGCATTGCGCTGGGGGGCGCTCTAGGATAGGGAATATGTTTAATTTACTATCCAACACCTTCCCTACTATCCACGGGGACTGGAGTTGGAATAGTAAATTAAATAAATCACTATCCAGCGCTTAAAAGCACTATGCGTTGTAGTGGTATGCGATGTAAAAACTGCGTTGTAACAGCAGGCGTTGTAATAGCCTGCGTTGTAATGACACCAATCCCCCTGTTGTGCTGGACTAGCCTGGTAAAGTCTAGAAAGATCATAACTGCGCTATTGTCAATTTTTAATCCTCGCTTTTGGCGGGCTTGCTGTAAGATATGGTCTCTGTCCCTGAAGTGTAACAGCTGTGCCATTATCGGTCTAGGAGGATGGTTGCGCTGGAAATCTATGGGATCATTCCAGTGCACAGAAGGAGGACAACCCCTCTGGAGCCACTTCTGCTCGCAGCCAGTCTTCGAGAAATTGAACCATATTCTCACCCTCTGCGTTTTCAGGGCCTCCGACCAGTCAGATATTGTTTCTTCGGGATCGTCCTTCGCTGTCTTCAGATCGAACTTGCAGCACTATGACTTTCGTTTCTAAGTCTACTAGCGTCTTCTGCATCTCAGCCATCTGCATTGATAGCCCCCCCCAGTTCCCTCTCAGAGGTTGTCACCCGCTCTTTTAGCTTCTGATGTTCACCTTTAAAAGGTTCTGTGCCTATTGCGTCTATTGCATCTATTTTTCCCTCCAGATCCTCTCTGGAACCTGTGATCGCTTGCATAATGTCCGCTAGCGTCAGTTTCCTGGGAGTCAATTCTTTTTTTACTTCCAACACATTTTTCTCATCGTCTGTCTGGCTTCCAGTGGCGTTGACACTGAGGACATTAAATCCTCGTTTCTTCTGGGTTCTCCCCATGGTCCCAAGTAAGCACTAGGTTTCTTCCTCTGTGCACAACTGGTTCTGGAACTCAGTAGGACGCTCCGCTCTATTGCTGCCACTCACCGGACATGGTGCAGAGTGGATTGTCCAGAGCCCCCTGCATTCTCAATGATCACACCCGTATACCATCTGCTCCTCAGGATCAATTCTGCTCTCCCTGCAATGTATGCAACCCATAGCCAGGGCCGGCACCTCTCATGAGTGACTGGCAGTGTAAGGGATCCAGCGGAGCACCATGAACTGCTTCTCTTGTAAGCCGCTCGGGGTGCATGTAGGACAGTCCCTTCCAAAGTTGCATTGCACCAACTGAGCGGCTATTGCGCAATAGATCAGCTGCAGTGCAAGGGCCCACATTCGTCTTTCTGAACAGGGTGTGGCCTACTGCAGATTCCTGTTGTGGGGTCTGTTTTGGGCATACGGTCCCTGTCTTTCCTTCCAGCAAACTCTTTCGCTGTGCAGTTATGTAACACAAATTATTTATCGGTGCTTATTGCCGGCTGGGTGCCTCTGCCACTCCAGGTCCAGCTGCTGCTGTGGTGTATGTCTGGACCCTCACTGCACAATGACCTGTTAGCCCTCTCTGTGATGCTGCCCCCTCCTCCGCCTCAGTAGAGACCAGTCACAGTCCGTGTGGTTAGTTCCGGCTTCAATTAGCCCCTCAGGTTCCCAGGTCTCCCCGTGCCACCTTAAGGTCCAGAACCCCAACAGGTTATGAGTTCAACTGCTTCAATGGAACCCGTCTCCTCTCTTTCAGCCGGTATGGGTGGTGCAGGGTCTACTTTTTGCGCTGGCGCTTCCCTGATACCTCTCAGCAGGGGACCCCTCTGGTTTCAGGTGGAGCATGTAAGGGGTGTTCCTGGGGCAGTTCAGGCACTTCTTAGTCAGGACTGCACCCCTCAGGCATCCACAGGTACTCATCGCTAATACCAATTCTTCTCTGCAGGCCTGGATCATCAGTGCAGGGTCTGTGTGTTGCAGGGTCTGTGTGTCTTCTGTTCTACGCCCGGAGGCCTCCCTGTTCAGGCCGCTCAGGCACCCCACAAGTGCTGCAGCCCTACCGGAAGCACTCCAACATTCACGGCACTCTGGGACCATTCCTGAAAGCAGATGTGATCCGCCTTCAAAATTCTTCACCCCGTCCTGGCTGCCATTACAGGATCTCTACGGCATGAGCGCCATTTTGCCGACGCCCTCATTGAGCTCCCTCAGCCTCACGGCAGAACTGCCACTAGCTCCGCCGTGCCCTTCTCGAGCCACTGCCAAGGCAACAGTGTCACAGAGCCATCTGCAGTGCTGGAGGACCTTTGCTGCTGCTTTCACTCACTGTGATAGCTGTCCATGGCAGGCACACTGCACTTCTCCTGGCGCGGTCACCACCTTTATTCTGCCTGCGCCTGTCTGTGCCACTCCTATTTCGGAGCCTTTACATTTGTGCCAGGGTCTAAGGAGGTCATTCCCCCTTGCTCCTGACTCCTGGCTTGGCCTGCAAATCTGCTCCCCCACTGTGTCTGGGACACAGGATAGTTTGGTTCAGGAAGAACGGCGGTCGGAGCTTATCAGCTTTCATCCATTCCCATCAGCTGCTGGCCACGCCCCCCAGGAATTGAACTGGTGATGTAATGCAATTAAGATGATTTTGGGTCTGATTTATATCTTGGTGTAGAGGGTACTCCATTGCAACGGCAACGAGTTCTCTCACCACCAATATAATCGTCCGCTTTTCAAATTTAATTGCAGATGGACCTTGAGTTTGGTAATGCGGAATCAACTCTATCTCCTCCGTGATAAAACGTCTACGGTTGCCTCACGAAGTAAGGGCCATCAAAAATAGCTATACACCCACCCACCCAATCAGGATGGGCAGGGCAGATATGTAGCCATTTTATAACTGTCACGGCCAGGCAAACCCTGGCAGTAATGGACACTAAAAGAACAAAATGGTCCCCCACCATGGTAGATGACTCCCAGTATTTCTTATTTATTTACAAAAAGAAAATCCTGTTTCGGATTTTCTTTTTGAAAAAGAAAAAGAAAACATTTTAGTGTAGAGATAGGTCCTGCTGATGCAGCATTACATCAAACAGCAAAAAACATTGACAGGAACTGCCTTGATGGCTATTCCTGCCAATGCATTATAAATGACAGCCTGCTTGGCAGTCATTTATAAATTTGACGGACGGCCCCTCCAACATGGAAGCAAAGGAATTTACTCTGTTCCCATAGAAAATGGTGGGCTGTCCATCAACATTTAAGTCTGGTCTGAAGTGTTTGTGGAGGTTGGAACATTAGTTGTGAGTTGCAAGTTTAGAAAGGTTGAGTCTGAAAGGTGATTTGCCAAAAAAGCAGCAATGGAAGGATATAGAAGGGATGAAGACTGTATGCAAATAGTGCCTATTCTAAACAATGTAAAAGGAAAGTACCACAGTGATAATATAAGTTCGAATAAAATATCTATTAACCTCTGCTATAACATTATACAACATACTGCAGCTTTAAACATTTACTTCCATGCAAAAACAAATCCGGAGGTCCTGAATCGCCCTGAGTCTAAAGAGTGTACTTTAAAAAATGACCAATGTAAGTTTAATTTCTTTGCTCTAAGTCAGCTTCTTATGGCACATAGAGGAGCCTCACACTATTTCTCATAGTTGTAAAGTCAGAATCGTCAAACCAATCTAGGAATTGTTTCTCCCCAAATTTGATCTCAGAGGTTGCCTTATCATCAACTTTTGTCTTGTGTTGCAGAGCCATAACTGCCCCTTACAATGTACTGGCGTTCACTGCCTGGCCTGTACTCCATCTTCTTATTTAGTTGTCCATGATGAATATGACACTGTTATATTTCTGAGCCCTCAAATCTCTATAAATTGTCTTTCCTTATTTCCCCAGTGTATTAAAGAGACAATACTCTTTAAACTTCTCTTAATCTTTATTTCTACAAATTTTACATCTATGCCTTCTATCTCAAATGGAGGCAGTCTCTTAATCATTTCCAGATGGGTGGAAATGTAATTCCATACTCCTTCAACTTGATATAACTTTATTTACTATACTCAATAACTAGAGGAGGGGTTTGTGACTTTGATTGTAACTATTCCCATTACGGGTTCAAGTAGAAATAACTTTTTTATCTGACTCAAAATCCCTGTGGCTACAATCTAAGGAAAATGTAAGGGCCTAATATAGAGGTTAGAGATTAGCCGAAAGGGTACTCTGTCACAAATGAAACGGATTACACTCTGTGCCATACCCTTGGTTTGTCTGCCTTATTTACAGGTGGGTAGGCCTTTAGTATCAACCATGGAGCTTGGGGCCAGATGTAGGTCGGTCGGTAACGGCCGAAAATCGGTATTTTCGGCCGTTACCGACCGCTAAACAAGATTTGGCATGTAGGGGCACATTTTTACAGAATCGGTACTTTACCGAATCGGTAAAGTTACCGATTCTGTAAAATACCGAATCAGTATTTTTACAGATTCAGTAAATCTCTGATGTAGGTGGGACTCTTCTGAGTCCCAAAGGCCCTACAAAATCGGTATTTTACCACACAATCCTATTGTGTGGTAAAATACCGATTTCAGGTGTGCATGCACATGTGTGCATGCACACCTAGCCGTGTGACAGACAGACATACCCTTAGGGCATGTCTGTGTGCCACATTGCGCACATGCCTATTTGTGGGGTGCCAGAGGGTGTCAAAGTGACACCCCCTGCACCCTTGCAAAAATCGGTATTTACCGATTCTGTAAATACAGAATCGGTATTTCCCATTGATTCCTATGGGCTTTGAAGCCCATAGGAATCAATGGGAAATACCGATTCTGTATTTACAGAATCGGTAAATACCGAATGTGACAGATTCGGTATTTACACACCTGGAAATACCTACATGTCCACCACATTGATTTACCGATTTTCAATTACCGAATCGGTAAAATTCGGTAATTGAAAATCGGTAAATCAATTTTACCTACATCGGGCCCTTGGTTCGGTTTCAAGATAATCCACAAATGGTCCAACAAAGAATGGGCTTTCAAAGTTTCGACTATTGGACCACTCACCCAATTTAGAGGGGCAGTCAAATGACAAGGCATTAATGCACATCATCACTGGGTAAAACTTGGTGGTAAGGGACAATGAAAACTGTAACATGACCCCAACTTAATGGGAGAAAACTCCCATGGTGTGATGGTGCTTTTTTTTTTTTTAAAGAAAATCTTGCTTTAGGATTTGGGTACCATCTGTCAATTTTTTGGCACATTGACAAGAACTGCTGTGATGTGCACCTATATGTTAGACCACTTATAAGGACATATTATATATTCTTTTGTTACTGTGGTGACTCTGGTCGTCACGACACATTTTAAGGCGTGTTCCTTAGATATATTCTGTGCCCATCTATGTCTAATGAACATTTGCTTGTAATCCTAACAACTCCTATAGCTTCTTGGAGTTGTACTGAACCAAGATATTCTTTTGTGGCTTTGAATAGACGGGTAAAGCCACCAGAAAGTGTTACACAAGTGCTTTCTATCGGAGGATTTAGATGATTCTTATATACTTGTGGGGCATATTTCCAACAACTAGCGATAATTATCGCTATGTTGGTTTAGCGGCGATATTTTTATCGCCTAGCTGCGGCGATTTTTATCACTTAAGAACCTTGCTATTATCAAGGTTTATCTCCTAAGCGATAAAAATCGGCCGAAATGCATGAATATCGCTGAAAAGTCGCGATATTCATGCATTACCGAGCTAATGCTCTTAGCCATGTTATCCACCTACCATTGGATAACATGGCTAAGAACTGTTCAGGGGCAGGTGTTAGCTTTTGGAGATATTCACGCTTAGCGCGAATATCTCCAAAAGTTGGTAATAGGAGATAGCGATGTTAGTGACTGTTTCCAGTCGCTAACATCTTGGCACGCCCACTTTGCATGTCATTAGTGATAAATATCACTGACATGCAAAGCGGGGCCCAAGATGGTCGCTATCTCCTACTAGCTGTCGCTAACTGGTGTTAGCGACAGCTAGGTAATAGGGAGATAATTTTATCTCTGCTTTCTTGGCTTTTAAAGCCAAAAAAGCTGAGATAAACCCCCTTGATAATAGGCCCCTTGGTCCCTTAAAAAGAGTAGGAACTGCAGAAGTATCAAATCAAGGGAGTACATGTATCTTCCAAAGAGCATGTAGTAGTAGTAGGCTCTCTGTCACAGTTGCATTTAAGAAAATAGTGCAAGACACCTTGAAGGATGTTTTTGATGATCAACCATCCAAAGAGGAAAGTGTTGCCATTCAGTGGGTTTCAGAAAAGTAATAGTCCCTAACAGAAATACACCAAGGAAAAAGGAATCCATTATGGAAATCCTACAACATGTCTTGATAACTAGATGCTGGTTTAAAACTGAAATCAAATGCAGCAAGTGATTATGAATGACAGTGGTCAACAGAATGTCCTTGCAGCAATTTGTGGGCTGCTACATTATAAATTTAAGAACTAACACGTTGTTTCTCCAAATGGCTCCTCAAGGAATAAAGCTCTACTCATAATCTGTTTCCCTAAGTAAGGAGGAATGGGATGCCAGGATGCGATCTGATCTAAAAATATGGAAATCAACTTGACTGCATCACCCTGCTACAATGGAGGAGCTCTTTGACTCTCTTCCCGCTCTTTGCCAGTCAACTTCCACAAGGAGGAGAGTCCATTCAGCCTCCACCAAGCTGTTATTTGCTCACATTTCAGGATAGCAATACAGCTCAAGCCAAATCCTCCACCCTGACTGTGCATACTATGAACCAGAACAAAAAGTAAGGCAAACTTTATTATTCATTATTTTGAAAGTAAATGTTCTAGCATCTGCAGAGTTACACAATATGTCTGTAGTAGGATAGTTATTGCAATTAGTGCCATTGTTTTCATTTGTTTCCTTTTCATGAATTTCTGTGAGCATTGCAGCAAATATACATTTTTGCAGAGTTATAATTATAGTTACCGGAGATATATGACTATTTTTTCCTGAACATTACATTTATCAGAAAGAAATCTGTGTGCTGCTTTTCTCCCTAAATTATTGTCATTACATGGAGAGATATCCTAATGTGAATTTGCTTTCAAGTTATATAGGGCCTGCCATTCATATCCACGCCTTGATACGCGTGAGGTATTGGAATCTCCAACTAAGAAGGATGCTGCTGGGATCGGTTCTACTATTTCGTTAGTGGAGGCCACATCATTTCTTCTGTCACTTTGGTAAGTGATAATGTCAGTTGGTGGTAGGGGGAGAACACTATACTGGACAACCGCTATGCGAACCTACAATTGGAATGCCTTTTAAATGAGAAATAAAATAATAACAGGTAAAACAGATATATCAATCATTTTACTTGTAGTTGCCCACTTAACAAAAAACAAATTGGGAAATTAAAAAATGGAGGATTGCCTCGTTGAGAGGCGAGAATTCGACACGGATAACATGGACTTGAATAATAAGCAGCGGCTGGGTTTATTTCAAGAGCTCAATCCAATACTTTTTGTTTCTTCCCATTGAGTAAGATGGACTTACTGGCAATGATTGTACCAGTAGGTAATTTAAGAATTCTACAACTAATGTTTGGAGTTTGAGATATATCGCAGCATCTTCTTTACTTTTATCTGACTTTATAGCCAATCTAAACAAATATATGAGAATTGTTGGTCATTATTGAGCTATCAAATGATGCTTATTTGACTATTTACTGGTTGGTCTATTATCATGGCAGCCCTTTTCTAAAACCACTGTAGTTCTGCAAAGTTTGGACAACTTTAAAATGTGAGCTGAAAGGGTCTTGGGCCACCAAATTTCTTATAGCAACCAGGCTAATAAAAGGAATGTATTGAGTACATTGATTGTTTTATCGGTACCCATGCATTTTCTTATTTTCTGATGTTGAAGGTTAGCAGCAGTATTCACTGGTTCTCAAGCTAGGTGCTTTCCATTAGTAGCTCAAACACGGTACCTTTCACTAGGTATGGAAATCTGAAATATAATTTATGGATGTCTTCGTACCCATAGAGTACGAATCATTTTTTATCAGGGTACACATTTTTTCCTTTCAGTGATTTCCTGTAGCTTAAATGTTTTTGGACACTGTGTTGCTCTTTTTACCTCAACCTTAGTTCTCAAAGACACATAAATAAAAGTCATTCAAAAACATATTTGCATGTTGATATCGATCACTTGACTATGAGGTGATGGCACACAGCTAATTTCAACTCAGATGGAAACCTGCAAATACATTTTTTTGTGTAAGGTGTATAGCTAGCAGATTAATAGATAAGTGTTTTTCACTGGGAAGGAAGTCAGCATATGCTGATAGATCAAAAAAATGAAGTCATGGACGATATGGTTACTTGTTATCGCTTTTGGAGTTTCAAAAACAATTAGCCTTACTTAATTCATCACTTTATACTTTCTTACAATGATCCATTCCGAAACAACCTTCACTGTCTGTAGTGCTTGTTGATTTAACAGGTATTAGGATGTTGGTCTGCAAGTCATAATGCACTAGTGGACACTTGGTAAAGTAGGGTTATGGAATATAGCCGTAAATCAATAATTCACAAATATCATACTTAAGCAGCACACCATGCACAACTGGGATGGAAACAGCTATTTACTCCGACCACGTACACGCATTACCTAAGCATTGCATAGTTTACACCTGTTCTTGCTTATCATTATGAATCAAGGCCTCTGTGAGGGAGTATCCAGAAGTTATTATGGTAGCACAGGTAGTACATTATTGCTGCTCTTTAAATATTTTTATTGAAAACAGTGGAAATGTAAGCCGGATCAAGAGAGAGCCCATTGATCATTGGGTTTTTACTAAAAACCTTGGCTTGTACACCAAAATAGTGAAAAACATTTAAGTTGGAATATGAAAAAGGATAGCATCAATTTGATTACAAATCTAGAAAAAGAAGAAGTAAACATTTATTCAGTTAAGTTCATAACCATATACAAACATAATATCATAGTATATATACAACAAACATAAACAAAACATACATACAATACAAATGCATTTAACACCTAAAATGGTAAAATCAGCAAATATAAAATCTCATACAAATAACAGCCCCAATAACATATGTATAAAACCTCCACTGGCAGCAACAAATTTGGTCCGGCATGAAATGACTCACTCTCAGCACTGCTCTTAATAAAAAGCAGGATACTGTAAATATAATATTTTCAGTGGGTAGGAGCTGAAGAAACATTAGGTTAGTAGGTAAAATTTAAAGATTTCAGAGGAGGCTTAATACATTTTCTCTTAGGTAAACTAAAATATCTGCAAAACATGATAAAATGTAAGGTGTCCTTTGGAGACACGTTGTCTCAGCAGGAAGGACCCAAACTACCAGACAGACTCCAAAAACTTGGGGAACTCAGAAAGAGATGAATATGTTAAATCTAAATCTGGTCAGCAAAAATCTGTCCCAATCACTAGTTACAATGGTTATGTACAGTTTCATGGTCAGAACAGTATTTATAAACATATGCCATTGGACCGTGGGTTTCATCAGTTCTGTCTGCTCTCTTTGTAATGATTTGCATTCCAAAAACTGATCCCTCACCCAGTTCAGCTCAGAGGTGTGCAGGGAATGGGGGTTATAAAATAGGTCTTCCCTACTCAAGGTATTAAAGGCACCCTTAACATATGTGATCTAGGGTCTTTTTTCTACATGGTCAAGGGACAGGCAATCAGTGTGGATGAGCCTATTCAGCTGGGATTCCATCCTGGCCCAGACCTTAATCCAACAGAACAGTGGTCTAAGAGCATTTATTTTACCTATGTGTTTTACAGCTAGCTTACCATGCACACTAAAAGCCGGGATGCATTTGGGAACCCGCCACACACTCTTAAAAACATATTTTTGACAGTCTGAATATTGTCAACTTTCGCATAACCCTAGACCAAAAATCCACCTCACCATTACTAAATATTTCTTTTTGAATGTCCACTCTTGCTGTTCAAACGTCCTCTTGCAGTTTTGTGGAATATTTTTTGCCAAAGGCCCTTAAGGGATGATTTATTGTTGTATTGATTGCAGTTCATTAGCTTTACTGAGAAATCAATATTGTTTTGTTTCCTTTGATCATCTCTGATGAATGATGAGTTATCACGTGAGCACCATTTGATCTAGATACACTATGAGCCTAGTCCCTGACAATACAATGTGATTTTGATTGAGTATTTTGGCCTCATTGGATCTTCAAGTCTCTGTCAAGGCTTTCAAAGCACACATAGCTTCCTTGCTATGAAAGTATAATGATGTTATTGTTTTATGTCTGTGGAGCTATTTCAGTATCTGGCATATATTGTGAGACAATCAACGTGCAATTTTTACCGTTTGAATGAATCCTACATTGTGTTTGTCAACACTTTGTGAATATCCTACAACGTTTATTGTTTATTTCTTTATGTAAAAAAGCATTCTGTTTTTTCCATGCCATTTAGAGGTGCCATTGAAATCCCTGATTCTGTTGACGTTGTGTTTTCTGCTCTTGCTACCCTCTTTACTTTCCTTCTTTTTAGCATGTTTCAAATTAAAATTCAGTATTCGAGAAGACAATTAATAAAACTCTACTTTCATTTTATATTTGCTATATTTTTCCCAGATGGTGCCTTGTATAAAACAGATGCCGACAACAGCGCATGTCTTGTCTTCGGGTCTGATTATGAATTTGGAGGTGTGGGAGCAGACCACCACACTCGTGATCCACTCCTGCACTGCCAAAACTGTGTGCCCACCGCCCACCTGAAAGCAAATTTCCTCGTTTCTGGCGAGCTATTTTTTGGCAGTCCCACGGTGGTGCCTCTGACAATAGATATCCCTTCCTGCACAAAAACAATTGTGCCTGCATGCAATGCAGCAAGGTGACTTGTTTCTTTGCTTTACTTGGAAAAATTGTAACTTTTGCAGCAATTTATCGCACACCCTAGCCCCAGACATGGCCTTCCTGACTGAGACCTGGTGGAACGACTCCTCGGTGCCCGACATCGCCATAGCCATCCCAGATGGCTACAAGATCACCCGCAGGGATCGCACCAACGGAATCGGAGGAGGAATAGCAATCGTCCACAAGTCCACCCTCAAGGTTTGCACCAATGCAGACGACACCCTGAACACCGCCGAACACCTCCACGTCCGGATCCACACTGACCCCAACACCAACCTCAGAGAAACACTCATCTACAGACCCCCCGGACCCCGGGCTCAGTTCAGCAACTCCATCGCCGACCTCGCCAGCACCCACGCACTCGCCTCCATGGACTACATCCTCCTCGGGGACCTGAACTTCCACCACGTGAACAACAACGACGCCAACTCCGCCACCCTGATTGACAAACTCGCCAACCTTGGCCTCAGACAACTTGTCACCGCACCCACCCACGCCGCCGGCCACACGCTGGACCCCGTCTTCTCCACAGGCACCCACGTCGCCTTTGACCACACCACTGAACTCCACTGGACCGACCACCGCTGCATCCATTTCACCTTCAAGAAACCAACTACGCACCACCGCACCCAGCAGCTGCCTCGCCGCTGCTGGAGCAAAGTTACCAAAGACCAGCTGATCACCACCCTTACCCAGAACCCACCCGCCGGCCCCACCAACCCAGATGCCGCAGTCTGCAACTTCAGACAGTGGATCGACGACTGCTCCAACACCCTCGCCCCGCTCAAGAAACCCTCCAACAGCCACGCCAGCAAGAGAGCCACCTGGTTCACCGATGAGCTCCAGACCTCCAACCGCCAATGCCAGAAACTGGAGAAGATATGGCTCCACAAACGCACACCAGACAACCACGCAGCCCGCAAGGACGCCACCCGCAGACAGCACCACCTCATCAGATTAGCCAGGAGATCCTCCTTCAAAGACCGCTTGGATAACAACGCACACAACAGCAAGGAGCTCTTCAGCATCGTAAAGAAACTCTCCAACCCCAGCGCCAATGCCAACGACATCCTGTCCTCACAAGAACTGTGCGACTCACTAGCCATCTTCTTCCACCGCAAGAGCGCTGACATCCACGACAGCTTCAACACCACGACCATCCCGACTACACCAGACTCCACCTCCCCAGTGAACACTACCAGCGCCAACCACCTGACCTCCAGGTCCAACATCAACAACGACGAGACACGCAAGGTCATGAACTCGATCCACTCAGGATCTCCGTCAGACCCATGCCCACACCACGTATTCAACAAAGCAGACGCAGCCATCGCACCCCAACTACGGAAGGTCATCAACATCTCCTTCGAAACAGCGACATTCCCGGAAAGCTGGAAGCACGCCGAAATCAGCGCCCTCCTCAAGAAGCCCAAGGCAGACCCCAAGGACCTCAAGAACTTCTGGCCCATCTCCCTGCTACCGTTCCCAGCAAAGGTCATCGAGAAAATCATCAACATGCAATTGGCCTTCCACCTGGAAGACAACAACATCTTTGACCCGTCCCAGTCCGGATTCAGACGAAACCACAGCACCGGGACAGCCCTCATCACCGCCACAGACGACATCAGGTGTCAACTAGACAACGGCGAAACATCAGCCCTCATCCTCCTGGACCTGTCAGCTGCCTTCGACATGGTCTGCCAGCGCACTCTAAAGACACGCCTCTTAGAAGCCGGAATCCAAGAGAAGGCCCTTGACTGGACAACGTCCTTCCTCTCCGGCAGAACCCAGAGCGTCCGCTTCCCACCCTTCCGATCCAAAGCCACCAACATCATCTGTGGCGTCCCCCTGGGCTCATCTCTCAGTCCGATGCTGTTCAACATCTACATGGCCACCCTCGCACAAGTGGCCCGCCATCACAACCTCAACATCATCTCCTACGCCGACGACACCCAGCTCATCCTCTCTCACACCAAGGACCCACACACTGCCAAAACCAACCTCCACGAGGGAATGAAGGCCGTCGTCGAAGCTGAACTCGGACAAGACGGAGGTCCTCATCCTCGGATCCAACCCCTCAGCCTTGGATGACTCCTGGTGGCCGACCACACTGGGAACAGCACCAACACCCACAGACCATGCACGCAACCTAGGATTCATCCTCAACTCCTCCCTCTCCATGTCTAAGCAGGTCAACACTTCCCCCCTTCTGCTACAACACCCTCCGCATGCTCCACAGGATCTACAAGTAGATCCCGACTGAAACAGGAAGAACAGTGAAACAGGCCCTCGTCAACACAATACTGGACTACGGCAACGCACTCTATGCAGGAATCCCAGCCAAACACCTACGATGACCACAACACATCCAAAACGCCTCCGCCCGACTGATCGTCAACGTCCCCCACCGCAGCCACATCACCCCCCACCTGAGAGACCTACACTGGCTCCCCATCGACAAGAGGATCACCTTCAAGCTCCTCACCCATGCACACAAAGCACACCACAACGCCGGACCAGCCTACCTCAACAACAGACTCAGCTTCTACACCCCCACCCGCCAGCTCCGCTCCGCCAGCCTCGCCCTCGCCGCTGTCCCCTGCATCCAACGAACGACCTCCGGTGGCAGATCCTTCTCCTACCTCGCCGCCAAGACCTGGAACACCCTCCCTACCCACATATGGCAGACCCAAGACCTACTCGCCTTCAGAAGACTCCTCAAGACCTGGCTCTTCGAGCAGTAGCACCCCTCCTCTCCCCATAGCGCCTTGAGACCCTCACGGGTAAGTAGCGAGCTTTACAAGTATTCTGATTGATTGATTGATTGATTGAGTGTTGGGATGGAAAAATCCCTTGCATGGTTATTGACATGCACCCCTGCCCTGGGTGCCCCAGCTGTAATGATATGTGGATCCCAAATGCTGACTTTTGTTGTCAAGGACAAACAAGGATCATACATGTGCAACATTACATATGCCTGTCTCATGGATTGCAGTCTTTATGGACTGACAGGGAGGTCCAAAGCTCTGCCCTCATTGTGTTGAAACATTACTGCTTTAACCAGAAGTTAAGCAGCACAAGTGCAGTGGCGGCAGCATTTCGTGTAGTGATCAATGGGAGTGAACAATTCCTTTTTATCTGTGTTACTGGAGTGAGACCTACATATTCACTCATTTAAAGCTCTGCTGCTTTGTGTGTAACTCACCATTGGCCTACATCAGGTTGGTGTGCAGTGCTGCATAATTAATTTGTGAATGGTGCAGTATCTGGAAGAATTGTGGTTCCATTTTGGGATACCCAGGACTGACTGGAGGAACATGAGAAGTGAAGGTAGAGTAATCACAAAATATAGATTGGTTGCAGTCCTGTAAAGTAGGTGGTACACCCTGGATGGATGGATGGGCCAGGATCTTCAATAATACAAAAGGGGATGATGGACGGAGCGTTTGATCAAATCAAACACTCACCTCCAGTCAACTGATCTGGGTTTAATCCATCACCATTCTTTAGCTCACTCAGCCACCCCAGTTCAGACATGGCCATATGCAAATCAGTCTGACCCTGTGCCTCATGGGAACAGTCCAGCCCGAACTGCCAAGCCATGTCTTCCCTGGACCGGAAAAAAGCATCCTGGGACCGGTTTCGGATTCATAATCCTCATCAGCCAGGCTATCTTGAATCCAGTGACCAAGTGAGCAAGGGAGTCACGTCTGAGCATACCCTGCCAACTTAGGGCGAACAAAGCAATACAAAAGGGGATGATGGACGGAGTGTTTGAGCAGATCAAACACTCACCCCCAGTCAACTGATCTGGGTTTAATCCATCACCATTCTTTAGCTCACTCAGCCACCCCAGTTCAGACATGGCCATATGCAAATCAGACTGACCCTGTGCCTCATGGGAACAGTCCAGCCCGAACTGCCAAGCCATCTCTTCCCTGGACCGGAAACAAGCATCCTGGGACCGGGTTCGGATTCATAATCCTCATCAGCCTGGGGTGAATGTATGACATTGTTCTGCATTCTGTCCATTAATTGTTGTTTTTGCAGGATCTTCAGTACACTTCTAGAGCATATTTTCATTCATAGAGTAGTCAATGTGCCTGGGCACATCACAGGAAGGAGATGGGACTGATAAGAGTAGGGCGGAGACCCTGGAGTAATCTTTTAATACACATTTTACTGAGGATGACATCAAGGTGTTAACCTCTAATCACTATCATGGCCTGTGTTGTGGGGCTTCCAGATTTGGAGGTGCTCCTGCTTTGACTGACTTTTTTGGAAGAAGAGCAGGCAGAGGAGAGGGTACTTCTAAAGGAAGCAGACCCTCAATATAAACTTCAAAGACTCAGACTCTAAATCATATTTGTGTCTGGAAATCAACTATAAGAAGGGGTGCTCGAGGCCGTCAAAATAGTTAACTGTCAAGCAGCCAGTCGGGCTGTGGTACGAGGAGAAGATCTGCAAGACTTTGCCCTGTTACCAGTACTGGGAGCCAGGGCCTGCCAGTCTCCCAGCTGGGTGAGGGGACATCACTCAGGGACTACAGGACCACCTGTCCCTGGTGCTTGGCCACCAGTGCCTCCCTGCTTGCCAAGACCAGTTTGCCCTGTGAGGGAGAGGAGAGCGTTGGAGGGAGTAAGGTCCAGTGAGGGATCCTGGACATTGTATCCATGTAGCAAGGTGTGAGGAGATGGCTGTGCACCAATTGTGTCATTGTCCTGTGCAGAGGAAAGTTGGTGAACTCCATATGTCAGAGGAAGGCCACGGTGAAGTGAGCCATGAATATTGCTTCACTGAATTGGTCATTGCCCGTGTGCAGATACTAAATCAGTGAACCTGTATGCTAGTTCGGGTTGCCATGAAGAGTTCTGCTCTGGCAGTAGCCCGTGTGCAGAGCTAAGTCAGCTACCCTGTATGCGTGATGGGGCCAGTGTGAATATTGTTGGTATTGTGATCGATCTGTAGCTCATGTATAAAGGAAGAAAGGTGACCCTGTATGCCGGGGGTCCAGGCGCACAAGTCAAGGAGCGTGGTCTAGTTGTGCCTGGTGAAGGAGGTCACCATGGTGACCTACATGGGCCCAAGCCGCAAATGAGGACCAGCATGAGAGCTTCACCTCCCCCACCTGTGGGGAGGATAACAAGGAACTTACCAGCATTGAAAGAACATGAACGACCTGCTGGCTGCTGCAGGATCGTGTGCAAACAACGTAAGGATACCCATGACCACAGCCCTGCTGAGCTGCATGTAAAAGATTTACTGGAGGCAGCCGCTACAGCTTCAGGGTCCGTAAAGGGGACACCCTCAAAGACTCTGGTTTCTCGGATCCTGATGATGTGGTAATATGGTTAAGACTGATTTACGAGCCCTAGGCTGAGTGTATTAATTGTGAATGTCGAATTTTACTTTGTGTTCGTATATAAATACTCCTTTTTAACAAAGGAAAGTATTTGACTATACAATCTACAATCATGTATTGCTGTTACTGAGTGTATTTTGAGTTGTGAGCCTGTGTTCACCCCCTGTGTCTACCTCCCCTATGAGAAACTTTGGTCCGCTGGACCTGCACTACTACTGAGAGTCAAGTGTTGAAGGGGTAGTTGGCCCAGTTGCTCAGGATCCATACTAGGCCGGATCCCATGACATCAGGATTAAAAAGGCCTCACCCTCTGCGGTTAGGCCCACCAGCTCATGCTTGCCCTGTGGCCCTCTGAACGGGGTTCTGACACACAGTTACCAATGATTTGTAATTAACGAGGGAGAGAGGAATATGAAAAAAGGGTGTCTGGCCCTTAGGAACAACTAAATATGGTGGCAAATCCACCAGAGGTGCAGTAGATAAAGAAATAGCAGTTTGTTAATGGACTTCCTATTACCACCTTTAGCAGAATCAGACCCTTTGAGGTGTGAGTGACAAATGAATGGAGTTCAAGAGGCAAAAATACTTGAGGGCAGTACAAGTCACGGATACAGAATAGTGGAGAAGGGGAACACAGGAGGTATCCTCATTTTAAACAGAAAAAACGAACTTCGTACCTCCACAGATGTTCAATAGGGAGTCTGTTAAGTTCTTGGATGATGTTGTCCTGTTGTGTTTAGGCCACAAATATGCTGAGTATTATGGCTCGGATTGCTATTGAAATTGGAGAGATCATTTTCCTCTTTGAACTAGCCTACAGGGCTTTACCCTTGTCCATTGCCAGCGTTACTGCAGCAAGCACCAAGGCATTTTTTACAAGGATAATGCCGTCAAGAACAGGCATTTTGCAGGTTGAAGACACTGTGAATTTGCACACCCGGATGGAGCATTTATTTGAGATCTGAACAGAATGTAAAAGTGAAGGATCAATTTGTATGCTTCTTTGGCTGATTTGATTGAATCAGACCACAAGAATTTCTTCTAGTATGAGGTAGAGGTTACTGACTTCTGCGTGCAAGCAATAGAGACTCATTTACTCAAAATGCAATCATCAGAATTCAGTAACATCCACTATTTCTCCTATCAAGGTCAAAGAACCAGTTTAACACCTTAGCTGCTTCGCAAATATCCCTCCCCAGTGCTGCGCTGTCCATTGGAACTAGTGCTGAATGGACGTCCAATGGTCGTGCGCAGCACGGGGGAGGTAGCGCTCGTGACGACCGTTGGCCGTCAGCAGCGCTTAAGAGGTTAAAGACATTGAATTTGGTACACATTTCTTTATTTTCTTTATTTTCTTTTAGGATGAGTTGTTTATGGAGGGTGAAAGACTGAGTGGATCTGCCAGCATTCTGAACTGTTACAATAGGGCCAAACACATATCTCTGCTTGGAATACGTTAGTCCATTAAGCTATCAACGGAAGGCAAAATATTTACCATGCAATAGAATAATGGTCCTCATTTTATGAGGCCGTGTGTCACTTTTACGCCGCCGGTGCGTCACTTGTTGTGACGCATCGGCGGCGTAAAACATGCCTCCTGTTGCGCACTATTTACAAAGTGACGCATCTAAGCAGATGCGTCACTTTGTAAACCCCTGCACTACATTATACCTGTGTCAGGTATAATGTATGCAGAGGGGGCGTTCCCCGCAAAAAGCCTCGTAATAGTGACGCAGTGAAATCTATGAGATTTCACTGCGTCACTTTTAGGAAGCTGTTGCGTCAAAATCTTGCGCCTGCCTCATAGCAGGCGTAAGACTGACGCAAGCCCTTTCACATGGGGCTTTCCCCATGTGAAAGGACGCATTGCTGGAGTTGCGTCACTTTTGTGACACACTCCAGCAATGCGTCACTTTTGCGCTTACAGATACGTCAGAAATATTGACGTATCTGTAATTCCTTGCGCAATGATGTGTTATATTGTAAATATGACGCATCTTTGGGGTCGCAAGGAGGTCGCAATGAAAAGTGACGCTTCGGTGTTTTCTCGCAGCGATGCGTCACTTTTCATAAATGAGGCCCAATGTATTTAATTCTATCATCGTTTTCTAGGGTGTGGATTCGTCAACATTCACTAGATGGCCTATTAATCCATTTTTTGACGGTCACTGCACAACAAGGGTGTTTGGAGGGCTCGCCATGCGAAAAGCAGGCAGAAACCATACCCGTGAGGCATGGCTGCTGTGGCATATGCTCTGCTTGCGATCAAAGCAATGATTGGCTGCGTTGCTAGGGTGCAATGGGTTCCGGTGCAGGCAGCAAGCAGAGATTCTTACCAGCGGCCTTGTGAGGGCGCATGTGGCCCTAATGCAAGCCAGGAAAACGGGCACCCATGACAGTCTGTTTTGGTAGTAAAAACAATCAATAGTTGAAGTTCAGAGGGGCCTTTCACAGGCTGGCACTTGGTGCCAGTGCACCTGCTGCATCATTGATTGCAAGGCCTTCGCCCCTTACAGCATGTTTAGGTGTCTAACGAAATACAGTAACATTTGGTCGTTCATAGGGCACCTCACAGTTATGGGCCCTGGTAACGCTGCACCTGCTGCACTATTGACAGTTAGGCACCTGGGGGCATATTATCAAGGGGGTTTATCTCCGCTTTCTTGGCTTTAAAAGCCAAGAAAGCGGAGATAAAATTATCTCCCTATTACCTAGCTGTCTCTAACACCAGTTAGCGACAGCTAGTAGGAGATAGCGACCATCTTGGGCCCCACTTTGCATGTCAGTGATATTTATCACTAATGACATGAAAAGTGGGCGTGCCAAGATGTTAGCGACTGAAAACAGTCGCTAACATCGCTATCTCCTATTACCAACTTTTGGAGATATTCGCGCTAAGCGCGAATATCTCCAAAAGCTATCACCTGCCCTGAGCAGTTCTTAGCCATGTTATCCAATGGGAGGTGGATAACATGGCTAAGAGCATTAGCTCGGTAATGCATGAATATCGCTGACTTTTCAGCGATATTCATGCATTGCGGCCGATTTTTATCGCATTTGCGATAAACCTTGGTAATACCAAGGTTTATCTGCGATAAAATTCGCCGCAGCTCAGCGGTAAATTATTGTCTCTAACCAAGCAATAGCGATACTTATCGCTATTGCTTGGGAATATGCCCCTGTATTTTTAAACAAAACTTCATGTACCTTGGAGTTGATTCGTTTGCAGTTACACATTGACTTTTGCGGTTTGCTTGCCTCGCATTTATTTAACACAGAAAGTGTGTTTTAGAAACCATAGGGGGGGTGTTAGGGCAGATGATTCTCAATGTGTTCAAGTGCAGGGAATTCTCATTTCCTTCATAATTCTCAGCTAAGAGAAAGCACACAAAGGGACTGTTGACTTCTGCACATGTCTGGGAGACTGGTACAGATAGAGAATAGCTTCAGGGCTACTCTGAGCTCCTCCAGCTCCCAATTAGCATCCGACCTATTGTGGGAAGCGCTGCGCATTGAATTTTCAGTCACCTGGGCCTGGCGGACATCTGCGGATGATGAATGTTTGCTTGTTCTCACGGTGCAGGGGTCCTGGACAAGTGGACAGCGTATGCACCATCGTTTCAGGACGAGAGACCGCAGCTCCTTGTTAAGCATGGCGAAGTGCTCGCCCTGCCATTAAGAGCGACTGGCCAGAGGAATGGAATAATAGCATTTAAATGCTGCAAGGCCTCGCCTGATTGAAGTGGGCTGAAGGAGAATATGCTTTTGTTTTGCCATATCAGCCATTCGGAAGACCATACATTGTATGGGAAAGAGCTTCTTTCACTATCGTCTCCTTGGTTTCTATGCTAATTGAGAGTGTATACAATTCTCCATCAAATAAAACCACGGTTTTATCATTCGAATATCTTATTTTAAAGAACATAGGCCGCTAGGTATATAGTGCTTGAGATAGCTCACATTATTTGCACAAATTATCACACTGTACATTACACACACCGCTCAGGAAATTGCAAAAGATGCTACAAAAACATTTTTTTTCATTAGGAGGTATGACGGTGGCCAGATTGATGTGCATTCCAGGATATTTGCGCGTATTGTAATCTCAATCATGCTCCTCAAAACCTGCCCTTGATTTGTCTGATGGTAACAAACGTGTATTATTTTTCATAATTAATGGCTATTACATAATTCACGTGAACTATTGATATATGTTATCACCCAATCAGAGTCGATAATGCTTTAGATACTGCAGAGTTTCTCGATTGCTCTATGTGAAATTCAAATCGTTTTCATAAAAGGCAAACAGAGCCTGACCTTTCTAATTGCAAAAAAGACATATTGTAAAAACGAACCCTGCAGAAATCAACTTCCCAAACCTCCCCAATCTAGATAGAAAATGCTCTTAAAATCCCAACAAATTATGGTTGCACCAAAGTCCCATATCTTTATCTACATATTTAATTAACAACATTGGATCTTCTTTTCATAAACAGAGCACACAAATATATTTTCTTCTTTTTACTGTATACAACCAAACAGGTATATTGTCAAAAGTTATTATAATAAGTAACTGGATGTTACAGGAGTAATGATAAAAAGTAGCAAAGAAACCATTTTATGGAGGAACATAAGTAAAAGGAATTAAGGGTACATATTAAATCAGGTCATTGTTGAATTCGTTTTAGGAAGAAGAGAGAAAAATAGGAAAAAGAGGGAAAGAAAACATAAAGAGAAGAAGAGAGGAGAGGGGAAGGGGGAAAAATAAAATAAGTAGCTAAGGTAAAGATGGGTGTGAAGATAGGAAAGTAGTAAAGGGAATCCAAAATAAATCAGATTTGATTTTTTGAGATAATGATGTTGATACAGTAGAAATTCTATGTTCATTGCAAATGCGATTCCACCACATTAAGGTACATACTATAGAATTATCGTTACAACAAGTTAAAATAGCTTTAAATGCAAGAGAAATAAAAAGATCTAACAGTTTCAACTTTGGTGAAGTGTCGGAAAAATCATTGGACAAGGATCCAAGAAATACATTTTGAATTGATAATGGGATTTGACAGTTAAATATCTTAGAGGACCTAGACGAAATGGACTTCCAGAATTTAAAAACATTGGGACAATGATATATTAAGTGTAACAATGTGCCATCCAAAGAGAGACAAGACCAACAAAGGGGAGATGAAGAAAAGTTAATCTTACGAATATGAACCTGTAGTACAAACCGCTCTGTTATAGAGGAAAAATAAAGATTGAGTAATGTTATCAGCTCTTAAGGTAGTGAATTCTTTTGCCAAAGTTTGTTCCATCTATGAATGGAAAGGGCTATAGAGAGGTCTTGTTCCCATGCTAATTCTATGATGGATTTTGATCCGTCAGATATGGGAGTACACAGAAGATTATATATAAGAGAAGTTTTAGTGGTGGAGTCAGGGAGGATTGTGTTTAAAGGGGTCAGGGATGTAAATAAAGTGGGGTAATCAGGGAAACTTTTGGATAAAAAGAATGATTGTAGAGCATTTGAAAATTGTGAGCATTGGGGAAAGTAGGATAGAGGAAATTTAAAACATTCTTGTAATGCAGTGAAGGGTATGACAGAGTTATGGGATACTAGTTGATGAACATAAAAAATACCCTTTTTTTCCAGTGTTTGAAGTAGAATGATTTGTGTCGAAACTTAATGAATGTATTATTTTTATTTATTTATTGAGTTTTATATAGCGCTGGCTAGACCCAGAGGTATCAGAGCGCTTTATATGAGGAAGAATCATTGTTTCAGAACATGGTTACAAAGTTACATCAGTTACTGGAGCGTAGTTACATGAATTACATGAGCACAAAAGCATAGCATAAACATGAGGAAAAAAATAGACAAGGGGAGAGAAGATTAGGGGAGAGAGGGAAGGAATAGGGGAGGTAAACGGAGAATGATGGAGGGAAGAGGATGGGAAGGGTGTAGGAGGCACAACTGGGAGATGAGGAAAAACAGTGTCCGACATCCGGCTGGGTAGGTGACGCCCAATGGGTGAACCAGAGCCAAACTCCTCTATAGCTGCGTGGAACAGCTCCACCAGTCATCGGCCAAAGGTTGCTCGGGCACCGCAGTAAATTCAAAAAGGTTACTGTTTCCGCCTAGGGGGCATAGTCCAAAAGTTCCATCGAGCGCGCCGGTCATGGTGTCTGGTGCTGTGCTCCTAGCGGTAATGGGATTAAAAACCCAGGTCTCAGCTGTGTGAGACTCCCTTGTTGCTGTGGCCTCTCTCAAAGGGGTCTTTGAGACTCCAGGGCATAAATGCTGTATCCCTCCCCAACAAGTGGAGAAGAAGTGCTTACAAAAGTGGCCCACTCAGGTTGGCCATTATTGGAAAATTGATGTGTTAGATGTCCCCAGAGGCGGCCATCTTGGGGTCAGACATTCAGGACAGCTCGGTACACTTCTCGTGTCTGGTCTATTTTAGCTACTACACTGTCGTTAGAAAAAGTTGCAAAAGCTGTATGTTTCAGCCGTCATTTATCAGAGAAGACCCTAACAGACAGAGCCCCGATGTATTTGAGCAGCTCTTCCTTGTCCTCATACGTTAATTCTGCCAATGGAAGAAATATACCAAATGGAAAAAGCAAGAAATGCTTGCTGAAAAGTAGCATCATCTGTAATCAGTGAATGTATCAAATGTTGGGAATATTTTGAAATGGGGTCGTGAGAAATGAAGGTATAATTAGACATAGAGCAAATGCCAGAAAAGGAGAATAATTGTAGTAAAAACGTTTGAAAGTAATCCATCTAGGTATCGCTGAATCATGATCCTGCTTATTTATTTAAAGTATTAAATTGTCTAATTAAAAAAGCAGTGTGATATAATTTAAAATTAGGGAATCGCACGCCCTCATCAGTTTTTTGGTTTAATTAATTTAGATAAGGCAAAATGGGCTGATTTATTATTCCACAAGAATTTAAGACAGAGGGAGTCAAGTTGTTGAAAATAGTCATTGGGAATTTTGAAGGGTAACATAGAAAGCAAGAAAAGAATGAGAGGAAAAATCATCATTTTCATAGTGTCCAATCTGCCTCACCAACATAGAAAAAGAGGAGACCAAGAATTAAATGAATTTCTAATCTTAAGTTTTAGTGCGTTAAAATTGTGCAAAAGAGTATGAGGGATGGTAGGGCAAAGCCATACACCCAGATATTTAATTTTAGATGGACACCATTTGAAATCGGTGGCAGAAAAGATGAATTGATAACATGCAGAGTTTAAAGGTAAGACCTCAATTTTGGAGAAATGTAATTTATAGCCAAAAACTTTAGAGTATAAATCAATTTCCTGTTAAAAAGAGGCAGAGAGGAGGAAGGTTTAGAAAGATAGATCAAGATATGGGACTTGTGTTGACATTTGAAAACCAGTTATTAAGGGGTTGTGACAAATGCGTTCAAGAAAAGGTTCAATACATAAAAGAAATAAAAGAGGGGAAGTGGACAACCTTGTCTAGTACTTCTATGTAAATTTAAATATGGGGACAAAGGACCACTTACAAAAACAGATGCTCAGGGTTCAGAGTATAATAATTTAATACCTGAGATCAATTTGGGCCCAAAACCAACCAATGAAGGGTTTTGAACATGAATGACCAATGTATACAATCAAATGCTTGTTCTGTATCAAGGGGTAATGCAGCTAGAGGATCCGGATACTTTTTCCCTAAACAAAAAAATATTGGAAAACATCCTAGCATTATCAGAAGTAAGTCGACCTAGAATAAAGCCAGATTGGTCAGGTTTGATTAGTAGGGGTATATCGTCATCCAATCTAGAGGCAAGAATTTTTGCAAACATTTCACAATCATAATTAATTAATGAGATTGGACGATAATTTTGTCATAGGGTATGATCTTTGTCGGGTTTAGGTATGATCAGAATAAGAGCATCTAAAAAGATCCCTCATATTTTGATTTAGATATAAAGGATTAAAAAAGTTCAAGTAGACGCAGAGCAAAAATAGAGCAGAAAGAAGAAATTAGTTCAATAGAAAAACCATCTGGACCGGGAAACTTGGCCCTCTTCAACAATTTAATTGCAGCAAGGTTCTCTTGAAGAGATATATTCTTTTCAAGGAGAATCATTGTGTCTGATGCAGACGGTGGAGTGGGAAGGTTATCAAAGAAAGTCTGGGTGTCACATTCAGAAGGATGAGTATCCTCCATATATAAATATTGATAATAGGATTGGAAAGCATTAACAATATCTGAATCAGAATGAAGTAAGTTATCAGTGGCAATATTATGAATAGGACCAATGGTTTTCTTTTCCGTTGAAATTTTTAAATAGTTGGACAACATTTTACCAGCTTTATTTTGACCCCGTGATATTTGGATTTTATTTTAAGTAAAATATTACAAGCATCAATTATAGCCATTTTTTTAAAGTCAGATTTCACCTTAATAAGGTCTTGGAGTTGTGTGGGACAATTACATGTGAAGAAAGAGTGTTCAAGAGACTTGATATGTTTGAGGGTAGAGAGAAGCTGAGAGTTCTATATTGTGTATTTTTTGGTCATGTAGGCAATAGTGAAAGCCCTAAAGGATGCCTTAAAGGTGTCCCAGTTGTTATGGATAGAAGTATCAGTAAATGTATTGAACAGAAAGAACTAATTTATGAAAGATGAAGCCTTAGATATATAGGATTGGTCAGATAGGAGTGAGTTGTTAAATCTCCACCGGGCATGTTTAGAGTTCCTAAGGGATAGATCAAATGACGTAGAGACAGGGGCATGGTCAGAAATAAAAAGGGATCCAATTTCTGAAGATTGAACAGAGGGTAGTAGGGACTTTGAAACACAAATATAATCAATGCGTGACATAATATGATGAACATTAGAGAAAAACGCAAATTCATATTTATCATGGTTGCAGGTCTTCCATAGATCAAAAAGTGGATGAGAGGCAATAGCAGATTGAAATATTTTTTATAGACTTATCAGGTTCAAATTTACATTTTGACTTTCTATCCAAGAAAGGATCTAGCCATTTGTCATAGTCTCCAGCAACAATAATGTTTGGATTGGTTAAGGAGGATCATTTTAATTTAATCATATTCCAAAAATCAAGTTCAGGTTTAACTGATCCATAAATATTTGAGAAAGTGATCAGTTTGTTATGAACCTTGCCAAGAAGTATTGCCCATCGTCCATCTGTTTCACATTCAGTAGACAAAATTTGAATTTTTAGAGATTTGTGACAAAGGATTGCAACCCCACCCTTACCGTTGACCGCAGGTAAAAAGACAACCTGGCCGACCAGAGATTCAATGTAATTACAGTGGGTTTCCTGCAAAAAAGCAAATTGACAATTTAACTTTGGCAAATGAGAGTACCTTCTGATGCTTGACACGGTGCCCCAAACCAAGAAACGTTCCACGACACAACATTAAGCATGTATCACTTTAAAGACGAGGGTACAGGAACACTGATGACACACTGCAAAAGCAACAATGAGAATAAAAAGACACCATTTGTCAATAACAAGATGACAAAAGAATTATGAAAACATGAAATGATAAAGAGAATAAACCCATATAAAGTTGTAAAAAGAAAAAGAAAAGGAAGAAAGTGATAGAAGTAAGGGGATAAAGAAGATTAACAAAAAAGATAATACAAGAAAAGTGGGACAGTTAGGGATAAGAAGAGACAGATCAAGAACAAACAGCAAGATCTGAAGCAAAAAGAGAATTACTAGAGAAACAGGCATGTCAGCACCTGAAGACAAGCAACATCGGAGAAAAATGAAAGATACAAAATAAACAAATAACATTTCAAGCACGTAACCAGTAATTAGAAGAAAGAACTAGGGAGTAAAACTAGAAGCAAGAGAAGTCAATAATTGCATTGAAACAACTTAAGAACATTATACATATGTGTCCATAAGTGACTTGGTGATGGATTGCAAAAATAACTTTATTTTGGTCAGATCCTCAAAGGAGCGGACACACCTTCGTAAGTAATTTTGCAGAGACAGGGATGTAATATGCCATAGCGGATATTCAGAGATCTCATTTGAGGACGTAGTGTCAAAAATTCCTTATGCTGAGCATTGGTTGTATTAGAAAGGTATTAGGAAATAAAGATGTTATGACCAGACCAAACAAGACGACGTTTCTCAAATGTCAGTATATTCATTAAGTCGGTGAATTCTAGAAAGAGCATTTCGATGCCACGTGATCTGGATGAATAAGGTTGGAAGTGACCAAGCCGGTGTGCTCTTTGGGTGTTTAGAGGAGCAGAAGACTGAAGGCTTAAGAGTTCAAGTAGAAATTTCTTCAAGAATGACAGAAGATAAGGGCCTTCAATATTCTCTGTAGACCATATATACGCAGATTATTCCTTCTGTTGTGATTTTCAAGATCCTCGTGTGAAGTTTAAATTTTTGAATGTCTTGCTCCAACATCGTTGGTGGCATTCATAAATGGCTTAAGAGCAGGTAATTCATCAAAAATTGCATCCAGGACCGGATTTTTAATGTTGTTATTGTTATATGCTTAGAACATTGCTGATTACAAACAACACTTGTTATTTTCAGATCATACAGGGTACAAGGTAGTGCATTGAGTGGAGCAAGGTGTAAATATTTACATCTTTTCAACTTTCTCGACGTGCAATTTTCAATCGCTGATCATAGCATGTCCAGGTGGCTCCATGACAGTGTGTGTGCATTAGTCACTTAAGTCTGAGTCAGATTCCTCAGGTGGAGGGGTGCATATGTTTCCTTGGAATGAGGTCCATTTCCCCCACACCTGCACCCATTTTCGGGGACACCCTCTATGAATAAATACTGCTATTTTTGCCACCATAGCTCTTTCTAAGTCACCACACCAATGCTGATGTAGGGGGTCAGTTGGCGCTCCCAAATGTTGAGCAAGATTCTGTTTAGCAATTGTGATCCCTAGGGTTGCCCTGGCGTGTGCTGCATGATTAAGGTCGGTTGGCTCCTAGATATTGAAAGGTACTTCTGTGGTTCTGGAAGGATCTTGAAGCCGCATACCTGGGTGATCGTGGGCCATGACAGCCCCCAAGTATTGTCTGATTTTGGGACAGCCCACTGTGTGTGGTAAAAAGTGCCTACTAGCCTACAGCCCCGTAGACATAGAGGTGTTACAGTCCGTCCTTTTTTGTGAAGTGTTGTTCTGGTGTATTATGTTCTGTGCAGTATTTTCAATTGCACAAGTTGGAGCATGGATGGGATTGCCACTTCACGCGGGGATGCTAGTGCCTCCTGCCAGTCCTGTTCGTCCACATCTCTGAGCACAGTCTGCCACTTTTCTCTCAGGTTGTGTGTGGGATCTACCTGATTATTTATCAGTTTGCGGTATGTAAGAGAGATTGCTTTTTTCGGTAGGCAGTCTGTCAGTAGACGGTCTTCGAGCGGCGAGGACTCAGGGAGATCAGAACCCTGGGGTATGACTCTTGTAAGTGCGTGTTTAATTTGTAGGTATCGTATTTGCTCCGTATCGGCCATCTGGTATGTCGCTTGTAACGGGGCAAATGCAACCATCTCCTCTTTCCTCCACAGGTCTCCAACCCTAGATATACCAATAAGATCCCATTGAATGAATCCTTTACTGTTGCGGAGTGTACCCAGTATTGGGGTGTCCCAAAGAGGTTTGTGTTGTGTAAGCACTCTCTTCCAGCCAAGCTTTCCAGGACCGGATTTGAAGATGGCTGAATAGGAGAAGGAGGGTCATTCTTACCTCTTTTTGATTTGACGCCAGAAGAGGAGGCTGTGAAAAGGCCATGCGAGTCGCTAGACATTTTACTAATACGTTTCTGATGCTGAGGAGGCTTTTTAATAGGAGAGAGTATGCCCATAAAGAACTGAAGAAAAAGTAGTAGGATATCAGCACACTACGACTGCTCCTTCTATGCCTGTCCCAATACTTCTTCAGTTCCGACTTTGGATTCTTCTTCTACTGTTTTGTCTTCCCTTATTCTTCCGACTACTCCTTCTCCTAGACAGCGGATGACTGCTGCCTTTCCTGGTTTCCTAACTCCTTGGTTGGGACAATTGGGTATGTCTCCTGTGAGTGAGCGTAGACAGTCGCGTAGTCAGTTGCCTGATACTGATGAGCGAGTGGTTTTGGATCACATGGCACGTAGATGGGTTACGTACACGTCTCAGTACGATCTTGAGGGTATCATGGATGCTTTTCGGCAATGGGAACCACCTAAGCAACGGTATGTTTTTGAGATCATGTGTGCATTTCTCCATGACCAATGGATGAGTGAAGTGGGTAAACCTCCTGAAGAAGTGTTTCGATTGCGCTCTGAGTTTGCGAAAGGGACGATTGTGAGTTTTCTCGACATCGAGAGAGCGGTGTCAACGTTATTGTCATTTCGCAATAATGCTTCTCCTGAACGGCTGTTAGAGTCTGATTTGTCAGATGGGAGAAAAGCGCGTCAGTATCCGATGCGAGAGGTTCCTCCAGTTTGGAGACCTGCTGATGCTGTTCCACCTGTTGTTGCGCACTTTCAGCGAGTGTGGGTATATGTTCCTTGGAAGCGTGCTGAAGTTCTAGCACTTAAGCAGACTTTGCCTGATCCGCGGAAAAATCCAGCGGGATATTATAAAGAGCTTACGCAAACTGTGAGTTCGTGCGTCATGAATTTGGCGGACATAGATATGTTGTTTGGGAATGTTGTTCCACAGCCCATCTGGAATGTCATTCGACATACGGATCATGATAATGAATTGGGTGATTTGTGGGTTAATCTTGTTGCTGCGAATGATAGACAAGTTGGAGGTGCCAAGCCCGAAAATATTATTACAGCGCTTCCTGGTAGGATTATTACTTTTATGAAGACTCTGATGCCCGAAGTACGTGTTAATTGGGACAAGTTGTCTGCGTGTAAGCAGAAGAAAGATGAGACTGTGTCAGATTGTTTCACGCGTTTCGAAGAAACTTTTGTCGATCATAGTGGGAAGGATATGGCTACTGAGGGTGGCCAGAGGTTGTTCGTCGACAAATTTGTGCACAATCTTCTTCCTGAGTTATGCACTAAATTGAAGGATTCTGAGAGTGCTTGGCCTGTTTCTACGTCAGCGCAGATTTTAGCTACGGCTCAGTACTACGAGAATAGACATAAGGACGAGTTAGAGAAAGCGGATAAGAAGACTAAGGAATTGAAGACTAAAGTTCTTCTACAGCAAGCTTATCCACCCCGTGTTAATAATCAGCGTGATTATCAGCAGCCTCAACAGTATTCGAGAAACTCGCAAAGAAACGAGTCTTCTCAACAGCGTTTTCCGTATGGGCCTAATCAGTGTGCATATTGTAAAGAAGAGGGCCATTACAAGAATAGTTGTCCGGTTTTGCTACAACGAGTGAATAGTGCTCCTGGTGTGAGAGGTAGAGGTGCACAGCAAGCGCCTAGAGGTAGAGGTCACGGACAGAACGTGCGTCCTTTGCCTCCACAGAATTCGATGAATAGTTTTGATCAGCAGCAGAATTCGTCTGGTAGGACAGCACAGTACTATGTAGATGATTATTATGTTGAAGGTGACGAAGCAAATGGTAGTAATTGTTAGGACAGCCATGGACAAAGTGAGGGAGTTGTTTCAGTTCCAGTAAATCAGAGTGGACCCTATGTTGAAGTGATTGCATCAGGTGTGTCAGAGCCTTTTCTGCTAGACACTGGTGCTACTAAGAGTTCTATTATGCATTCTAAACTCCCTGGAGCACCTTTGTCTGGCTTTAATAATGTTTCTGTAGGTTTTTCTGGCGCCCCCGTTACGAATCCGATTTCTGTTCCATTGCCCATTTCTGTTGGCCCTCGTAAGTTTGAAGCACCCCTTCTTTTGACTACAGGTTGTAATGAGAATTTGTTGGGATTGGATTTGTAGAAGAGATTGTATGCGACTTTGTATTGTTCTCCGGCAGGAGTACATCTTACTTTGGGTGAGAATGTGATCTCTCCGATGTATGTATCGAAAGATTGTCTTCCATCGAATTGTCTTTGTTACCAGATTCACTGTGGGCTACGGGTCCGAATGATGTGGGCCTGTTAGATATTCCCCCATACGTTGTGACGCTGAAGGCGAATGCTAAGTTACAGCACATTCCGCAATATCGTATCTCAAGTGACGGTGAACGTGCACTTTTGGCGATCATTTATGATCTGATCAAAAAGGGCGTGATTGAAGAAACGCGAGGTAATGTGTGTAATAGTCCTGTTTTGCCTGTCCTAAAGAAAACTGATCCTTCACAGCCTCCTGTATATAGATTTGTCATCGATCTTCGTGAAGTGAACAAAATTGTTGTTCCACAATTTCCTGTTGTGCCTGATATCACCGCTTTGTTAACTTTGATTCCGGCTACAGCCACGTGGTTTTCGGTGATCGACTTGAAGAATGCTTTCTTCAGCATTCCGATTGCCATGGAAAGCAGGGATATCTTTGGATTCAGTTTAGGAGGACGAAGTTTCCGCTTTAAGCTCGCTCCTCAAGGCTATTGCGAGAGTCCATCGATTTACAGTCAAGCTTTAAAGACACAACTTGATCTGTTGGTTTTACCTGAAGGTGCAGCCCTTATTCAGTATGTTGATGATTTGTTGGTCGCCGCCGATACTGAGGAGATTTGTAAGGATGCCACTTTGTTATTATTACGACATTTATCTGATTGTCATCATAAAGTTTCTCTCTCGAAACTACAATTCTGTCGACAAGAAGTTCCCTACCTAGGTCACCTCTTATCAAAGGAGGGAAGGAAACTGACCCCAGAAAGAATTCAGGCTATTGCAAAAATGAGTGTTCCTACGACACAGAGAGAAGTACGTGCGTTTTTGGGTATTACGTCGTATTGTAGACAGTGGATTCCTAATTTTTCTTTAATTGCAAAGCCTTTGATAGCTCTTACTGTCAAGGATACTCCAAATCCTATTCCTTGGACTGATGAATGTCAGCAGAGTTTTTCTGAATTACGCAATGCGTTGTGTTCGGCTCCTGTGTTGGGCACTCCCGACTACAGTAAGCCTTTCACATTGTATGTCCACGAGAGAGAGGGATGTGCATTGTCGGTCTTGACTCAGCAGTTTGGCGATAAGCAACGCCCATGTGCGTACTTTTCGTCGACTTTAGATCCTGTAGCTAGAGCGTTGCCGAGTTGCTTGAGAGCCACAGCGGCAGCGGCTGTTTCAATTCGACAATCTGCTGGTTTGGTTATGGATAACCCGTTAGTGGTTATGGTTCCACATGCAGTGGATACCTTGTTGAATCGTACCAAGACACAGCACTTAACTAGTGCTCGGTTGTCAGGGTATGAGCTTACACTGTTAGCGAGTCATGTGCACATCAAAAGGTGTAATACCTTAAACCTAGCTACATTGTTGCTGATTTCGCTTGAGACAGATGATGGTAGTGAAGAGCAGCATGATTGTTTTCTAAGAACAGAAGAAGAGACAAAAGGGAGAGTGGACCTTCGGGATACTCCTCTTCCTGATTGTGATGATGCTTTGTGGGTTGATGGTTCGTGCTTCAAGTTGCCGAATGGTGATACGACTGCAGCATATGCTGTGACGACTTTGCATACGATTGTTGAAGCTGCACGTATCCCACATAACTCTGCACAAGCGGCGAAATTGATTGCACTTACGAGAGCATGTGTGTTGGCGAAAGGAAAATGAGTGAATGTGTACATGGATAGTCAGTATGCGTTTGGTGTGGCTCATAGCTTTGAACGTTTGTGGCATGAACGTGGATTTTTGACGTCGCATGGGACGAAGATCCAGCATGGGCAACTGGTAAATGAACTTCTTGAATCTCTCACGTTACCATTGCAAGTAACGATTGTGAAATGTAGTGCCCATAAAAAGGTTACGGATGATGTTGGTTGTGGTAATGCATTTGCGGATGAAGTTGCGAAAGAAACTGCTAGAAACGTGATGAGTCGAATGTATGTTGCGGGTCCAGCGAGATGGGTTCCAGAGAAGAGTATGTGTGAAGATACCATTGAGAGCGTGGAGGCTTTGCAGCTAGATTTTATCCATATGGAGAGATGCAACAACTTGAAATATGTGTTAGTGGTTGTTTGCTCTTTTTCTAGATGGGTAGAAGCTTACCCCCTTAAGGACAATACTGCCTTGTCCACAGCAAAGGTTTTGATAAAATAATTTTTCCCGAGGTTCGGAATGCCGAGAATTATCTGGAGTGATAACGGGAGTGAATTTGTGGGTCAAGTTATGAAGAGAGTGTGTGAGGGTCTCGGAATTAGGCAGAAATTCCACGCTGCAAATCACCCCCAATAAGCTGGTTTAGTCGAATGCTACTATAACGGCACTCTTAAGTTAAAATTGGCCAAAATCCAAGAGAGCACTGGTTTACAATGGCCAGATGCCTTGCCATTAGCACTTTTGTCCACAAGAATGACTGTGCATTCGCGAATGGGTTTGAATCCGTATGAGGTTGTGTTTGGTCGCCCGGCAAACATTTGGGGCGTACCAAGACCAATGAGATTCAGTGACCTCGAGCATCCTGTATTGCTTGACTATTTGCGTGAACTGACAACTAAAATGAGTGTTTTACGCCAACAGGTGCATGACAGTCTTCCACAAGCTGCAGAAGATCCAGGACACTCTATTGAACCTGGGTCTTGGGTATTTGTACGTAACTTCCAGCGGACCAAGAACGAACAGCCCCGTTGGACAGGGCCCTACCAGGTGCTCCGGTCGACAAGATCTGCGGTCCGAGTACGAGGCAAACCCAACTGGATCCACGGATCTCACACTAAGAGGGCACCTTTGCCCTTGCCATACGATAAGTAGGTCCAGGAGGGACTTGCAGACTCTGAAACAGAAGTTATCCCACGGTATATACCGTTCAGCGATGCTCGACTGATTGGAACAAACTCAGAGAAAGAGAGCTACAGGATTTTGCAAGCATCAGTACCTCCTGCAGATCGATTGGACACTTCAGAGCCTCACCTGTTGTTCGCTGATCAAGAATTAGCTGGAAAGAGCCGCTATAATTTGAGACCGAGAGTTACGGACAAATAAATAAAGACTAATAAAGTTTGATGATTTTTTTTGTTTGCAGGTTAACTCTCCACCAAGGATCTATTCATTTTTGTTTTTCATGAACCGCCATCCGGTTCTTGCTGCTAGGGTCGCGGTTGCTACCAGTCTTGGGAGTGCAAGCCTGAGACACTAGGTCGAGGGTTCTGTTGGCGCAGGGAAGCCTTCCTGGGTTAGCAGAGGCATTCCTGAGCAGAATCAACCTACCACCGCGGGCAGCACATTTAGTTCAGGATGGATTTCTTTGAGTTGGAGAGACCTGTACAGACACTGACTTTTAGAAAGCGAATATGTAAAATAATATCGAAGAAAAGTTTTTTGATACCATCTGTATTTTTACTATTGAGCTTCACGATATTTATAGCTGGTTGTGTAACATTTTCTTTTAAAATGATGTTTAATCCCACTGTGCAACCTACATCTTCACCTACTATTTCTTCTCATTCTTTTCATCATTTGCCTGACCACGAGGTAGTTAGACGATTGGAATTTGCTAACAATTCTTTCATCCAACTTTTGCATCAACACCAGTTAGTGATGAACATGACAAACTGTTGGATTTGTGGTTTGATGCTTCATACCACCGATAAGGGTATTCCTTATTTAGTTTTGCCCTTTAGCCTTAATCGTTCGATTTGGGCTTATAGAACGATATTTATCTATGTCCATAGCGTATATCCCCTACGTTCACCGAAAGACAATCCGAATAATAGTGCTTTAGCTAGAGGTATAGTCGACATGGTTAAAGGGACTAATGCAGTTGAGACTATTCCGAAAGATGAGAAGCAACCATATAGTGGTTGGGACGTTACTGGATATGGAGTTAGTCTGAGTGTTAAGCAGCGAGCGAAAAGTTCTCCACCGATTTGGATAGTGCCCCATCAGGGCTACTATTGTCTGCAGGGTAATGGCAAGAATTCGAAGGCTCAGTTAGGGAAGAGTGTTTGCGCTGAGACTTATGTATTTGCGTCTCAGTCTTCCCCAGCGTTCCTAGCTGCTAAGGGTACCTACTTTGTTTGCTATGACAAAGCGTATACATGTTTGCCCCCCGACTTCTCGGGCACATGTTTTGTTTCCTTTTTGTTACCTCCCACTTTTACAGCTGCGGCAGATTACCATAAGACGAGAGTTGCTAGAGGTGTCTTTAGTCAAGAAGACACTGCAGGACAAGAACTGGGAGATTTCTTTAAGGGTTTTCTGCCGTTCTGGGGACCTATGGCTAACAGTAGGAATATTCGCCAGTTGACGAGAATGGTTGAGTCCACCATAGTCGAAACTGCCGGTGCCCTTGGTAACCTGACTGCTGAGCTCCAGTCGGATAGACTTATGACACTTCAAAATAGAGTTGCCCTTGATGTTATTCTAGCAGATCTAGGTGGAGTTTGTAAGCTGATTCAATCGAGCTGCTGCGTTTTCATTCCAGACAACGCTCCATCAGTCTTCCAGGCCATTTCCAAGCTACATAAGATCTCCGATTCTGTCCATTTGGAAAAGGGGATTGGTTGTTGATGGGATGGTTATGGGGATTGTTATCCACTTGGGGTTGGAAGATTTTGATGGTCATTAGGATGGTCTTGGCAATCCTTTTCATGTTCTGTCTCTGTGTACAGTGTGCTCCAGCTATTTGTGGCCTCTGTGCTACTTCGTGTACAAGGAGACCTGTCCAGAGAGAGGTACTAAGTAATAGGATGATGCTACAGCAACATATCAATGATCTGATGAATATCGATCCGGGTTCAGATTAACATGGGTTTGGGTCTGTTGTCTATGTAAGGGCAAAAGGAGGGGCTGTGGTTCCGTGGTACGCAAACTGGGTTCGATGGTTCCAAACCCGTTCAATAAAGATCGTCGGAAATGGACGATTTTGGTGTCAGCAGACCGCCAATGGCGAGTGTAGCGTGTCTGAGTGTTTTCGTATGAATCGATATAGGAGAACACTCTGTATTCGAGGATTTAGTTTGAACCCTCGGGTTCCATTTTGTATACCGCAGCCATTTTGTGTGGTTGCCCTAACATAGGCCCAATGACTGTGGCCGAACGAGTCCTTAAGACACGTACGCCTTAGCTGACTTTTGGGTGACCTGGCCGAACTGACTCCTAGCCCGAGGCCGACCTCGCTGAGCCAGTTTCTTGTTCAGCAGCTGGTCTGATAAAGATCAAAGAGCAGGACGTGCCCGAGTTTATGGTACACTGCTCCCACCCTTCTATCTCCTTTCCAATCTGTTTCTGCCTTTCCTTTACGACATAATCATTGATTTTGGTTGAAGGCTTTATGATGGGTTTGTCCGGCCTGATCGAACAGGAAACTTGGGAATGTGCGTGGTCACTTCTGGTGGGCTGGACAACGGAAAATGGGATTGTCTGAGATTGTCGTCATTTGCTACTTTCGAAATGTTACATTGTCATTGGTCAGTTTGTATGCACCGAATGCTAATTTAAAATGTTGCCGGAGGCTTGATTTTTGGCATAAAAGACCATGCTCCGCTTATTGAATTTGTGCAGTCTCTGTCGAACCACCCGTGTGTGCTTCGTAGATCTCTGTTCCTGGTTGCAGCCAATAAACTTTGGTTTTTGACGTCATTAAATAGTATCCCGTGTCTCTGTTTGCCAAGACAGGGGAACTCGAAGGTTTAAGGCGTTCTCCCTGACGCCGCTGGGTTCTAAAAACCCAGTCCTTCAATGTGAGTGGCAAATTCAGTGAATCCTTGGTGATGGATGTTCAGAGCACCATGCAGAGAAGTGAGGTCAAATTTGTCAACACTTTGCACTGCTACACAGTCACGAAAGGTGATGCAAATTGGAGCAAAGTGTTTATTTGGGAATTACTTTCCAGCAAAAAAAGTATTTTGTGCTGGAATGTTACCCTAAAGTAATGCAAAGTAACACTGTGCACTGAATTGCACTATTTTGTGTCAAGGTAAGATCCAATGGATTGCACAAGGACGTTCCAATGAAACCTACAGTGATTTTTGATGTAAAGCTCTATCTAATAAGATTGTTAGGCAGGGCTTTGTGCCAAATATTGATACCTCCTTGAGGCAGGCACAGAATAGGAGACATGTTCTTTTTTCTTCAAACCTTTCTAAATTTGCATGTGTACTGCACTGTGCAAAAGTTTTTATCTAAGCATAGTTTTTTTAACTGGAAGGGCTCCCATCAAGTTCAAAATCAATGCTAGAGCAACATACAAACTGTTGCACTGTGCTATAAATGTATGTGTGTGTGTCGGTGTGTGTGGTGCTAGACAGCCTGTGTGAGCACAGTCACAATAGAAAAGGCAGCAGCAGTGCTATACTTTGTAAGTATAAGACTGTCCGGATTGCCCCCTTTTACTAAATGCAGTGCAGCAACTTTGGTTGCTGCACTGCATTGCGTGAAAAAATGGTCAATTTGGCCAAATGTGTGCTTGGAGATTTTGAAGACTTGGCATGGGTGAGCCATTATTGGAATGAATACCAAGTTTGTCTAGGAATTAGATACAAGTCAACATGAGTGGAGAGCAAGATTACGGCAAGAGGAAAGAGGTGCAGGTGCTCTGAGGAGGAGAAAGGCATGCTTAACAAGCATTGGCATAGCCAATAGTTCTCGCCTTTAGGACCTTATAAGTGTTTAGCCATGCAACAGTTAATGTTGTTGCACCAAGGATTATGTGCTGCATAATTAAATACTTATAAGGTCCCAAAGGCGAGACCTATACGCAATGCAATGCTTGTTCTCCATTCTTTTGGATTTACAGGTATTCCCATTTGCTCAGCTAAGTGACTGGTAGAAGCAGCTTCATGTCGCACGTTGGTTTGTAGACGCTTAAATGAGATTTCATACAAGATCACTCAGGAGACAAAGTTGTTTCTTGTGTCCAACAATGAAGCCGAAAACATCCCTTTGAAGCAACCGACCAATGCCCTCTGCCTCAGTGAGAGATTCACCATACACACCAGATTAGTGACCATATTATCACGTCTTTGCTGCACAAAAGATTTGCTTACAAATGCATTCATACAAGATGCATTATTCTCCTGCACAAAGCGAGGCGGAGTGATGGTTCCTACAAAGTTGTCACTCTTGATCTCAGTGTTTTGGGAGGCAGTGTCCACCGAGCAGCGCTCTCCCACAAGAAGCCTCAGTTACTAAAAGCAGCCTGAGCAAGTGCAGCCATCCTGACTAACAAGCTTGACGCACCCTGGGGATCTGAGGCTGCTGGGGCTGCTTCTTTAAAATCTTTCAGCAATTACTGGACCACCTAAAGCTCCTTCCATGCAGTCAATACATCCACGGCCGGGCAGCAGCAGCCAGTCCACCCCACGGCAGAGACGACGAAAGGCCCTAGTCCTGGTAATGCTTAGCCGCCTCCAAGTACTCACAGGTCTCGCGAGCGCAATCCGCACCTAGGACCGCACCACATGGTGACTTTTAGGGGAGCCCTGGTCCATTCATCTCATGTGTAAGTAATGAATTCTGTGATTCACTTTCATGTCTTGGCATTTCTTTCTATCGTCAGGTGTAGTTTGGTAATCTGGTCTTGAAGTGGGTTACATCCACTGTAATGTACAATCTGAGCGTCAGGGCATTTGAAGGCCGTGCTCCCCAACACCTAAAAGATGGTATAAATTATAGCGTCACTGAGTTGTTGCACCCACTCCAAACACAATTGTGCATGCCTCGTGCTCAAACAAAAAAAAGTTTGACGAGAGGCAGCAGGAGGCGGGGAGAAAGGAGGGGGCCTGCGCCTGTTTGCCTTGCGGAAGCGAGCAGGAACCATCTGTTAATTACAAACAGATGGCTTGCATGCTCGCTCCCCCTAGGGAATTGCCAAACGTGCATGCGTTGCTATTGAAAGCAATGCAACAAGTGCACATTTTTGGCCCAAAAAGCAAATCGATATCAAGAGGTCTCCTCCTATGTAGTGTGTGCACGCTGCGTAGGCAAGATCTAAAAAAGGCTGAGAGATTAAAGTACAGGCCTTTTGGCATTGCAGAGATTTCAGAGAAAACCAGGAATTTGTTCAGTTTTGGTGAGGATGGATATTGTTACAGCGGTTTGAACTATAAATCTCTTAGGGGTTCCAGATCAAGAGAATGGTCTGATTTAGAGTCTAGATGTTAAATCCATTTATTTGTCAAGAAACAGTAGAAGGTGGGGCTCTGAGAAATGCATCTCTTTACGTCAAGTTTAAGAATGCAGCAAAAAGATATTTCAGTTGGAGACAAGACCATGGTGTGCTGGTAGTGGTTGCCTTTCACATAAATTGGGAAGGGGTGAGACACTATGCATTTCCACCAATTCTCATGATTTAAAGGCTACTGCTCATGGTGAGTCGACAGAGTAATAAGATGTATAAGTGATTCCAATAAGGAAGTTTCATCTTTGGTTTGTATATTGAACTAGCTGTACCCGGCCACGCATTGCTGTGGCTCAGTCTGGTTAAATGGAAGAGAAAAAGAAGAGTAAGCGCATGTTTCTAGTATTTTTAATTTCACAATGCTTGTGTGTACACAATATGTTTTTGTGACTATTGTCTCTATGCATCCCTTGTAGTTGTTGCGCAGCAAGCAAATCGATAGGGTCTGTTCGGCCTTTCAATTAAAAACACGTGCGGATTGTACACACGCATAATCGAATCCAATGTTGTGTATATATGAACACGCGCTAATGTTGCAAAGTGAACCAACTCTGCCCCGCTCCCTCCACCCACTTCCCGGTCTGCCATCCTGACACCAACTGTCCATCCTAATATATTTAGACTATTGTCTCTATGCGTCCTTTCTTAATGTTGGAAAGTGAACCAACTCCTCCCCCCTCCCTCCACCCACTTCCCGGTCTGCCATCCTGACACCAACAGTCCATCCTAATATATGTAGACCATTGTATGTATGCGTCCCTTGTAGTTGTTGCGCAGCAACCAAAGCAATATGGTCTGTTCGGCCTTTTGAAACATGCGCGTATTGGACACGCATGTATTCAAATCCAACGTTGTGTATATATAAACACGCGCTTAATCGAATCCAACATTATGTCAAAATTTCAAAGCAATCAGTGAAGAACTTTCGGAGATTTAATATTTTGAACAAATGAACATTGACATTTTTATGTGTCTGTTCAGGCTTTCTGTTGGACTTGGCCCTTTCCCCCAGATTTTTTCGCTTTTTTTGCCCCCCTAATTTGGGATGTCTCCCCCATGGTAATAAACTTGTATAGGCCATGTGTGGTAAAAGTTGCCCTGTTTTAAATTGTAATGTCACGAAATGGTGTGCAGGAAATATTCCCCCATTTTAGAAATGCACCTGACTGTAATGTTCTGTTTTAAAAATGGATGCCATGGCCATGGGTTTTGCCACCTGACTGCCGTCGGTCAGCGGTCTAGATATTATTGCCCAGCCACCCCTAGCTTTTGGAGGGAAGCCTGGCACCCAGGGTGCTCAACCCCTCCCCTTGAGCCAGTTTAGACCAGCGTGCCCCTAACATCCTCGAAGGTTCTGGCACTGACTGGGAGGAAAGTATAAGTAAGGGGATGCACCAACAGACAGACACACAGAGCTGGGACAGGAACGTGAGGGGACTTGCTGCAAGGTGTCACCGCCACTTGGGCCTGTGTGCTGGGCCCTGCACCCCTCCAATTCCCGCCTCTACTGTCCCTAGGGCCCCTGATGAAGGAGGGCCCCCCCTAGGTCTCTGACGCTGTGGGGACCGTGAACCATGCCCGCGCTGCGTGAAAGAAGCGCCCAGGAGGTGAGGAGTGTGCCCCTGAGGCTTGCTGTGGGACTGTCCGCCCCCCCCCCCCCTGCGAGGTGTGGCTGCCGAAGCGCTGTAAGGGGAGGTTAGTGCCCCCAAGGAACTGTTAGTGGCTGAGGCGGTGTGACCTGTAACTGTTGTGGCCCCCAAAGTGCTACTAGCCTTTTGAGCCCCAGGGCTCTGGAAGCTGTGAGGCCCTGAGTGCTAAACATTGCCTGATGGAATTGAATCTACTTCAAAGCGCCGCAGGAGCCTACCCTGCGTTTTGGTGCGCTTTTGGCGATTAAAATAATTAAATAAAAAGGTAGCCTACCCCTTACTGCCGCCGAAAATGACCGTCGCGGCCCGGGCGTCGTGGAGACTGTGGCCCTGGTGAGGAGACCACCCGCTGTTGTGTGCATCGGTGCTGCGGCCCCCGGTGCCAGGAGAGGGCCACCGGAGTGAGGTGAGGGCCGCGATAGGCCCCAAATCCAACACATCACGTGGCTCAAGTGACGACAACCGCCACGCCCCCAGCCTGCCGCACACGGATTGGCCTGTGCTGCCGCACCCTCTGAAGACCGCACAAGGATTGGCTGCTGGCCGGGCAGCCAGAGGAAGGGAAGCCGACCGTAAGCCCTGGGTCCCCGTGAGGGAGGGGGACCCGGGTGAAGCTGAGGGGTGAGAGGCGCCGGTGCAGGGCCACCGTAGCCTGGAGGGAGCCCCGTGGGAAGTGACCGGAGCGGGAGTCCACCCCACCGGTCTGGGCCTGAGCGAACCAACTGGAGCCCCGGGTCCCTGTGAGGAAGAGGAGGGCCCCGGTTGAAGCTAGGAGGGAGTGCCCCGCTTGTGTCCCGCGCCTCCCCTCCGCCGCCAGGGATTGGTCCTGGGCTCCGGAGGCCAGAGGAGGCCCAGGACTTGGAAGGAACCAACGCGGGCGCTCGGAGAATGAGCGAGTGCCCCGAGGAGAGCCCAAGGAGGTCGACGGAAGCCCCGGGTCCCCGTGGGAGAGTGAGGGACCTGGGTGAGGAGCTAAACTGTTGGCGGGGCTCCCACGAGAAAGAGGGAAGCCCCGCTGGGCCCACCGCTGCAGCGTGACTGAGAGTGAGAAGGGGGCTTCGAGGCAAGTTGTCAGTGCCTGCCCCCTCCCCAACGCCACGAGGAAATCCCTGAGGACCCGTAGGCAGAGCCCAAGAGCAGCCGGTGAGTGGGGCCTTTATCAAACTGTGTGGGAGGTAGAGAGGGCAATGGGGCACAGGGTCGGTGCTCACCCCCCCTTCTGTTGGAAAGCAGGACTGGGCCCTGTAGGCCCTGGAGGTACACAAGAGACCCCCTAGACTGGGCAACACCCCACAGAGTACCCGGAGGGACTCCCCACTGTCAGTAGCCAGCCAGGACTAGTTCTCCCTACAGTGGACACGTCTATTTGGGGAGTCGGGTTGTACTTCCGGCCCTGCTGAACCGCCCCCACTGTTTACATCGCAGGTGAAGGTGCCCTATGGTAATGCAGCTAGGTTAAGGTGCCTGGAATGGTAATGTTTCCCCTGCTGGTATGATTAGGCCCATGCATTTATGGTGATGGGGGACCAATGTTAATGTGCTGTGGTGACATGCCTAATGTAATGCCTAAGCTAGGGGGATTGATGCCCCAGATGCAATGGGATTCAGGCCTGGTTCATATGTTACGGCTCTTATGCTTATGGTGATGCCAATTTAATGCCCAATGTATTTGTTGCAGGTTGGGGGCTAATAAGTTACGCTCTCCAGGTCTTTTCCCTAAGGCTACAGCGCTGGTGTTCTGCATGACCTGTGGCTCTTGCGAAGGCGGCCGAATGGTCCTATGGTTATACCCGCCTGTTATTAGATGCTGGGATGCCATGATGTTTTTCCTTACAGGGGTTATGCTGAAGTTATGATGCCTGATGGGGGTTTATGCTTGATGTTGTATTTTGTAATTACAGCCTACTACCAAGGATTAAGGCCTGCCCATGATTGGGTGTCCTGTGGCTAATGTTACGGATGCCCAGGTAGACTGCTGTTTTACACCTCATGGTTGATTGTGTATGCTTTCGTGCCCACCGTGCAGGTAATGGTGCCTTTTCTTACAAGTTGGCCCGGAGTGCCCCTATTCTGGCCTGACGTGTGATTCCAGGCCCATTGTTATGCTCCATGCTATTGAGGGAACCCTGTTGTGTTTTATTATAGGTGTTCCTGCTTGATGTTAATGCTGGGGGATTCCTATTCTTTTTGCAGGAGACGCCAATGCCAGCTAGTTTGGGTTATTACCCCTAATGTTGGATGTTATGTATAATGGGCTTCCACGCCTACTGTGTTCTCCCCCCATATGGATGTTGCTGACGTCACATGCCAAGTGCTAAATTTTTTTATATTTCAGCTAGACAATTTGGACTTATTTACCGTTTCAGTCTTGTTCCCAATTACCTTGTAAATAATCCCCCCTGGGTATATACTGCCCTGGCGCTCGCTAGCGCCCTGTTGTGATTACGGCCTATGTTATGTTTACCTTTGCAGGTTGGAGACAATAGAGAACTTATTATTTTTTCCAACTCAAGCTGGTGTCGTGGCTCTTTTGTGGTGTGCCTGGTGCGTCGTATGTGGGTACTGCGTGGATGCTTCACATGTCCTCCGAAGTTTGGCCTGCCCGCTCTGCTCCATTCTACCCCCTGTGGATTTGGCAACCCCATTTCTTACATTGGTGGCGATCGGTGGGATCGGACTTGTGTTTGCGCAGTACCACAGTGGCCACGGATTACACTGCAAATAGAGCAGTTAATGCAATCACAGCCTTTTTGTGGGGATTATTGCTTGGCTGAATAGTGTGTTTTCTGTATTGCTTCCTCCTGAAAAGTGTTTTGAATTGTGTCCCCTTGTTCCACTGTGGGTGTGTCCCGGGAAACCTCACCTCGGTGGGGATGGTTTATGAGGAGGTGGAACTTATGGAGTACACCGAGCAGGAAGTGATAGATTTCTGTAAGTAGAGAGGGATACCCCCAGTAGGAAACATCAGAAGGAAGTTGTTTCTCTATGAGGCCATCAAGAGGGGGGAGCCCTTGGAGATCGGCAGGGACCTGTCTGATTACTCCCCCCGACTATTTGAAGGGTGGATTCGATAGAAGCCAGAGGGAGGGCTCCCAATCTATAACCCTGGAGGGTAATTACCCCGATGGAGAGGAGGAAGAGTTTGACAGGGCAGAGACGCCAGAAGCTGATGAGGACCCCATGGATAGGGAGTCTCGCACTGGGTCCAGTCCCGGGGCACTGCCCCATCCCTTTCCCGGTCCCCAGAAGAGTGGGTAGACAGGAGAGAAGAAAGGGAGCATCAGCTAGCGCTGGAGAAGCTCAGGTTGGAGCACGTCAAAGAGTTAGCGCAGCTGAACGTGGAGGAGAAGAGGCTAGAGACAGAAATGGTCCTAGCACAGGAGAGGATGGCAGAGGCGGAGAGGGCCTATGCCAGAGAGAGACTAGCTCAGGTGGGTAGGTTGTCCCCTGAGAGTGGTTTTATGAGTCTGGATACACCGGTGAGGGTGGGATCCAGTGGTGGCAGCGAGTGTAAGTCGAGTGCAGGGAGTCCCTCTCCCAAACCCCAGGAGACAGTGCCTGATTCCCAGGAGGAGGGGGATGGGTTAGTGTTCAGGGGCAGGGGAAAGCTGTCCCACCAGTCCTGGAAAGAGTTTGAGGAGGAGTGTGCGGCTGCATTGGAGGATTGGGTGGTGAGTAGAGCAGTGGAGGATTGGGAAAGGCTGTTCCATGCAGTAGTCAGAGAGCACATGCTGAGGAGTTGTTTCCCTTACACACAACAGCGGAGGGGGGTCTCCTGGCCAGCGTTTCAGCCTTATTCCCAATTACCTTGTAAATAATCCCCTCTGGGTATATACTGCCCTGGCGCTCGCCAGCGCCCTGTTGTGATTACGGCCTATGTTATGTTTACCTTTGCAGGTTGAAGACAATAGAGAACTTATTATTTTTTCCAACTCAAGCTGGTGTTGTGCCTCTTTTGTGGTGTGCTTGGTGCGTCGTATGTGGGTACTGTGTGGATGCTTTACATGTCCTCCAAAGTTTGGCCTGCCCGCTCTGCTCCATGCTACCCCACTGTGGATTTGGCAACCCCATTTCTTACACTTTCGATTAAAAAACAAGCACGTATTTGACATGCGTGTTTTGTTATCCAACGTTGTGTATATAAAAACTTGCGCGTATTCGAATCTAAAGTTGTGTCAAAATTTCAAAGCAATCGGTGAAGAACTTTCGGAGATTTACGTTTTTTAACAAACAAACATTTACATTTTTATTTATATAGATAGATATGGGAGTACAAGAATATATTTGAAACCGGTGAAGAACCATCTTTTAAGAGGAAGAGACTCATCCTAAGGTGGAAAGTGGATTTTGGGTCTATCTTGTTGGAGGATATCAGGTGATCCTGAGAGTTCAAGGTCTTTCATAAGAAGCTGCATTTTGGTTCAGAAAGTGTTAGGTACCATGGACTTGAGAAGGATACCAAGGAGCACAGAAAGCCTGTGAATATTAGAGCCCGGCAAGGGGTATGGATCCCATGGAGGCTAATGCTTTAGTACTGGTTGAATTTTCTAACCAGTTTGTATAAGCATGTTTTACAATATACATCAGTTAATTAGTACAGAATAGTGGTTTTAAGTAATGGAAGGCAACACATTTAAGATGTTGCTCGTTGGATTGTAACACTATGAATGATATTAGGATTAGTAGCTGACAAAAGGATGTTTTTTATCAATGTGGGATGCTATCAATGTGGGATGCAGAAAGAATTTTGAAATTTGAGTAGACATATAATATATATTTGACTTTTGGTCATTTAAGTGGAAATTCAAGAGTTTCTTTGTGTTTGATTTCATTCTGAAGAGTATCAGACCTGCAAGCACTGGAGGCAATTAATAGATTTTATGTCCAGGGAGGTTGCTATAAATACAGAACAATTGGCCAGTCTATTTTTTTATCCAAATTTCAATGCTCAACTTATGTGTTGTAAAAAGAATGGGGGGGCATGTGATGAAAGATGGGCAGCATTCAACAGTGAGGGAAACACAGTCATTGATTTCATATATTAGGCCTTCTTTAAAGAGCTTCATCACCATAATAGTGAGATCAGTGAAAAAGGTAATGGGAGAATCTTGTTTGGATATAATAAAATATGGACCTCATTCAGGGCATGGCGGAATGGCAAGTAAAGTGTTTCTTTTTCAGGCGTAGATTGAATGAAAAAATTAGCTAAACAGGTTGGATGAATGCTAGTGTTTTTGTAAATTTGTATTTAACGAAAGTGAAACATGAAGCTAAACCAGCATTACAGGCTTTAAATATGCACAATGATAGCCTCTGGTCTTATTGTGAAATTCATATTATCCTGGGAACAACCAGGTAATGGAGACTTCATTAAAGATGAAGTGGCTAACATTATACCCCCACTTCAAACACAGAAAATTAAGAATTAAATCAAAGTTGAGGGAAGGGTAGTTGAGATTAGATTGTTAATTTTGAAGAAATTGTATGGAAGTTATTGGTTGCTATTTCCATGACAGGAGAAGGACAACATAGATGGCAGAGGAAAGTTTGCCTATCACGGACAAAGCATTCAACAGAAGAGAAACGTTGAGGATATCAAGTTGGTTGCTGAACAGTCAAAGAGGAAAACTGATGAAGGAAGGATGCCGATGTGGACAATATAAAGTTAGAAACTTTTGTTTTGTCTATGTTCATAAATGTTTTATGTTGATGTGCGGTGACATTGAAGTAGTTCATGCATAATACAAACCTTTGTTTTTTAATAAAATCTAGATTCTCAAATCATGCTTAGGCAAAACATCCTTCTCGGTGAAACCTAGGAGAAACTTCAAAAGATTAGAGTTCCAAGTTTTATAAGCAGAACTTTGTGGTTCAAACCCTAAAAGGTCACTCTCTTCTCTAGATACTTTGCATTTTGGAAACTCCAAAGAGATTTTTTTCTTAATATTTCTCCAAATAATATTTTGTTAGTTTTAGTGTTATTTACGCTAAAAGCTTTTACGCAAGGAGGTTTTCCTGCACCAGTGGAATATTTGTGCACCTGACTAACTGATCCTCAATAAAGTGCCAAATTCACATAGGCTGGCCAACCCTCTCAAATATTCTATGTAACTAGTAATTTTCTCTTCTTTGCCATGAATCCTAAAAAGGAATATGTGCTTTCCAGTACAATATTCACTTGTTCCCAAAGTACTATTCTAATTTGCAAAATGTCAATAAGTACACATCCATCTGATCTTCATCCTCACTTTCTGAAGGAGTAACTAGATTTTCATATAATCTTCTACCATGAACCCCCAAATTATGGTTTAGAATATGTTGTTTTCTCAATGCAGATAATTTACCCCCCCCAATAGCTATCTAGTATGATTGAGAAAAAAAATCCCACTCCTTGCAAGGCAACGTTGGTTCCCCCCCATCATCCAAAACAAAAGGTGTCTGTGACATGTTAGCTAGCTACATCAACAAAATGGAAGGGGGGACAAGGAGCTCATTGTGGTCCAGTGCCCGTGCTCCTAAATCGAGTCGTCAAATCAAAAAGTCACTGTTCCTGAGATAGGGGTGCCAAAAGTCACCCACTCACCAAAAGGAAAAAAGGAAGAAAACAAGCAAAAGAGTGATCCTAGGTCTAGAACACACTGTTCTGAGACAAGAGCACATCTTGTCTCTTGTTGCCCTCACACACCCGAAGGATGTCATGCTTCATCATCGGGCATGTGCTCCTCGTCGGGCCGGCGCTGCAATGCCCTACGGGTTCCCCGAAAGGTCACTTTGGTGGAAATCGTTTGAGGACAGCGTCAGATGAGTGCGGGTATGTGAAGGGAGTCCTATCTGAGGGGTAGAAGTGTGAGTGAAAGGTAAAACTGGATAAGGTTTACCAAAGCGGGTGTATTTATTGTGACAGTACCCTTGTCAGAGTAAAAAACCCAAAGGGCGTGCGTTACTCCACTGGGCATAATGTGACCCAGCAACTAAAAGGTCGACCTGTTTTGCGCCTGGTTGGTCACGATGATCCGTGGCGCTTCATCAGGACCGAAAAACAAGCTGTGGTGTAGAAGTGCAAGTGAGTAGAGGGAGTAAGACCCGCTGTGAGGTCAGGGCAGGCCAAAACTGTGAAACACTACAGTGAGGCTACAACTTGATAAGTGAACTGCTCCTGATGTGACCTAGGAATAGAAGGAAATGGAAAACAGCAAAGTACATACATGAAACATATATCAGAGGCACCATTGTGTACCTCCTCAAAGTACATAAAAGCATAAAAGTCTTGAAGACAAGCGGCTGACTGTGCTTTATACCATGGGACTGGTTCTTACAGTGGTGGTTGTCAAGGTGTGCACAGCAGGCTGGCAGCAAGTTATGCCAGAGAGGTGGCGATCATGTGTGCGGTAATGCCGGCACCCGAGAGGCAACCCCCCTATGTGAGAAAGCGCCGTGACTAGAATGTCAAAGCGCGCAAGTTACGAATTGATCCAGTGATGCTGAGTATTCAAAATAACATAATAAAATCACTGTCGTGTTGCTTGTAGTGGTATTGCGCCGTGAAAAGAATGCCCATCCCGTAGGACCAAAGCACGCAAGTCAAGCACTTCATATGTAAAAATAATTGAAACACTGCTGCACAGTTGTTAGTGGATAGTAGTGGAGAAAATGCCCTTACCTAGAGTCATGTGGAGAATTTCTCCACAGGCTAGTGCGTAGGTAGACCTGCACCGTACCAGGCTAAGGGAAGAAAAGTGCGAGAGTAGAACACATGATGAGAGCAGTACACTCGCACCACAACAATAGTATATCAGCGACTTTCTGTGCGAGATGCGCGGCAGTGGTCTTGTGAATCTACTTACAGTTTCTGTAGGAGTGCTTGCTTCTAGCACCTACCTATTCTGATACCGGCCTGCATGTTGTCTGGCCAAGGTGAGAGTGCCCTAGATATAGTAGCTGTGCTGGCGGTCAGGCGGCTCCCACTTCCGGAATTCCTCATCATGGAGTGAACAGGCGAGCATGCACAGCGGTGCAGTATTGGTGTCCCTGCATATTGTGCCTGCGCGAAGTTAAAGAACTACTATCTAAGACATGCCCGTTGTAGGAGAGCAACCACTTTATACCTGCACGTTGTGGTTGAGACCCGGAGGAGGTTACTTATTGCGGTTGCCACGGGGTGAGGTGTGCCTACTCTCAAATTGACACTGCAATGCGAGCCAAAAAGGGAGTTAACGCATAAAAGAAATCTGAAAGAGAATGATGTCCACTATGCGCAATAGGCTAAAGGAGGTCATATGATGCAAGGCCAGTTAGAGGATCCTGCTGTGTAGATAACACAGGAGGGAAAATGGCATGATGCAGGTACATAGGGAGGAACGTGGTGTAAAGTGGAGGGGCAATCCCCATAGATGCTGTAAAGAAAAAGTGAGCTTATGGTGAAGGTGTAGAGGAAGGGTATGCAGTGTACACCCCTTGAGTATTAAAAAAGGCTGGGGTGGTGTGACTGTTGTGAGACCACAAAGAAGAATTGGAGAGTCAGGCAGTGTCAACTCCTACATCTCAGGAGTGGGGAGGGCGGGGACTTGTGTTGTTGAAGTCAGTGACTAACATAGTCAGTGCAGAGAGTGTTACAGTTCGACCAAGAGAATCTCATCATTGAGGCCCCTTGTGTGGGTGCGAAGGCGATGAACCCAGCGTTGCTCACATCTAGGAGTGAAGCATTGCTCCATGTCTGATTAGCCTCCAGGACGGTCCACTGTATCTCCTCACAAGAGTGTCCTTTTTTGATAAAGTGGTATGTCATCCTGGTTGCCGTCCGGCCAAGACAGATGGTACTCTTGTGCTCACTGATCCTGGTCTTTATGGGTCGAGTGGTCATCCCAATGTATCTGAGTTGACTGGGGAATGTGATCCTATATACGCAAATCTTGGTGTTGCAATTGGTGTGTGCACATTGTTCCCAAGATAAATCCTCCATCTGAAGAGTTTTGGTGTGTCTAGTGGAGGAACAGGCACTACATGAACCACATGGGTAATGTCCTGATACAGGGGGCAGGTTCCACAGAGTGGTGTCCTGGAGTTTATTCTTGGGCCGTGGCCGTGTGTTAACCAGTTGATCTCGTAGGTTAACTGTGCGCCTAAAGGCAAATCTGGCTGCTTAATATTTAGTGAGCCAGTATTGAGGATCCTCCAGTTGTGTTTAACATGTTAGCTACAGCCATGGTAGAGTTACATTAGTGCACTTCTGATAGATATGAACAGAGAAATGCAATTATCTGAAAATTACCCCCGAAGTTTAGAATAACTTCATACTATTTGTCATCAGAATATATGTCACTCTGTTAGAATGAATCTCCCCGTGAGGTGTGTTCTATAAAGAGAAGCTAATATCTTAGCCCCGCCCAGGGGCGTTGCAACTCCAGCCGGAATAAGGAAGCTGAGACAGTTTGTTCCACGTCTGCTTAATTCACCCCACAGGAATTCCTGGACTCGACACACTTCATATGCAAGTAAGATAAATACAATTTTCTGAGCTACTTTGCCACCGTAGCCCCTCTGCTGTATACTAGATCCACACTGTGGGTGTCTAATGCTGTGCACGCTTCACTGGCTTTATGTTCACTCAGGCCATCAGGGGTAGCTCATCCATTAGAGTGGAGGAGCGTCGCCCCACTGATTTCTCACAGTGCGAGAAGCAGAAACATAAAATGGTAATAACTGAAAGTTATCAACATTTTTTTTTTGTTTCTGGGCGGACAGGGTGGTGGGACTGCTCTGCCAGCAGTGCAGAGGCGGAATGGTGTGCCCACCTCTGGGGCTGCCCATACCAGTCATGTGCACTCTGCCCTTCTCCATGCAGGCTGCAATGCAGCCTGCATGGAGAACATGGCTTCCCCATAAGACCCTGGCGAGGCGGCACACTGACCAATCACAGCGCTGCTTATAGCATTATGATTGGCTTAGGGGAGGGAGCCTGGCTGCCTGCTTCCTGTTCCTGTTCCTGTCAGAGGCAGGAGAGCAGGAGCAGAGAAGAAGCAGGACCCGGCTGTCAGAAAGATATGTTTAATTTTTGTATTATTATTATTAAATTAACCCCCACGTGACCCCCCTCCCTGTGTGACTCCCCGTCCCCCACCCGCGAGCCACGCCACCCACGACTGCAGGCCATGGGTTTGATTCTCAAATTAGTGCTGCGCCATCTCATTAGCACTATTTCTATCACTGGTATTGCCAAACTTCAATCACAAGAAAACAACTACAGAGCACTGTTGTGCTTTCCAATATGTTCCTCAGCTGTTGAAACTTGACCAAGCTGTGCACATCTCTTGCCGCTCACGCTTCTCTGGCGGTTTTCTCACAGGCCACAGGCTTGAGTCCTGTGAATAATGCTGTGCACACTTCACTGGCACAATTCCTCTCAGGCCGCACACGAACCCTCCACTAATTCTGCACTACAGCTAATGAAGTAGCTAAGAGTGCGCAATTAAGGGAATTACAGAGTGGGTACAAGTGATGGTTTTCCCATTTAGCTTCTGTGCTTGCGCCATGAAATAACATACCCGCACATAGTCAAAGGCGGGCCCAAACCTAGCCAGATATGCTGCACTCTCCCAGCCAGTTCCCATAAGTCTGCTGATAAAAATGTGTCCGTTTGTATGTTTTAAATCTTCACCTCACTCAAGGATTTACTCACACGCAATCCGTATACTTTAGGCAATTACCTTCCGAAATATTAACCTCACTTGAGGACTTCCTTATGCTCGCAAAGTTTATATTTCAGGCAATATAACATATAGTGCCCACACCGCCATCGCTCGCTCCACTTGTACCCACTACATTCACAACCAAGAAGACTCATGAGACATAATTGTGGGAAAACGGTGGTGCAGGTTTATTTGCATACAACAGCAGATAGGTGGGTCATCTTACAGGCGATCCAAGACGGCAGCCCCTCGCTGACCCGCCTGCCTAATTAGCCAAATTGCACGGTAAGTCGATGCTCTTGACGGTGCAATACCTTTAATAGTTATCTCGTTTACTCCCGCCCCCCCTGTCGGGGCGGAGCGATGAGGCACACCCCCGGTCGGTTTAGGCCCCCCGACCGCCCGAAGGACTAACGGGGCGCCGACGTTGTTTCCTGGAACCCCCTCGGCTCCAGGTTCTTGGCTCGGGCACCCCTACTGTGCCAGGCAGAGGTATTGCTGTCCCCTTCTGCCGCAGAGGTACCCTTACTGTCCATCTGCTTCCAGATCGCCCTGTGACTCCGCCTGCAACACAAAACAGACCATTAATTGTTCACACCAACCTGCTGCTCTGCCGCTGGGTCTGGGCCAGGGCGGGAACAGCGCAGAGTAGTCCAGATGAAACGCGGCGGAAAAGAGGAAGTACTGAACCGGGCTGGCCTAGCTAAAGGCCCTAGGACCGCCCACCACCTTACATCTCGCGCCTGCATTGGCCACCCCTAAAGGGGGCGGCGCCCTGACCGTCGCGCTGATGACGTTTTGCTCGCGAGGCATGTGTCACTAAGACGCTGTCTCGCGTTATCTCCCCTTCGCGTCGCGCGGCCAGCGGCATAGTGCCCACACCGCCATCGCTCGCTCCACTTGTACCCACTACATTCACAACCAAGAAGACTCATGAGACATAATTGTGGGAAAACGGTGGTGCAGGTTTATTTGCATACAACAGCAGATAGGTGGGTCATCTTACAGGCGATCCAAGACGGCAGCCCCTCGCTGACCCGCCTGCCTAATTAGCCAAATTGCACGGTAAGTCGATGCTCTTGACGGTGCAATACCTTTAATAGTTATCTCGTTTACTCCCGCCCCCCCTGTCGGGGCGGAGCGATGAGGCACACCCCCGGTCGGTTTAGGCCCCCCGACCGCCCGAAGGACTAACGGGGCGCCGACGTTGTTTCCTGGAACCCCCTCGGCTCCAGGTTCTTGGCTCGGGCACCCCTACTGTGCCAGGCAGAGGCATTGCTGTCCCCTTCTGCCGCAGAGGTACCCTTACTGTCCATCTGCTTCCAGATCGCCCTGTGACTCCGCCACAGCTCTGGAGGAGGCCCCCGTCGATGACAGAGCCCCCCACCCACCTAGCTACTTCAACTCGCTGTTTCGTACCACTTGCACCCAGGAGGGATATGTTCACCCCCAGACCAGACAGCGTACCCAACCTAAGAGCATTCTTACCAGGCAACGATTTTAAAGCCCGCAGATGGTGCGGCACGTGTAATTCGGAAGCCTCTCTTAAGCCCCTGTGGAAAATTACCAGTCTTCGCCTCCAATTGTACCTTATTTCTCTTGTAGCCTGCCCCTTCTCACTTTGCCACTCTGAATGCAGCTAGCTACCTCATGTGTATTTGTTTACCCGGGGCGTTACCTGTCCCTGCACATACATTCGGGATCTAATACAGAGGCACCCTTCACCTTGTACCCACCATTGCAGTTGTAACCCCTTAATTTAAGCCCCTTATTCCGATCCTTAAGCCTGCCGTGACTCTTAGTACCCTTCACCACACCACTATGGAGATTTCTTGGACAGTTCTTATGACCCGCCTCTAGTTACATAAACCGCACCTCTGGTGGGGATTGCTTAGATACGGTTCTTAGTTTTTGTCCGGACATATCGTACGGGGGATCGGCAGGTGACTATTAGCATTATTGTATCTGCTGCTAATGGCAACCAGTGAATTTGTCCAAGCCAAGGGGAGGGCTTGTGCAAGACCTGACTAGTGCTGTAATAATCATGGCAGTGAATGTCCTGGCAACACACTGCAAGATTGTTAGCCCGTAATCAACACATGTCATTCCCAGTTCTCTGTTGTATTGCAGTATTTCACCTCTAATTACACGTAATTACCCACTTACGCAAGCATGAACCGGGCTGGCCTAGCTAAAGGCCCTAGGACCGCCCACCACCTTACATCTCGCGCCTGCATTGGCCACCCCTAAAGGGGGCGGCGCCCTGACCGTCGCGCTGATGACGTTTTGCTCGCGAGGCATGTGTCACTAAGACGCTGTCTCGCGTTATCTCCCCTTCGCGTCGCGCGGCCAGCGGCACAATATCCACCTCGCGTTAGAACTTACTATCGCCCAAACATTACTTAGATGTAGCCGCAGTTCCTTGTATTCAACCACATCTTCAATTGTGGTAAAAGCTCACCTTAAGTTGAACACATGTCCTTCAACTTTTGATTGGCTGCTGACCTTATAGCACTCTTGTCACCGCTTTGCATCAAGGGGGACAGTATTTCACTGCGACAACACGAAAAGGGGGTGACGTTGTGCTGCTGCCCCCTACACAGCTGGTTCCATTACTCCCAAGTAACTGCCGTAACTGTAAAACAGAACGGACAATGGCAGTGGAATGTTCCAAGTACACTAGGGAACAGGGGAATAATGGGAAGGACAAGTGGTATTACAAAACATTATATACCATAAGACTCCCCACAGTATATTTAACAAAAGGAGCCAATATATATTCATGTGCTCAATGGGTCACAACAAATACATTAGAAAGGAAAATCACAGAACATAGAGTGGGCTTTTACTCACCTCATATTAGTATGTCATTTCACCTTCAAGTTAACTCTTCTATTAAACCACAAGATGATTATTTCACATCTGAAAAGGACACTCATTCGCCACACTGTCACGTTCAATTATGTTTCTCCTATATGTATTAAAAGCAGAAAGCTATCCTCTTTTTGTACTTTTTTTCCCGGCGATTGGCAAAGTTAATAAGCCTGGCTTCAATGTGCGTGAGAGCATTCATGCATGTCACACATGCAAGCAACGTTTTTGAATGCCAGTGTTTACAGGTGGTAGCACAATAAAGCAACACCTATTGACTTTGATAATGCTTGTTTTTTGCCGTCAATAATTAACAGAATGCAAAACTAAACTCGAATACTAGGGCAGCTACTAAGCAAATACCTCTGACAAATTCAAGCACCCTCATCACAAGCTGGCACTTAATGTTATTAAATGGCATTGGTTTGAAACATTTGTGCAAATAAAGCGATAAGAGAGTGCACTGTCTTGTTTGTTCGAATAGCAAACAGCTGCATAATTTTCTTTCAACTTTAATGAGGAAGGTGTTTACTATTAGCTTGCCAATATATAAGTTACACAAAAAATGAAGTACAATATAAAAGCCTTTTCAGTAAAAAAGGCATTTAATTTTGAACTTCATTTTTTTTCCACTGAGATTGGATCACATATGAAATGCATGGTTTAAAAATAAGGTGCAATACACAATGAAGTAAATGACAGTAGAGGAAGGTAAGAAATCCTTTAGGATTCAATTTGCATGAGATCTTATAAAGGGTTTATTCCCATAATCCTGTACTGACACGCAGTAAAGTAGGCAATTTTCCACCAGCCTCAGACTCCAGCACAGAAAGTAAACCTTAGCCATATCAATCATTTGCTGATAATTAGGACCCCAAAGTATCAAAGAAAATCCCATGGAACATGCTTTATATGGTCTTTCTGCTGGGGTCAGTGTTAATGCATTCCTTTTCAAAATTATTTCTCTGCTTAGTGTGAACAGACTATTTCCCTTGATTAAAGAAACATTGGAGCTTTATATGAGGCAATGCAGCTCCTTTGATGTCAGGGAACTTTCAATTTCATTTCAGTCCGCTGACAAAGAATCTCATGTTCATTCTGCTCCTGAATTCAATGTATGTGGTCTCTTCTTCTCCAGGGCACACCCTGGGGGGAAAATGTCTTTTAAATTAAAATGTTACTGTTAAATAAAAACGTGGATTGGATAGGGTCATTTGTTAGACTCATATTGAGAGGATATTTCTTTCCAGTGAGAATTTGAAGCTATGCTGCTTGTTAGAAAGAGCACACTTCTGCACAGGAAAGCACCATCCGCTACGATCACGCATATCATCAGACTCGATTGGGCCCACAAGGAACCGGCTTCCCATTTGCAAATCATTCATCACCGCCCTTAGTGTTTCTGTAACTAGTCAATGGTTTGCCATCCAAATTGTAGTCGCCTACATTGGCCCCCTAATTTCTGAAGATGCACCACAAAGCTGAGATTTTCAGGGAAGACGTTGGAGGGGGAGGGGGTTAGGGTCAGAGCACGCTACAGTTACTGTACAGCTTTCCTGTTTTCTTATCATTAAAATGACAGCCTGTGAGTGTTCATCCACGGATTATTTTCAATAACAATTACACAGTACATGGTAAGTGGAAAGTAATTTTGAGGTCTTTATCCAGTTTTTTGCTATTTATAAGACACAGGCCTTCATTAGAGCGGCCTGATAAATTTCAGGTTGTTCGGTAGCTCCTGGTACCATACCCTGCAATTTTCCCTGAGCAAACATTGACAGGTCAAACTTGATGAAATTTACCACAGATAAAATGCCTGATAATTGCCAGAATATGCAATGCATGCTTAGTGCAGTGGAAACCAAAATCTGCATGATATTACTCCAAACCTTGTAATTGTTGCTCTTTGATGCAGTTAATACATTTGAAATCCCATGGGGTAAGATTGTATTGGGTGACCCGCCCACTCTTAACGAGGACCCTAGATTACTAAATGATTTACAGAAAAATAAAAGGATGCTCAAAGAAATCAAATGAATATAAGACTTACCAATGCTGATTTTGCAAAATAAGTAGAGACTTAAGATACTGGAGGCAGTTTTTGCACTTTGGGAACCATTTTTACTGAAGTTTTATTTAAGTGTGCATATATCTCCATTTGCGAGTTCACACTTGTCTTTTAGTCTCAAAATGTAAATTCACAGCCATAAATATATCTGCACTAAAGATCATATTACATCAGCAAGCTGTAATATTCCATTATCCCCAGGTCCCCCCAGTCCTCGTCCCATTCATTACATGTAGAGATAAACATCTCCCTGACAGAAAATAGAAAAGAGAAGTGCTGGGACTCATATGCCACCCCCCCCCCACTGGGGGTACATAACCAGCACTTACCCATCATTCCGCCTGTTCTTTTCTCTCTCTGCCTACTGGAATGGGAAGAGGTGCTGGGTGCTGCTCCTGCTGGAGGGAGTGGCAGTCTTCAACGTTCTGTCTGGCTGCTGGGCTGACTGGACGTGTGTTTTCTGGTCTGCCTCTCAGCCTGCTGGGCTTGCCGGAAGGTGCGGATGCTGCCGGCTGGCTCTTTGCGGCAGGTTCCGGATTGAGAGCGGGTCTTCCTGGTGGTTGGGGAGGGGGGTGGAAGATGCACTGCAGAGGCTGGATAAAGGCCCAGGGGGTGTGCTGCTGGTGCCCCTAGAGCGCCCGGCAGCCGGTGTGGTCATTTTCTGCTGCCCAGGTGCTGTGGCTAGTGGTGCCCACCTGGGTTGGCTAGTAGGGGTGCTGATGTGGCTGACGGTGTGGTCTTGAGCCGGCCGGCCCTGGGGGCCTGTACCGCATGGCAGTTTTCCTCTGCTTTTCGTGGCTATCCACATGCTTGTTGGCCCTTTATATTCCCATTCACTGTGCTGAGCCTTTTCTCTTGCCTTGAACTTGGGCTACCCTTCAGTGGCTGGTGGCTCGGGGGCTATGCTCGGGCTGCCCCTGGTGTGCCTGGCTGCTGGAGGGCCAGTTTATGTCTTTTGCCCTGGCACTCTGGCATTGGGGCGCATCTGGGCTGACTGCTGGGGCCATAAGTGTAGCAGGTGGTGCTGTTGGGTGTCTACTGGCCCCTGGTTATGTCCTGCTTTGCAGTTTTTCTTCCCCTTCTTTTCCGTAGTGTGCTGCTTTTGAGGTGGGGCCTGTTGTCTATGGTGTGATGTAAAGCCCCTGCTTCTGTTGATCGGACCACTGTTTTCAGTGGCGTTGCCCCTGCCTGCTGTGTCTAGGGTGACTCAGTGACCGGGTTCAGGTCTCTGCGGTGGTGGCTGGGTCCTGATGGGTTTCTGCCTGGGGCCTGGTCTTGTCATTTGGGCTTGGTTCAAGAGGGTTAATGCCCACCTTCCGGTTTTCCCTGAGCGGTGCATTCTGACTCAGGGCCAGGGTTTTGTGCCTCTGGCGTTCTGGTCCCAACTCTTCCTGGGATTTTGGTTGCCCTGCTGTTGCTGTCTCTGCATGGCTCCAGTTTCTGATATGACCCTCTTCCGACGTCCACTCCTACCCTGGATTGTGCTGCTGTGCGTCCTCCAGGCTCCTTCTTCCTTGGGTTGTGAATGTAACCATGGGTCTTCCAGTCTGGGCTTTGGCTTGAGCTTCTGGTTTTTGTCGCCTCGCTGTTCCTTTTTCGGACCCTCGTTGGCCTGTGCCGGTTGGGTTGGTGGTGTGTTCTCTGCCCATGTCTCCTAGTTTGGGGTATTTCTGGTTTAGGGGGGGCTTGCCTCCAGGAGGGGTCCAGCACTGGCCATTGGGGCCTTAGTGCCTTGGGGGATCACCTGTTGGGTTTGGCCTCTACTCAGCTCCTGCCCTCCCCGGGCGTGGGCTGGTCCATGGCATTGGCTTGCCAGTGCAAGCTGCTTGGGTTCAGCCCTGGTTTTCTGGCAACTTTTTGTTGCCTCTGCAGGCTGGTTGTTGCTGATTCTGGCAGCTTTCTCTCTGACCTCGGTGATTGGAGGGTGTCTGGTTTAGGGCTGTTTGGTCATGTGCTGTTCTTTCTGGGCCTGTGGGGACACAGTGTTGGTGGCCTCCTGTCTCTGCTGATGGGTGTGTGGTTCCATCAGCGGGCTTCTCTGGTTCCTGTGGGGATGTCAGCAGGATTGGCCTGTGGGACGCCCTTTTTGTCTCTCCTATTCTTATAGTCCTGGCATGGCCCTTGTTTTCCGGCTGTTTTTCTCCTGGGGCTCTGGGGCCAGTGACTGTGACTTCGGTTGTTCTGGGGCTGTCATGGGGTTTTGCCTTTGCCCTTCTGCAGCTGGGGTTGGGACTCGCTTGGGGTGGTTCCTTGGAGTTGTCCATTGAATTCCGGGCCAGGTGCTCGGCTGTCTGTTCGGTTGGGGGTCTCCTCTGTCCCGGTTTCCTGGGTGCCTCAGTGTCCCGTGCCCCATCTGTTGGGTGTGGGATATGCGGTGGCAGCTCATTGTTTGAGTTGGCTCATCTCCAGTGGCTGGTGGTTTTGCTTCCCCTCAACCCTCTAGACTGTGCTTGGGGTGTTATATTTGGTTCATGTTGTTTTGGGCGGGGTGCCTGTTTTGTCTTTGGGTTCTCCTGGTCTTGCTGGCCTTAGGGGTTTGCCTTACCACGCTCTGGGTTCTCTCTGGTTGCTGTGTGCTGGTCCGATTCCGTCATGTTCTGGGATTAGTGGGTCCACCCACTGGCTTTCCTTGGGTGGGACCCTGTTGTTGACCTCCTTCCTGGAGGGGTGTTGTGCTTTGCTGGGTTCTGGCCTCTAGTACTCCCCCAGGCTTTTCCTGGTGGGGGTGTGTTTTTCCAGCTGACTGTTCCTTCAGGTTGGTCTTCTGTCTGCTGGTGTTCTGGAGTTCATCGGGCGTGCCTCCTTCTGGCTGCGGCAGTGCATTTGTCGGGCCAAGTTCTGGGGATTGTGTCCCGATGTCCCCTGCATTCTTTGTGTGTACCCCAGCTCCTGGTATGGATGCTTGGTGGTTGTCCTGTGTCAGCGCTGGTGGTTGATGCTGGATGTTCCTGCCCTGGGGCCTGGTCTTCCTCCGGGGATTTACGTTGCATTGTCCTCTGGGCTCTGTGGTGGCCGGGTCAGTCTGGTTGGATTAGGGCTTGCTCTTGGTCGGTGCTTGATCCCTTCCTGGTTTGGTCTGTGAGACCCTGCCTTTGATTGGTCCTTTGGGTATGTGCTGTGGCCCTGTTGGCTGGCCCTCTTCTCTTTTGTTTGGCTGGTATGCTGTGGAACTCCCTGGTAGTGTTGGATTTTGTCACGTTGTTGGCATTGTCACCCTAGTTTCCTGGTTAGGGAGGGTTTTTAGGGGGGTCTTCCCAAGCTTCTCCTAGGATATTCTCCTGGGTTTTGTTGTGTGACCTTTTAGCATTGTTGGGTGCCCCTTCTGTTGTCTGCCTTGGTACACTCTCTGTCTGCGCAAGTCTAAAGAATATCCCTGGAGTAGTTATAAAAACCACATTATGTATAGAAAAAGTTATTCTGTATCCAAGATACCCATATACATGTTATCAAGGGACAGGCCAAGGACCAAAGTGTAACGTTTGCAATCTTTTTATTAAAATAGGTACAAATTATTTCAGAATTAAAATTTCATAAAAAACAATTGTTCTGAAAGCATACAATATAAACAAACATCTCATACCTTTAAAAATAAAAATACAAGAAGGACATTTCAATTAAAAAAGTGCATAAAAAACCTAATTCAGTACATTAATATTACAATATATTGATTTTCAATAACACTAAGTATACAAAACATCAAAAACACCCCAATTACTGTAATCGCTCAAATGTTATTTCTACCAATTTGTGGGATCCAATAGCCTTGCACAATTCATGTATTCATACCACAATTATTAGATTTACATATAGTTGGTATCTTCTAGGCTTTATTTGGATTCTCTATTTTTCTGTGCGTCGACGCGTTTCGGTGTTGTTACCGTGGATGGGGTCACACCTTCATCAGGACAATTAATAGCGGGGTCCTCACTTTCATATAAGTGGTATCCTTCTGTGTATTAGAAAGATATCTATCAGTACAAGACACTGTATCTATATATCAAGCAGATCCTAACATTTCATCAATACCATTAGCACCTACATTTGTGGCCTAGGGAAAATTTCCCCACCTGAGATACATTTCTGGGGCCTCCATTGTTCATTTATTTGATGTGACCATTCACATCTACATTTGTAGCCTAGGGAAAATTTCCCCACCTGAGATACATTTCTGGGGCCTCCATTATTCATTTATTTGATGTGACCATTATTTTAGAGAAACACCTGATCCAGATACATTTTTAAATCTTATATATGCTCCATGCTTGTTGAATTGTACCTGTATTTTTGACCTCCTTACAGCACGTACTTAGGGTCATACCCCCTTGATTTAGCCCAGATCCCTCCATTACACTTTAGTCATTGGCCTCATGGACATAGGCGTATATATTGATTCCTCCTTTTATCATCGCTAAAACAACCACAACCCACCTAATTTATTGGAGTCAAGGTGGTGTTGCTTCACTATCGCCAACCGTCGTCTAGTGCCTCCCAGTAGGATTCAAATTCTTTAATCTAGGGGATTTATAGCCAGAGGCATAATCAATTACCTTATGAAGGAATAGCTTCTATCAGGATATTCACCACTGTTATTATTTTATTTAATTATATATACTACTGACCTTGGACAATCCTGTCAGTGTGATGTGGTTGTGTGCTTTAAATGTCCTTAGCGACCAGATTCGCAGGGTTATAAAGTTGTGCCTTTGCGTAGCAGTCTAGTAATCTTTTCCTTTATTAAACTTGTTATAACTACTCCAGGGATATTCTTTAGACTTGCTTGGTCATTTAGTACCCTGTTCCCTGGAACACGAGGGGTCTTCTCTCTTACCTTGTCACTCTCTGTCTGTTCTGCTGTCGTGGCTTTGGGGCGGCTTGGAGCCATTGAGCTTGGTGACCTTCTGACCCTGTGGGCGCCCTTTCGGGCACCAGGGAGGGGGAACGGCCCCTTGGGCAAGGGCCTTTGTTCTCCCATGATAATTTTGGGATAATTAGTCTTTCTGATGGTGCAGTAGCCCCCAATCTGCCCCTCCAGGGTGGCAACCCGGGGGGGGGGGGGCAGAAAGCCCACTAAACGCCGGGGATTTTGCTTTAGCACCATTTCTTTTAGGGTGGGGGCTGCCCGAAACGGGCACGCCAATGCCCCCACCCCCACCACCCTTACAGCATTTCTGCCCTCACTAGGGGAAAGATGGGGCAGCAGCACCCGATCTGCCCCCCCCGGGGGAGCAGAAAGCCCAATAAACACCAGGGATTTTATTTTTGCACCATTTCATTTAGGAAGGGGGCTGCCCGAAACGGGCATGCCAATGCCCCCACACCCGCCACCATTACAGCCTTTCTGCTCCCTCCCGGAGTGGTAGATAGCCCACTAGACACCAGGGATTTGTTATGCCATATTTATTAGGGGTGGTGGCTGCCCAAAAAGGGTATGCCGATGCCCCCACTCCCCCAGCCACAAAATTAAAGTCTTTCTGCTCCCCCTGGGTGATAGATAGGGCAGTAGCCCCCAATCTTTACACCGGGCGGCAGAAAGCCCACTATTTGCCAGGAATTGTATTTTAGCATGATTTTTTTTAGGGTGGGGGCTGCCTGAAATGGGCACGCCAATGCCCCCACACCACCACCATTACAGCCTTTCTGCCCCTGCTGGGGGGAAGACAGGGCAGCAGCACACGATCTGCCCCCCCCCGGGGGGGCAGAAAGCCCACTAAACGCCACTGATTTTACTTTTGCACCATTTGTTTTAGGAAGGGGGCTGCACAAAATTGGCACACCAATGCCCCCCCCCACCATTACAGCCTTTCTGCCCCCCCGGAGAGGTAGAAAGTCCACTAGACACCAAGGATTTTTTATGGGATAGTTATTAGGGATGGTGGCTGCCCAAAATAGGAATGCCAATGCCCCCTCACCCCGGCCACAAAATTGCAGTCTTTCTGCATCCCCTGGGGGACAGATGGGGCAGTAGCGCCCAATCTGCCACCCGGGGGGGCAGAAAGCCCACTAAATGCCAGGGATTTTGTTTTAGCACCATTTCTTTTACGGTGGGGACTGTCCGAAATGGGCACGCCAATGCCCCCACCCCCTGCTACCAATACATCCTTTCTGCCCCCTCTGGGGGGCAGATGGGGGCAGTAGCCACCAATCTGCTCCCACAGAGTGATAGAAAGTCCACTAGACACCAGGGATTTTTATGGGATATTTATTAAGGATGGTGGCTGCCCAAAACGGGCATGCCGATGCCCCCACACTTGGACCCAAAATTACAGTCATTCTGCTCCCCCTGGGGGACAGATGGGGCAGTAGCTCCCAATCTGCCCCACGGGGGGCCTAAAAACCCATAAAACGCCAAGGATTTTGTTTTTGCACCATTTTTTAGGGTGCGGGCTGCCTGAAATGGGCATGCCGATGCCCCCCCGCCACCATTACAGCTTTTTTCCCCCCCTGGGGGGCAGATGGGGGCAGTAGCCTCCAATCTGCCCCCCCGGGTGGGGTAAAACGACCACTAGATGCCAGGGTTATTTTGGGGTAAATCTGAATTAGGGTGGGGGCTGCCCAAAATGGGCATGCCCCACCACCTCTTCTGCAAAAATTACAGCTTCCTGCCCCCCTAGGGAGCAGATTGGGCATTAGCCCACAATCTGCCCCCTGGGGGGCAAAAAGCACAGCAGACGCCAGGGATTTTTTTGGCAAATTTTAATTAGGGTGGGGGCATTGGCATGCCCATTTTGGGCAGCTCCTGAATTAACTCTATGGGGATATATGAGGGCATTAGCTGCCAATCTGCCCCACCGGGGAGGCAACAAGCCCTCTAGACACCAGGGTTTTTTTAGGGCAAATTTGAATTAGAGTGGGGCAGCCCAAAACGGGCATGCCCATGCCCCCACCCCTCCCCCTCAGAAATTACAGCCTTCCTGCCCCGGGGGGCAGATGGGGCAGTAGCCCCCAGTCTGCCCCCCCTGTGTGGGCAAAAATCCCACTAGATGCCAGGGATTTTTTGGGGCAAATTTTTATTGGGGTGTGGGCATTGGCATGACTGTTTTTGGCAACCCCCACCATAAGTAAAATTTGCTAAAAAAAACCTTGGTTTCTAGTAGGCTTTCTGCCCCCCCGGGGGGGGGGGAGATGGGGGCATTAGCCCCAATCTGCACCCCTCGGGGAGCAAAAACCCCACTAGTCGCGAGGGAGTTTTTGAGTGCAAATTGGAATTTGGGTGGGGGCTGCCCAAAACAGCCGTGTCCATGCCCCCATCCCCTACCCCACAAATATTGCAGCCTTCCTGCCCCCCTGGGGAGCTGATGGGGCAGTAGCACCCAATCTTCCCTCCCAGGGGGGCAAAAAGCCCACTAGAACCCAGTGATTTTGAGGGGAACATTTTTATTAGGGTGGGGGCATTGGCATGCCCATTTTGGCAACCCCCACCCTAAATAAGACTTGCCCAAAAAACTCCCTGGTATCTAGTAGGCTTTCTGCCCCCCCAAAAAGCCCACTAGATACCAGGGATTTTTTGGGGGGGAAATTTGAATTAGGGTGGGGGCTGCCCAAAACTGGCATGCCAATGCTCCCTCCCCCACCCCCAACAATTACAGTCTTACTGCCCCTGGGGGTAAGATGGGGATAGTGGCCCCCAATATGCCCGCCCGGGGGTCAAAAAGCCCACTAGACGCCAACGATTATGCTGGATATTTTATGTGTGGGGATGGAGCCCACCTATAATGGGCATATCAATGCCCCCACCCCCAAAAAAACTATCCACAGTGTTACTGCCCCCCTTGGGGGCATATTAGGGCAGCCCCAGCCCCTGATATCTCCCCGCAGGACAGCAGAAAGCCGACAAGGCACGGATTTGTTTTTAGCAATATGCTTACGTGTAGATTTTGAACCCTAGCTCTGCCGTCACCCTGGGAAACCTAGCACACCTATACATTTTTGAAAACTAGACATCCAGGGGAATCCAGTATGGGTTGACTTGACTGGCTCTCATCAGGTTCTGTTTCCCAGAATCCCTTGCAAACCTAAAAATGTGTCAAAAAAACACTTTTTCCTCATATTTCTGTGATGGAAAGTTCTGGAATCTGCGTGGATCCACACATTTCAACCCACCCCACATTCCCCAATGCCTTCCAAGAAAAATAGTACCTCACTTGTGTGGGTAGGCCTAGTGCCCGCGACAGGCAAGGGCCCAAAACCTATTGAGGCGGCATCAAAATTACCTATCACAAAAAAAACTTGGTTTTGCAAGGGGGGACCCATGAGTTTTAGGCCCCGGGTTTGGTGGCCATCTAGAGAAAACTACCAAACCTACACATTTCTGAAAACTAGTCACCTGGGAGATTCCAGCGAGGTATGGCTTATGTGGGTCCCCCATCTTTTTCCTACCCAGAATCCCCTGCAAACCTCAAATTTAGCTGAAAAAATCACTTTCTTCTCAAATTTCTATGTGGGAAAGTTCTGGAATCTATGTGGACCCACAAATTTCCTCCCACCCAGCATTACCCTAGGTCTCCCGATAAAATTATGCCTCACTCATGTGGGTGAGTCAAGTACCTGCGACAGGCAAGGGCCCAAAACCTATTGAGGCGACATCAAAATGTCCTATCACAAAAGAACCTGATTTTGCAAAGGGGATCCCATGAGTTTTTGGCCCGGGCTTGGCGTCCATCTAGGGAAACCTACCAAACCCACACATTTCTGAAAAGTAGACATCCGGGAGAGTCCAGTGAGGTATGGCTTGTGTGGTTCCCCCAACTTTTTCCTACCCACAATCCCCTGCATACCTCAAATTTAGCTTTAAAAAATCACTTTTTTCTCAAATTTCTGTGTGGGAAAGTTCTGGAATCTAAGTGGTTCCACAAATTTCCCCCCACCCTATGTTCCGCCAGGTCTCCCAATAAAAAGGATACCTCACTTGTGTGGGTAGGCATAGTGACTGCAACAGTAAATGGCCCAAATTGTACTGTGGAGACTTCAAAATTACCTATAACAAAACTACCTGTTTTTGTAGAGGGGCACATGATATTTCGGCCCTGGGCTCGACAGCCATCTTGAGAAAGTACCAAACCCAAACATTTCTGAAAACTAGTCAACCGGGGGAGTCTAATGACGTATGGCTTGCGTGGATCCCCCAACGATTCCCCACCCAGAATGCAATGCAAACCTCAAATTTAGCTGAAAATCCACATTTTCCACATATTTTTGTGTGGAATCGTCGGGCCGGCACAAATTTCCAACCCCACAGCGTTCCCCTTAGTGTCCCGAGTAAAATGATACCTCACTGTACGATTTGGGCCATTTCCTGTTGCCGCCACTATGACTACCCACACAATTGAAGTACCATTTTTATCGGGAGACCTGAGGGGACGCTTGGTGGGAGGAAATTTAACATTCACCCAGATTCCAGAACTTTCCCACACAGAAATTTTTTGGCAAAATTTCAGGTTTGCAGGGGATTCTGGGTAGGAGAATGATGGGGGACCCATGCAAGCCATACCTCTCTAAACTCCCCCAGGTGTCTAGATTACAGAAATGTGTGGGTTAGGTAGATTTCCCTAGATGGCCGCTGAGTCTGGGCCAAAATGTCATGGGATCCCCTTGCAAAACCAGGTTGGTTTGTGATAGGTAATTTTGATGTTACCTCACTAGGTTTTGGGCCCTTGCCTGTTGCGGGTCCTTGACCCACCCACACAAGTGAGGTACTATTTTTATTGGGATACCTGGGCGAACGCTTGGTTGGAGGAAATTTGTGCATCCATGCAGATTCCAGGACTTTCCAACTTAGAAATTTGAGGAAAATGTGGTTTTGTGATAATTTTTCAGGTTTGAAACGGATTCTGGGTAACAGAACCTGGTGGGAGCCAGTCAAGTCACCCTATCCTGGATTTCCCTGGGTATCTAGTTTTCAAAAATGTATAGGTATGCTAGGTTTCCCCAGGTGCCGGCAGAGCTAGGGTTAAAAAACTACAGCTAGGCACTTTGCCAAAAAAGGTCATTTTTCACTGTGAAATTGAGGTGTGACTGTGTTGCATTTTGCGCCGTTTCCTGTCAAAGGCACTTGACTGACCCACACAAGTGAGGAACCATTTTTCTCGTAAGACTTTGGGGAACGAAGGGTGGGTGAAAATTTGTGGATCCACGCAGATTCCAAAAATTTACACCACAGAAATGTGGGGAAAATGTGTTTCCTTTTGAAAATTCTTTAGGTTTACAAGGGATTCTGGGTAACAAATCCTAGTGGGTGGCAGTCAAGTCACCCCATTCTGGATTTCCCTGGGTGTCTAGTTTTAAAAAATGTATTGGTTTGCTGGGTTTTCCTAGGTGAAGGCAGATGTAGGGTTCAAAAACTACAGCTAGGGACTTTGCAAAAAAATGGTAATTTTTCACTGCGAAATTGACGTGTGTGACCACATTGTTTTTTGCCGTTTCCTGCCGTGGGCACTAGGGTGACCCACACAAGTGAGGTACCATTTTTCTCATAAGACTTTGGGGAACGCGGGGTGGGTACAAATTTGTGGATCCACACAGATTCTAGAACTTTCCACCACAGAAATGTAGGGAAAATGTGTTTTTTTAAACAATTTTTTAGGTTTGGAAGGGATTCTGGGTAACCGAACCTGGTGGGAGGCAGTAAAGCCACCCCCATCCTGAATTTCCCTGTTTGTCTAGTTTTAAAAAATATATAGGTTTGCTAGGTTACTCTAGGTGCCAGCAGATGCAGAGTTAAAAAACTACAGCCAAGCACTTTGCAAAAAAAGGGTCATTTTCCACTGCGAAATTGAGGTGTGATCACATTGCGTTTTGCGCCATTTCCTGTTGCGGGCACTAGGCCGACCCACACAAGTGAGGTACCATTTTTCTTGAAAGACTTTGGGAAACGCGGGGTGGGTAAAAATTTGTTGATCCACACAGATTCCAGAACTTTCCACCAAAGAAATGTGGGGAAACTTTGTTTTTTTTGATAATCTTTTAGGTTTGCAACGGAATCTGGGCAACAGAACCTGGCGGGAGCCAGTCAAGTCACCCCATCCTGTATTTGCCTGGGTGTCTAGTTTTCAAAAATGTATAGGTTTGCAAGGTTTCCTAGGTGCCGGCTGAGGTAGGGTTAAAAAACTACAGCTAGGCACTTTGCAAAAAAGGGTCAGTTTTTCACTGTGAAATTGAGGTGTGACCACGTAGCGTTTTGTGCCGTTTCCTGTCGCAGGCACTAGGCCAACCCACACAAGTGAAGTATCATTTTTCTTGTAAGACTTTGGGGAACCCAGGGTGGGTGGAAAGTTGTGGATCCACGCAGATTCCGGAACTTTCCACCACAGAAATATGGTGAAAATGGTTTTATTTTTACAATTTCTTTCTTAGGTTTGCAACGGATTCTGTGTAACAGAACCTGGTGGGAGGCAGGCAAGTCACCCCATCCTAGATTCCCCTAGGTGTCTAGTTTTCAAAAATGTATATGTTTGCTAGGTTTCCCTAGGTGCCGGCAGAGCTATGGTTACAAGACTACAACTAGGCACTTTGCCAAAAAGGGTCATTTTTCTCTACAAAATTGAGTGTTGCCCACGTTGCATTTTGCGCCATTTCCTGTCGCAGGCACTAGGCCGATCCACACAAGTGAGGTACCATTTTCCTCGTAAGACTATGGGGAAGGCAGGGTTCACGAAAATGTGCGGATCCACGCAGATTCCAGAACTTCCCACAACAAAAATGTGGGGAAATCTGGGTTTTGTCACAATTTTTTAGGTTTGTAACAGATTCTTGGTAACAGAACCTGGTGGGAGGCTGTCAAGTCTCCCCCATCCTGGATTACCCTGTGTGTATAGTTTATAAAATGTTTAGTTTTGCTATGTTACTGTAGGTGCCGGCAGAGCTAGTGTTCAAGAACTACAGCTAGACACGTTTTTATTGTGAAAATGTGATGTGTTCACGTTGGGTTTTGACCCAATTCCTGTCGCGGGCACTAGACCGACCCACACAACTAAGGTACCATGTTTCTTAGAATACTTTTGGGGAACGCTTGGTGGGTGGAAATCTGTGGATCCACGCAGATTCCAGAACTTTCCACCACATAAATGTGGGAAAGATGTGTTTTTTTGGACAATTTTTTAGGTTTGCAAGGGATCCTGGGTAACAGAACCTGGTGGGAGGCAGTCAAGTACCCCCATCCTCTATTTGCCTGGGTGTCTAGTTTTTAAAACTGTATAGGTTTGCTAGGTTTCCCTAGGTGCCGGCAGAGCTAGGGTTAAAAAAACTACAGCTAGGCACTTTGCCAAAAAAGGGTAATTTTTCACCACAAAATTGAGGTGTGACCACGTTGCGTTTTGCGCCGTTTCCTGTCGCAGGCACTTGCCTGACCCACACAAGGGGAGCACCATTTTTCTTGTAAGACTTTGGGGAACGCAAGGTGGGTAGAAATGTGTGGATCCACGCAGATTCCAGAACTTTACACCACAGAAATGTGGGGAAAATGTGTTTATTTTTGAAAATTATTTAGGTTTGCAAGGGATTTTGGTAACAGATCCTGGTGGGAGGCAGTCAAGTCAGCCCATCTTGGATTTCCCTGGGAGTCTAGTTTTCAAACATTTATTGGTTTGCTAGGTTTCCCTAGGTGCAGGCAGATGTAGAGTTCAAAAACTACAGCCAGGCACTTTGCAAAAAAAGGGTCATTTTCACTGCAAAATTGAGGTGTGACCACATTGCGTTTTGCGCCGTTTCCTGTTGCAGGCACTAGGCTTACCCACACAAGTGAGGTATCATTTTTCTCGTAAGACTTTGGGAACGCAGGATGGGTGGAAAGTTGTGGATACTCGCAGATTTTAGAACTTTCCACCACAGAAATATGGTGATAATGTGGTTTTTTTTACAATTTCTTTCTTAGGGTTGCAGCGGATTCTGGGTAACAGAACCTGGTGGGAGGCAGTCAAGTCTCCCCATCCTGGATTTCCCTGGGTGTCTATTTTTTAAAAATGTATAGGTTTGCTAGGTTTCCCTAGGTGCCGGCAGAAGTAAGGTTAAAAAACTACAGCTAGGCACTTTGCAAAAAAAGGGTCATTTTTTCACTGCGAAATTGAGGTGTGACCACGTTGCGATTTGCACCATTTCCTGTTGCGGGAAGTAGGCAGACCCACACAAGTGAAGTACCATTTTTCTCGGAAGACTTTGGGGAACGCGGGGTGAATGGATATTTGTGGATCCACACAGATTCCAGAATTTTCCACCACAGAAATTTAGGGAAATGTTTTTTTTGACAATTTTTAAGGTTTGCAAGAGATTCTAGGTAACAGAATCTGGTGGGAGGCAGCTAAGTCACCCCATCTTGGATTCCCCAGGGTTTCTAGTTTTCACAAATGTATAGGTTTACTTGTTTTATTTAGGTGCTAGCAGACCTATGGTTAAAAAGTGACAGCTACGCACTTTGCCAAAAAAGGGATGTTTTTCACTGCAAAATTGAGGTGTCCACGTTGCGTTTTGCGCCATTTCCTGTCACGGGCACAAGGTCAACCCACACAAGTGATGTACCATTTTTCTCGGAAGACTTTGTGGAAGGCGGGGTGGGTGGAAATTTGTGGATCCACACAGATTACAGAACTTTCCACCACAGAAATATGGGGAAAATGTGTTTTTTTGACAATTGTTTAGGTTTGCAAGGGATTCTGGGTAATAGAACCTGGTGGGAGGCAGTGAAGTCGACCCATCCTAGATTCCCCTGGGTGTCTAGTTTTCAAAGATGGATATGTTTTCTAGGTTTCCCCAGGTGCCGACAGAGCTATGGTTACAAAACTACAACTAGGCACTTTGCCAATAAAGGGTCATTTTTCACTACAAAATTGAGTGTTGCCCACGTTGCGTTTTGCGCCATTTCCTGTCGCAGGCACTAGGCCGACCCACACAAGTGAGGTTCCATTTTCCTCATAAGTCTATGGGGAACGCCGGGTGTGTGAAAATTTGTGGATCCACGCAGATTCTAGAACTTCCAACCACAAAAATGTGGGTAAAATTTTGGTTTTTTCACATTTTTTAGGTTTGTATAATTCTTGGTAACAGAACCTGGTAGGAGGCTGTCAAGTCACCCCATCCTGGATTACCCTGGGTGTCTTGTGTTTAAAATTTTTAGTTGTGCTAGGTTTCTGTAGGTGCTGGCAGAGCTAGTTTTCAAGATCTACAGCTCGACACTTTTTTCATTGTAGAAATGTGATGTGTTCACGTTGGGTTTTGACCCATTTCCTGTCGCGGGCACTAGGTCGACCCACACAAGTGAGGTACCATTTTTCTTGGAAGAATTTGGGAAACAGGGGGTGGGTAAAAAATTGTGGATCCACGCAGATTCCAGAACTTTCCACCACAGAAATGTGGGGAAAATGTGTTTTTTTGGACAATGTTTTAGGTTTGCAAGGGATTCTGGGTAACAGAACCTGGTGGGAGGCAGTCAAGTCACCCCATCCTGTATTTGCCTGGGTGTCTAGTTTTCAAAATTGTGTAGGTTCGCAAGGTTCCCTAGGTGCCAGCAGAGGTAGTGTTCAAAAACTACAGCTAGGCATTGAGGTGTGACCATGTTGCGATTTGCACCATTTCCTGTTGCGGGCAGTAGGCCGACCCACACAAGTGAGGTACCATTTTTCTGGAAAGTCTTTGGGGAACGCAGGGTGGATGGAAATTTGTGGATCCACACAGATTCCAGAACTTTTCACCACAGAAATGTGGTGAAAATGTGTTTTTTTGACAATTGTTTAGGTTTGCAAGGGATTCTGGGTAACAGAACCTGGTGGGAGGCAGTCAAGTCACTCGATCCTGGATTCCCCTGGGTGTCTAGATTTAAAAAATGTATAGGTTTGCTAGGTTTACTCAGGTGCCAGCAGACCTATGGTTCAAAAACGACAGCTATGCACTTTGCCAAAAAAGGGTTGTTTTTCACTGCGAAATTGAGGTGTGTCCACGTTGCGTTTTGCGCCATTTCCTGTTTCGGGCACAAGGCCTACCCACACATGTGAGGTACCATTATTCTCGGAAGACTTTGTGGAACGCAGGGTGGGTGGAAATTTGTGGATCCACACAGATTCCAGAACTTTACACCACAGAAATGTGGGAAAAATGTGTTTTTTTTACAATTGTTTAGGTTTGCAAGGGATTCTGGGTAACAGAACCTGGTGGGAGGGAGTCAAGTCACTCCATACTAGATTCCCCTGGGTGCCTAGTTTTCAAAATGTATACGTTTGCTAGGTTTCCCTAGGTGCACACAGAGCTTTGGTTACAAAACCACAACTAGGCACTTTGCCAAAAAAGGGTCTTTTTTCACTACAAAATTGAGTGTTGCCCACTTTGCATTTTGTGCTATTTCCTGCCACAGGCATTAGGCCGACCCACACAAGTGAGGTACCACTTTCCTCGTAAGACTATGGGGAAGTCGGGGTGGGTGAAAATTTCTGGATCCACGCAGATTCCAGAACTTCTCACCACAAAAATGTGGGGGAAATTTGGGGTTTGTCACAATTTTTTAGGTATGTAAGGGATTCTTGGTAACAGAACCTGGTAGGAGGCTGTCAAGTCACCCCCATCCTGGATTACCCTGGGAGTCAAGTTTTTAAAAATGTTTAGTTTTTCTAGGTTTCTATAGGTGCCAGCAGAGCTAGTGTTCAAGAACTACAGCTAGACACTTTTTTCATTGTGAAAATGTGATGTGTTCACATTGGGTTTTGACCCATTTCCCGTTGTGGGCACTATGCCTACCCACTCAAGTGAGGTACCATTTTTATTGGGAGACTTAGGGTAATTCAGATCTGTAAAGCAATTGTTATTACCTATTGATTTCTGATGCATTTCTGCCTTCCAAATGAAAGACATTGTGTAAATAAGAAGTCATTTTGAAAAATTACAGATAATTCTCATGCTAGTGAGTATTCCCAATTTCGAAAATGTGTAAATATGTACTGTTTCTAAACTCTATAATTTGTTCCCATTTCAGAAATATTTAGGTGTCTTTCATACCGATTTTTCCTTGTATACATTTTCCCACAATAATTGCTATATACCCTTAACATAATAAAAAGCCATTGCAAATTGCTGCTCAGTTTCTGACTCTGGGTTCGTCGGGTTCTTGGTGAACCTACAAGTCCTATATATCCCTTACAACCAGGAAGGTCTATCAGATATAACAGTATATTGCTTCCAAAGAGCTTTAAAATTTAATTAAAAGAAGTTACAGTGAAAACGTTGACACAAAAGGCTGTTTTTTTTCAACTAATTTTCAAGTTTTCCCATATTTAACTGTTAGTTTCTATAAAGAAACCTTGATGGATCTACACAAATGACCCCTTGATGAATTCAAAAGTTTGTATACATTTCTGAAATGTATAGCTTTTCAGGATCCATTATTGCTTTTACACCCATTTCTACCATTAACTGGAAGGAGGCTGAAAGCACAAAAATAGCAAAAATAGGCTATGTCCAAGAAAAATGCCAAAACTGTGTACAAAAAAGTTGATTTTCTGACAAAAGTCTGTCATTTCCTAAAAGCTGGGAAATGGTGATTTTATACCCACAAAACCTTTTTTGATAACATTTGCAGTGAAAAACCCAGTCGCTTTGATTTGCAGCCTATTTTTCCCATTTGCACAAAAAAAAATTTTTTTCTGTATTTTGGCTAATTTCTGGGTCGCCTCCAAGTGAATCCACAAACCTTGGGTACCTTCAGAACCCCCATGATGTTGGAAGAAAAGGACGCAAATGTGGCGTGAATACCTTATGTGGTCTAAAAGTTACAGGGGCCTAAGCGCGCACTACCGAAATAGCCAAAAAAAGGCTTAGCGCAGGGGGGAAAAGGCCAAGCAGCGAAGGGGTTAAAGCAGCACTCAAAGATTGTCACCAAAAAATTAAACGTGAAAAGAAGGCCCACTACACTAGTAGTATCAAACAGGCAGCGTATGACCAAAAAATTATCCTCAAAATTGTGGAATCCTTCACTCACACCAAAATGTTTGATCATGAAATTCCCCTGTCACAAAACCTTTGTGACCAGATAGCGGACTATTTTGATGAAAAGGTTAAAGATTTAAAAAATAACTTTATATCAACTGACACACCCCCGACAGAAAAGTTCAATCCAGATCTGGAACATAGGCAGCTGTTAAACAACTTCAATGAGATCACCCTTGAACAGTTTCGACATGCTATTCTTACATCTAAATCAGGCTCTCCGTGCGATCCCTGTCCCCCGAAAATCATGCATGCACTCATTGACATAATTTATCCAATAATCAACCAAATCATAAATTCTTCACTTAGGCAGGCAATAGTACCTGACAGTTGGAAAATTGCCAGAGTCAAACACATTCAAAAGAAACATCTATCTGAACCCACCACCCTATTGAATCTTAGACCTATCTCGTTATTGCCCTGCCTAAGCAAAATAACTGAGAAACTGGTAAATAGTCAATAGAATGATTTTCTTCTTCAAACGGATAGGCTGCACTCCAGACAATCAGGTTTTAGGACAGGGAATTCAACAGAGTTGGCGCTGCTACACACCTCGGAGACACTAAAATTCATATTAGATCAAGGAAAGGTGGCAGTGCTGATTCTGTTGGTACTTTTGGCCACATTCGATATGGTCTCCCATACCATCCTGAGAGAAAAGTTAAAAAGAACCAGTATCTCGCAAGAAGCACTGGCCTGGCTGGCATCATTCCTTGAGAACAGGAGACAAACAGTATTGCTACGTAACTACACATCTTCATAGAAACAACTTCCATCAGGGGTCCCCCAGGGCTCAGCATTGAGCCCAACACTCTTTAACACATATACGGTGCCCCTATTAGACCTGGTGTAATCTTTTGGCATCGACACTGTGTGCTATGCTGATGATACACAGCTTATTTTACCTTTGGATAAAGAGTCTATGGCAGCAGAAGAACGTTTCCAACACTGCATCACCGCTTTCTTTGATTGAATGAAATCAAAGTGCAACAGCCAAATGATGGAGATTATGCTGCTAGGAAAACACAACATATTTACTCCAAAACGGTGCTGGCCAACTGATACAACCCCACCCCCCAATACAGTGGACACCATCAAGAATCTAGTGATTAGATTCAACACCTTACTGTCCTTCCATCCGAAGGCGCTGTCAGTGGCTCCTGCTTTCGTTGGATCAAAACATTAAAAAAATTATTTGATCTACTTCAAGGGATAGTGTGAAAGACTGTGGCAATAGCATTAATCTTATCACGATTGGACTACTGCAACAGTCTTTACGCAGGAATAAAGAAGGCAACTCTGAAAAAGTTACAGACTGTGCAAAATGCAGCAGCCAGAATTGTATTGAAACTGCCAAGGGGGGCCTCGAGCCAATATGCATCGATTGCGAGGAAGAGTCTCTGCCTTACTGGCCCCAACGCTTCTCCCGTCAGGGGGCAGTAAGGCAGAGACCCTTCCTCGCAATCAATGCATATTGGCTCGTTTAGACCCCACAACGTAAGGAGGCTCATGAGGTACAGCGTACTAAGGAAATAAATTCGCAAATTGCAGAAACCTCCAATAAAGATTGATTTAGGTACATAATAACCTTTATTAAGTTTCACTTTTCTGTAAGAAACAGATTTTTCGATAACAAGACGTGAGTAAGGTGGGGATCTGTGCACCCTGTCCTGAAGAAAGAGTTCCACTCCGAAACATGTTGACACACACACGAGGTGATGTACATTGTAATACATAAGAACCTCAAAACACACCTTTTAACAATACCAGCCCGGGGGACCATTAAAATTTTTTGGGAGTACACCCCACAAGACAGGTATTTTTTAACCATCACTAGATAACACTTCAAACCCCACCACTCACTTACTACCACTGAAAACCTCACACACACCACACATAGTCTGTGTACCAAGTGCTCCCACGTAGACGTAGGTAGTAGCACGCCGCATCCCGTAGAGGGGTGCGAAGACCCCGATGATAAAGCATGACACCAAGGGTCCTTTTGGTGTGTGAGGGGTATTTAAAAAACACTGTGTGCTCCCCACCATTGCAGGGACCACATACACCCACCAGTGGATTTCATTTTGTTTATATGGCCATATGTTGGATCATAATACCCTCACACACCCTTGCAGGTGTCATCCACCTGGACCCAGTGGATGAGGGCCGGTCTAGAAGACGCATGCACGACATGGCAAACTTCACACACAGGAGCAACGCCTTGTGCGTGGATCCACCGGGCATTGTTGAAGCCTGGGGACCATAACTAGAGGGTAGATCCAGGCAGGTTAAAGGTTATTTTGGGTATAAAATGTTACCCGAGTGTGCAATACTTCATGCCTCCTACCACAATTTGTAGATAGCTTTTTCCTTAGGTCCTGAAGAATCACAGGGTTACTACAACATTAGCGAGAAATATGTTGACCCACCTATTTTAAACAAGGACACCAACACGCGAGGATACTCCTCGGGTGAGTGCCTTGTACACCTTTTTAATTAGGACAGGAGACCCCCAGAATAAAATGTGTCCTTCTAGGTACTCCCAGTCCTATTTTACACCACTACACTGCGTCTACACAGTCCAGACCTCATACCCGCACTTCACCATACGGCAGTGGATAGAAGATCTCCGCCAAGGAGCCCCTTTTTAGGGAGACCGTTGGGTATTGCACCGCCAACCCAACGAGGAGCAGCCCAGATAATGAAGCATGACACCTGCAAGGGTGTGTAAGGGCATTATGATCCAACATATGGATCCCCACCTACGCTCTATTTAGAGTACAGTGGGTCCAAGTCACCTGTGACTCCAACAAACGCATGGAATCACTTGCCTAGTCTTCTGAGACTCGCGCAGCCAGAAACCATCTTTAAAAAAAGACTGAAAACGTGGATCTTCGCAGTCCCACATAACCTATCTCTATCCATCACCTGATTACGGTACAAACAGAGACCTTTCTCCTTTACACCTTGTCCACACGCCACTAAGCACCAAGATACTCTTTTGGAGTGAAAATTGCACATTACAAGTTTCCTCACTCATTCATTCATTCATTTCAGAAAGTCTGCTAAAAGAGGCATTGTGGGTGTTATAGGCCTAAGATGGATACTTGAGTATTTGTCCACTCGCAAACTTGTGATTTTGTGTGCATTTGCAGGCTCTAGGAAGGCCACATCTGACCCTATATAAGGTCAGACATATTTTTTCCTATTTAAAACATAAGCAAATACCTAGACAAGTTTATAATGGAAAAGGAACACATAATTCTTGGGGATGTAGAGCAATAGCTCCAATTTTGTAATTCAACAATAAAAGCTATTTTGAGATTGTAAAACGTATTCTTAAAGAGACGTTAATGCGCTATTTTCAGGCGATAATTGACAAAGCAGAATGCTTAATTGCAGCGTGTTGCAAGAGCACCTGAACAGGTCATATTAGGCAAATAGTAATTTTTTTAGCCTTGCTATAGTGGTCTTACAATAAATTCATACTGATGCTTGAATCTTTAGAAAATTATACATCAATAGATTCTCTTAGATTCGGGTGCAAATACCCAAAGCAAAATCGTCCATCCTCAAACGACACTTGCATTAGGGGTAGAGTTTTTCTTAATTTTAAAATGGGACACAAATGGTACTTACTCTTTCTAAAAGTATGTGCACCGATTGTCCAAGTTCTATTGCAAGTTTACTGATTTACGCTTGCAATTGTCAGAAGCAAAAGCTTAGTTTAAGGTGCAAAATTGAACCAGGAGAAAGCACAATTTCTGTTCATCTCTAAACCGGCACTATTACTAAAATGAATCCAAATATTTTGTGATACCGTTTTAACATACTCGCTCGCTCAGCCGAAAAAGTCCACAAATAATGTACATTTACATTTTTTTAAAGCAACACATTCTATATTGGTTTTGGCACCGGAGAATAACTTGCAACACTTTGGGAACCCACTCCTTGGGGGGAAAAAAGTATTTGGTACCTACACCACCATGAAAAGACTGATATCTAACATTTATGTGAAACAGTCACGGGTCCAGATGCTCAATGGGCGTACAGGAAAGGATGGTAATGCATTTGGGTAAGGATATTACACTCCCTGGATGACAGAAGCTGTGGGTTGATATTCCAATGCTGTGATGAAATTTTTAAAGTACAGAATCGATGCATAAGCATATATTTCTATGGTACATTACTGTGATGAAAAGAGAGCATATGAATGGACATAAAGAAGGAAATGCTGCAAGGTATTTGGCCCAAATGGGGATGGTTTGCACATATGGTGGAAGTGTCTAACATAATGGGGGATATTTTCAAGAACGTGCGATAATCATCCCCAAAATCGGTTAACGCAATGTGTCATATCACAGTCTATAGCGGGAAAATAAAACCTTGTTAACATCCTATTCACAACACGGCGATAACATGCGATAGTCTCCTGATAACGCGGCAAATGCCCGCGATAAAGTCACCGGGATGGCAATAAAAATCTAAACCTCAAGGTGAAAAAATTTGCGATGGGCCCAATCGCGATAACAAAATCAGCGCTAAGCTGCACCAGGCCTGCAATTCACACACGTCAGGCGGGAAAAATCACTATAAAAGTAGAAAAAAAGACCCAAACAGAAGAAAAACAACTGTGAAGGACAATGGAGGTAGCCGGAGCAAGTACAGGGGACATCCAGAACCCCACAAGCCCCACGGAGGACCAGCCTGGGACCTCGGGCTCAGGGAAGGGCAAGGACAAGAAGAGGAAGACATGGTTCAGTCCGCTGGAAAACAGGATCCTGATAACGGAGGTGATAGAACACCATCAACTACTGTTTGTCACCACCACTGTGTCATTAGCAACAAAAACTGGAATATGGCAGTCCATCGTGGACAAGGTGAATGCAGTTGGAGTGTTGAAGATGACAATGGAAGAGGTCAAGAGGCCCTGGAATGATGTGAAGCACAAAACCAAGCAGAAACCTAGCGGGTCGTCGACAAGTGGTCTGGGCCCCGCCGTACTCCGCAGAGGTGCCGCCTATGGATGTTGGAGTCCCACAAGGGTCGGTGCTTAGCCCGACCCTTTTTAACATCTTCATGACTCCACTGGCGGTACTTGCGGAGTCCATGGGTGCCCAGATCATATCATACGCTGACGACACCCAGCTTCTCTTCACCTGCAAGAAGGGCACGGAGTTTGACGGGGAGAGCATCCGTGGTTGCCTGGGGGCTGTCTTCGACTGGTTTCAGCGAAGCAGCCTCAAATGCAACCCTGACAAATCCGAGGTGCTTTTCTTCGGCTGTCAAGCGGATCCACCGTGGCAGGAATGGTGGCCGGTGTGTATGTCACCCCCTTCCTCCTCCTCTGTGGTTGCAAAAAACTTGGGGATCAAAATCGACAACACCCTTTCGCTGAAAACACAGATCACAGGTCTCTCCAACACCTGTTTTGGTCTGTTAAAAATGCTGCGAAAATTTCTTCCTCTGCTCCCTTTAGTCCACAGGAAGCTAACGGTACAGGCTTTGATTTGCTCCAGGATTGATTACTCAAATGTCCTCTACCTGGGTTTACCAGACTACCTCCTGCACCAACTTCAGGTAGTTCAAAACTCCGCAGCAAGGGCGATCTTTGGCCTACCTCGACAAGCTCGGGCCTCAGAGCTGCTTTCTTCCCTTCATTGGCTCCCAGTTAAGAAGCGGATTACTTTCAAGGCTCTCACTTTAGCCCACAAGGCACTCCATTTGGTTGGGGCCTCGTACATTCAGAAACGGCTTCTTTTCTATAAACCCACCAGATCTCTCCGATCTGAATGTCTTGGCCTGGCAATGGTTCCTCCCATTAGAAGGGTCAGGATAGGTGGTCGTTCCTTTACTCATCTTGCCCCAAAACTATGGAACTCCTTGCCTGTGGATTTGCGCCGTACTTCTAATCTGCTTGCCTTCAGAAAGGCCCTGAAAACCTGGCTTTACAAGCAGTAACTTGTTATGTTTGTGTTTTTTTTCCATTTTCTTTTTCAGTTTGGGGTCAGAAAGCGCCGGGACACTCCCTGGAGTAGCCGTGCGCTATATAAGCGACCCCAATAACATAACATAACATAACAAACTTGGCAACAACCAGAAGGCAGCAATGCAGACCGGAGGAGGGATTCCAGCGTCACAGGAGGACCTGGATAAGCTGGAGGAAATGGGGTACACAGTCATCAGTGTGAAGACGGTGGCAGGAGTTGGTGGACCGGACACCGCTCAATATGATGTGACACAACAGCAAAAGGGTGAGTAACAACCAGGGACTGGGGGGACGGGGGTAGATGGGCACAATGACTTAAAAGCACAATTAAGTAGAGCACAGTGCACATCCACAATGACTCTGGAGCATGTCTCTGATCCCATTGGCACACTGCAGCACACCTGGAAACAGTAAGTAGCCCCCCGTCCACTATGTGCACATAGGGTCCCCCCTCCCTATCACCAATCCCACAACCAACCCATGCAGATGTGCTGAATGCAGAAAAGCAGCTGCTTTGTGAGTCACACTGACAATGCAAGTGACACCGCATGACAAATAGCATGACTGCAGTCAATATATCATGAAATGTTGCACGACACAACACTGAGGTGGCTGAGTGTGTACCACATCCGTAAAGGAGCAGGTCACACTCTGACACATCCACGTTCACAAACCACCCATGATGTCGACAACACATCTGCGGATAAACCATGCCCTAGAACCCGAACTCCCACCAAGAGACCAATGTACCCAAGTATGCAACATCTCAGCACTGTATAAGCACAGAAGCCAAAGGCTCACCGCATGAAAGGGATAAGGGGCAGAAAAATTAGAGCAACATGCAGCACACACATATAACATGCAGAGCACATCAACATTGACAACAATGTGGTACAAATCGCAACACGTCCACAACAGAACAGAGGACACAACTGCTGCAGAGTGTGTGTAGAAACTGGCCAATCAAATTTGGCATTGCAGGGAAATGTGAGTTGACAATGTACAAGTACAAACACACATCCATGATGTAGTCGAAATGTCCACTGTCCCCCATCAAATTGGCAGCTCCTCCCAAACAGTCACAATGTACCATGTCATGCAGTCTGTATGTAAACATGTACAATGCATCAACATACATGTGAACACAATGTTAAACTGCATCTCCCCTTCACATTGCAGAGGGAGACCCAACACCTCCTGCAGAGCAGACCCAACCTCTCTTCTTTGATGACGAAGAGGACCACCACACCTTCAACACCGTCGCCTTTCAAGAGTTCCTTAACAGCTATGTCAACCCACCTCCAGGAGCAGGGCAGTCCAGCTGCATTGATGTGACCCCACCCCCTGCACAGACCACACAGCAGGCAGCACCCACCACTACAGCTGCCTCCCAGGACCTCCACTAAGAACACATGGCCTTCCAATGCCATGTGTTGGGGTGCCAGGAGAAGCTGGCTGAACAGGTGTGGGTGGAGTTTGACCGCATGGCAGCCAAACTAGATGCCATACATGGGTGTCTAAGTCCCATCAGGGACTACTCACAGTCCTTAACGGACACCCACAGTCCGCCCCATGCACCCTAACGATCCATGGCTAACATCACTGGAGTCGTGACTCTGAGAGAAGAACAACTGTCTAGTCAGAGTGGCTCTAGCGATTTCACCCGGGAGTTGTGACACATGCGGAGGACAATGGAGACCATGGAGCGGATGCAGGCGGAAAGAGCAGCTGTCATGGCTGCAAACCAGCGAGAGGTAGCTGGGTTCCTCAATGCCCTAAAGACACTCTTCATGGCATTGCTGCCACAAGGCCTGGCGCGGGTGAATGCTGCTGCTATCACTCCATCCACATCTCCGCCCCCTGAAGTGTCAGTGCCACACAGTGTGGCAGACATTCCACCTTCGGCCCCTGAGGTTTCACTGCCACACAATGCTGGAGACAGAACACTACCACCCACATGTGAGGTACATTAAACAGCAGAGGATAAAGATGCGGAAGAGTCTGCCTTAGTGGTAAGAAGGACGCAGTAACATTCATCTCCGGACATATGGCCGGTTTCTGCTTGGTTCTGTCCTCTGCATGAACACCTTCCACTGTCCCCCGATACACTCTGTGACACTCACCTTGGACCTCGACATGGACTGCGCTACCTCGCGCCCGTCCGCGGCCGACCGGGGCTTGGGGCTGGAACCCCTGGCCAAATCTACACTTATTCTTCCCAGGACCTGATACTACTTAGACCTACAGATAATTTATGCCCACTATTACCATCGTATGTACTAAAGCTCGCAGCTACCTATGGCATTCTTAAGCCTAAGTATATAGCCGGTAAAGCCACGCATCCCAATCCCCGCACTCCCCCCAACCCTTACCGGAACTAGAGACCACGCTTAAATGCTATTATTTGAATACTAGGTCAATGGCCAAACACCATATGGATATATATTTTCTGCTACAAGCTGAGCAACCTGATCTCTTACTCCTCACAGAGACTTGGCTTAACGCAGATTCATTACCATACATTCTAGCGGCTGTCCCCTCTAATTATTACATTTTATATGTTAATCGACCTGCTGATAAAAGGGGCGGAGGAGTAGCAGCTATTATCCGCAACACCTATAAATTCTCATTATTACCATCTCTTGACCTTACAGGATCAGAGAACATTGTTCTTAATATGGACACTGATAGTGGATCATTATTAGTGATCCTCATCTACCGTCCCCCTCAAACCATGCCTACATTTGCTGTATCATTGGCAGAACAACTAGCTCCCCTTACTATCAACTATAAAAAAATTGTGCTGCTGGGCGACTTTAACCTTTGGTTGGATAACACCATGTTGGACACCCAGGCAGCCGCGCTGAAAGAGGCTTTATTAGATTTGAACCTAATCCAACAGATTCACTTACCCACCCATGAAAAAGGGCATAGCCTTGATCAAATATGGTCTCAGAATATCCCCCTGGCCATTTGCTCCATTACTCCTTGTATTTGGACGGACCACTTTCTGATACACTTTACTCTCGCTATTGCGAAGAGTAGAAAGCAGCCTTTCCAGAAAGGTGGGAAAGTTAGAATATGGAAGAACGTTGACATCCCAGCTTTTATGGACACTTTGACGTTGTTTCTCCCCCCTCTGGCTCAGGACATTGATGGCATTGAAGAAGCCTATACCAACTGGCTACGTCAAGCAGCTGACGTACATGCCCCTTGTTCTAATATTCCCCGCTCCCGCCCTAATGACGCCCATAAGTGGTTTACACCTCACTTGAAGTCTCTAAAACTTGAAGTTTGTCAAAAAGAGCGGAAGTGGCGAACTGATTATTCGGCACAAGATAAAGCCAACTATCGCAAGGCCCGTAAGGACTACCAGAAACTTGTCCAAAAACATAAAACTGACTATTTTTCGGAGAAAATTCTGAATTCCCACAATAAATCAAAAGAACTGTTTAATATTGTAGAAGGTCTTAGTGGCAGTGACAGAATTACTCCATCTGTCGCTCCTACTCAGGACCTCTGCAACTCACTAAACTCTTTTTTCTTCGATAAAATCTGTACTATAAAACAAAGTATCTCCACTACTCTGCCCTCCCCTCTCCTGGATGATGCGTATTATAACTCTTTGACGTTGGAATCATTTCCCCTCATTGATGGTGATACCCTATCTAAGTTGCTCACCAGGGTCAAATCGGGCTCACCCGATGATATCTGCCCCCCGTACATCCTGAAAGAGGTGGGAACAGCCATTCCCGAGGGCATGCTTTCCCTGTTGAACGGATCTCTTCTACAGGGTAAAGTCCCCAATAACCTCAAAAAGGCCTTACTCATTCCCTTGATAAAGAAGGTCGGAGCAAACCCGCTTGACCCGCTTAATTACAGGCCTATATCACTGTTGCCGTACTGTGCTAAGCTATTGGAGGCTCACGTTTGTGACAACATATCCAAATTTATAGAAGAAACAGAATACCTAGAACCTAATCAAGCTGGTTTTCGCCCATGTCACTCGACTGAGGCAGTCATCCTGGCGGTACAAAATACCCCGAGGCGGAAAGCGGACAACGGGATTCACCAGGCCCTGGTGTTATTGGACCTTTCGGCAGCGTTCGACACGGTTGATTATACCATCTTGGTCAACCGTGTCGAACAAGCTGGTCTTAGGGGACCTGGGTTGAGTTGGATCCGTTCATTCATCTCTGGCCGCACCCAATCTGTAAGATTGGGCCCTTTTACAGCTCCCACTATTTCCACCACATGTGGAGTACCTCAGGGCTCATCCCTGTCACCTTTATTTTTTAATTTGTACCTACGCCCCCTACTGTACTCCCTAAGAAAAGCGAAAGTTACCATCTTTAATTACGCAGACGATCTGCAACTCATCTTCCCTTTGAACACCAAGGACTCAGTGGAGGAATTCCAAAACACCATGTCACACATTCAGGGTTGGATGAGTTGCAATCATCTGAAACTCAACCCAGGCAAGACTGAATTGGTCTTGCCTGGGCAGAGCGTACTAAGTTGGAGCCCATGCTTTTGGCCATCTGGCATGGGGACTCCACCTTCCAGGTCATCTTCAGTTAAAAGTCTGGGAGTACTAATCAGTGAGGATCTGTCCTTGAAAAGACAGGTAGGCGCGGTGGTGTCATCCAGCTTCTTTCAATTAAAGAAAATAAGGAAAATTGCTTGCTTTTTTTCTCAGGCTGCCCTCACCCAGATTGTAATTGCCTTGGTTTTGTTGCAACTAGACTTCTCCAACAGTCTCTATTTGGGGCTCCAAATTGGAGAGTTAAAACACCTTCAGCTAGTCCAAAACCAGGCTGCCAGACTTATTCTGAGCCTTCCTAAAAGGCAGTCTATTAGACCTGGGTTGAAACATTTACATTGGCTGCCTGTTGCGCAGCGAGTTGCATTTAAAACAGGATGTATTTTATTTAAGTCCTTACATGATTCTGGCCCAAAGTTCATAAGAGATCTGTTCCTCAGATACAATCCTTCCCGTAATCTTCGGTCCGCTCACAAATCCCTTTTGAGTGTCCCTTCTTACAAAAGGAAGCGTCTAGGCGGTTGCTGCTTTGATCATCTTGCAGCCACCTTCTGGAATTCCCTTCCTCTACAATTGAAACTGAGCGGTAATATTCTTAGCTTTAGACACTCCCTCAAAACCTGGGTATTCTCACAGGCTTACTACTGAGTGGTATTATCACTATTTTTATAACTGTTGTGCTGTGTTCTCTCCTATAGCGCCATGAAGCCCTTGGGCGTACGAGCGCTTAATAAATACATATTAACATTAACATTAACATTCTGTTTGGTCACCAATGACACAGCATTCAGACTGCGGACTGAACTCTTCCTCTTCCGATGGACTTGTCATTCCCTAAAGTACTCTAGCTGGCTCTCCATGGGACAACAATGTAAAGTGGGGTTTGCATGACCCTGTACTGCTCCAGCTACAACACTCCACTGAATGTGCATTAAACATTCATATTCACACAGATGTGTCACGTCTATAATCATTCAAGTGTGGAAGTATGGATGAATGTAGGGTCAGTGATTCCCACTTACGTCCATGGTCCTCATGTTGTGGGACTTGGATCACAGGATGGCACATTGCCAGTTACGGACCGGGTGGCACCGACACTACAATCAGAGGCACACGCATTAGTTGCTTCCTTGTCCAGCCTGGGACGGAACAACGCCCAGAGCCCCGGGGTAATTGTTCACACCCTTACTCTGGACTGGCATACGCCAGGTCAGCCCACTGCGCTTAAGCTCACGGGGGGGGACAAAGCCACATGTCCCAGGTCTTCCCTGTAGTGATCTGCTGATCACAAGCCTAGTTGTCAGCATGCTACAGCCATTCCCCCATGGCTGGTTTACACCCACACCACACCCATCCAGCACAGGCCTCACAGGACATGTGACCCTGCCAATAAAAAGGGCCGGGCACACGTGCTCGACGCAATTTCCACTCTCTATCTGGGTATAGCTGTGTGGTTAATATTTATGCATGAGGGCCTAGGGCCCTACCACATCACATTGCCCACTGCTGGAGGTGAAATGATGGCATACGCACCACAATGCTCAATCATAGAGGGTCCATGACTTGCGGTGCACAGATTTGGTGGCACCGGATACACTGTGGCCGGCATAGACACACCGCCACAGGACAGTGATTTTTGGTCCACTGAGGTAGGGGCACCTAAAGAGCTGAGTGGCTGTGCAGCCTGAGATGATGCCTTTTCCTGGCGGTCTGGAGTGGTAAGGATTTGTGTATGCCCTGCTGGACAGAGGTGTAGGCCTGAGCCGGCAGGCAGTGCAGGCCTACCGCCACGGGCCGTTGCTTCACGGTTCACAGAGTTAGTGGCACCTAAATGGCTGAGCGGGTGTGCAGCCTGCGAGGATTCCGCGTGCACTGATATGATCTCTGCCATAGTGAAATCAAGACCCAGAATCAAGTGTGTGACCTGGTGGCCCATGGTGCGGGATGTATGATGTGAAGGCTAACAAGGTCGCGGGCCCCGGGCTTGAAGCTTGCACCGGCACGTGGGGAGCCCTCTTAGAGACACCCCATTGGTGGAAAGTGAGCAGTGAGGCCTGGGTGCGCAGGGCGGGCAATCACCGCTGGGGGGCGGGATGAACAGGGGTGCAGCAGCCTGTGTGCACAGGGGAGGGCAAACGATGATGGCGTGTGCAATTGTATGAACTCTGCCATTCATAAATCTGGATTCTGTTTCAGATAAGGGACCTGGTGGACTTCAGTGTATACCGGAATCTGGTTGGAGACACACCGGTGGCAGCAGGTGAGCAGTGAGGCCTGTGTCCGCAGTGTCGGCACTCTCTCTCCCTCTCCCTCTCTTCCTTTCACTGTCTCTCCCTCTCTTCCTTTCACTCCCTCTCCCTCTCTTTCTCTCTTTTTCTCTCTCTCTCACTCTCTTTCTCTCTCGCTCTCGCTCTCTTTCTCTTTTCTCTCTCTCTCTATCTCTCTCTTTCTCTCTCTCCCTCTTTCACTCTTTCTTTTTTTCAATCGCTCTCTCTTTCTCCTTTCTCTCTCTCTCTCTTTCGCTCTCTCTTTCTCTCTCACTGTCCTTTGATAAGCATATGACACACCTTCTTATCTTGAATTTTGTCTGGTAGGCTGTGACTTACAGATTGTCCTTAGAAGACCCGCCATGACTCTTCCAAATGGTTGTTTTGAGTTTAATTTGAATAAAGTGTTTTGTTTGTTAATTCAAAGATGAATGAGTGATTATCCTTTTTCTGACCACACATGAATGTGAAGTGTTGTAATTGTGCAACATTGTTTTGTTCATGATTTCGTAAAGTTGATCTAACATATCTTTGTCCGAGGGGGGGCACGGGGGGCCTGGGGGTGGTGGCGGTGGGTGTTGTGGTCCTTTTGGGTGGCCGAGCTGCATGATTGTTGGCTCCTTGGCATCTGCTATTCTTCAGGTGTGGCTCTGGGCTGGGCTCCCTTTTATGGTGCAGGTTGTCGTCCGACTTTACACCAGGTAAGAGCAGGTGTTGCTTCCTTGGTGTTAACACGTCTTATCGCCTGTTTTGGGATCTTATCGCCGATCTGGCTGGTCATTGAGAATGTTGCGAAGTGGTGTTTTCACCGCTTTTTGCACAGGAACACCTACTTTGCATCTAATTAGCGTTGGTTGCCGGGGTCATCTGTGGCAATGTTTTTTGTGGCTGCTATCGCATGTAAACTAGTGATATCGGCTGTTAGCACCAGATTGTGAATGGGGTAATACATTTATGGCCACTTCAGGTGCGATAAAGTCCCGATAACTCTGCGATAAGTCCTTGAGATTGTGCCCCTACATCTTTTGGAATGAAATCCTAAGCAAGTTTAAGTACACCCTGGGGTAGTCAGTGAAGCTCGATCCAGTAATGACAATACTTGGGCTGAAGCCGACTGAGATCCAAAGAATATCCAGAGGTGATTGGAGAATTGTGGCCAACATCCTAGAGGTGGAAAACTGAAAATATACCAAATACCCAAGAGCGGGTAGTAACTTATTGACGTTCCTAGGGATGGAAAAACTGACTTGAAACGTAAATGATCAGGAGAAGTATTTGAAAAACTTGAAGCCGTGGCTGGACTAATTGAAAGAAAAGTTGCCATCTGTAAGATGCCCAGAATAGTTGAACTCATCTGGCTGGTATGCATGCAATCATAGCGGAGCTTAGGGAGGTATGGCGTTGCATGGAAGCGTAAAACAAAATCATGATATGGCTCATTGAACGCTTGGTGTGCACTCCTGGGACACTTTTGGTGGCACTCTTAAACTGGCAATGGGTAGATGTGAGGGTGGAGTACGCCAAGTGAAGCACTGAACCTGTTCTGTAATCAAAGGGACTTTCACTGCTCGTGTATGAAGAAAAAAGGGTATAGTTATAAAAGACTACATGAGGGGCATGCATAGTGATCCACATCAAGCAGCCACATGCTTGTGGTCCATAGAAGAAAGAAAAGCAAATGGTAAGGGCCCAAAAACATGACCGTTCCTACCTTTCCCATCCGTGTTATACAGCATAAGTGCAATTTCTCCATAAACCCAGCTTCCACAGAAGATACACTTTACTGGGTGAGGCAAATTGTTGAGAAGTCAAATGTAACATCCATTGAGGCAGAACAGCATCCTACTTGCCTCCCCAGCTTACCAACTTCCCGCAATCATAGATCTGGGTAGTTTAATAGACAGTAGTTGTATACAAGGGTAGTTACCATTCCCCTATTTTTAATTCAACAGTACACACCTAGTAATTAAGAATAAAAGTTTGAGAGAGGTGTGCCTGTTGATTTTAACCACTTTTTGTCACAAGTAGAGGGGGATTTTTTATCTCTCTACTGCACTTCACATTATTCTTTCTCTTTACTTTGGACACTTTCTTTTCCAGGAGAACAAAATACCGCCTATGATGAGAAAAGGGGCATCATCTGATGAGTACCTACCAGTTACCCCGTTGGTGGTGCGCCCCTGAGGGGTCCTTTTGTCCCTTACACTTTTTCACTATCTTTGATATACTGAATAACTGTTTTTCAGTCATGTATTCAGCCCTGGTTTGACTGTTGATTGAAAAAAGGTGATTTATTTTAGAAGGGGCAGAAAATAGAAAATATCCACATGAAGGATGAACTAAGACAAAAGGTCTTGGTGCAGCAGAGAACATAGATAGTTAATGTCTCATGCTGTAAAAGTAGTATATAGAAAAAGATAACTTGATCTACATGTGTGTTTGCCCAAGGGACAGGGTCTTCGTTGTATTAATAGTTTAATAGGACTACAACCGCAAACAACTGGCACATAACCACTGAGTTGATCTCTGACTCCAAATGTACCCTCCATTTCGCGATGGTAGACATACCAGTGGATATCACTGGCAGAGTCCTGTAGATTGACTTTAAAAGTCTTCAGTTATCTTTAATCCACTAGTCCTTAGCCATCAAATGGTTTCACATAGTTTTTTAATAATATAAGTTATGTCTTAGCAGTTCATGAGTTGAGCTTTGCGACAAAAGATAATTGGGTCCTGAAATTGAAGGTAAATTAAAAACAGCTGTGAAAAAAGGTAGAGACCTGGGTGGGTTCATAGGTGACATTCAGAACGGCAATAAACAAAATCCTATCAAACACCCAACCCTAAACTTGCAGATAAACATACATACAACCATTTCAAGAAGCGTGTTGGTGCATAAAGCAAATTAGCCACCATTATTACTTAAGTTTTACATCAACATTTGAAATATCAACAACTAATGAGTATTGAAAATGCAAATAATTTTAAAGGATCTCTGGAAATACATTGTGGGGTATTTATCTAAAGACATATATATTTTATTATATTATCACACTCTACAGCATATCACTCTCTCCCTTATATCCGAACTAGATTAGAAATATCTGCCTTCTGAAAAAAACTTTACAGTTTATTGCTATGTGATGCAGCTTAAGTAGGCATCTTAAAATATTCATTTTGGATCAGAAGTGAAGCTTTTGCTTAAGACGTGAGTGGTTTATAACTACCAACATTGACTTCAAATTTAATGACACCAGGAATGTCAGGTACACATGACACAGTCATTATTCCCTTCATTGTAATGCAACTTTGTGGCACAGGCGACATCATTGGGATGCACATTTCCATGCAAATAATGCCATTTGAATCCTTTTAACAGGAGATAATGACATAACAATTTCAGGAGTACAGAGAGCAGGCCATGATGTCGGAGACTTTCAAGTAAGAAATGTCAAGGTGCCTTCCTTATTTTCATTTCTTTCATGCTGATGGCCTCTTTTTTTCTAGCTCGAGGCCATTCTCGCCCTTCCCTCCAGCAGAGGCCTTTTATTGGTTGAACAGTAAAAATATGCAGCTATTCATGACCCTGCTAATGCATACTCACAAGACTCCGGGGAACTCCCACAGGATCTGCTCTCCTTTTTTGCTCCATGGTAGAGAATATACCTACTGAGCTTCAAATTGAAATTTCAGCCACTAAAAGTAGAGTTTTCCGGAACTTAAATCACTGAAGAACAATGATTTACTAGGTTCCTAAAACTAATATTTTATTTTGCATTTTTGTAAAGTATGAATACGACCAAAGTTCATCGAAGCAATGCACATATTTAACATTAGTAATGACGTGCAAATATCTGAAACACACAATGCGGAAAGAAATATCGTTTACAGCAAAGAAAATCCTGGAAAATTAGAAATGACTGAGTGGATAATTAGAAGAGTTCGTGTACACACTTTGATTCACAAACAAGAGTGACCGGATTTGAGACACAAGGACATCATATACGTAAAGCAAGGGCAGCATCTGCAGCTCTTGGTTTGCTATATGATATCCCTGACATTGTCCTTCCACACAAGGTAGCAGGAGCAGTCAGAGTGTTGTACACCGAAATATCTTCAGTAACAAATATTGCGTCCTTAATGTCACTCAGAAACATATTGCCCCATGGGGTGGTGATTACATATTATAGACTCCAATCAGTTGATATTTTGTGATATTTAGAACCAGTGGTGACTGGCACCGATAGAGGGTGTTGGGTGTTATTATCATTTTATGTTTCCTGTCTTTAACTGCTGCATCACAGTGAGGAGACGCTTCTCCTCCTTAGGGGAGGAGCCTCCACTGTTTAGAACCGCGGTACTCATAGTACGGCCCGCGGGCCGCCAGCGGCCCGGCAAGCCTTCTCTGGCGGCCCGCGGACCTTGCAGACATAGTACCCGTGTTTTAGAATTTATTTTTTTAGAGTGTCTTTAAACACTGAGGGTTTCCGCAGCGCAAGTCTGAGAGACTCTGCTGCGGGCCGGGCCGATTCCAGTGTTAGAGCGGAGCTGCAGGGGCTTAAGAAGAGGTGAAATGCAACACAGTCCCATTAACATGCTAATGGTCTTTTAAAGACCTGTGGAGTGCTCGGGTGCGGCTGTGTGTGTGTGTGTGCCCGGAAGCTGTCTCAGCCCGGGCACACACACACAAAGTTACCTTACTGTCACTTGAAATACCGTGATTGTTATTTGCTCTGTACCTCGCTCCGACCACCGCGGCTGCATTGCCGTTTGAGTGGAGGGGAGGCGCCATCTTAGGACTGCTGGGACCGATTCGAGCGGTCTAGTCTCACAGAGGTAGGCAGGCTATAAATCGACACACTTCCTGGGACTCGCTGTGATTACTATGGCAGTGGCAGGGCCTGTGTAGTCGCTGGTGGGGAACTAGCGCTCTTAGCCTCATTCTCTTAGATCGAACAATCATTTCAGCAAGCGCCCCATGACTGCTATGATTTGCGCTAAAATGACATTTTAAAAATTGGTTCTTTTTAATATCACGCATTGATTGTGTTTTACCTTACTGTCACTTGAAATACCGTGATTGTTATTTGCTCTGTACCTCGCTCCTACCACCGCGGCTGCATTGCCGTTTGAGTGGAGGGGAGGCGCCATCTTAGGACTGCTGGGACCGATTCGAGCGGTCTAGTCTCACAGAGGTAGGCAGGCTATAAATTGCAATGTGTATTAGGGAGCGCAGCGGACGAGCGCAGCGGGCGCGCCGATGGCGCGCTTAAGGCAAGCTCGTCTGCGCTCGTCCGCGACCGTCCGGGCCCAGGGCCCCGTCATTCTGGCCATTTTTATACATACTCCTCGGCTGATCTCGCGGCCCTCAGACCATTAGATCCACTACTTCCTCCTGTGTTGCCTCATGTTCTAAAGCGTATTAATCTCTATGGCATTCAGAAATCTGCACTCCTAGCCTGCGAGGACAAACTTGCACCTCGTACCTCCCTCAGCAAGGAACCTGATAGTGCACAGGCTGATAGGAAAGTCCATTGCCTTTACCTCAATACGAGATCGATAGTCAAACACCAAACGGACCTTTTCCTCCTATTATCATCCGAAAAACCTAATGTCCTTATGTTGACCGAGACATGGCTCTCGGAGGACTCATTACCAGACATCCTGGCTGTTCTACCGGCCGATTATTTTATACTTACTGGTAATCGGCCCCCAGGCAAGAAAGGCGGTGGTGTAGCGGCCATCATTCATAAATCTCACAATTGCATGGCTTTACCAACCTTGTCCTTGGGCGATTCAGACAACATCGTCTTTAAAATGGATACTACCAAGGGCGCCATTCTCTTCGTCCTTATCTATCGCCCCCCACACTCTATGCGCTCCTTCCCCACTTCTCTGGCCGAACAACTGGCACCGTTAGTGACCAACTATTCCAGGTGTATGTTGGCCGGTGACTTGAACTTCTGGTTTGACAAACCAGAGGCGGACCCTCAGGCAGCTGTATTGCAGGAGCTACTGGTCGACCTTAACCTTAGGCAACACATAGATTCCCCCACTCATAAGAAAGGCCATAATTTAGACCAGCTTTGGTCCTACAACTTGCCTATCAGCTCCCTGATTATTGAACCCTGCATATGGTCAGATCATTTTTTGATACGCTTCTCTTTTCTGATCCAAGGGTCTTTGAAACTGACAACTGGGAAAGGTGGGACGTTTCGCAAATGGAAGGGCATCGACATGCCAGCATTAATTGACACCCTGACCGCGACGCAACCCTCTTTATCACAAGATTTGGATTTGATGGAGAAATCCCTTTCGGACTGGCTTGTGAACGCGGCAGACACCCATGCTCCTTGGGTTAAAGTCTCTCATTCTCGCCCCAATAATGCCCACAAATGGTTTACCTCCCAACTTAACTCTCAGAAACTGGAGGTCCGCCAGTTGGAGAGGAAATTGAGAGCTAGCTATTCTACTCCAAATAAAGTGGCCTACTGTGCAGCCCGTAAAAATTACCAGAAAGCCATTCTCAAACAAAAAACTGAGTATTTTTCGGGAATTATCCTTAACTCACACAACAAATCTAAAGACATATTTAGGATAGTGCATGAACTCAGCAGCTGTGACCGAACAACTCCCTCTGTTATCCCCATAGATGGATGAACCTCAACCACCTCAAACTTAACCCAGGCAAGACCGAACTGATCTTGCCTGGGAAAAGTGAGCTAAGTTGGGGTCCCCATTTCTGGCCTAGTATCATGGGCCAGCCCCCGTGCAAATCTTCATCTGTGAAAAGCTTGGGAGTCATAATCAGCGCCAACCTCTCTCTTAAGGGTCAAATTGGTGCTGTTGTCTCCGGGGCTTTCTTTCAGCTCCGGAAAATAAAAAAGATTTCCCAATTCCTTACCCACTCAGCCCTGATCCAGGTGGTCATTGCTTTGGTTATGTCCAGATTGGACTTCTCTAATAGCATCTACCTGGGACTTCCGCTTGGCCAACTTAAGAGACTACAACTAGTTCAAAACCAAGCGGCCAGACTGATCCTCAAGCAGCCAAAGTGGCAATCTATCACCCCTGGCCTGGAACAACTGCACTGGCTCCCGGTGGCGCAGAGGGTCATGTTTAAGACGGGCTGCATGGTTTTCAAAGCTCTTCAACACACTGGCCCTAAGTTTATTGAAGGCTTGGTACTCAGGTACACCCCCTCACTTAATCTCCGTTCTGCAAAGAAGGATCTCTTAATTGTTCCTTCCTTTAAAAAAAAACGTTCAGGCGGCTGCTGCTTTGACTTTTTAGCCGCCAGCCTTTGGAATACGCTTCCTCTGCCCCTCAGACAGAGCCCTGACATTCTCACTTTTAGACATCACTTTAAAACTTGGCTTTTTAGACAGGCCTTCAAATAATGTTTATTCCTAATTTGGCTGTCTATTTTTCCTTTCTTAGTTATGTTCCCGTACCTCAGCGCCATGAAGCCCAAGGGCGTACGTGCGCTTTATAAATATTATTTAACATAACATAACATAACATGCAGGCGGCCGAAAACGAACTGGGCGGAGCTGCTGCAATTGTAGAAGGAAATGCCGGGCAGGCACTCAGGGTCATGGGAAACCCAGTGGAGTCCGACCCAGGAGCGGCTGGTAGGAGGGGTCCTTCCGGAGAAGATCGCCCGAGAAGTCAGGGGACTGTACGAAGCAGATCCAGACCCCCTGCTGGCTGGTGAGGTGGCCCAGTCCTCTGTGCTGCTTCGTGATGCTGTGTAAGAAGCGAGGGTCGGGTCCAGCTTCACTTCGTCAATATAGCAATAGCCTGAGAATAGGTGGCCTGGGGGCATAAAGGCAGTGATTCATCGCTCGTACCTGTGAAGCATGGGAAGGGGCCGCACCAGCAACCTGAGGAGTGAGGAGGAGGGGGTTGCTACCTACCCCCACTAGACCAACAACACACAGGCGGGACCAGGGTGCACAATGGGCAAAAGCCCGTTCAGCTGAGACCCAGAGCTGTGCACCCCCTGCCTGGTGCTCGGTGACATCACAAGCCTTGGAACCAACACAGAGCACAGGACGACAGGGTAGGCGTTGTGAGGCGGCATGTCCCAGACGGAGGGAGATAGACAGAGGGAGGGAGGGTGACAGAGGGAGGGAGGCAGAGGGAGGGGGCGAGGGAGACAGAGAGAGGGAGGGAGACAGAGGGGGGGGTGACAGAGGGAGGGAGACATAGGGACGGAGATGAAGGGAGGGAGACAGAGAAAGGGAGAGGGACGGAGACAGAGGGAGACAGACAGAGGGTGACAGAGGGAGGGTGACAGAGGAGGGAGACACAGGGACGGAGATGGAGAGAGGGAGACAGAGGGAGACGGAGGGAGGGAAACAGGGACGCAGATAGAGGGAGGGCGACAGACAGAGAGAGGGAGTGAGACAGACAGAGGGAGGGCGACAGACAGAGAGAGAGAGACAGACAGAGGGAGAGAGACAGACAGAGGGAGAGAGACAGAGAGAGGGAGACGGAGGGAGGGAGACGGAGGGAGGGTGACAGAGGGAGACAGAGGGAGGGAGACAGAGGGAGGGAGATAGAGGGAAGGAGACAGAGAGAGAGGGAGGGAGACAGAGAGAGAGAGAGGGAGGGAGACAGAGAGAGAGAGAGGGAGGGAGACAGAGAGGGAGAGAGCGTTCAAGAGAGAAAGAAAGAAAACGGGAGAGAGAGAGAAAGAGAAAAAGAGATGTGTGTATGCCGGGTCTGGTAGCTCAGTGGACAAAGGCGTCCGCTGCGGAAACCTGTGTTCAACATCATGGTCACAGTTTTTAGCCCCGCCCCCTTCCCCACTGACCCCGACCTCACTGGTGCGGCCCTCGGACACAAACCACACTGTATATTTGGCCCCCGAGAGAAAGTTTGTGAGTACCCATGGTTTAGAACATGGTATTTATGTCTAACGATTGTCTGACAACAATATTTTGGGTCAAACCACAGGATCAGAAAGTAAATATGGCCCCAAGAATCCCTTTTTATTTCATGTTAAGTCCTCAGTCAACCTTTCTCTGGAAAAATAGCAGTTAATTAAGCTCCAAGTGTACTACTAGGAGTCAAAGGATGCATTGTGTCATTTTTGCTGTCCTTGGCAACAGACGGCCTTGATATTTTTCCCTAAACATGGAGTACCTTGGCAATAGACGGCCTTGATATTTTTCCCTAAAGATCGAGTACCTTGGGAGGAATCCAATATTATTAGAAAATTGAGCAGTGTGGGCAGAGTACCGAAAAAATAGGACTTATGAACTAAAATTTAGAATCTCAATACAAAATAGTAGTCAGGAATTCGTGTTGTTTCTTCAACTTTTGAAACCAGAAATTTGCAAAGTGAACAGCTCTGGTCTTGGTTGCCAGACAGTTGGTTTTCCAATGCTTGCTTCTTATGCTTGTCTAACTCTGCATTACTAAAACATTAATAAATGGCTCTCCAAGTGTGCACATCTGTGCATATGCACAAGTGGCCATCTTCAAATGTTTTGTGGTAAACTTTAACAAAAACATTTAAAGATGTCTGTACCCATATGTGCACATGAATGTGCATGCATACACAGAGGTTGCCATCTTGGAACGGGCTAGAAGCTTATTCAGTTGGCTACTTGTGCATGTGCATGTAGATGCACAAAAGGATGGCCATTTTGGAATGTTTTGGAAGCCCATTAAAGATGGTTCCCCATGAACATGCACGCAAGAGAACACACAGTAATTTTTAGGTCTCGGCCTGATCCAGCGCATGCGCTGACCTCGGCGAGACATTTTGGGGCTCTCAGAAATGCTACTTTGCCGCGATCAGCTTGCTATCACACGCACAAGAGTGCGCGCGCATGGCCGTGGAAGCAAGTTGGTGGCGGGCAAGGTGGCACTTGCGGTGACGTGCGTGCACACCACTCGCATATTTTTTTATCCATTTCGCGGCCGCACAGCTTCAAGAGAGAGACTGGCAGTGTTGGAGATGTTTTATTTTACTTTAGGAATTGACATTTATTTGGTGCTTTGTGCAATATCCATTTCTATTTAAACTGCCTATCGCCCTTCCTTTACCGCCCACACAAACACAAAGTGCATTTAAACTGAAAAAAAACGTAGGTAAATACCTTCATCTTATTATGAAACGTCGCAAGAATGCCCATCTCTGTAAATATATTCACTAAAAACGCTGTAATTGCTCAGTGCATCACCTTGACAATGCTAATTAATTGCAGTCCTTTGCAGTCGCCTGTTCACGTGTTAGTCAGAGGGGCAGGAGAGCTTTGTTTTCGATGGCGAGATATCTTCTCTGATTACAAAGTTACACCGTCTGCCAGTTCACTAACACGCTTGCTCTTTCAGAGGATGATTGTGTGTGTTCTTGGAAGTAGAAACAGTTCATTGTCTCATTGCACAGAATGTGAAACATGCGTTTATAATCTCCCCAGGGCCTGAGGGCAAAACAGAAACAGAGGCAGCATAAATCCCTGGAAAGAAATCGGCTTGAGCAACGATTGGCCAAATAAATATTTTGAGTAGATTTTCGTGTTTCTTATTTTAGTGTTCAATTTATCCGTGTCTATCCAGGTTCTTGTGAAGTTAAAATGAGATATCGCTGTGCTTTGCACAGTGTGTTTTTATGATGTATTAGATGTGTACAATTTCTAAATTCACAATTGTCTGTTCGAAAGTGGTAAATATTTCTAAATCACCGTAGTTCCACACCTGGAAGTGCACATTTCAATATTTTGAAGAATTAGTGATAATAGAAAATGAAGAGTGTGGTGTATTCGAGGATTTTGTGGTTACAAACCCTGCGAGTTGCAAAATTGCAGGATTTGTGACGGGAAAACCAAGAGTTGTAGTGTAAGAATGGTCAAGTGTGAGTCACAAATGTTTTTGCAGCTCATTCATTACAAATCATTAGGACAAGAGGGCACGCCCCCCTCGTCTCTTGTTAGGGATCTGTGATGACCTATTTCATTGCTATTCCAGTAGCACCCAGATTTTGTCATGTTACCTTTGGTTTAATGTCTCTTAGCACTATGTCCCTAAATGAGACAACTATGTTCTGTTTGTATCTGTGGCAGTAGAATCAGGAGTTGTGAGATTTGAATTATCCTAGAGTAGTGTAGTGCATGAATGAATATTTCCAGGGTGGCTTTGTAGTGAATGTGTCTATATTTTTTGTATGGAATGTCACGTGTCTGTTACAACCCTGTATGCTTTAGTTGCACTTTATTCAATCCACTCGAACTTCTGAATAGTTTTCAGTAAATTAGAAACTGAAGCAACGTGAAAGCAGTCAAACTTGGGTTAATAGTGAGCTAGATGTAGGATTGTGGAGTTTGAAGACCCCTGTACCTGCCCTGTGACCTTACACTTTTTTGTGCCCTTTGTGAAAAAAGTAGACTGAAGCAATTCTAATCCCATCTTTTTCAAATGTGTGATCTTCTTTTATTTCTCTGCGGCTTGTTTCCAGATCACTGAAACAATACTGATGAAAAAAATATAGAACTACCATAATATCGAGTAAAAAATATAGAATGCCAAAATATCGACTTCCTATCTCCAAACAGGTAAGTACAAAAATATCGAATCAAAAATATTGATGTAAAAAATATAGTTAGTCAAAATATCGAATTTTTTAAAATGCTTTAAAGTAATAAAAAATTAATGAAATAATAAATATAATGAACTTAAACATACCCTTCCATGCGGCTGCGATTCTGCGCCTGTGCGGCAGAATCGAGAGTGGGCGGGGTATGACGGCCCCAGCCGGGGCCGTCATCAGCATGCAAGGGGTTAAAATACTTAAATAACCTTAAAAAGAATAAATAATTAATGTAAGTAAAAAAATACAAATTGATCTATTAATACATATACATATATATATGAACGTAATATTAATAAAAAATATAAAATATTTTTACCGTAGGATAGCGGAAAGGGTAAAATTTACCATTACCACTCCAGTGAGTGCAACAGTAGAGAAAGCGTTGGATAGCGTAGGGGTAAAAATTAATATTCACACTCCAGTGAGTGCAACAGTAGGGAAAGCATTGGATAGCTGGAGGGTAAAAATTACTATTCCCACTCCAGAGAGTGCAACAGTAGGGAAAGCGTTGGATAGCGTAGGGGTAAAAATTACTATTCCCACTTCAGAGAGTGCAACAGTAGGTAAATCGTTGGATAGCATAGGGGTAAAAATGACTATTCCCACTCCTGAGAGTGCAACAGTAGGGAAAGCGTTGGATAGCGGGAGGGTAAAAATTACTATTCCCACTCCAGAGAGTGACACAGTCGGGAAAGTGTTGGATAGCGTAGGGTAAAAAATTACTATTCCCACAACAGAGAGTGCAACAGTAGGGAAAGCGTTGGATAGCGGGAGGGTAAGAATTACTATTCCCACTCCAGTGAGTGCAACAGTAGGGAAAGCGTTGGATAGCGTAGGAGTAAATATTACGATTCCCAATCCAAAGAGTGCAACAGTTGTGGAAAATAATACGGTTTGGTAAACATTATCTGCGCCATCTTGCCCTTTCCCCCGATGCCACACTTTTTGTCGTGCACACCCGCCATTTTTAGGTGCCTTGGTCAGAACCACCCTCTGCACGCCGCTGACCCCCAGCACGGCTCTTCGCCCTCACAAGCACCCCCCCCCCCGCGCTGGTCACCCCGCTCTCTCATGCATGGGCCATAAACCCTCTCCATCTGCGCTGCTCTTCCATGAGAATCACACCCCTCTACCATGCAGCTCTGCCTCGGAACCCCATCCTGTTCCCAGCGCGACACCTCCCTCCATTCCTTTCATGATCCCGGATCCTTTGATAAAAACCCCCTTTCCTTTGTGCCCGTTTGTCTTACTCGTTCCCAGGCCGCCACCTGGCCCTGCGGATACTGTTATTACCCCCCCCTCCTGTACAGTAGGAAGCTTCCCTCATCAAAGGATCCATGAGTTGATCAAAGCCCCCACCCCATGAGATCCGATCAACCTCACACATTCCGTGGATCGGCGGAATGTCCAGCTGCGCGAGAATCATCACCTGTTGTGACCGGGGTGGGGACTTCAACTGTAAATGTGTGTGGGAACGGGCCTGAAGCGGGGATTCCGAGGATGTCTTTCCGTACATCAAAGGGTTGACAGAGATGTGTTTTATGCAATAAAGTAATAAACCTGTGTATAAGAGGCCAGGCCTCAGAGATGCAGTTAGAGCACCTCGTGACGATACTTGCTGTCTGAACTGACGTGTTCTCCTCCGGAGAGAATAAACCCTTGTTTCCTGCCTTCCAGTCTCCAGCGCCTGCCTCTTCATTGATTAATATTTTGTGGGTTAAAGAGGCGACACCGCCGGGCAATACTTAAGGATCTTTGTCTATTGGTTGCCTACCACCTTTTTTACAATTGGCGTCCCAAACGTGGGGCCCATCAGCGACACGTGGATCCAGTGGGAGAGGTCCTGACGACAGAGTGAACGACTGCAACGATCGGGAGAGCTCATGCCCAATAGACCCTCGTCTGGCAGCCGATCATCCGAACTTCACTGGTTCCGAATCGACCTCTCTCGAGTGATCTACGGTCCTGACTGGGAACCATCAGGAGTGCCGTGGCAATATCGGAGATTGGAGGACGATCGGGCGCTGGACGCGGAAGACGAGAAACAGCCCATGTGGTCCGGGTAAGGTCGTGTAAACACGACGAATTGCGAAATGATTGTTTGATTGTTTGGAAAATACTAGTATTACTCTTTGTTGATTCGTTTGGAGATTCGCTGTCTGCAAACGGAGAAACAACAGGCTCTCTCTCTTTGCAAGCAGTGAAGGATAGGTAACGCAGACTTTCGTCCCCATTGTAATCCATCGTGCCTATCTTTCTCCCCCACTGATTGATTGTTTGAACCCGAACTACGGTTCGTGGATTGTTCTCTGGAGATTTCCTTCTCCCCCACTGATTAATTGATTGAACCCGAACTACCGTTCGCGGATTGTTTTCTGGAGATTCTCTGTCTACAAACAGGAGAGAACAGATTCCCTCTTTGCAGATGGTGAAAGGGTAGGTAACGCAGACCTTTGCGGGCCTACTTATTCTCCCCACTGATTGATTGACTGACTGACTGATTGATTGATTGTAAGGGTAGCTCCCTGTTTTATTGTCAGAATAGATTTTGCTTTTGAGATATTCACTATTTGCAAACAACGTAGAATAGCAATATTCTGTCTAGTCTTTGCAGGTAGTGAAGGATAGGTAACGCGGACCTTTGTCCCCATAGTGATCTGTCATGCCTATCTTCTCCTCACTGATTGGTAGCTGGTTCAACCCGGACCGTTTATTAGAGGTGGACCATCTAGCTCCGCTGGAAGGCACCCCTAATAAAGACATGTTCACAAAGTATGGATTAGTTACCATAGCCTATAGTAAGCTGTGGCATAAGTATACCAAAGAAAACCAAGAGAAACAGTGGCCACTGATAGGATCCTTCGACCTTGATAAAATAGAAACGTTAGAAATAGCCCTTTGTAGTAGTAAGACAACGCCTATTATGCTCGACAGTTTCGGTATGTGGCGCAAAGAAGCAATGCAACGAAAGAAAAGAGACGAAGTCAGAGTAGGTAAAGAAACGCGACAGACAACCTTCCAAGCATCTGGTAGGCCAAAGGAAGGGATAGCGGCGACACGGTTCCAAGGAGTAAACACAGGAAGGGAACGGTGTAAAGGGATATACCGACAGGACAACCCCAAGACACAACGACCCGAAAGTAATCCCCCGACACTACGCGCAGGACGAACAGACTTAGGGCAAAACCAATGTGCTTTTTGTAAATATTCAGGGCACTGGAAAGCCCAATGCCCGACTCTACTGAACACGGGTAAGAGCAGAGGGCCGACAGAAATAACAGGCCGGCAGAAAGGGAAAAGGCGTGAGACAAAGACGAATCAGACTGACACGGACAGGCCGGATAGAACCACCACGGTCGATTACGCCCGATGGCACAGATTTCGCCAGACAGATTTCAGCGACATGTTTGAGTTCTCATAGGTCAAACAACGCTAAGACGGGAAACCCAGTCAAGCTCTAGGTTACCCGGTGACGAACCCCGTACTACCGCTACTGTTCCCGAACACAAAAGCCACCCTTTCGGATAACATACAGGAACAACACACAGAGTAGTTTCGGACAGATTAGTACACATTTCATTAATGAACTCAAACTTTGAGTGCAATGGGACTGATTACTCTCTGTTGCCCCCCACTCTGTGGACAAAAGCAATTACAGGCCTGGATAGACAACCCCCCGTTCAGGAAAACTGTTCTTGTGGACACCCCACCCCCCATTACCCAGGCATGCTTGTCCCGCCTCCTACCACGCCCCATAGAAAAAAAAAACATGAACAAAGAATACCTACCCCCACTCCGGAAGTTCCCGAAATGCAGCAGGTCACCGGTCACGCCCATCCGGAAGGTGAAACACACAGCACGTGTGGGGCGGGGTCCTGCTGACAGCCATCGATCGAAGAGGTCGCCGGTGGGATGTCCAGGAGGCACCATGGGCCCGGCATGTCCCATCCTCTTCTTCCTGGGGCGGCGTCCCCCGGGCCACGAGTAGGGAGGGGGCGGATGCAGATGACCCCCTCCCTCGTATCTCCTGGTCCGGCCATCACAAATACCTTCGCTGAAGAATTGGTGCAGGGTGGGCTGGGAGAGGGAGGCGGCGCGAACGAGCCTCCCTCGCCTCCCCAGGTGGAGGTTTCCCAGCCCCGGCCCGGCGCCGAAATCCTCCAGCCGGGCGACGAACCTACTTGCGCAGCACAGGACATAGAATGGCCAGCAACCATACTTGCGGAGCACAGGACATAGAATGGCCAGCAACCATACTTGCGGAGCACGAGACATATGATGGCCCTCAAGTGTACTTGTGGAGCACGGGATGTGGGGTGGCCATCATGTATACCCGCGCAAAGGGACGGTGTGGGGTGCACTGGGAGAGGGAGGCGGCGCGAACGAGCCTCCCTCACCTCTCCAGGTGGAGGCACCACAGCTGCACCCTAGCGCCCCGAGACGAATGTCCTGGTCCTACGGCACGGTGTTCCATTTTTCGCCCCAAGAAGTCTCATCCACTCTTGCAGACACGACGAAGGGCGGCTGCTGCGGGGTCTCAAAATGGCATCTGGGCCCCCTGGAAGCCGGATCTAGGCCGCTAGAGTAACTTTGACCAGTAACGTAACTCAGACGCTTGCCCACCTGGGCACGAGTCCCCACCTCCGACAGCATCCCCATGGCCTTGAAGATTCTACAAAAGTCCCAGGAGCCCTCGGCCCCTACAGGCTTCCGGTGGGGAACAACTGCCTTGATCACTAACGAAATGACCACGACGTAGCCACAAGATGGTGGTGCTCTCGTGTCAGCGCCAGCTTCAGTCTGAACCATCCAGAAACATTGTGGGCTAACAAATTCGAGCAAGTTCCGGCTGAACCTCAACGTGACACGGTAGGGGAGATTTTGCCTCCCTCCCCTTTTGATTGATGGTCCACATTGCCTGCCCCTTCTGTTAGCACAAGTCTTTTTTGAACTGCCAAAAGGGACTCTGGTCCAACCGCCGGTTGTTGGAAACATTTTTTGTCCCTGATGCTACTTCCGGACTAACCCGGCCTCGCCCAAAATGGCGCCGGTGTCAATAGGAACTCACGAACACCTCGTGGTGTTTTTAGCTAATAAGACTTGATGTTCTGAGATATGTATATGACCCTTTGTACACTTGACGAAAAAGGGGGAGGGTTCACTTGGCGAACATGTAAAAGGATCCCGTTAAAATGTTGGTTTCAATGTACGATTTATTATGATATTGCTGTAACTGATACATAACGTCGCTTATGACACACGCCCACGGTATGCATGTAGGAAATTTGATTGCAACTAGCCTGACTATGCTACCAATTATGAAATAAATGCCCCCTGATCCCTCAACTATTGATAGATGTTTTTAGTTTCCTGCAAATAACTAAATAAACCCTTTTAAAATGTTTTTAATGCTGCAAAATAGCCCCCCCCCCTACTGTACGTACTTCAGCCAACGCCGTGTCCGGCCAAATACGATTACACTCTCATATTTACATGCTGAACAATTGTGCAAATAAAGGTTTTTCAAACTATGAACAGGTATCGCATACTTTTGTAAATGTGGGATCAGCGGGAGGGTTTTTCTGTGCGCTCTGTTTTGTTCTCTTTTTAAGGTTATTAGAAAATGGTTGCTCAGCCCCGGAATGATGATCGAATCTAAGGCATGATATGCTGCCTCCAAATGTGCGACTGGCTCAGGAACAAACGCATGGAGAAGGACCTCGACTTCTGAGAACGGGTAAAGTGAAGCGGTATAAATGATAAAATGTTATAAGGGTATGGTACTCAAAGGTACTAGGGAACAGGGTTGACCGAAGAGCTGGTATACCTTAGGACATCACAGCATTGGAAATGATTTAAGGATCCCGATAGCTAGATACATCTTCAAACTAGATACCTCGCACTAAGCGCCTCTGATTTCTAACGTTTCCCTACACACGGCCTATAATTCCACACTCGGACCGTCTCCCTCATGAACAACCTATCGCTCGCCATCCTTACCATACTTCCCGCCCCCCCCCGGCTTCAGAAACCAAGACCCCAGGGATTACATCCCGAAGAGATAAGACGAGTATGTGGTAAGTAAAGGACTTTCGTGCCCATACATTTGATATGCTCGAATGCTGTCCCCCCTCCCTTCCCCTCTTTTTCTCCCCCTACAGGTTACATCGGAATCACGACTGGGGTATAGTGAAGATCTGAAGCCACGCCATGTCTGATACATGAAGCGGACTAACGCTGCAAGGTGGCACCTAAGGACACCCACGAACTACTCTTGTAACGAAAGAGCCAATAAGTTGTATGATATGATGGGACGCGATCACCCCTAACCCGTGTTGCGTGAATGAGCACATGTCACGTATGTCTGAAACTATGAGAAAATGCTTTCTATGCGACTGAAGCATTGACTTAACTAGGCAAAGGACCGAGAGTGCGAGAAGTGCGACACAATGGTGCCTTTTACTCAATGCATGTCCCTTTGTACCCGGCCTAATGCTCGTCCGTCCCAAACTGCATGCTTTCTAAATTCTAACACAGACCCGTAATGTCTCATGTTGTGTAATGCGCTGAATAGCCTATCCTAGTACACGGCCATTCTCCATGTCTCACGTGTACTGTTTAGCCTATTGTTGCACATCTCTCTCTCTCTCTCTCTCTCTCTCTCTCTCTCTCTCTCTCTCTCCTCCACACTCTCACTCTTCCTAACGACTGGCACCTAATTGGCGAACCACCATCCCTGGTGCACCACCCAATTGGCTCCAAATACCTCAAGTATTTGCACAAATTTGTCTTAAATAAAATCACATTGATACCATGTTACTACCTCTCCTTTCTGCTAAATATTGATGAAACCTAGATTGGCCAAAAAGGAAAGGACAGGTAGGACGACTGTGGTTCCCTAATCTGACCCGTAATAAGGGAACTACATGTCAGTGGCTTCTATGATAAAAATGCCTCAGGTAATGCGACCTTCCCCGTCCCGAATTGTCCCAATGCCCAAACAGTAAAAGTGATCGAAGCATCCCCGTCTTCCCAGAGCGCCCCCAGTTTTGTATCAGCTGCCCCGGACGAGAGTTTGAAAAATGTGGCTCACCCCCGGTTGTAAGAGATGGGTCAACTTACAACTGACACAGGCCAGCCGTTGTTCCTAGAAATGATTTGTTGATGAACAAACTACAGAGTTTAGAAATTCGAGAAATGTCCCTGAACGCTTACCAACTGAACTGTAGCCTTCTGCTAGATAACGCCCTTATGACACAAAGCAAGACGATAGTCCCTCACCCCAGTCTGCTATGTTCCTAGTTGTTTTCCATAAGACCCCGGTCACCCCAAGGATGAGTTGAATAGTTATCGCAAGCCCCCCCCCCGTTTTTTAATGAAGTAGCTAGGTTGTAAGAGACTATGTAGAAATTGGAATGATGTTTGCGAAGTTAAGATTAGATCGAAATGAAGAAATTGTTGCAGTAAACCCTGTTGAAAGTAAAATGTTTAGCTGAAAGATAGGATGCATTGATATAATGGAAAATTGTTTAGCCTATGTTCATTCCTCAGAAAGATATCTATCAGGCCATGGTGATAGCATGTTGCACTTTTTTGTAAAATACAAAGCCCTGAAGAACTGTATATCTTTGTAAGACTCGTACTAGAAAAGTGGGTCTCTGCCAGAAGAACTGACGTGACTGTAATAAACAAAATGCAATGAATAGGTATCAGACCTCGTACCACGACAATGAATGTAATACCAACAAACGCCAAAGAAATAGTTACGATGGAAAGTTGTAGGGAATCCAGCAAACCTATCATCAATTATTTATACGTTGGTTGTAAACCCCAATGTAACGGATGTTTCCCCAGTTGCTTGGAGTTGGGAGAGAAATAGACTTATGTGATTACCTTCCTCTGCCAGTTCTCTAAAGACTGTCTTTTCAAACTCATTTAAGGGTACCACTGTCGGAGGAGAGAGAGACCGGATGTGGGAGCACGCGGCCTGACTGCAGATCGTGGAACATCTGCGACATTGACCAAGGCGGGACCGCAACAGTAAGGAGTCGCAGGACGAGGCACTGTTTCCGACAAAATGAAAGGAAAGGGCTGACCTGATGCCCCTGCTCGATGATCAACATGTGCCGAAAAGTCCCCGCCCTCTGAGCCCGGTCATGGGCCCACCTACCTGAAATTTTCCGTCCCCCTGGTCTGTTCCCGATCTGGCCCTGCTCCATCCCCTCTTCCCCCGACCTACCATAAGGACTACCCACACACCCCCTTCTTCCACCTGAACTCTTTGACAATCGACTCGAAAAAGAAAAACTGCAGTCAGATTGAATAGGGTTTGTTGCAAACTAAAATGAAACTTGGGTGCCCTGTCTAAGGTACCCATGAAAGAATAGTTAGGACACAGGGCGAAAAAGGACCTTTTTGACCAGAAAAACGAGGAAAAGGTCATGCCCTGCAACGCAGGACCTGGAATAGGGCTGAACGCATAGCTCCACCGCCGGTGCTCAACAGTGCCAACAGAAGACGACAAAGAATGCTGAGAACTCACTAATAATGGTCCACGACAATAAAACACTGGAAAAAGCAACACCCCTCCTCTTCGAACAGTGACACCCCTGATTATCGTTTTTACTACGTCTCATTTCTCTCCCAGCCACCATTGTATTGATTATGCTCCAACCGAGTACGAAATGAACTTACATATGTAATAACCTATCAGTTCATATTCCGAATGACTATAAGCATCTATGAAATGTACCCAACGCTCTCACTACAGAATCATTTTTTGTCCGATATTGCATTACTATGACTTTCCTGCAACGAGCTTAACGATGGGCCCGCCTCCTAAGATGAAAGATTTTAAATGTAATGTTTATGCACGGCTCCTTCGCCTGGGTTCCTACTTCTTTACTTATGACTGCCACAGTAGACATGGATAGGAAATAGGCCAGCAAGATGTCTTGGGAATGTTAAAGGGAGGACTGTGGAAAATTAATACGGTTTGGTAAACATTATCTGCGCCATCTTGCCCTTTCCCCCGATGCCACACTTTTTGTCGTGCACACCCGCCATTTTTAGGTGCCTTGGTCAGAACCACCCTCTGCACGCCGCTGACCCCCAGCACGGCTCTTCACCCTCACAAGCACCCCCCCCTGGCGCTAGTCACCCCCGCTCTCTCATGCATGGGCCATAAACCCTCTCCATCTGCGCTGCTCTTCCATGAGAATCACACCCCTCTACCACGCAGCTCTGCCTCGGAACCCCATCCTGTTCCCAGCACGACACCTCCCTCCATTCCTTTCATGATCCCGGATCCTTTGATAAAAACCCCCTTTCCTTTGTGCCCGTTTGTCTTACTCGTTCCCAGGCCGCCACCTGGCCCTGCGGATACTGTTATTACCCCCCCTCCTGTGCAGTAGGAAGCTTCCCTCATCAAAGGATCCATGAGTTGATCAAAGCCCCCACCCCATGAGATCCGATCAACCTCACACATTCCGTGGATCGGCGGAATGTCCAGCTGCGCGAGAATCATCACCTGTTGTGACCGGGGTGGGGACTTCAACTGTAAATGTGTGTGGGAACGGGCCCGAAGCGGGGATTCCGAGGATGTCTTTCCGTACATCAAAGGGTTGACAGAGATGTGTTTTATGCAATAAAGTAATAAACCTGTGTATAAGAGGCCAGGCCTCAGAGATGCAGTTAGAGCACCTCGTGACGATACTTGCTGTCCGAACTGACGTGTTCTCCTCCGGAGAGAATAAACCCTTGTTTCCTGCCTTCCAGTCTCCAGCGCCTGCCTCTTCATTGATTAATATTTTGTGGGTTAAAGAGGCGACACCGCCGGGCAATACTTAAGGATCTTTGTCTATTGGTTGCTTCCCACCTTTTTTACACAGTAGGGAAAGTGTTGGATAGCGGAGGTGTAAAAATTACTATTCCCACTCCAGAGAGTGCAACAGTAGGGAAAGCATTGGATAGCGGGAGGGTAAAAATTACTATTCCCACTCCATTGAGTGCAACAGTAGGGAAAGCGTTGGATAGCGTAGAGGTCAAAATTACTATTCCCACTCCAGAGAGTGCAACAGTAGGGAAAGCGTTGGATAGCGGGAGGGTAAAAATTACTATCCCCACTCCAGTGAGTGCAACAGTAGGGAAAGCATTGGATAGTGGGGGGTAAAAATTACTATTCCCACTCCAGAGAGTGCACCAGTAGGGAAAGCGTTGGATAGCGTAGAGGTCAAAATTACTATTCCCACTCCAGAGAGTGCAACAGTAGGGAAAGCGTTGGATAGCGGAAGGGTAAAAATTACTATTCCCACTCCAGTGAGTGCAACAGTAGGGAAAACGTTGGATAGCGTAGGGGTAAAAATTAGTATTCCACTCCAGAGAGTGCAACAGTAGGGAAGGCGTTGGATAGCAGGAGGGTAAAAATTACTATTCCCACTCCAGTGAATGCAAAAGTAGGGTAGGCATTGGATAGCGTAGGGGTAAAAATTACTATTCCCACTCCAGAGAGTGCAACAGTAGGGAAAGCGTTGGCTAGCGTAGGGGTAAAAATTGCTATTCCCACTCCAGTGAGTGCAACAGTAGGAAAAGCAGTGGATAGCGTAGTGGTAAAAATTACTATTCTCACTCCAGTGAGTGCAACAGTAGGGAAAGTAAATACTTCATATATTAAATTAAAAAAAATATATATCAATACCAATTACAAATTAACTAAAAATAATTACCAATTTAATATAATATAATAATTAATCAATTAAACATACAAATAAAAAATATTTATTAAAAATCATTACCTATTAATACAAATAATTACCAATTTACAATTAATTAATTAGCAATTGAAAAATAATTATCTAAAAATAAATACCAATAAATATATTTAAACATTTAATTAATTACAAATAAATTACTTCCCACACTATTCCCCTATAAACCCACAACCCGCTACAGTAAATAAATTAACAAAATTAACATAATTATCAATTAATCAATAAAAAAAAACGTAATTACCAATTATAATTTAATCAATTACCAATTAAAAATTAATTAACAATTAATTCAAAATAAACACTAATAAATAAATTAAAACATTTAATCAATTATAATTAAATGACTTCCCACCCTATTCCCCTATAAACCCACAACCCGCTACAGAATTAAATTACGCAAAAATTAAATACCATAAAATTCATTATTTAAAATAAATTATAAAATAAATATACACTTTTCACACATATACTAACATAAAAAACACTTTAAAAAATTCGATATTAATAAAAAAACGATATATTTAACATCTATATTATATACTTCGATATTTTGATTTTCTATATTTATGTAAATCGATATCAACTTACTTACCTTAAAATCGATATTTTTGTTGTCTATATTCTGTCCATTCGATATTTTGTCCATTACATTCGATATTTTTGTTGTTTATAATCTGTTTATTCGATATTCTGTCCATTCTATATTTTTCACTCGATGTTAATGCAATTCTATATTTTTAACTCAATATTTTGAGTGTATACCCTTTTTTCCGTTAACTACCCAAAACGGATTACTTTTAAAAACTCCCTAGTATTTTCCACTCTTTACACGGAGCTGACTGGGCGCTTGGGTTGTGATGGAGGGGAGGTCATTTTCTAGTTGTGGAGGAAAAGGTGAACAAGCAGTGGCATAGCCAATAGGTCTCGCCTTTAACCTTATAAGTATTTAGGTATGCAGCACAATATCCTTAGTGCAACAACACCAACTGTTGTATGGATAAACACTTATAAGGTCCAAAAGCGAGACCTATTGGCTATGCCAATGCTTGTTCAACAGGATTATGCCCATTCAAAAAATTTACACTGCCAGCTGCATGTGCGATTTGATGCACTTCAAGCACTAGCAAATGCCCTTTTCTGTGTGGGTGACAATATTGTCCTTAAGCTAGAATGCTGTCACTCATAAAAGGGAACCAGGTGCTTAAGGGGACTTACCCTGTAACCCATGCTGTCTGTTGTGCAGACCAACAATGTGTGGCACAATGACAGACTATTGGCCAAAGACGAGTGTCAAATTTGTTTTAGTTACCAAAATCAAAAGGTCTTCGCTAACACAAGACCTAATTAATTAGTCTAGAATCCACATGGTGCATTCATAAGGGTATATTTGCAAGAGGATATCAGCACCAGAACGTCACTTTTAGCTATGCTCTGGTGGCCATATCCATCTCTCCTTATTACAAAGTGGCGTTAAGCCTAACACCGCTTTGTAAATAAAGGCCCCTTTTCACTCTTCACTTAGAGTGAAAGGGGAGTGCAATGGGTATTGCAGTGGGCGTTCCGCCGCAGTACCCCTTGCTTTTTGACACTGCCCCATATTTACAAGGCTGCGGCAGGGCAAAAACTAAGACCAGGGAATACAAGGTCTTAGACTGGCAATATAAGGAGAAATTACTAATTTCTCCTTGTTTTTAGCTCTTTCCATGTGTGCTGCATTCTGCAACACACATTGAAACAGCAGATCGCTCTCAAGATTATTTATGTGAAGGAAGGTGTCCCTACCTGCACATAAACAAGTGCAAGTGCAAGTGCAAACAATGTTGCAAGGGTGCTTGCAACATGTTGCAAGCGTGCCTGCGCTGGCGCTAGGCAGCTTTATTAGCGCCAGCGCTTGGGAAAACTTAGGGGTGCGCTGTACATTTGTAAATACCAAGCATCCCCGAGTCTTAAAAATGTCAGAGTGCTGCGTTACTAATTATGGCATAGCACACCGCTCCGACATATTGCTGTATATTCCCCAGAGGGGGTTAAAGGAAAATCTTTAATCAGTTGTATGCTGTTAGATCCAGTGCCACCACATAGACTGGCACCACATCCCTTGAACTACATCACCACCACCCCCCTCCAACAAACCATTTTTTAAGCTTGGTTAACCTTACCCTATTTTTAATTCAATAATCTTTACCTTGAACCTATTTTATGTAACCTACCTTTGATGGTGTAATGCCAGAAGATATAGTGGTGTAGTACAGGCATTATAACAGACTTATGCTTTATTCAATCACTCTTATATGGACTTGTAGATTTTTTCTTAACACACAACTAGTTAAGAGTTACAGAAATGACACTATATTTCATTTTTTTAAAGGACAATTCATTTTAATAAATGAAGCACAACTGTTTACCTATTGGGCCAATTTTAAAGAGCATTGTAAAAAAGTATAACGCTCCAAGAGGTTTGAAAGTATTTATTATAGAAAAATGCAGCACAACAACAAGGCGTAACTGGCCAGCAATAATGCACAGATGCAACTGACCCAATTGCTTGGCAGCAGCCTCAAGGTTCCAGGTGGAATTGGAAAATACATTATGAGATGCAAACCCCAGTGACAAAAGGGAAAGGGACAGGGAAAAGAAACAAGCATTGTAAATGCAAATGCAAATACAACAAACATGCCACCTAGAACAGCGAGGTTCGTCACATAGTTGACACCTTTTTCTGTGAAGAGCAGTGCTGATTCCAGGTAATTCTGCCACTGCAGTTTTCACAAAGTGTTAAACTTCCAATCGAGTCAACTTGCTCAGCCAGCACCTGTCAGACACCTTCGAAAAGACACGGCAGTACAACCTGGAAGACGAAGCCACGTGCCCAGCGCTGATTGCACTTCCGGCAGACATTGACTGGATACACCTCCGTACTGCCAAACGCAGCTGGCCATTAAGCAACTAGGGGCAGATTTACAAGCCCCTTGCGCCGCTTTTACGCCACCGTTGTGTTACTTTTGTGACGCAGTGGCGGCGCAAAAGATACGCCATGGTGAGGGGTATTTACAACGTGAGGCATCTCCCAGATGCCTCACGTTGTAAAGCTCTGGGCCAGAAGAGGCGTACCATCGCAGGGGGAGGCGTTACGGTGCAGGAACGTCTACCAAAAGTGGCTGAGTGAAATCTACAAGATTTCACTCAGTCACTTTTGGGCCCATGCTGCGTCAAAACCCTGCGCCTGCTTGAAGCAGGCATAAGGATTGACGCAGCATTGTGCACATAGGGCCCCCCTGATCATTGCTGGAGCTGCGTCGCGCTTGCGACGTAACTCCAGCAATGCGCCGCTTTTATGGCACAGATGCGTGATGCATCTGTGCCGTTTTTGCCCCATGGTGCGCCGCATTGTAAATCCGGCGCATCAAGAGTGGCGGAGCTGCGGCGCACAATTACTGGCACATCCCTGCCGATATGCACGGATGAGCCAGTAATTGTAAATCTGCCCCCTTGAATCTAGACTGTAAAGGAATATTTCTCCTCGTGCTGCCAAAATAGTGTCCTCGTGATGTGCAACTCATCAAAGGCGTTTAATTCTGTGTGGTCTGGTGGATTGCTCTCCTGTGCTTTGGCGTGCTGAGCTGAGGCAATGGTGTGAATGGCAGGGGAGAACGAAAGAGGGGCTGCACTTGAGCCTAGAATCCTGTGCAAAAAGGAGGGAACTCTCTCCGGCTGAAGGCTGTTGAATCCACACTGATTACGTGCAGGCAGGGAGCCCATTTCCTATAAAACTAATTTAACATACTTGAGAACTGGAAATATATTTACTACACCACATTGGATGGTTTTGCAATTACGAAGATCCTTATGTTCAAACATTAGTTAAATTACTAACTTGAGATACTAGTCCCGGCATATAATTTTTTTAAGTGACTACTGTGCCAGGCATTAACCATTCCTTTCACCATATACCCTATACACTTTATTCATCGTTCAGATAGCTGTAAATCTGTCAAATTATATTTTTAGGTGGACTATAGTCACATTGCCATTAGTATACGTTTTTAAGAAGATTGAGCTGTGATACCCAAGGAAGGGAGAATGGACAACTTTTTTTATTTTATAAAATAATGCAGGGACTGCAACAAACTCTGAGGATATGCTTCTTTTTTGGCCTCATTTGAAATTGGCGGGATTTCAGTGTGGGGATACCTGTGGGTAGGAGGAGGGGGCTCAACATCTTTTGCCATAATCTGGCCATTACCTGTTTTGGACCCAAGGATGGGAAACAGTTGTTTGTTTGCTCTTTCAGTGGTGCTTGCTGCAGCACACATAGAAAGAGGAAAAAGCATCTTGAGTTGTTTTGTGCTGGAAGGTGCCCCTTCCCGCACAAAAACAACCCTGCCTACAACACAGTCACCCTTGCACAATGGTGCAAGGATACCTGTATTGGTGCTAGGCTGCCAAAATGGTACCAGCGCGAGGGAACAGGACAGGAATGTGCCTTATTGGATAAATGCAACACATTCATGCCATTTCCCTGTGTCACAGGGCAGTGCAGCAAGGTGACTTACTGTGCTGCCCTGCACCACAAATGTCATAAATATGCCCATTAGTGTTCTGCAGCTAAAAAATCTTGAGATGGAAAGTGATATTGCATTGATCAGACAAAAAATTGTTATGTTAAGACAAAATAACTGGGAAAAGAGTGCACAAATAAACACCGAGGTCCAATACCAAAACACTTTTCAGGCTTAAGTGTGACCTAAACTGAAGATAGTTTAAATATGCACGTGCTTAAACTGCACATGATTCACAAAATCAAATACATATGTAAAGTCTGTCTTTATATTGCAGACGCGCATAATATCTGTTACACCCAAACTGTGTGCTGTGTTACCACTTACGGTAATTGTTGGACTTGGCCCTTTTTGCATTCTCCTAGCCTTTTTCTGTAACCTGGTGTTGGTGATTTTATGCCTCTGAGCACTTTAGCACTGTGGTCCAGTGTAAAGTGTGTGCGCTCTCTGTGTTACATTGGCAAGGTTGGCCTGCCCTCTCTTAGGAATGCATTGGGGATGAGTGCGTCCGTGGTAATTCCTGGTATGAGAGGAGCGGCAGGGACGATTTTAGTATGTATGAACTCATAAGAATAAATGCTGCGCAATGATGTGCGCAGATTTATGGTGACTAGTGAGAAATACCACTTTTAGAAGTTACAAAAGGGGATGATGGACAGAGCGTTTGAGCCAATCAAACACTCATCCCCAGTCAACTGATCTGGGTTTAATCCATCACCATTCTTTAGCTCACTCAGCCACCCCAGTTCAGACATGGCCATATGCAAATCAGTCTGACCCTGTGCCTCATGGGAACAGTCCGGTACAAAAGGGGGTGGTAATGGATGGAGCATCTGAACCAATCAAACACTCACACCCAGTCAAAAGATCTGGGTTTAATCCATCACCGTTCTTTAGCCCACTCTACCACCCCATTTCAGACATGGCTATATGCAAATCAGTCTGACCCTGTGCTTCATGGGAACAGTCCAGCCCAAACTGCCAAGCCATGCCTTCCCTGGACAGGAAACAAGCTTCCGAGGACCGTTTTCTGGCATTCCAGCAGTCTTCAGCCCGGCTTGCTTGAATCCAGTGGCAAAGTGAGCAAGGGACTCATGTCTGAGCATACCGTGCCACACTTATGGCGGCCAAAAGCGGTACAAAAGGGGGTGGTAATGGACGGAGCATCTGCACCAATCAAACACTCACACCCAGTCAAAAGATCTGGGTTTAATCCATCACCGTTCTTTAGCCCACTCTGCCACCCCAGTTCAGACATGGCTATGTTCAAATCAGTCTGACCCTGTGCCTCATGGGAACAGTCCAGCCCGAACTGCCAAGCCATGCCTTCCCTTGACCGGAAACAAGCTTTGAGGACCGGTTTCTGGCATTCCAGCCGTCTTCAGCCCGGCTTGCTTGAATCCAGTGGCAAAGTGAGCAAGGGACTCACGTCTGAGCATACCCTGCCACACTTATGGCGGCCAAAAGCGGTACAAAAGGGGGTGGTAATGGACGGAGCATCTGAACCAATCAAACACTCACACCCAGTCAAAAGATCTGGGTTTAATCCATCACCATTCTTTAGCCCACTCTGCCACCCCAGTTCAGTCATGGCTATATGCAAATCAGTCTGACCTTGTGCCTCATGGGTACAGTCCAGCCCGAACTGCCAATGCATGTCTTCCCTGGACCGGAAACAAGCTTCCAAGGACCGGTTTCTGAAATTCCAGCCGTCTTCAGCCCGGCTTGCTTGAATCCAGTGGCAAAGTGAGCAAGGGACTCACGTCTGAGCATACCCTGCCACACTTATGGCGGCCAAAAGCGGTACAAAAGGGGGTGGTAATGGACGGAGCATCTGAACCAATCAAACACTCACACCCAGTCAAAAGATCTGGGTTTAATCCATGACCGTTCTTTAGCCCACTCTGCCACCCCAGTTCAGACATAGCTATATGGCAGTTCGGGCTGGACTGTTCCCATGAGGCACAGGGTCAGACTGATTTGCATACAGCCATGTCTGAACTGGGGTGGCAGAGTGGGCTAAAGAACGGTGATGGATTAAACCCAGATCTTTTGACTGGGTGTGAGTGTTTTGATTGGTTCAGATGCTCCGTCCATTACCACCCCCTTTTGTACCGCTTTTGGTCCCCATAAATGTGGCAGGGTATGCTCAGACATGAGTCCCTTGCTCACTTTGCCACTGGATTCAAGCAAGCCGGGCTGAAGAAGGCTGAAATGCCAGAAACCGGTTCTCAGTAGCTTGTTTCCGGACCAGGGAAGGCATGGCTTGGCAGTTCAGGCTGGACTGCTCCCATGAGGCACATGGTCAGACTGATTTGCATATGGCCATGTCTGAACTGGGGTGGCAGAATGGGCTAAAGAACGGTGATGGATTAAACCCAGATCAGTTGACTGGGGGTGAGTGCTTGTATTGTCAACGCTCCTTCCATCATTTCCTTTGGCTTTCTTTTTTTTACTTTTAGAAGTTGGCATTTCTTTGTGCTATGTGTCTGCCGGCCTGAAGTGAATTGCATGTCTGGCTTTGGAGTGACAGGGGATGAGAGGTGTGGGTGGCTTCAGGAGGGTCAGGGTGAGTCAGCGCCAGGCTGAATGGGACATCTACATTTTGAATAGTGGGAGGAGAAGTCCCTGGTCCCTGAATAGGATGGTGTTTGCCCTAGTGAATTCTGGCTTCGCCCCCCTGTGGTGTGTCTGACGACAAGCCCCCAACTGACAAAGGGGAAGAGGAGCTTGCAAAACAAAGGGATCCTAATCCCCTCTGAACCTGTTGCATCTGGTTCCCCCATGCCCTGCACTCAGACAAAGGAATCTGTGGTATAATTAAAGTGGCTGTGACCCCATGAATTAGTTTTCTGCCTGATCCAAACCTGCGGGCGTGATACTGGGGTCCAGGAGGACCGGCCAGGAGGGCTGCCTCAGTGGTCCCGGCATGGCCCCTTGATTCCTAAGGACCTTCTGAACTTCTTGTTGCCTTAGCTCCTCGTGAGCGCTATCATCTAATTTAAAGGAGGAAGGAGAACGCGTGGGCTGCGCAGCACTGAGCTGCAGCCCTCTAAGAGGGAATCCCCATCTTAGGGATTCCATCGTGGTGCCAAGAGGAGCGGGTGCCCACCCCGCGTTTTGCTGAGCTGAGCCGGTGCCCACCCTGCATTTTTGCTTTTTTTTGCAGCCGAGCCCACCTCCCTGCTTTATGCCTTTTGCGGGTGCCCACCCCGCGTATTGGTGCCTCTTAGTGGTGCTGAGGTAACTGGTGCAGGAGCCCACCCCGCATTCGTTTATTTCTGGCGGGTGCCCACCCCGCTGTTCGTGTGCTCCTAGCAGGAGCCCACCCCACTACTGTGTGGTTTTCGAAGGGACCCCCGGCATGGGGATCCCTCTGTGTGGAGAGCAAAAAGCAGGAGCCCACCCTACATTAGCTCCAAATTGCGAAGAGTGCCGAGACGGGCCGCCGCTGCGCTGCTTGCGGCGACCCAGAAGCCAGGCTATTTTTTATATAACCTTGTGTGTAGTTTCTTTTGTGGAGTGCCTAGTGTGTTGCTGCTGTATATGTGTGTTGCACAAATGCTTTACACATTGCCTCTGGGATAAACCTGACTGCTCATGCCAACCTATCATGGGGGTGAGCAGGAATTATCTTCAGCGTGTAACTCCCTTGCCCTCACTAGAGTGGTGGTTTCTGCCTGGCTTTGGCGCAAGTCTTAGCCATCCAGAAATCCCATTTCTAGCAGTAATACTTACTCAATGCTAGATCCTGCAGCATTGGGGCCCTAAAGCATGTCTTCTCACATAAGAGCAAGTCGCAGAAAGGATTGGTAAACTTTGTACCCACCACATCGCGGTCCTCAGAAACAGTCACAAAAGTCATAGTGATAATGTATAGCTTGTAAGAACAATAATATATTTTCGAAAGAGGCATATATTTTTTTTGATAACCAATTTTTGGTTGCAACAAAGAAAACAGCACCATTCAGGACTACATCTTAAAAGGCAAGACCAAGGGAAAAGCACATCACATTGACATAAAAGGATAGACGCACATAAGGCCAATATCGTCATACCCACTCCCAATCTAGATATCATATCAATCCAAATTAATCTTCTATCACACCGACCCATTTGCCCCACATTCGGCGAAATTTCTTAGGACAACACCTGGCCACATAAAGAGACCATTCCTGCGTGGCACACCAGTTCACCCCCCTGCGCCAGCACTCCAATGTAGGTGCGGTAGTGTTCAACCAGTGAGCTGCCATGTCCCTCTTGGCTACTACTAGTGGTGTATTAAGGAAGAGTTTCTCAGCCTCGTTGCCATCCAGCCTCTCGGTGATGCCCAGAAGAACATGTGTAGAGCAAAGAGGTACCTCCCAGCCCTAGACCTCCGTGAGATCCCCCGTTACGGAATCCCAATATCCCTGTATCATACCTGGTGAGTGAACGGTAAATTCGGGAGATTCCTCCCCTTCCCAGATCGCCGGTCATGACCTGAGCTTTGGGTGGACTATAATCAGGCAAGGAAGTGCCGTCCGAAATGTAGGAGTGGAGGGCATGGCGTAGCCGCAAATTTCAGAAAATCTGAGAGGAATGGAGGGAGTGTTGGGCCTGCAAATCCTGAAAGGAGCGTAAATGGGTACTGTTCCAGACGTCCCCTAGAAGGGAGATCACGATGAGGTCCCAGGGCCGGAACCCAGAAAGGGAAGAGACCTCCCGGAGCCTGGTGCTGCACCCCAAGGGGGTATACTGGGTCAGCTTCCCAACCAGCGGGTATGATGCAGGGAGGCCCGCCAGGCCAGGAGCAATCCATGTGTGACCTCAGGGAGAGCCTGGGGAACAACGTCCTCATACAGCATCCCCTGGATAGTGGAAATGCCTAGTGTGTGCAGTTCCAGACAGTACACCGGGTCGGACCAGCCGCCGTTAAACCAATCGTGTACCGTAAGGAGCAGAGTCGCTAAATAATAGAGATAGAGGCTCATTATCCCAAGACCACCATCAAAGGGCAGGATTCAGCATTGGGCCAGAGCCATCCTGGGCCGCTGCCCCCCATAAAAACGTAGTGGCCAAACCATCCATTCATGGAACCAGGACTTAGCGAAAGAAAGATGTGTATTTTGAAGCATGGAAAGAATGCAAGGTAAAATCATCATTTTAAAAAGGGCTATCCTGTCTAGAGGGATTATGGGTAGCGTATGCCATTTAAGGAAGTCAGGGCGGACCCACTTAACCAGTGGGGTGACGTGAGTGACCATCCAAGGTCGGGGAGAAGGGCCACCCAGATCCCCAAGTACTTGAAGGACTGCCGTTGAAGGGGGATCATTGACTGTCAATCAAAGCATTCACGTGACAAGTGAAAGGGAACCTATACGGACTAGGCCAGGTGTAGCCGAAGGACGTAGGTGCGCTAAAAGAGGTTCAATGCTTGGAGGCATCTGGGCCCCGATTGAGCCGGGTCCGCCAGAAACAGCAACACATCGTCTGCGTAGAGCGCAATCTTATCCTTTTCAAAGCCAGGCCACCTCCATCCAGTGAGGGAGTGGTCAAATCGAATAAGGCAGGCAAGGGGCTCCATTGCCAAAGCAAACAGGATCTGCAAGAGGGGCACCCCTGCTGCGTACCTATTCTAATATGGAAGGGATGAGATAGAGCTCCATTGACAAGGACCTGCGCCCGCGGCCGACAATATAGCGTCCTCACCTGGTTGCGGAAAGGGATTCCAAAGCCCATCTACTCCAACACATCCTAAAAATAACCCCAGTCAACCGAATCGAAAGCCTTCTCAAAATCTACACGACAACAAGTGCTGGTTCACCAGAGCAAGATGAAGGCGTCAAAGACAGTGTCTAGTTCCTCGGAGAGGCATTAAGCCGCTTTGGTCTGGATGAACCAGACTAGCCAGGTGCCGTTTTATGCGGTTGGCCAGGACAGCGGCGAAGATCTTAAGCTCAGTATTAATATGAGAGATGGGACGATAGTCCGAATAGCTGCCGAGGGGGGCTGAGACTTAGGGATCGCTACAATGGTGGCTAGGTCTGTCTCCGGGAGGAAAGAGCCACATTCAACCGCTTCATGGTACATCGCCACTAGAGGTGAGACCAAGTTGTCTTGGTAAATAAAATTCTTGGGGGAACCGGTCCGGTTCCGGAGTCTTTCCGGCTGCCATGCGTGATATTGTATCTGACACCTTCTCTGGGGTTATCCGGAGGTCCAGTGGCTCCACCTCAGATTCACTTAGGTGCGGAAGGGGTAACCGTTCCCTATGGAGCAGCTCAGGGTGCGAAAGACTAGGCGCCTGTGCCAAATAGAGGCTAGCATAGTAAGCGGCAACGCATTGGGCCACCTCTATTGGGCGTGTTGGATCTCACTGCTCGTGTCAGCTACCTCTGGTATTATACAGTTGGCCATAAGGTAAGTGGCAAGGCAGTGGAGGAGCTTCCCATTTTTATCTCCCCAACCAGACACGCGGGCCACAGAAGATTGCAAAAGAAATTTGGCAGCTTCCTGGGAGGTCTGTCTGATTTAATCCCTTAGGAACATAAGTCTCCTGTCTTAGGCATCAGGTCTGTCTTCAGGGGGCAGTGTCTCGAGCCTGCGCTTTCAAAAGCATGAGCTGGGAGTCAGCGCCCCACGGATGAGTTTGAGTTGGGCTTTAACGAAGTCCCGAATGGTGGCCTTCCCGGCATCCCAGAAGGTACGAGAGGAAGACACTGAGCCTAGATTAGTGGTGAAATAAAGGCGAAGCTCTGCACCTTTTTGGTCCTTAAACTCCTCGTCCTGTAGGAACCCGACGTTGAGTCGCCAAATTAGGCGTGACGACGGGGGGAGGGAGCCTATGTGCAGCATCGCCGGAGAATGATCCGACAAGACCTGGGGAGGATAGAAATCATTTGTATCGCCAGGAAATCCTGGGCCGACAGGAAAATGTAATCTATGCGCACGTGTGTGTGTTGGGAGGCTGAGGTATGGGTGTATTGTCAAGCTGCCGGGTATCAAAGTCTCCAGGCATCCCCGAGACCCAGGCTGGCAGCCCATGCCAAAAGGACGCCAGATTGGGCAGCCCTAGAGGCTGAGGGGGTTGAGGCGGTGTCAAGGCCTGGGTCCATAACTGCCTTGAAGTCACCCCCAATAACGGTTGTTCCTAGGGGCAGTGCAGCGACCTCTGAGGTGAGTCTCTGGAGTGTGGAGAGCCAACAGGGTGGGAGGGTAATGGACAGCTAGTAGATTAGGAGGGCAATCTCTGAGGGTCCCCTCCAGGAGAATAAAGCAACCCTGAGGGTTGTGCCTCACTTTACGTGCCACCAGGGGAAGAGTGTGACACACCAGAATAGCAACTCCTCTTGACCCCCTACTAAATCCAGAGTGCCAGCCTTCGCCATAGCCATGCAGCACCAGGAAGGGACAATGATTGTCCAACAAGTGGGTCTCTTGAAGCAGGAGTATGTCTGCCGCTTGATGCTGGGCATATCGCAGGACAGCTGCACGCTTGACCTTGTCCAGCAGGCCGTTAACATTCCAGGACATTATATGGAGCGGCGACACCCCGTTAAAATCGCTGGACAGGGGGAAGTCAAGTAAGGGGACGGGCAGTCGGCAAGCATAGCAGATGTAGTGGAAGTGGGATTGCGTCTAGAGCTAGTGGATATTGTGTTGTGGTGTTGGGTGATATGTGTTCACCTAGATGTAAGGGTGCAAGACTGGTGCGAAAAACAAAGGAAACAACAAACAGGGGCCTCAACCCCGATTCCCCCAGCCCCTCCCCACCCCCACCCTATACTTCAGGAACAGAAGCATCTGTTGCCCGAACAATAAACAGTGAAGCAAAGGAGCCAAACTTAAACACTTGGAAACAGGGAACTCATGGCGGACCCCTCCTCTTAGCAGGATTTTCACATCTATAGCCATCGGTGACAAGTTAGTCGTTAGGCAGCGTGCTAGCACTGGATGAAGCAAGTCAACATCTGAATACATGAAAGAAAAGTTAACAGTTCAGTAAAAAGCTCAAGCCGGCCTTGGGAAGAGCTTCGGGCTGAGGGAGAGACAGTGTCCTGGAGGTCCAGCAAAGATGGATGAGGTGAAGCAGTTCCAGGGTCAGAGCGGCCTGATGAGCCTGAGCGTCGCCTAGCAGGAGAGGCCTCACCAGGTGGCTCGGGCGTGAGTCTCTTTGAAGGGCCCATCGGAGAGTCAGAGCTTGCACGTCTTTGGCTCCTGTGCCTACCAGAGCACCTGCGTCTTGTTCGGAGGGCCGGCATGTCCCGCCAGGTGCCCCCATTGACGCTGGATGGGGCTGGGTTCTGGGCGTTGAGTCTCAAACAACGTTCCTCTGTTGCCCTTGTTTATGCCTCCTCAGGCATGTCTAAGAAGAGGGATTTGTCTTGGAAAACCACTCACAAACGAAAGTTAAAGTTAAAACATTTATAAAGCGCACGTATACCGAACGAGCCAGGAAGAGGAGCCTATACTGGATGTTAAGCGAGCGTAGTTTTTGCTTGACCTCTCCGAAGGAACGGCGCTGGGTTTGGACCTCCTGGGTGTAGTCAGTAAAGACCATATTTGTAAGGTTTTCATATTTAAGAGGCTGCTTTTCGCTAGATTCGGTCAAAATAGCATCCTGATCCTTGAAGTTGAGGATCCCCAGGATGATCGGTCTAGGAGGGGTGCCCGGCTGCGGGCGGGGAGCAAGCGAACGATGTGCCCTCTCGACCGTGAACCAGGTGGAGAGAGAGCCCTCGGGCATCCAGGAGCATAGTAAAAGAAGCACATTTACACAGGAACTGCACTACTAAAATCTAGAAGTATATATGCTGCAAAATAATAATGAATGTAAAAGTACATCCATATTTTTTTTAAATTGCACAATTATCAATTGCAAGACCTACATCACATGACTTTGAATCAATTATCTATTTGGTGCGGTCAAATTAATTTCATGAATCACATTACATAATTTTTTCCTAAAACAAGATATCTGCCCATTTTTTTTCCAAATCTATGATACATGGTCAGAGGCATTAAGGGTTTCAGGCTTCTGTTAAGTCCCTTCACCTAAAACTGGAAACCTTTGAACAAATCATATTAGTGTTATACTGTAAAACACCTCCTTTGCTTCTGTACATGATGTAATTCAAGTTCAGACAGTAAAGTCTCGCCATCATCCAAAATGGCCGCTTTCCCTTGAGCTCCTCTTCCCCTGAGGAATGGACATAACACCTGTTATCTTTCCAGTTAACTTGGCCCCTGATTAATGGTGGGGAGCAACCTCTTCTTAACCTTCTGTTTCACCTATAGACGCCCACCTGAGGGCCCGATGAGCAGCCTGGCCCGGAAGCATAGACTAGCTACTAGACAGGATGTCTCAGAGTTCGATTGCCCTTGTTGGCCGGAGCTGCACTCGCCACACATATTGCCATGGCCAAGACCTGTACTTGCAGAGACCTGCCGGTCACATTGCAGCCTTACTGCAATAATCCTTCTCACCCAGGGCTGGCTGGGAGACAGGAAGTGCCCTGGAATGCTCTCCCTTTCTTGGCTCACCTCCTCTTGCTCAACACTTAAGGCTTCAGTAGGCTTGTACCACCCAGATCCGCATCACCGCAGCGGGCTCCAAACCCACATAGCCTCTTGTAGACCTCTGGGGCTGCCGTTCTGGTAGACTCCCCTGCCAGTATTTCTTCACTGCCTCATCCCAGAACTACTCCACTGCTTGGAAATTGTGCTGTGCTCCCTCACAGCTTGTTTTTACTGTCCCCTGACTGATCTCTAGGGGCCATTGGTCTCACCCTGCTCCACAATATCCCCTCTCATCCTTCCGTTCTCCTCCCACTGACACCCCAGACACTTGCCTCCTTGTTGACTTCTGGCAGTGCTTGAAACCTCTCATCTAGATATCTGGCATATCCAACTGAAACTCATTGACCTAGAAAACCACCCCGCAGTTACAAGGTCAGATTTTATGGCATTGAGAAGATGGAGGGCTCTGATGCACATGCGTTCTTGCTTGACTGTATCCTTAAAGTGACTGGACTCTCTTTCATGCCTACTCTTGAAATTCAATAAATGCACAGAAGCCGGTTCCAGGGTCCGCCACCTGAAAGGGGGGCCCGGCCCTATCCCATAATAGCCTGGTTTCCATGTCATATTCACGCAAGGCAGAACCTCCCAGAAGTGAGCAAGCACAGACTGTATGACATTGAGGGATGCCGAATCCACATTGCAGCAGATTTATTGCCTGAGGTTACCAACAATTGGCTGGATTACCTCCCCCTCTGGCCTTACCTGAGGAAGTGGGACATCAAATATGGACTTTTAGAACTGGCTGTAATGTGGATTACCATGGGTGGGAACTCTAGCAAGTTTCACGACCCACTGATTTGGTGTTCTTCCCGGACTCTCTGAAATTTTCCTCAATGGACACGCAGCCCAGAGAATCAGACAGCTACAACACATTGGGTTCTGATCCCCCTCGATGAGGACAACTGCATCATCGACCCCCTGGGAACAAGAGCGGGAGAGAGCATTAAAAACTGTCTGGCTCTTGATTCTCTTCTTCTTTCTCTTAGTATATGGCTTTACCCTCTGCTATATTTCCATCATTGCTACCTTTCCCTTTGCTATTTCCTCTATTCTAGCCTTCCTCACCCCTACACCCAAACCTCCTATTTCTCCAACCCTGGCATCCTTAATTCCCTCTTACCCATTTCCCAGCCTTCTGTCCCCATCTACTGCCCCTGTGACTAGGTATCCTTCCTCCACTTTCTCCTGTTCCTCCTGAATAGTCCTGGGCTCACATTCTTATGTATCTTATGTATGGGTTGCGCTTAGCCTCTTTATTTTATTTCTTGTTACTCTGTGCTCTTTACGGAAATGGCATTGCTATTTGAACTATTGTTGATATTGACTGTTTATCACACTGTTTATTGTTGTCAGACCTTGTTAACCTGCCAGCCTGCCCAGTTCCAACCTGTGCAAAGCCCAGGGGATTCCCTTAGTATGCCATACTCTATGTCCCCCTACCCTCTTGCGAAGCTCAGAGTCCACTCTATTCTACTCTGGGTGGCTTCTGTCTATGCTCCTACCATCTCAAAACTCCCATTCTCCCCTCCTCCACAGGCCAGTGACTGAACTCAACACTTTTAATGTAGTGATTTGGGAAGACTGGATTCTGGCGCCAGATGCTATAATGGATCGAATGGGCCCGAGCGATAAGACAATCCATCAGAAGGTTAGCCTGATGCTGTATGTGATGAATTGCTCTTGAAATCAAACACCTTTGCTGTCCAAAAGTCCCAACTTTTCAGACTTTATGGAGCAGCTAGGTCGGTCACCTGTACGGCTATAAGGGCCTCCGAGACGCACTAAGGGGCTGGGACTCACTCTAGCAGAGTCCACCATCAGGATTCAAACAGGAAAATTGCTACTGGTCAGCTGTACACTCCAGGACACAAGCCTCTTTCAGCTTGTTGTGTCCCTGCAGTCGTTCAGGAGGTTAGCCAACTACACCTATGAGTGCACTTTTCAGTCCTGGGAGCAGGTCCAACACCTCAGATCTCTACACAGCGCACAGACAGTAGGTCTTGTCCTCTTCTATTCTTCCTCCTCAGATTCAGATATGTTCTTGCGACCTGGGGGTGAGGTTGCACTTTTGTAGGATTCACTTGCCAGTGGATGAGGTGACTACTGGGCACTTTCTAAAAAATGAAAGAAAAGTACCCAGGAGCAACTATTCCCACTTCTGAAGCACATCCTGTTTTTCTTAATGCAAACTATTTCAAAATGCACTATTCTGAGGCAAAACCAATATGGTAGCACACTTCTGTCCTTGTAGGTTGCTGGTGTGCCTGCCATGTGTGTTTTCAAGGAAATGAACTGTCCCCTCTTCCTCAACTACACTAATCTGGTTCTGGGAGCCCCTCCCCTCCCACTGAGCTGGATGAATCAAACATTAACCCCCCAGTCAAGAGATCTGGGTTAAATCTATTGTTGTTTTGCTCACAACGGACACCCCAGCAAAAGTAGGATGGATTTAACCCATATCTCTCAACTGGGGGAGAATGTTTGATTCATTCAGCATTCCGTCCATCATTTCTTTCCACAGCATGGTCTCAAATAAATTAGGAGCACTTATAAGATGAATCCTAGCAATCTCTCTTAATCTAGAACATGCAGCAACTCACATAAAAATATCTAAGGCTCTGGGGATTAATGATGAGCCAGCACACAGAATGGGAGATTTCAAGGTGAGGGAAGAAATGTAAAAGCTAGGGAGTCTTTAACATGGCCACATAGTTCACCCTCTATGGGCGAGCCTTTGGAAAACATTTAGCCTACACAGGTGGAGCACAGTCAATAGTAAGGTACTCATTAGTAACCTCAGCATTGTGAACCACCTGAAGAGTCGCCATATTGTTGTCTTTTACTTTGATTTTTTAGCAGCCCCAGATTCTTCACTCATTCAAACAGGAATGGCAAAGCCTTTGGGGCTTGCTTTTTGTGAGGGGAAGTTTTGATAATAGTTGATCATTTGCTTATGTTTCCCCTACATTTCAAAGAAAGAAAACCCATTATGAAGCAACATCTTGGGTTATAACATTATGGAAGTTGGGAGTAGGACCCTGAGCCAGATATGCTGCATTGGCTGAGTTGAAATGCACTGTCAAAGAAGAGTGTTATAAATAGGAATCAGAAGGGAAAGTGTCCATTGGAAGCAGTGAAGGAACTCAACACAACAACATATTGCATTGTACATATTTTGACAACAAGCTAATATTTTCATAGCATCTTTAAGAAAGCCTATGTGCATCCTTGTCTTTACTTTGTGAACAACAAAAAACAATAAATGTAACATTATGTTATTATACAGTAAAGAAAAAAATATTTTTACATTCTGTGTTTGAAAATACCACTTTTAGAAAGTAGGTTATTTTCTTGCTTTGCCATCCAGTGTGCCTCTGCTAGGATGTGGATTGACTGTCTGGGTTTGAGTGTCAAGGGCTGGGGAGTAGCAGTGGCTCCAGAGAGTCTGATGAGTCAGGGCTGGGCTGAAAAGACCTGGGCTTCATTTAGAGTAGGGGGAGGAGTTACCTTTCACCTGATTGGGCCTGGTCTGCTTTCCACATTGCTGTCTCCACCCCCTGCCAGAAAGCTGCACCAGAGAGTACAGAACTGGTTTTGACTGAGCACAGGGCTTCTCTGCACAAAGAGAACAAAGACATTTTGGGGTATAAGTATTCGATCTTACCCTCCTGAACTTTAGACTACTTCTGGAATCAAGAGGAACCTTTGCCAAGGAGAAGAGCTGGAGGAGCTGAGGAAAAGTACTGCCCTTGCTGTGTGTCTGAGTTTGGTCTGCAGTTGCTGTTTCTGCCAAGGAAAGGAGAAGGACGTTGCTGTGTGCTGTGTCCCTTGTTTGAGGAAAGTCTCCAAGGGCTTGAGTAGAGCTTGCCTTCGGTTTTGAAGTCTCAGGAACACAAAGACTTCATCTCCAGCTCCCCTAAACTTCCTTTTTGGGAGTTCTTACCTGCCAAGAAGTGCCTGTGACTGTGTGGGGCCTTACAGTAGGGGTGGGCGGAAGTCGCGGAAGGGACTATTGCGGAGAGGCACGGAGATTGAACCAATATCCATGCCTCTCCGCGATATTTCCGTTACGCGAACCTGCCCGCCTGCCGCCCGCCGCCTGTTTCCTGCCCGCCTCCCGCCTGCCTTATTAAATTATATTTAAAGGCTAAAATACAACTTAAATATAACGTACCTTATTGCGCCGCAAACTTCCCCATCGCGGCTTCATCTTGGAAACTGCGCATGCGGAGGGGGCCTGCTCATGCGCATTCCTCGCCAGGCTCCTGCGCATGCGCCGTTTTCAAGATGAAGCCGCGATGGGGAAGTTTGCGGAGCAATAAGGTAAGTTTTATTTAAGTTGTATGTATAAGGTTATCCATATCTTCTTTCCATACATATCTCACTACCTTTAGAGCAACTGCATCAGGTAGTCTGAATGCAAGAAATACTTGCTAGGGACCTTGTTTCTCTTGACCCACTGAATATGTTTTTGTTTTTCAAATCTAGCTTCCAAAGCAAGAGTTTGCTTTTCAATATCAAAAAATACATTACAGCACAGATAGTTATCTCCCTTGACATCTGGTTTCTGTCCCTCACAAGATGATCCCAGAAATGGAAATTGTAGGAAATTATCTTATGTTTTGTGTTGTACTCCCAGAGTTTTAACCTATCTATTTTTCCTGGCTGTAGAATTCTGTGCCCTTTATTCCCTCTAGCCAATTATTAAGTGCCTGTGCTCCTCTTATAAACATGCTTGAATTTGTATGTCCTTCAATTGACATATTTATTTAGCCTTTAAGTCCCTAGTACGTGATACCAAGTATACCCAGGGCCTGGAAGGTGAACAACACTAGTGGACTGCAGCACCTATTATGCCATCCCCGTAGAAATCTTGACCGGGTAAAAGAGCTAAAAGTATCCGACTGACGAGAGTACTTCTCTGGGGTCAAAATACACTTTTTTCCTTCTCTGAGGTTTCTCGCCAAATACAGTTTTACCAGGGACACATCCACTGGCAATCTGATTTCATGGAGCCCTCTTCAGCTACAGCCTGCTGCCTTGCGTCATTGAAGAGTTTAGACTTCCTTTTTTTAGACTTGGGGACACATGTGCTAACCGTTTTAGCATTAACAAACCCTCTGATTCCGTAACTCAGATGGTTTGAGAATGCTAATACCCTTTCAAAAATGCAAAAAGCCCAATTAACGATTTGGAAAAGGTTTTCCAAATTGCTAAACAGGTTTAGAACACCATTAGGGATTGGTATTTGGAAGGGGAGTCTTAAGGACGTCCCCTCCAAAAACCAATTCCATATGATAATGTGTTAATTTTTTGAGACAAAAATGTGGCAGCAAAGCATTATTCTTTTTTCACCACCTCAAAGAAGATGTTTGAGAAAGTCATCCTTTTTATCCTGAACCCTCCTCTATTTTCTGACTGATACTGGTGGTAACTGGCTTTGCTGGTGCCCTGGGCTCTGCTAACCAGGGCCCATGCTCTATGTAAAAAGTTTATGTTAATTAGGTGTAATTACAATTGGCATGACAACTTACCTTTGAGCCCCTAGTATATGCTAGGGCACGTAGGTTTAAAGGCCCAACTCTACTGGCGCTTCAATCCTTTATTTCAGCCCTCCCTCAAGGGACAACCGTAATCAGAGGGGTCACTGATCCCACATGGGACACATCAAAAACCAGGCAGGCTGGCTGGCGTTCTCTGAGAGCCTCCTTTCCTGGGCAGACTCCATGGGACTTTGTGATGCTTGGCGTAGTTGGAATCCTGCACAACGCTCATGAACACACTTATAAGCAGCCCGTAAGGTTAAATCCAGGATTGATCTCTTCTGGCTCATGTGACTTGCTTCAGGCGCAGAATGTGCAGATCCTGCCAAGAGGCATCTTAGATAATGTGCATCTTCTTCTTGAATGGGGTGCTCCTTTCGGCTCCCTTTATCCCTTGTAGAGACTCAATGTGTGGCACCTGATGAACCAAGATTGTGCGGCCGTTGTGGAGAAGGAGATGCATGCCTTTTTCCAAAACAACCAGGGCTCAGTGTCCTCAGGTGGCACCTTGTGGGTGGCAAGCAAATCCGCATTATGGGGTTTTCTTAAGGGGTATGTGTGATATATGCAGCGGCAGGCGCAGTTAATTGAGATTGAAACCCAGATCCTTGATCCAGATCAGAAAGAGAATGGCTCCAAATCAGGGGCAACTGACCATCCACTGGAAATGTGAGAAGCCAAATTGCATAAGGTCTCACCAGAAGAGGTGCAGCAATGTGTAAGGGCATCTGCCCAAAGAGTACACGCATCATGAGACAAATCAGCCAAACTATTATATTGGATGTTGACTCAGGAGGTCTGTAGCAGGGTTGTCCTGGCCATGAAAGATAGTTTGGGCACCTTATGTGAGAAACTATTTGCAATTGCCAAAGCTGTTGCAACCTACTATCAGGAATTATATTCATCATGCCCATCTCCCCTAGATGAACTCACTTGTCCCCTCATTGGAGATATACCCCTACCACCCATCCCACTGTTCTTGGCTCGAGAGTTGGATCTGCCAGTATTGGTAGATGGAGACAGGGCAAGCATTAACTGATCTTCATCTCGGGAAGACCCCTGGTACTGACGGATTCCCCATCAAGTTTTTTAAAAGGTACCAAGATCTCTTGTCTCCATGTTTATTAGCCCTCTTCGCAAATGCCCTGAAGCGTGGTTCTTTTCCTCTAGAACTAGACACAGCCACCATTGTGGTTATACCTAAGACAGGAAAAACGTTGTAATGCTGCTCACCATATCACCCAATTTCCCTCATCAGCATCAACATCAAAATCTTTGCAAAGGTGTTGGCGACCAGGCTAAGTCAAAAATTCACATATATCGTGCACCCAGACCAGTGCAGTTTTATGCAGAGTAGGAGAACCTCCCACTGTATTTCGAAGGGTGAAACAGGCTCTCTCTCAGGTGCCCAATCTGGGCGACGGACTTGCTCTTCTCCTGATTGACTTCCAAAAGACCTTTGACACAGTCACTTGGTCCTTCCTTGAGGCCGCACTTCATTGAGTGGGCTTTGCAACTAATTTCTGCAGACTGGTGAAGCTGTTATACAGCACTCTTTCTGCTCAGGTTTAAGTAAATGGGGTTCACTACCCGTCTTTTCTGATTCGCAGCGGAACATGTCAGGCTGCCCCAACTGCTCTTTGGTGTTGCCATAGAGCAATTGGCACGCCTGATCAGATGTGATGTGTGGGTTTGGGGTTGGCAGTGAGGAGGTTGCATGAAAGACCACATTGCCCTATATGTGGCTGATATCCTGCTTTATCTAAGTGACCCACAAACAATGGGTCATAGGTGCCTTGAGACTCTTCAATTATATGCTGAGGCATCTGCTGTTGTATTGTTAACTGGCTAAATGGCAATTGCGCTGGAATACACGGGTGCCACGATATCTGTACCAGACTCCTTTATGAACTTAGGGATCCATATGTCTTGCCTTCTGAAGCTGGCTTGGTCTCTCAATTTTTGCCATGTATTGTCGAGGTTGGACCGTGACTTATGTAAGTGGGGCCTGCCTTTTAACCCAATGGGGTACATCGATCTGTTTGAAATTATATGTTTACCCCGATATCTATATGACCTAGCGAATTACCCTCATCTCATTCCCCATGCATGGTTCCACTCCTAAACTTCAAAATTAACATCCTTCATCTGGGCAGGTGGGTGACATTGCGTGGCATTTGCATCTACCCGCAAATCACCATTCGATGGAGGCCTCAGTGCTCCTGACCTTTATGGATACTATCTCTCTGCACACATAGTCCTTGTGAATTAATGAGTTACAGGGGAAAGGGATGACCCTGCCTAATGTCTTGAATTTCACCATTTAGGCCGCGATGGGCTTCTTGATCTACTCTATGGCAGTCCTATGCCCTATACGGTGCCGTCCTGAACTCGACTATCGGTGCTCTACTGGAGAGCAGCACTGCAATTCCCTCGATGGACACTCTGGCTCACAGACATGACACTGCTGTTGTGAGGCACCTGGCTGGACTAAATGGCTGGCCTGACAGGGTTGTCTCAATGGAACCACATCAGTTGTTCCTATCGATCAATGTTCATAGAGGGGGGCTCCTGATGTCCTTCCAAGAGCTGCAGGACCAATTCTTTCACTCTCTAGCCCATTTGACATTGGGACTCATGGCCTTTTGTGAATCTTTTTTAAAACTTTTTTTAGGAGTCGGGTATGGTCCACCGTATCACTGCTTACTAGTAAAAAATGTTGGCAAAACATTTTATTTTTTCATTTTTATTTTTAAACACGTCACATTTCCCTTTGAGGAAAAAGAGCTGCAGTAAAAAACTAAAGATTGATTTATTGAGCAGCAATCACTAACATGGTGGCATGCTGGCCTCTGATTGTAGCCAATTGTAGTGGCGCACAATCAGTGACTTACCTCGTTACTAATTATTAGGTAGGTCGATGTGCAACCCACTATAATTCTGTACTTTGTAAACTGTTAAAATTATTCATATATCAGTTCGCAAAATAAAAATGCATTTGGTAAAAGTCAGTTTTATATTTTTGGTACATAAGTCCCAAGGTAAAGCCTCTAATACGTTTGAACCTTATTTTTGTATCCGACCCAAGCTTCATTTTGACCACACCTCTGTCCCGGTCTACTGCGGCCAGTTGACAGCGGTAGGTGTTTACTGCTTTTGGGTGCTACTGTTATTTGCAACTTTTAAAATTCCTATCTCCAGTTCTCCATAATGGATTTTTGTTGTTTTAGCATCATTTACTTTATTACAATACACTCTAGATTTCTATTTCGGTTTGGGATTTTTACTGTATGTGTTTTGACTTTATTACTGTCTTGGTAATGTATAAATACTTTAAACTTTGCCCTAAGTTAGACCTGGCAGCTCTTTGCCATAGCTAAGAGGGGGGTCAGCTCAAGTTAATCTAGTGACTTTGATAGTTCACTCTGACAAGGAATGTGATTGATACTCAAGGTGGGTAGTAAACCGCCCTTGACTAATAACCCATTTCTTACAGACATTTATTGATGTTTGCCACAATCTAAATAGGGAGGGGTCGTTGTCTCTATGAATTGGCAGCCCTGTTGCAGAAAGGTCTCCAGGATATGTGTTTCCCCTGGAGAAAGCAGCTGGAATTCTATCTGGTGAAGACCCCACATTGCCCAAACTTCAAAGTGAGGCTGGGAACAGAGAGCTTCATAGGGTATGTGAACCGGCAATGTATGACAGTTGACCTGATGCCACACTCTAAATCACTCTTACATTAAAAATAATGCTTGCATGAGTTTCTTTTACAGAAACATAGCTGAAAAATAAACTTTAAAAAAAGTTATGGGCTACTACCTTGATGATAACTACCATTAGGTTCTACTACATCACTTCTATTACCATGACAAATATTCCTTTTTAGGTCAAGTTTAAAATATAACTACACAGCCTGCACTTCCCTGACCCTAATACCTATATAAATAAGTTACACTAAAAAACACACTATGTAATTTTATTATTTGCATGGATGATATTAAATGATCTAGTCCTAGCCATAAATGCAACAACAATCCGAAATCAATTTAGAATAAAATAATTGTAATTGCTAAGTGTAACTTAATCCTCATACTTTCTCTATCCACAACTTATATCTTAAATAGTTTGAATTACTTCAAATGTTTTTTTAACCTAGCCCTAAGTATAACTGTAACCCTTTCCCTAATGTATTTGTATTTGTATTTTCTTTACTAATAATAAAAGCTAACCTAACCCAATCCCATCACCACACCAAAATCCAAAAACCTAACCTTAAACCTAACTCTATACCTAAACCTAAACATTACCCTAATTCCAACACAGCTCCTATTCCTACCCCTAAACCTAATCATAACCAAAGCCCTCACCCTAATTCTTAACCTAACCAAATGTAATTTATTTCTCCCCAACATTGTTTTATTGGAATATCAAGAAACATGACAAACAGAAGATAGTCCGGTAGTCAATAGGTGGAGTAAAAACATACATTTGAATCCGACTGAATATACAAAAGCAGTTGTAGACCCACGCCTCTCTGATAAAATCAAAGCTGCCTGTTCCCTCTTCTATTATGTTATCAAAATTCACCCCTTAACTGCGTTAGGCGAAGGAAGCAATATGCTCTAGGACAACCCAGCTCTGGCTAGCATGCATCAAATATTCAACCAGTGCCTGCCAGTGTGTGTTGATTGCATTGCCCATTTCATACAAACCCCAAGTAAGTTTCTCCATGGCTAATAGGGCCCACAACTTACCCACCCATTTATGTATTGTGGGTATCCTAGATGTTTTCCATGTTCGTCTTGCTGCCAGCAACATATTGAATACAATTCTCCAATCATCTTTCGTCATGTGATCATAACTCTCAGGACGCAGACCCAATACATGGTCGACCCTCAGTCAGGAGCCAATCACTCCTCTAATGTGGCTTAAGACTTTAAAAAAAGTTAGCCTAGAACAAGATCGCTACACATGGATCATGCACCACTCATGGCCACACCCTCTCCAATACTGACCATCAAACTGACCATACATGTGTTTCAACTGTCTCAGTGTAATGTACAACTGCCTCATTATTTTATATTGGGATTCCCTTTGTTGCACACTTTTGCAATCTATGAGGAAGGGAGAGGGTTTTCCAAGATTAAGGTAGGGAAACCTTGTTTTTAATTTTTTTAAAGTATTGTTTATGAAAGCTGTCATGGGTGTCCTTATGACCAAAGGGATGGGGGTAAAATACATGAATATATATGTTTATATTTCCCTTAGAGTTTGAACCAATATAAGGGGTTTCCTCCATATCATTTGGTTTTGAAGTTGAGATCCTTGTCAAGTTTTCAAAAGGAAAAAAGACAACAAGTACATATGTAACAGGGATCAATTAATAGGCTAGTTTGGTGAATTTCATGATGAATAATGTAGCCACCAAATTGAAGTAGGCTTACTAGGATGGGTGTACTTGTAATGGTGCTGTCATTAGTGACAATTTGCTTACATGGTTACATGGGGAAAGTGAGTAGGTTAAGGGATATGTACAGTTACATGGTTTTAAGGTATAGCTACTGTATCTGAAAATAGCTGAATGTACCCAGTTTGAATGCAAACACTTTAGACAAGAAAAGGTGGGGTGTGGTTGCAGATTGGTGAACCCCAGAATATGAGTCATTTTAGTACCACAAAGCGTATATATAGATGGAATAATTACGACATTTTAAACTGCGTCATTGTGTGATTATTATAGAATTCTTTTTAAAAAAAATGTTTTTTAGATATATAAAGGTTGGATGAATTATATGTTTTAGGTAATGATTATGGATGGACATATGACAATTGTAATATATGTATATTCATTTACAGGTGCCATTGATAAGTATTGATATGCAAGAGATACATTTATGGTCTTGAAGAAGGTGGTTTGAATCTGTGGGATCCCACTGAAACTCGTTGACGCATATGAAGCTGAATTTATGGAACATACCAACACACTAGATGAGAATTTTGCACAAATCATGTGCCTGTGTTGATTATTCGCACAAACTAGCAGATTAATTAATGACAAAGTGTATTGTTTTACATGTTTTCTCTTCTTTATTTGTGATGTGGATTATTAATAATGGTGAATTAGTTTAATCGTGTTTTTAAGAACATGTTTTTATCACTTTTATCTTTCTTATGAATTGCACTGTTTATATATGTATATATATATTTTTATATATATATATATATATATATATATATATATATATATTCACTGAAAAAAACCATAGGTTATAGACCATATATAGTTAGGAATTAGCATTTACAAAACCTTAATTTACTCGCACAAAACCATTGAAATTTGCATATATAGTTAGTTGCGCTAACTATATATCGCGCACCCGCAATCCACTGCTGATGATGTCACATATTACATCATTCATGACATGGTCAGTGACATCACTGATGACATCACTGATGACATCTCAAATGACATCACTGATGACATCACTGATGACATTACTGATGACATCTCAAATGACATCACTGATGACATCTCATTTGACATCACTGATGACATCACTGATGACATCAATCATGTGATAATACGATCAACCTCTTCAGAATCTAATATAACCTTAGATACATTCAGAGTAAACAGACACTCACAGACTATCACTCATCCATGGAGTTACTCACACACCTAGTCAGTCATGCACTGAATCAATCACACCTCCATTTCCGCAACTATACAGTTATACACACCTTACTTATTGAAACATATTCTAACACATATTTACTCTCTTATACAATCACTGATACAAGTTCACAATGATCCATACAGCCACTCACACATTCACTGGCTCTTATGCACAGTTATTTATATATGTCAACTCTCACATGTACTGTGTTTTACATATGTACTTACTTTGACATGTAGCACTGAGATATCCATTCACTCACCAATACACTCATGCACACAGTCAACCACCCATACAGCTGTTTCCACATGCACTTTTGAACCCATACATCTAGTGAATCAACTGCTCACACATCTATGCACAGAGTCACACACCTCCCAGCCACCCACCCACACACACTCAGTCTCCCATACAAATACTTGGGCAACCAATCAATAACCCATATAGTTACTCATATAGCTACTGATCAACACATGCAGCAGTTTACAGAACAACAGATATAATGATGCAGAAATTAAGACAGTTTAGTCACTAACCCATGCACTCAGTGAGACACATTTAATCACTCTCTCATACAGTCAGTCATGCACCTACTAAATCCTTCATCCAGACACTTATACATCCACTCATTCTTCAATATGTAAGACATATTTTAACTTTACAGAAACATACAGTCACTGGATGTTGTCATCAGTGATGTCACTGACCATGTCATGAATGATGTAATATGTGACATCATCAGCAGTGGATTGCGGGTGCGCGATATATAGTTAGCGCAACTAACTATATATGCGAATTTCAATGGTTTTGTGCGAGTAAATTAAGGTTTTGTAAATGCTAATTCCTAACTATATATGGTCTATAACCTATGGTTTTTTCAGTGAATTTCAATGGTTTTTTGATAGCAAATATGAAAAGCTGTAAAATGTCAAGTACGTGGTAGGTAAAAATATTTTTGTATTTATGCACGCTGATGTGCTTTGAACGCTGCCCCCCCCCCTCCTCTTTTCTTTTAAAAATTGGAAGAAACAAAAAGTATTCCCTTCCATAAATAACCCAAGACTTTTATTTTGTTATGGCAAGGGAACGAAATAGAGAACAAACTATAGTTGGTCACCATGGGGTTTAAAGAAGGGATGGTTCTTCACCAGATTAGATATTTACCCAGACCCTCATTCTCCAATGTGATGAACTAGGCTAAAATTCTTCTGGTGCCTGCACCCTGTCACAGAATATCACCCTAAAACATGGAATCTCCCAAACACCAGATTGAGTTGAACCCCACAGTAAACCTTATTTCTTCAGGGCCTCAGAATTTCTTTTGTTTTGCTCATGGAAATTGTGGGATATAGGAGAGATAAGGTGTCACCATTAAGAAAGGGTAGTATTTAAACCCACCCGGACCATTTATTAGAGGTACATCATCTGGCTCAACCGGAGGGTAACCCTAATAAAGAAGACATATGTAAAATACAAAGTAATCACTGTATCCTGTTAAACAGAAACTTTAGCATGAAACACACTTTAAAAGGAAGGGAAAGAAATCGAACAAAATCAGTAGGCCACTGATGAGTTTTTGACTTCGCTAGAAATAAGAAACATGAAAGTGGTGAGAGAAGCCAAGCTTGACGTTACGGCAGCCACGAGGTAGCTAGGCTCCGCCACCCCCCCACTGCTCCAAGCATGTCTGTCCCACCGCCCGCCACGCCCAATAACGGTAACATGAAATAGATACAAATCAGCAGATACCTACCCCCATTCCGGAAACTCCCGAAGTGCAACAGGTTCGCGGCTACGCCCATCCGGAAGACGAGGTCTTCGGCACGTGTAGGGCGAGTCCTGCTGGCAGCCGTCGGCCGGGGAGGTCGTCGCGTAAGGTGGGCCAGGAGAAGAGCCGAGGCCGACGGGATTCTTCTTCTTTCTTTAATAATGGCTATGACAACAGGGGGGGGGATGTCTTGCACATGCCACCAACCCCCCCCCTTCCCCTCGTATCTCCTGGTCTGGCCCCGGCTTGGTATGAGCTCCCCGTTTGGTCCTGAAGCGGCACATTGCAGGCCACGGGGGGATGTCTTGCCTCTCCCTCCGACCCCCCCCTCTTATCGCCTGGTCAGGACATCACGGATATCAACGCCAGGTGTCGGCGTGGGGTGCGCTGGGAGGGAGAGGCGGCGCGAACGAGCCTCTCCCACCCCCCCAGGTGGGGCCCCTCAGCTGCACCCCCAACGCTCCACTCACCCAACAAAAGGTCTCGTCCACTATTGCGAGGCAATGATGCTCCGCTCACCCAGTGGGGGTCTCGTCCACTGTTGCGGTGCAACGACGCTTCTGAGTTCAGCTAGAAAATGAGTCCTGCATCCAGAAATGTTCTCCTCGACTTTGAAGATTCTATAGGAGCCACGGGGGCCCCCGACCCCTGCAGACACCCCCGATGGGGAATGACTGCCACCATGATCACCCACGGAACGACCACGATGTAGCCGCGGGACGTTGGCGCACTCATGCCGGCGCCGGCCTCAGTCTTGAAATGACCAAAATCCTGCAAGACTACCAACTTGATCAGTTCCGGTGGGACACCAGTATGACCCGGTAGGAGAGATTGTTGCCTCCCACCCCTCTTTGACTGATGGTTCATGTCACCAGTCCCCTCTGCTACCCTTCAACGAAAACTTTTGGACTGCCGAAAGAGGTCCCGGTCCAACCACGAGTTGGTGGAGACATTTTGACTATACTTGGACCTTCCTGACCTCACCCAAAATGGCGCCGGTACAAATGAAACTCTCAACTCCTTGTTGTGCCCCGATTGCTCAGCCTTGATATCATGAGATATGTATGCAGTTTTTAGCACATGAATTGATATGGGATAAGACTGATTATATGTTCGGACAATGAATTGATCCGGGATGTGTACTGATTACACGTTCGGACAATGAATTGATATTAAGTTCTAATGCATCATTGATTACTGTATTTATTGAAGGTTCGAATTGTCGACACTTTTGGTACTTGCTCACAATGAATTATCGATATGATTTTGTTGCACTTGTCGCACTTTTTACTATGAAATCAACGACCACTGACTCTGTTATGTTTTCCACAAATAAATAAACCCCCCCCCCGCCCCATTTACAGTTCCAGCCTGCTCCGTGGCCGGCCCACGGGGTTGTAGGCCCGTATTTGTGCACCAACATTTTTATTACAGGTTTTTGAAAAAGCAAACGTAGTTGTAACGCGTACATTGGTAAGTTTCGAATAAATGGCCACTGTTTCCGATATAAAAAAAAGTATAGTACGCAGAAGCATTGCAAATATGAATGGTCCAGGTTTCTTGTATGAGTTTTTCATTTTTGTACAGCATAAAGCAATCGATAAAGATCCTGGTATTTAGCCTCTACTTTATATGCTACCTGTATCAGGGAAGTTGTTTTAAATGCCCCTAAGCCACCCCGAAGGAATGTCACCTGGCCCCCCTAGTACGAACGAAAACGACCCCGTACCACTGTAGGTTATCTCTCTTCCTCAAAGGAGAGCACGAGCTCGCCCCCACTTTACACCAACTGCCCTTTGTTTTGACCCTCCCCTGCACACGATCCGTAATGCCACACTTGGGCGACCTATGCTACCCACAGGCCTCCGATAATTACCTCTCCCACATTACCGGTCCCCCCTGGGCTTAAACGCCGAGATGGTAGGGACTGCATCCCGTGGAGATAGGCCGAGTATGTAGTTAGGAAAAGCCTTTTCGGGTTTATGCGCGCTGATGTGTTTTAAACGCTGCCCCGCCCCTTCTTTTTCCCTCTTTTCTGCAGGTCACTTCGGAACGTCCATTAAAGTACGGAAAACTGGTGACTTAACAGCCGATGGGATGGGAAAAAGGGTTTGAATATGGTGCCTATACACTTCCTGATTTCCTTCGAATCGAACGTTAACAGACGTCACGCAGCAACAAAAAAAAAAAAACGCTCACGCGCAGCCGCTGGAAGACAAGTATCAACATATATGAGCATCCTCAGCCACCCTCAGAAAACATAGGGGGTCAGGATACGTCTCCCGTACCCCCTTATACCCATTTCTCAAATTGTTTTTCCTCCATCTTGTAATTTAATTAAAACGAAACACAAAATGGCGAATTCCCGTTTCGCGTCCCGATTCGCTACCCAGTTCGCGAACCGGAAAGCGCTTCTTCCGCAAAAAATCTAATTTTTTTTATTTGCCCCACGGGACCCTTTAATAACCCCAACATCATTCCTAGGGGGTCAAGAAGGGTCTACCTTGCCCCCTTTCATTAAATTCGCCCTTCGTTTTTCTCCTCTTCTTGTCTCTCGATCCTACCGAGAGACAAGATGGAGAGCCAATCAGCTTCGCTTCGCAAAGCTCCGTTACGCGAAAAGTACGCGATCTGGAGCGCTATCCAGGACGCTGTCACAGATATATCTGTTTTTTTAAACGTTAATTTCTCAAAATCCACTGGAGCACATATATTGAGACCCAGCAAAGGCACATCGGGCTAACAGTCCCTACAATTTTGCCAAGTTTCGTGTAAATCCATTCAGCCGTTCGAGCTAAAAGTGAGGCCAAACGCCCTATGGAAAAATGAATGGGAAAAACGCGTTTTGGGACCCCCTTTTTTCTCGGCCCCCTCTTGACGAAACCCCCCCAAATTTTTAGGGGCTGCTCAGAAACAAAATGTGCCATTTTCCTGAAAATTGCAGCCAATTCCGTCCACAAACGCCAAAGTTATTAGACATAGAATTTTCAAAAGTCCCATAGAGAAAAAATCCTAACTATATATACCTACTGGCGACCGCCAGTAGGTAATATATATATATATATATATATAGATATATAATTGACTTTAACTTCAATTTCCTCAGCAACTACTGAACGGATTTACACCATTCCAAAAAAAGCGTAATCTGCGAGCCGGACTGTACAGTTTTGCCAAATTTCTTATAAATCCATTCACCCGTTCGACCTGTAGCCGAGTCTAAAGGTCCTATGGAAAATAACATGGAGAAAACACGTTTTGGGACCCCCCTTTTATCTCAGCCCCCACTTGACCAATCCCCCCCAAACTTTTAGGGAAGGAGCGCAGCGGACCGAGCCATCTTCTTTGAGAAATTCGCTAAGATTCTTCAACCAGGGCCAAAGTTATTCCAAATAGAATGTTGAGGATTTCCTATGGAAACTAGGTCCTAACTATAACTACCTACTGGCGACCGCCAGTAGGTAATATATATATATATATATATATATATATATATATATATATATATATATATATATATATATATTCCGATGCGATGGTAACCCATGTTGAGTCGCGCACGAGCTGGGATGGAAGGTTACCAGCCTTCTTACACGGTATGGACTCAGTTCAGCATCCGTGATTAAAACAGCCTTACTACAGCCTGATGCATTTCGAGTGTTCTCTTCTTCAGAGGCTTATGCGTAAGGTACGTGCTGGGCGAACATACTCCTCCATTTCGTATGCACAATGACACGCCCACAGGGGGCAGCAATATCTAGCAGTGTGTGAGCATTCTGGGATTTGTAGTGTTCATATTTCTTTACCTTTAGATTTAAGGCGCACTTGATTGACTGTTCGTTTTTCAAAAGCTCTGTATGAGCCCCAGTGGTGATCTTTGTCCTTATCCAGCATCCCAGCCCCACGTTGAGGGTGAAAATGAATCCTCGTGGCCCCCTGCAGATTTGGGGTGGAGCGGTGCTCGGCGGCTGGGCCGCCGCCTCTATGTTCCGATGCGATGGTAACCCATGTTGAGTCGCGCACGAGCTGGGATGGAAGGTTACCAGCCTTCTTACACGGTATGGACTCAGTTCAGCATCCGTGATTAAAACAGCCTTACTACAGCCTGATGCATTTCGAGTGTTCTCTTCTTCAGAGGCTTATGCGTAAGGTACGTGCTGGGCGAACATACTCCTCCATTTCGTATGCACAATGACACGCCCACAGTGGGGCAGCAATATTTAGCAGTGTGTGAGCATTCTGGGATTTGTAGTGTTCATATTTCTTTACCTTTAGATTTAAGGCGCACTTGATTGACTGTTCGTTTTTCAAAAGCTCTGTATGAGCCCCGGTGGTGATCTTTGTCCTTATCCAGCATCCCAGCCCCACGTTGAGGGTGAAAATGAATCCTCGTGGCCCCCTGCAGATTTGGGGTGGAGCGGTGCTCGGCGGCTGGGCCGCCGCCTCTATGTTCCGATGCGATGGTAACCCATGTTGAGTCGCGCACGAGCTGGGATGGAAGGTTACCAGCCTTCTTACACGGTATGGACTCAGTTCAGCATCCGTGATTAAAACAGCCTTACTACAGCCTGATGCATTTCGAGTGTTCTCTTCTTCAGAGGCTTATGCGTAAGGTACGTGCTGGGCGAACATACTCCTCCATTTCGTATGCACAATGACACGCCCACAGTGGGGCAGCAATATTTAGCAGTGTGTGAGCATTCTGGGATTTGTAGTGTTCATATTTCTTTACCTTTAGATTTAAGGCGCACTTGATTGACTGTTCGTTTTTCAAAAGCTCTGTATGAGCCCCGGTGGTGATCTTTGTCCTTATCCAGCATCCCAGCCCCACGTTGAGGGTGAAAATGAATCCTCGTGGCCCCCTGCAGATTTGGGGTGGAGCGGTGCTCGGCGGCATAAGCCTCTGAAGAAGAGAAACTCGAAATGCATCAGGCTGTAGTAAGGCTGTTTTAATCACGGATGCTGAACTTTGGCAAAACTGTACAGTCCGGCTCGCAGATTACGCTTTTTTTGGAATGGTGTAAATTCGTTCAGTAGTTGCTGAGGAAATTGAAGTTAAAGTCAATTATATATCTATACGCGCGCACACGTGCGCGCATCCAAACGGCTGCGCGCGCGCGAGCGGAATTTTGCTGCGTGACGTCTGTTAACGTTCGATTCGAAGGAAATCAGGAAGTGTTGACCGCCATTTTGTCATTGCGAGTAAATATATTGTTGATTTCAAAGCGTTGGAACATGGAAAGGGGAGAAGGTAGAGATTGTTTTGCTGCGTAGGTTTTCTCAGGGTGTGCAGTAAGGCCCTTAAAGGCGAAAATATATATATATATTTTTTTTTTTAAAGTTGCGTGGTGCGCGCACTCGGTCGCGCACACCTTTTTACAAGAGTGTGAAAATGGAGATAAATCAGAAGTTTGAGTGCTTAGATATAAGGTGGCTCTGAAAAGAGCCATTGTGTTAATTGAGTGTTTTCTGCATTTATAAGTAAGTACCGATGCAGAGCCTGATGTTGCAGAGGAAGATTCTGTTTCCCTCATTCGTGAAATGAACACCGTCTCTCCTATAGACGTCTTGCATGTGGTATCGCAAGTTGTTGTGGTAAATAGAACCCATGCTATAATCTCTGAGGAACGCAGAAACAGATTTATTTACATGTCTCCTTGCTTTCTCAAATTGTGCACAATGGTGATTGGACCAATTCCATTTCTGTCTTTGGCATATATTGGAATATACCAAGGCAGATCGAGGAAAAAGTGTCATCAATTGTCGAAAGGTGTCTTTTAGAAGCATTTCCAGACCTACCCCAGTGATTGTGCCTAGATCGTTCCCACCACAGTGCGCAATTATAAGGTCTGGTTCTGGGAGATGCATAAAAGTTTTCACCAATGGAATCAATTGGTGACATTTCAATCCTCTTTTGGAAATCCATGTTATGTGTACATTTGGTAAGCTGAGGTTGCAAATTCTTTTGCTTACTGCATATTTTTCACTCCAGTGAATATAACTGTGTCCTATTAGCCAGACCTTCATTTTCAAGGGATTTGTAGTCGTCCTCCGATCGGTTCTGGAAGTGGAATGGTAGTTAGAAGTTGAAATTCTAAATAAAGAAAAAGGAAGAGGCTGGGTGTGGTTTAAAAAATAAAAATGATTGGTTGATTGTAAGAAGTGGAGATTGAACAGTACGTTGCATGTTAATGTTTATGTTAAACGAAAAGTACTATTGGGTGTGAAAAAAAAGACATGTAACAGAGCTGTGGATTGGCAGGTGTTTCTGGAGGGAAAACAGTGTTGTTACTTTGCTGTAGAACTTTGAGATATGAACTTTTGACCTGTGCCTTCAGCCAGGTGCAGAATGAGGTGTTACCATGGAAACAGCCAGAGATGGCAGTGGGTGATGGGTGACTTTTATGTGACATTGAAAATATTGTGAGGGAGAACCAACTGAAATGTAAATGCTTACGTTACGCGCTCCGCATTGCTTCCGGGAAGCTGCGCTTCGCGCCTCGCGCACCGGAGCACTTCCGGGTGCGCTAACGCGGCGCGTCATATGACGGATTACGCAAGAACGCGATACGTCGTTGGGGCTCCACCGGAACTGATCGAATTGGTAGTCTACAGTGTTTCTGGATGTTTCAGACTGAAGCTGGCGTCAGCATGAGAGCACCCCGTGGCTACGTCGTGGCCATTCCGCGAGCAATCATGGCAGTCGCTACCCACCGTAGGTCTGCAGGAGTCGGGGGCCTCGGTGACTCTTGTAGAATCTTCAAGGCTGAGGGGACGCTTTTGGGAATGGGGCTCATGCCCTAGCAGTCAAGCGTCCGAGTTCCAGGGTTGCCCAGAGCCATCCTTGCAGGCCAGGCCCAAGTCTGTGGAGCCGACCGCCATTTCCTGAGCTCCGTGGCAGCCGCCTGTCGCTGTATCGGAAGAGTGGGTGCAATTCAGCCGGATGGGGGGTGAGACGGTGTAAATGTGATGGTCGGACCAGGGCACCGCAGGACGTGTCTTCAGGTCAAAGGGATTGTGGGACAAGGTCCAGAATGGAAGAGGCATCAAAAGGCACGAAGTTCCGCCTGACCCTGGGAGCCGGCCGCCTATGTCGGGGGCGATCTCAGGCCATACCAGGGGAACAAGACTTGGGGAGGGGGCAGGAGCCAAGCGCCCCCTCCGAGTCCGCGTTTCTTGGACCCTGAAGTATGGCACTCAACATTCAGAACTTATGACATTTGTGCAAGGCAGGGACATCGAAGCCTCTCAGGGACCAAGTATATCCAAAGTCCTTCCTACAGAAGGTGGTGGGGGTGGCGGCATTAGCAAGGCATCCCCCCACACAACTTGTCGGACCCTGAAGTATGGCTCTCAACATCCAGAACTTATGACATTTGTGCAAGGCAGGGACATCGAAGCTTCTCAGGGACCAAGGATATCCAGAGTCCTTCCTACAGAAGGTGGTGGGGGTGGCGGCATTAGCAAGGCATCCCCCCACACAACTTGTCGGACATGACCTCTGGATGTACTGGGTGTTCAATTTCAGAATTGAAACTACTAAGAAGCAATTAGAAGTGTTGTTTTTTGATGTTGCAGTAGGCTGCCATGTAAATAGTTATTTAATAAAATGTTTTATCCTGTTACTTTGCTGGTGTGTTGTATATATTTATAATATTTGCATAGTGTTTGTCGTTATTTTGGGCGGGGTGGGTGGCGGAGCCGAGCTGTCTTGCAGCCATCATGGCGTCGAGCTCGGTTCGTCTCTCTAGTTTCATGTTTTTTCTAACGATTTATATGTTATAGTTTGCTAGCACGATACAGCGGATAGTCCGCATTTTATATATATGTCCTTTTTATTAGGGGGGTCCTCCGGTGGAGTCGGACGATCTACCTCTAATAAACGGTCCGGGTTGAACCAACTACCAACAAACGGGGCAGAGATAGGCATGACGGGTTACAAAGGGGACAAAAGTGTGCACTACCTATCCTTCACTATCTGCAAAAACTAAATAGAGTATTGCGACTTTATGCTTATTTGTGAACAGAGAATGACTCAAAGAGAACCAATTTCGAACAATCATAGGCTATTGGCAGTGGGCAGAGAGGCCATGACACAGAAAATGGCTGTTACTTACGTGCATGATGGGGCCTAAAAGGGACTAGATGGCGTGGCCACTGTTTCGCGACTTTCACTTTACTTTTAAAAATGGCTGTGGTGAACATAAATGTACGCCGCTTATGTATACCTAATTTTAGTCATTTTCCACAAAAAAGCTTTTGATATTTGCTATTAAAAAACCAAAGAAAATAACTGAAAAAACCATAGGTTATAGACCATATATAGTTAAATATCTGAAGTCCATCTCTGCACTCCATGGAGATACAGGTCGTCGATCAGAAGATGTGCTGGCCACCTCTAATGGTAATAGCGTGGCCAGGGCTCTTGTCGTTGCCTCTGCAAATTGCAGAGGGTGCACTTGTTTGACATGCCGCACCATGGTATGTATGGAAAAGGAATATTTTTTTGCTGGATTTCTTCTTGAGAGAACCAAGTCACATATCGTGCAGGTTACTTTTGGTTCATTCACTTTCTTTTGATCTTCAGGATAAGTGAAAAATTGCCAGATGAAAGATTTATTTTTTCTTATTAAAGGTAGTCGATCATTTTGGTCAGATTCGGAAAATGAATGAGATACGGTAGCCATTTCACCAAAGTCTTCCGAAAGATGTAGGACGTTGTTGTCTCTTGAGAGTAGAAAAGATAGTGAGGGAAGTGGGTGGAGTGCTGCGTGTAAATTCCAGAATTGAAACTATTAAGAACCAATTGAAAGTGTAGTTTTCATGTTGCAGTAGGCTGCCATGTAAATAGTTATTTAATAAAACGTTTTACCCTGTTACTTTGCTGGTGTGTTGTGTATCTTTATAATATTTGTCGTTATTTTGGGTGGGGTGGGCGGCGGAGCCGAGCTGTCTTGCAGCCATCATGGCGTCGAGCTCGGTTTCTCTCACTAGTTTCATATTTCTCATGAGGGGTTGTTCCTAATTTTTCTATTTTAGCGAGGTCAAAAAAAGATCGCATCAGTGGCCTACTGATTTTGCTCGATTCCTTTTGTTTTTTCTTTCGATTTATATGTTATAGTTTGCTAGCACGATACAGCGGCTAGTCCGCATTTTATATATATGTCCTTTTTATTAGGGGTGTCTTCCGGTGGAGTTGGACGATCTATCTCTAATAAACGGTCCGGGTCGAACCAACTACCATCATGATTTTGTATATCTTCTGAGCTGGATTTAAGCACACAATTGTTAAAGTATGAAACGTTTTCTATTTCTAAAAAAAATACCACGGTGTGTACATCCGGTAACGCACGAAAGTTTAAAAAGACATTCGGCTCCATTTACTGAAAAGTTTCATAAGAATAAAAAAGAAGTCTAGGTACAGTCTCTTTGACATACTATAAGTTCTTTGAGGGGTGTATGAAGAAATTCAATAAGTTCAAATTGCAAGGTTTTTACGAAATATATAGGCCTGTGCGCGCACTCGGTCGCGCACGAAAGCCTGGAAATGCGATATCCATTTTATTGACAACTGTTGCCGAGAGTGCGCACACCGGGTCGCGCACGAAAGTTTAGTAAGGCTATTTTTATTTACAGACAAATTTTAATGTGTTTAAAAAAAGGCAAGGTACAGACTTTCGAATTCTGTATTGCTTTACAAGGAGTCTCTATGCAACTTCAACAGTGAAGAAAACGGCTTGTTTTCGAAAAAAATATTGCCAGAACTTTATTGCCAAAAGTATAGGTTGCATATACGACATTTTTCTGAATTAGCATTTTAAAAACCAATGAAATTCACAGAAAAAACCATAGGTTTTACACACGTTATAGTTAGGAAGTAGCATTTAAAAAACCTATGAAATTCACTGAAAAAACCATAGGTTTGACACATGTTATAGTTAGCTGGAAATTTTACTGTCATAAAACCAATGAAATTCCACGTTATAGTTAGTTGGACTCACTATAACTTGCGCGTGCAATGCACTGCTGATGACGTCACATATTACATCACTCATGACATGGTCAGTGACATCACTGATGACACCATCCTTGTGACATAGTGACAGACCTCCTTTCACTGTAATGTAACCCTTGAAACACATATTCAAAAATAGAAACTGAAATAAAAAAAAAAATGCAGATACCCATATCAGTTACAACAAGTAATTCAGTAATTCCACCATCTATATACACATCCACTCATACATATACTCACTCATCATATGAAGTGATACACCTATACATCCTGTTACACACCGACAATCATCGAAAAGTTACTCACACACATACTCACACGTGGAAATAAACTATTGAACATCCATTTATTTGAATATAGAGTTATACACACACTTCCACCTTACTTCTATTGAAAATTACACATATTTATTCTCTTAAACAATCACTTATAGAAGCACATACTTATTTAAACAGGAACTCTTTCAATCTCTTACTCTCACATATAGTCACTTATATACATCAATATTCACATATACTAGATTAAAACATATGTCGTTACCGATAAAGACACTAGTGAGACAGTCATTCACTCACTAACAAACACATATACACACTCATCCACCCATACACTCCTGCACATATGCTGTCTTCAAAACACATACAAACAGAGAGTCAGTCACTCATGCATCTATGTGCTAAGTAATACCCCCACCAAACCATATAGACACTCATACTGATACTAAGAGAAACATCTAATAACCCATATACATACGCATGTAGCTACTTACCAACACATGTAGCCACTTATACACAAAGTGAAACACTAATATATATATTTAAATATTTAAACATTATTCACTAATATTTATTTTTCAGTAAGATACACATTCACTGGATGGTGTCATCAGTGATGTCATGAGTGATGTCACTGACCATGTCATGAGTGATGTAATATGTGACGTCATCAGCAGTGCATTGCACGCGCAAGTTATAGTGAGTCCAACTAACTATAACAACGTGGGATTTCATTGGTTTTATGTCAGTAAAATTTCCAGCTAACTATAACATGTGTCAAACCTATGGTTTTTTCAGTGAATATATATATATATATGAATTACTAGATTATATTTGTGGGGGGGACTGGATGTTATTTGAAATTTTGATGAAAGTGGTCCATGGTGAGTATGGACACCAAAGGGAATACTTTTTTACTCTATACTTTTGCATAGCAACAGAATGTCGTCCCATAGTTTTTGCGACTGCTGCAGCTGTTTCAGGCGAGCAAGACTTCTTGACCATTGCTGTATGTACAACTATTCCGGGTATGTAGACCTTCATGAGTAGACTATAAACAGAAGAAATGAGACCCCTGGGGCCGGAGTATTAGTGAAGGATTGTTCCTAGTTGGACAACGATCTATTAGCAGGAGAGAAGGCCTAATGATGCAGTTGAAAGTATTATAGTCTCTCAGTCTCCTGCACTCCAAAGTGGTTTTGCTTTGCTGAAAATCCTTGATCATGCCTCTCAAAATAAATCATGCAGCATTCTTCACCCCCTCTCAGACCACTTTAGGAAGGCCTCCTGTTTTAACTATGAGGTGAAGTCCATATTACTGAACAGGGTTGTGAAGAGGGGACAGAACATGCTCAACTTAGGTGTTGTGCTGAGTGAGTCTCTTATCCTAAATTAGATTTTAAGTATTTTAGCCACACAGCAAACTGCTTGCCTCCCTTGTTTCGGGAGCCATGGAACCGGCCAGGGTGCCCTGCTCATAACCGCACCATCCATGTGTACCCAGTGTTGCTCAGTTGCATAAAGGGACTGTTCATAAAATATATGGAGTTGGGCAGCTTGATAATATTTGCTAATGCCTGGCAGCACCACTCTCCCTTCTTTCTTGCAGCTTATAGTACTGTCCTTGACATTTGGGCTCATTTACCGCCCCCCAGAAAAAGTGGGCAATGGATTTCTGCAGAAGCTTTAATTCATACTCCGGTATTATGACCATTAAGGCCTGAAAGAGATATAGGAGGCGGGGCAGAAAAGTCTACTTAATAACTGCCATCCTCACAGTGATTTCCATCCAGGTCAGATTTAACAACATGGACAAGACAACTAACCACGTATACTTGACGGTGGTGTGGGTAATATACACCCCCAGATAGTTAATCTTTTTGTCCTCCGCCCAGCCGATTGTAGATGTTCACAGCAGCTCCATTCACGTTTCTGGGGTTAGTCTCAAGCTCAATAAATCAGACTTTTCTAGATTCACCTTGAATCCAGAAACTTCTGCATATGTGCCCATGAACTTCATTGCCTGCAGGATTGACTGGGTAGGATTTGTCAGGTTTAAAAGCATGTCATCTGCAAAAAGGTGTATAAAAAGTCTCTCTCCACCAAAGGTCATCCCATCTATATTTGACTGCCTCTGAATCGTCGCAGCCACTGGCTGGACTGCCAGCGCAAATAGTAATGGGAACAGTGAGCATCACTGTCACATTCTTCTCTGCAGGGGGATCCCTCACGATCATTCTCCATTAACCATTACACAGCAGTCTGACAGCTATATTTAGCCACTATCCAGGTACTCAATCCAATAGCTTCCCATACCTTACAAAGGTAGATCCACTTGACCGTGTTGAACGCGTTTTCAGCATCTAACGAATAAAATCACCAGGAGTATAGATTTGTAATGGGCTTTTTCATCAAGGTGCAGTACTCTCTTTATGTTGTCTGCTGCCTGCTCCTAAAGGAAAAATCCTTACTGGTCAGGATCTATCAAGTTTGGCATGTTGTGTAAGAGCCTGTTAGTCAAAATATGTGTGAATACCTTTCTGTCTGAGTTCAACAGTGGTATGGGCAGATGTGAACCACATTCCGAAACCAGCAGTTTCAGTACCAGGGCTGTCAGTGCCCCCGCCACAGAAGAAGTCACTGATTGAGATGAGAGGAATTAGTTGAACAAGAAAGATAGATGTAGAAACAGGACAACCTTGAAGTGTTTATAAAACCAATTTTCAAAGCCATGGGAGCCAGGGGATTTGTTAGGTTGGAGGACTAAGATTGTGGCAATGACTTCCAGCTCAGTAATTAACTCCTTTAACTTATCTCTGTTGATTTTATTCAGACGTGGGAGTCTTGCTTCTTCTATAAAGGACTGCACTGTAACATGATCTTTGGGTTCTTTCTAAATATAAATACAAATATAGAACACCTAAAGTCTAAGACATGTGTATGTAAGCCAGTATTTAGTGCCTCTCTCAAACGCAATGCTACAAGCGTAAAATAGCTGGGGGAGACATCCCTTAAGGATAAGAACCCTCACTCACCCGAGGGTGACATGCTTCATCATACGGGTCCTCCTTACCAGTGAGGAAAACCTAGTCACCACTAGGAGCTACTACTTCCGTGTTTAAAGAAGGAGCTCAGAGATGTTTTATCAGGTAAGGGGCAGGATGAAAATCCCATATGTGAGATGATGGGTGCAGTAAGGTAAGCCGCGCTGTATGAAGGAGTGGGTAGGTGAGATTAAAACTGCCTAAGTGGAATCACTGAATAGCTTTATTAATGTGTTCAACTTGACAGGTTTAAAAAGAACAGCACAGTGGTATGGATATAAAACCACTGTCACTTGATGGTCGACATGTTTTAGCCTGTTGATCTAAACCATAGTATCAGTGGCTTTCTTCAGGACCAGATATACTACGTGATAATGCTGCTGCAATTATGTGAAAAATATATAATAATAAAGAAAAGTTTTATACAAAACCGGTATTTCTGCTTTTCATTTTCTCTGTCAGGTCATACCCAGGTATCTATGTATAAACAAAAGTAGCAAGAAAAAGAGAGAGAGAGAGACACAAGAACACATGTGCTAAATTATCACATGTAACATTAGCATTTGTCATTGTTTTACAAATATGTTAATGCTAGTACTAGTCATAGATTACAAGGACTTACCCTCAATTGTAGGATAGTCCTGCCTCACCTCTACCTGGCTGGCTGCTCTGGAAGGAGGCCCGCACTGCGGGAAAAGAGTAAAGGTGTCTGAATAGATACACCATTTGCTTCTAAAAACTCAATTGCTCAGTCAAACTTATAGACCAAAATTGCCCAAAGTTGCAACATAATGCTAACCCTTTGGAATTACACAGGAAAGAACTGAGGACACCCATATGGCATTCTTCAGTGAGAATGCTGAATGTAGACTGTTTCCCCAGAGAAAGGTATTTATCACATGGAAAGGTGACCCGTTTCGAAGCATCCACCCAAGTCTTTTAACCACGAAGAAAAGGTCAAAGCTACTTGTCTTACCTGTCCGTCGGTACCACAATACGTAGGAGAGCTAGCCCCGGGAGGTACTGAACGGCAGGCAGACTCGCGTATTAATAGTGGCCGGCTCATTGTTTACAGCCGGGCGCGACACTGGGGCCTGATCTTGTAGCTGGCTTTGCTCATGCCTGTAATCACGCTGCACATGCTTCGGGGACAGTGATTCAGCCCTGTGCATGCGTGTACGTGTTGCGTGTAACTGGAAGACTGAATCAAGCCTGCGCATGCGTGTTAACTCTGAAAAGGACTACTACGCTAGTGCGTATGCATAGAAGCCAACCCCGTAATACGCCCAATCTGTTTATACATTGGGCCAACAAAATAATGTCACAATTCGTTTGATGATGAAGAAATGAAAAAAATGAGAATAGAAGTGATAATGGCACCGCAATTATGTTAGTCAGGCAGAACTAAGATAGCACTGCCTTGTGCATGCGCTATCATCATGGTTTAGCAGGTATTAATATTAGGCAATAATTGTTAATGTGTCAAGTATTAGTAGTGGAAGGAAACAGACCTTCTTCTCATTCTGCTGCTCCTAGGTCACATAATGATGAGGTTAATAACAATATAACCTTAATTAGAAATGGTACTGTCTACTGACAGGTTAATAACAATATAACCTTAATTAGAAATGGTACTGTCTACTGACGTACTATTTGATGATTCTAGGGCATGGTAAAATGTATGCTTGGAAATTCAACATGTATGTATGGAGGGAAGAGGCTGTTAGTCTCATACTCTGAATCGCACATCAGTTAAGAAACCTATTACCTAGTGTAGTTACTGGATTGTAAGATTATAACCAGTAATATAGGGTATGCCCAAATATTTCAATAGGATGGTTAGAAGAAATAAGATATTATTTTGCAACCTGATGGTATTCATGTATCAATGGTCAAGAATGCAAAACGCTTCTTAGATCGAAACCCAAGGTATGTCCTCATTTAACCCTACTTTATCTGTTCTGAGCTTATATACCCACTGTTGTTCTTTGCGGAAGAGGTATTTTGTAGGATCTGCCAGATGTGGTGGAATCCAGGGTTTTTCTAACACCACCCACCGTAAGTCAGTGTCAGCATGGCCTTTGTCAAGGAAATGATTGATCAATTTGGTTGACCGTTTCCCACATCTTATTGTGCTCTTGTGTTCTTGGATGCGGATCTTTATTTTTCTGGTAGTCATCCCCACATAGCGAAGTTGACAAGGACACCAGATTAAATAAATGAGCCATTCACTGTTACAATTTGTATGCTTACCAATTTTCCTAGGGTGAGTGAGGGTTCTTATTCTTAAGGGATGTCTCCCCCAGCTATTTTACGCTTGTAGCATTGCTTTTGAGAGAGGCACTAAATACTGGCTTACATACACATGTCTTAGACTTTAGGTGTTCTAGATTTGTATTTAGTTTATTTGAGGGAACGTACACCTATTAGTTTATAATCTATTATCCCTCTAGACCCCCAATCTACGGTAGTGTTTCATTCTTTTTAAATATGCAAGATTGGCTATGAGAACTCGAACTTCATGTGGATCTGTTCAAATCTACCCTCGGATGTGGAAGTGTGGAAGAGTGATTCCCCACTCCCACCCTGCCCCCTGTCTCCACTGCATTGATTATCTACGGGAAAGGAAGCAAGAAAAAATGTTGGCCCCAGTGCTATCATAGGCGCTAAGTGGTCTTCGCTCACCCACTCAAGCCCCCCCTGGTCCCACCACAGCTTCTCTTACTTCAAGACCAGAGGTGTAGGCCCAAATAAATAATTGTCCATCACCTCACCTTTTTATTAGGAAAGTTGCATCAAACATGCCATGAATTAGCAGACAAATAAAAAGTGGAAGCCATTACAGAAACTCAACACTTGCATGACTCAAAGCACCAGCAATGTCAGCAACACAGATGTTTGTGAAGACATATAGAACATCCAGCCATGAGGCCCCCCTCTAGGGCATTTGACCTCAGCTAGCAGTTTGGTTAAATGTCCCAGCATGACAATGTAGGTTTCTCCCATCTCTCTTTAAGGCTCTGCCTTTATTTCGTGTCTCTGCCAGTGTGGGCCACCTTGCAGTGCTGCGACAGACCTAAAATATCCTTGGCTGCAGCGGGTCTAGAATGTCTTTGGCTTCTTCTGTTGTGTGTATAGTACTTGTTTTAGAATCAACCCGGAACAACAAAGCAAATGGGAGCATCCAGTGATAGTGGATCTGTCATTTCCATTCCATTCCATTGGGTTGTGCTTCTCTAGCGTGGCCTGTGACAGGTCTTCATATAGTCTAACTGCATAATGAAGCACTTGGAGCTTATCCAGTTTTGTGGCCATCAACATGATCTTATCTTTCAACTGAAAAGAGTCTATGTTAGCTATAATATCTCTTGGTCTTATATTTGATGGTTGACTGGGAGACCCTACTCTGTGCACCCTTATAATTGGTATAGGTCTTTCCTGGACATCGAGATCTCCCGAAAGAGGTTCATAAAAAAGTGTAGTATGTTGCCCCCTTCCTCCATTTCATGAATGTGGGAAATTCAGATATTGTCCCTTCTCGGTCTGTACTCCAGGTCGGTGCACTTCACCCAAAGTGGAGCCACTTCAGTCCCAACCTTTTCTATTGAGTCCTGCAGAGTTTCAATGTCCTGGCCGTCGCGGCTCGCAAGTCTCACAGGTGGGGTGTTGGGGGTGGGGGTCGCGCAGCTGTTACCACGAGGCAGGAGGGGGGTAAAAAAAAACATACATAACTTGTCCTGCTCCACCTCCTAGCACCACATGCTCAGTCCTCGCAGCTGCCCTTAACATTTAGAGCGTTGCGTGCTCAGTGCATCGCAGAATCCTGCGTGGCGCTCTTTTCCAGTCTCAAAGGCAATGGAATAGCCTACACACCTATTCTTTAAAGAGATTCTGTGTATCTACTTGTAAAATATCTTTTTTGCAACAGTTCTACTTGTTTACCAAATTGTTGCGGCCCTGTAGGTCCCTGACAGTTGAATACAATACTCTAGAACCAAACATACGTTTGTGTAACAGGGTGCACTTTCCAGACTACCAGAAATGCCACTTCTATTATACTCCATATACCATTTCATTCTCTTCCTCCTTGTATCCCAGATCACCACAGCCTTCCAGTTCTGCAGCCATTCAATTATTCTCTCAAATAACATTACAAGATGCGCCCGTGTCACAGGGCTCAGCATCCTCGGTTCAGTTTTCACTGCAACACATCAATGAACGGTAAAACTTGCGCCCACTCAGTTTTACTGAGGTGAACTGGGACTTCAACTCCCAGAAGCATTGTTATTTTAAATGACTCGAGGTGGCATGGAGTCGCACTGGAACACACCCTTCTGTGGCAGGCGGGACAAAGGCAGAGGGCCCTGAGCTGGGGCTTGTCTCCAGACGTAAGTATGCATCGCAAGAAACAGTCAGGGCCTGTCCTGGGCTGGGTCTGCGTTTTTCTGCTTATGAACAGGGACAGGCATGCTCCCACCCCTCCTGTAAGCCAATCACAATGCTGCAATGGCAGCGTTGCGATTGGTGCAGAGGCCCGGACAGCATCCAGCTAGGCACCTGTAGGGAGGCCATTTTCTCTATATAGGATAGAGAAAATATAGAGTGCGCATGACTGCTTTAGTCAGCCCCAGGGCCGACCAAGTAGTCAGGGTATTCAGGGTGGTGCAAGCCACTCCTCCCTGACCCACCCACTCGTCCACCCCCAACCAGGCATATCCTCCGGCCTGCCCCCAACCAGGCATAAGCCTGCCTTCTCGCAGCACGAGAAGCAGAAAATAAAATGGTATTTAAAATACCATTTTATTTCCTGCGAGAAAGCAGTGGAGTGGCGCTCTTCTGCCCTAATGGAGGATCAACCCCAGTGTCCTGGTTCATATTTATGATTTCATCTTCATTGGTTGCTGCACATTTGCCTAGTGCTTTTATCTCCTTCATAATTTCAGCCAGTCCGGAGTACAAGTCAGATTTCAATGCCTGCATTTGAGTAGTTATCAAACAAGAGAGCTTACTATGAAGATCTTTCAGATGCGTTTGTAGTTCTTCCTTTATAAGGGGATCAATCCCATCATCCTTTATCATAAACATGGTGGCTTGTAGCTGATCCTTTTAGGGAAGGAGCCCGCCGTACTATAGGATCAGCTTTTGGTGTTGCAGCTGACTTTTAGGCCAGTTTCCCAGCAGTAGACTCAAAACAGACCAAGGTCCCGGGGATCAAGCCTGCACTTTTGCTGCGGCTAAGGAATTACAGTCACTGTCCAGGCTGCCCAACCACTACTTCAGTGCAGACTTGGAATCTGCATTGGTTTGGGACCCCAAGGGAACACAATGACATAAAGGGGCCAAGCACCTACAAACGAGCGGGCCCAATTCAGCAGTTGATTCAGATCCTCTGATCCATGAGCCCACTGATGGAGCAAGGATTTGCACGGTATGCGACTTGCTTGAATTCAAACCCCTCGCCTAACATTAATATAGTTAACAACTTGTTTTGTGTATTAATCTTGCACTTTTACATTACACGCGGGTGTCCCAGAGACGCTTGCCTATGTGTTTATTAATCATAACTACGCTTGCAAGCTGACATGGTCGCTGCTATGCGGGATTACAGTCCACGCATGCGTCGGTCATACCCATGTGATGTGACGCACTCGTAGTTCTGGAGGGATTTTTTCGCTCATGCGCAGTATTGCTAATATGGCCGCTTTGTTTCTAACATGCTCTCTGCTTGCTACCGCTGCTCTGGCTCAGCTGTTTATTTCTGCTTAACTCCTAATGCTATAGATATTATAAAGTAAAGGGGGGAAGTGCAGCTACTCATGGTATACAGTGTATTTATTTTTTCTGTGTTTCTAAATAGTTTTCGCTTACTTTTCATGTAACATTCTCCGGGGGCCTGGGAGGAGAGGTGCTGCTCCATCTTGGAAGCCCATGTGTCACCAATCACGTGATAGGGGAAATGCGAGGCTCGCAGCAGTGGAACTCAGCCAGCTGACTGCCGAAGCAAAGATGCTCATGGGAAAGTGACCCCTGCTCCAGGAGAAAACTTCGACTTGTACCTGAAAATGTTACATTTTATGATAATGTTTGTGTGCCCTATTGTCTTCATATTCGTATGCCATGGGAACTGGAATGTAAGGGGTGGATCCAAGAAATTGAATATTAATTGTGGGAACACCAAATTCTAGGTGGTGACAATGACCTAACCACCTCTCTTGTCCAATCCGAAATCGGGGATCCTTGCACTTGCAACATTTGTGGGTGGTCTACTGACCCGAAAACAGTATAACTGGCCTAGGTTTAGCTAGAGAAATTGTCTGACTTGTCCGAGTAGCTGACCTGTCACTGACCCTACAAACTCTATAGGTGATTGATACAGAGAGCTGCGGAGCACTCTGTCCGTAATTTCCACAAACTTAGTTTAGGGTGGGGAAACCTTTAAGTGCTGGCAAAGCACTTTGCTGGAGATTTGAGAACCCAATCGGGGTTATTGGCGGATTCCTTGCAGAGAGGGCGTAGCACAGGCGTTGCATCCGAAGCTGCAGGTGTTGGTTGTACCCTTAGATGAGTCCAGTCCTGATCCATATCCTGGGCGATCCTGTCCTGACTGTCCATGAGCTGTACCTACTCGCCTACTGGCATTCCAAGTCCTTGAGGATCCTTTCCCGCCTTTCCTAACTGACCCGTGGCCAGGGTTAGTTCTCATTCTGTCCTAGGTAAATATAAATATATGTGGGTGTTCGTCCATAAGAATCTTTCTCTCCTATTTTCCTAATAAAGCAAATCTTGCCTGTGAAATTACCTTTGATACTTGAACTCTCATGAAAGTATTTTACTAGCTTGTTCTTTATTTTTCCTGTACCCTTACTTAAATGCTGAATTGTTTACATATTTAGTATGTTCCACTGTTACCTTTCCTATAGAAATTGCATTTATTCTGAAGCACTTGTTTCCCAAAATTCCTTAGTATATTCCAATTAGCATTTAGTAGTATGTTCCTTTGTTCTTACCTATCCTTTAGTAACGCAAATATAAATCTGTTAGATTAAATCAGCGTGTTCCCTTTTCCCTCTCCTTTTTATTTTCTAATGATAGATGATCCTAACACTGATTCATAGTTATACCATTTTTCTAATCTTGGTCATAGATGTTTTGATCTGTGTAAATTTTATTCTCATGGCATATTAGATAAAGGTTTTTAAAACTTCTTGCGTTTGTGGTTATTACAAGGTATAGACAAAATATAAATGTATATGGTGTTGGTGTTATCTGCCTGAAAAAAACTTAATTATAGCTCCTGATTGTGGTCATAGGTACCTGTTTCTCGAGGATTGGTAAGTCAGGTACACGTGAAATATATGGAAAGTAAGAACCTCGAATTATTGATAGCGCTGTGAAGGTTACCTGATTTATGAAAATGTATTGAAGGGCCCAGTAACGTATGAATTTTGGTAAATAAGGATCGGGTGACCTGCGCGCTCTATCAGTAATTTTCTGGTAGCAGTAGTATGGTTAGGACTAGTTGAGACAGGTAGATAGGCTAATTGTTGAAAACTGTGAAAAATTTAAATGTGCTGCTAAAAATAATATTTTTTCCTCAAGATCGATCGATTGCAAAAATATTGGTTTGAAATGTTATGAAATTTTTAAATTGTTTTTTATAAAATGCTGCTATATTGAATGTTTATTAACAAATTGTTAGTGATTGTTATATGTTGTCTGGAAATTCCCCGGGGGGAATAGAATAGCGGGTGGTGAGTAGAATCCACTTGGCTGTGAGGTCACTGGCTGTGAGAAAGATTAGTGCATGGTTAGGTAGAACCGGAAGCGCTAATTAGGATTTTCTGAATGAATAGCTGAATAAATGATAGCAACGAGTTCGCTAATGAAACTTCAGTTGTGATATTACCTAGTAAGGGTCACACGAGGAAGGAGTAGTAGGTTCATTGGAGCTTGGGTGATAGCAAAAGAGTACATTGGTGAAACTTTAGACTTAGTATATATCCCGGAAAGAGTGGATGAGTCAAAGAAGTAACAGGTTCTCTAGTGCTTGTGTGAAGGGTAGGCAGAAGGGTCTATCCGTAGTGTATGAAAAGTAGACAGAAGAGGTTTACTTGCAATGAAGCAAAACTTTCCTTTCGTTTAGACACTCGAGTAAAGTGGCGAATGTTATATGTTGTAAACTAAATAAGAGCACTTGCACTTTAAGAAAAATTCGAAGTTTCCGTTACCTTGTGAAGGAGGGAGTCGGTCGCGAAGCTGCGCTGACGTCACTCCATGCCGCGCTGGTATTGGTTGAAACCGCGGGCCTGTAACGAAGCTAGTATTGTAAAGGAGGGGTGAGTGCCGGAGCGTGAGACCGCGTCTCGCGAAAAAGGCAGCGCACCAATTGGTTGAAATTGTTTGCAATCACAGTGCTGATTGGTTGGTGTAGTTGGTATAAGACGTACTTTTATTGGAAGAGGATTTGTAAACAAAGACGTAGTTAACCACAGAACTTTTGGTTATGCAGTCTATGTGGTATCCTGAATTCTTACCTGATCCACAACATTTAGGGTTTCGCAAGGATCAGATGCTAAGAGGCAGACCTTACAATATGTACGGAAGCAAGAGAAAAATGTAATTTGCTGATAAGATCAAGAATTACTTTAAGAAAGACAAGCCCATTAGAACTAGAGAAGGTATAATTATTCCACCTCCTAATACTCCTGTATCATTCATGATGTTTGACAAAGGGTATCATACCTGTGTATGGCTGGAGAATCGGGTAAAATACACTGAAGATGACGGAATCCTAGCATTTCCCTTAGATGGTACCTTTAACAGTAGAATTTTGTTTAATTTGAGGACCCGAATGAATGACTTACATCCCAGACCGAGATTGACTCAATATGAGGCTTTAGAAGAATGGGAGATTGAGGCTTTAGAATGAGACAGACCCAGAATGGATAAGGGAGTAAGCATGGGCGAATTTTGCGGATCTCGCGTTCGCGGATTTTGCGGATTTGCGAACTCGCAATCCGCAAAATCCGCGAATTCCCGCGAATTTGCGGATTTTTTTTTTTTGTGTTCGCCCGTGTTTCTGCCAGTTCGCGAGGGTTTTTACAATTTCGCAATTTGCGAACTTACCTGTCGGGTCGCAAGTTTTGCGAACTTGTTGTTTCTACGTGTCCAGCCTGTTTGGGACACTCTTCTTCATCACTGCCACTCTCTGTCACCACTGCCACTCTCTGACTACTCATGCCACCCTCTGGCCCACCCATGCCACCCTCTGTTTCATCACCACACCCTCTGGTTGTCCAGTGTACATTATTTTCGGCAAAGCAAAGCACACCTTCCCTGCCTCAAGTGACCTGAATTAATTTGGGGCTGATTAATGTGTCACAGAATATTTTTTTAGCTGGCACCTGCTTCCTTAGTGCGCCCTGATTAGTGATCTTTTGCACTTGCTAAGTGCTTTCATTGTTGCAAAATTAGTTACAACACCTGCCCTGCCCCAACTGACAATAATGAATTAGGGGCTGATTAATGGATTTTAACTTCCAGCCTGGCTCCTGCTTGTCTCCCTTAGCTGTAATTCAGGACCTTTGTGGCATATGTGTAACTATTCTGAGGTTCAGAGCAGGGTCACATAATAGTTGCAACTGGCAACTGAACTCTGGAGGGGCCCCTCAGGAAGCACTACAGGAAATGGCTACTAATGATGAGCCTGAACTTTTGAACCTGGCAAGTAGTTTCAGTTTTGCTAAGATCGTATTTCTGCAATTTAGCACTTATTCGCGGGGCGCGAAGTTGTACTGGGAAGCCGCGAACTCACGCGAACAGTGCGAGCAGTGCGAGCAAAATCCGCTGCTCGTGGATTTGCGGATTTTGCGGGAGATTCGCGAATCTCGCGGATTGCGGATTTCCCGAAAATCCGCAAAATCCGCGAGCGGAACGGATTTTCCGCCCATACCTATAAGGGAGTGAGTAAATGGTACCCGAAATTGCAGCGAGATGCTAAAGAGAAAAAGATGAAACAGTGGAGACAGAATATGATGGTCGAGGGACTATTTCCAGTATTTGGGATAGACGCACCTGAGGGAGGAAAAAGCACCGAGAAAGCCCGACACTTAATGACTACAGGTGATTCCGAAGATGAATAGCTGGAGGATTTATTAATGAAAAATCCACCACCATATGATGAGGAATCTAGGTCCCTGAGCTCGAAAAAACAGTTTTTCCGACACCCTAGAGAAAGGAGGCCAAGTGAAACAGATGCAGCAGGTAAAGAGGGGTTTTGTAGGCCTGATACAACCTTCCCAAACTATAGGCCATTTGGTGATGAAAGACCAGGAACGACAGCCCCAACTGCCCCAAGTTTGTATCCTCCTTTAGTTCCACAAGTAATACATGAAACAACGATTGAAAAGGTTTTACAGGAACAAGAAAAGGAAGCTTTAATTAAACAGATAAATGAACTCATTCAGAAAATATCCCTGTTAAATCCTAGTCCTGAAGCTCTGACAATTCCAGGGACTATTGGTCCAGTTGTTTCTCTGTATGGAGATAGACAGGCTAGTCCGAAAACGCCAGCTATTGCACCAACTGTAGCACCACCCAGAAAAGAGCCTCTCATAGTTGATGATCAGGCAAGTGAATGCGAATCGGTGGTCTCCCTGTTGGATCTGCCCATAAGGGTACCGGAGAGCAGTGTACCTTGAACAAGAACACAGACTAGTGCAAAGGAAGTCCTGATAGAAACAGCTTCAGGTACTCGAAGTGCCACAGTAGTGACTCCGGAAGAAATATATCGATGGACTAGAGAATTAGAAAGAACAACTCCCCAGTCAAAACCATTAGACATTTGCAAGCTAAGGATAGAAATAAAAGAACTAATGGCTGGGAATGTGGGACTGGACAGGTTAAATACTGTTAGTGAAGAGGAGTTGTTCCATGAGAAACTGATGGATACAGCAGCTGATATGGGAATAGATGTTAGTCGATCCAAGGTATTGCAAAAACCTTATAGAACAGAATTTTCTGACAAAGATCTAGAAAACATGAATGTGTCAGGGAAAAAGGTACATATACGAGAATTGCTGAACCTGTTACAGAAATGGGGAGATTTAGACAAATGGAAGGCCAGATGGGCAAAGAAAAAGGAAGACAGTAAGGCTAGACAAAGGACTTCTGAATATGTCCTGAAAGAGGTCAATCAAGCAGAAGCTTTGTACCCCATGAGAGAAGTGCCCGGAGGAAAATATGTACATGTTCCATGGTCCCGACAGGATATTGTGTCCTTTACCAATGATTTTCCAAAGTTAAGAGAGAAGCCTGTTGAGTGGTATAGGCAGGTCGAGAGATTCGTAGAAGTCCAAAAGTGCCTCCTGAAGGACCTAGATGGGCTCTTCGACATTGTAGTTCCTGTAGATTTATGGACAGAATGTAAAATTGCAGTTGATTGGCCTAGTGAGGAGTATGAAAGAGACTCAAGAACAGGAGCTCCCTCTCCGAATGTAATGAGGCAGTATGACAAGGTAATACAATACTTGAAAGGGAAAGTGCCAGCCAAAGGAACTGATTGGACCCGCATAGATAGAACTACCCAAAATCGTGATGAAACTGTTCATTCCTATTATGAGCGACTGTTGCAGGTGTTCAAGACCTACAGTGGAATCAATAATATTGAAATGAAGGATATGACCCATTTCATTTATCGATTCGTGTTGGGATTGAGACCTGAGATCTCCCAGTGGATTAGAGATAACAAAATCTGTTGGCAGGGTAAACCGGTAGATGAGGTCCTGAAGTACGCTAAGTACTGTGAAGACGAGATGGAGAACAAGCGGAAGGCCTTAAAAGAAAAGGTTATGTGGGCTCAAGTGAAACTGGCAGAACAACAAGAAAAGCAGTTAAGTAAAATAAATAATTTTACCCCACACACAAGCTCTGGGGGAGGAGGGAAGCCTCAAGTTAAAATGAGTCGTGAAGAGGCTATGAAGAAATTTCCCTGCCACGGGTGCGGTCAGATAGGGCACTGGAGAGACGAATGTCCAAATTTACAGACTGGTAATACCCCAAATAATGATTTAAATCCACAGGTGCAGAAAGAGGGGCCCCGAAAGACCCAGCAACAGGTAAAACAGAGTCAGTTGCCTCGTGCACCTAGGCCTAATTATAAGAACAAAAATCAGCAGAATGAGACAGCAGAGGTGTGGGAAGGAAGGGAGGATAGAAATGCAGCAACCTCGCAATTCCTGTTGAATGATACATTCCTCTATGATGAACCTTACTGATGGGGCCTGAGGGGGGAGGACGAGGAGTGCGTACTTGGCGCCTCCTTGCCGGTAGACCAGACTAGACCATACATTGAAGGAAAGGTTGAAGGAAATGATGTCATCTTTCTATTGGACACTGGTGCTACCCGTTCTACTGTGAGAACACCAGACGTTCCAAACCTACCCCTCTCGGGAGAAGCAATCCAAGTAGTGGGCGTGTCAAACCAGATAATTAGTACCCCAGTAACTGAACTAATGGAGATTTCCATAGGGAATTTTAAAGAAATGCACATATTTGTCGTCTGTGATTCCAGTCCTGTAAAGTTATTGGGACGTGATTTGTTGTGCAAAATGAACTGTACCATCTTTTGCACTCCAAAGGGCGTTGAAATTCAGACCCCAGATGAAGATGGATTGTACAAATTAATGTTATTAAGGCCTGACTCCTAAATTAAGAAATTAACAATCCAAGATTTACATGAAGAGCTCCAACAGACAGTGATACCAGAGGTGTGGGATTTCACTGGAAAAGATGTAGGACTGATGGCAAATGTAGACCCGATTCAAATAGCCATAAAACCAAATGCTGTTTACCCGAATACCAGCCAGTATAAAATGAGTGCAGAAGTGAAAGCTGCAGTTGCCATTGAAATAAAAAGATTGCTAGAAGCCAACATCATACAGGAAGTAATGAGCAGTCCTTGTAATTCACCCATAATTGGGATCAAAAAGCCTAGTGGGAAGTACAGGGTAGTGAAGGACCTGCGCAAGATAAACACGATTGTTGTCCCTTGTTGTCCTATTGTGCCAAACCCTGCAGTGATTTTGTACCAAATTCCATGCAATGCTGGATGGTTTACCATCATTGACTTGTGTCACGCATTCTTTTCCATCCCACTGCATCCAGACAGCAAATTTCTTTTCTCATTTGAATTTGACAGTCATGTCTACGTCTGGAATCGTGTCCCTCAGGGGTACACAGAGAGTCCTTCCATTTTTAATCAGATTTTGAAAAGATGCCTTGAATCATTAGTCTTACCTGGAGAATCGGTTTTGGTCCAGTACATAGACGACCTTTTGGTGGCGTCTAAAAGTCGGAACGACTGTGTTACTGATACCATTGCTTTATTGAATCACTTAGGCAAAGGAGGACATAAAGTATCACCAGACAAGTTACAATTCTGTAAAAATTCTGTGAAATATCTGGGGCACCAGATAGAAAAAGGTATCCGGAAAGTTACTTCAGAAAGAATTAGGATCATTCGAGACATGGAATTGCCACATACTCAGAAAGAAGTCAGAATGTTTCTAGGAGTGGTGGGATACTGTAGACAGTGGATTGTGGAATTTGCAGTCCTAGCAAAACCATTAATAAAAATGACCAAGAAAGGAGCTAAGGATCCAGTTGAGTGGGATGATGAAAGCATGACATCCTGGATAAATTTGCGAAATTGCCTGTGCTCAGCTCCTGCATTAGGAATGCCTGACTATTCCAAAGATTTTGCTTTGTTTTGTGACACACGAGACAATTGTGCACTTTCAGTCCTGACTCAGATCCATGGCATGACCAGACGTCCGGTAGCATATTTTTCAGCCTCCTTAGATCCAGTGGCTGCTGGATTGCCTGGATGTCTGAAGGCAGTAGCTGCAACTTGCACGAGTCTTGAACAGAGTGAGTCCATTGTCATAGGACATCCGGTAACTGGGTATGTCCCACACACTGTTGTAATCTTACTGACCAGAACGAAAGCCCAGTACCTCACACCTAGTCGGCTGACTAAGTATGAAAGAATCTTGGTGGGTGCAGCAAATGTAACGATTGCCCGGTGTAACATACTGAATCCAGCTACCTTGTTACCTAATACACAGGGTGCAGAAGTTGAGGGAGAGATCGAGCATAACTGCATTGATCTGACTGAATTCTGCACTAAACCACGCCCAGACATTAAGGAAACAGCATTGCCAATAGAAGATCTTGAATATTTTGTAGATGGGTCATGCTTGAGACATGAGGATGGAGGTCTAAGTGCGGCCTATGCTGTGGTCACTCTAAGTAAAACAATAGAAGCATCCTACCTAATTGGAGTAAAATCTGCACAAGTAGCCAAATTTGTTGCATTGGCAAGAGCCTGTAAAAACAGCAAAAACAAAAGAGTAACCATATACACCGACAGCCAGTATGGTTACGGGGTTGTGCATGACTTCGGCCAATTATGGCTGCAAAGAAAATTCATGACTTCCTCGGGTACCCCTATCAGAAATGGAAAAGTGGTACAGAACCTACTGGAAGCAATTCAGTTACCAAAAGAATTGGCAGTAGTCAAGTATGCTGCTCACAAATCTGGCAATGACAATGTGACAGCTGGTAATCAATATGCTGACCAAATCGCCCAATATTGTGCCAGAAACAAAATGTCATTGAACATCAAATTGGGGGGAGTCGGAAACACCTGCCAACTTATGGTGTTTGAGGATGTATCAACTTGGGAGGAACTGAAAGGGTTGCAACAGGCTGCAGAACAAGAAGAAAAAGAAAGATGGGAGAAATATGGTTGTCAACCAAGGGATAGAGATGGTATCATTGTCTGTAATAAAGGTATGCCTGTGTTGCCAGACAGTATGATCGCTTCCATGGCCAGATTAATACATGTAGATTCACACATAGGGAGAGATGCGATGGTCTGTGTTTTTCAAACAGATGTGGTACAATTCGAAATTCAGGAACATTGCAGAGGCGCCCTGCCAGAGGTGCTTAACTTGTCAGCAGTTTAATCCTGGGAAGAAAAGAGTAGTGTTACCAAGTACAATTGAAAAGGCAGAGGGTCCTTTTATCAGACTACAGGCTGACTTTATTCAGTTACCCATGTGTAGAGGATATAGGTACGTATTGGTCATAGTCTACCTGTTTTCAAGATGGGTGGAAGCTTACCCAGCCAAGAAAAATGATGCTATCACTGTAGCTAAGTTGTTACTAAGGGAACTGATACCTAGGTTCGCTTTCCCAGTCACAATTGAATCGGACAGAGGTGGGTATTTTGCCAATGACGTATTGACTCAGCTCTATGAAGCATTCAAAATTACCCAAAGACTGCATTGTGCATACCATCCGGAGGCTTCTGGAGTAGTCGAACAGGTGAATGGCACTATAAAGTCAAGGCTGGGAAAAATGTGTAACTCTACTGGATTGAATTGGATAGACGCTTTACCCCTTGTCCTAATGGGACTGAGAAGCATTCCAGACCGAAAGACAGGTCTGAGTCCCCATGAGATACTAATGGGAAGAGTGATGCGGCAGGCATGGGTTCCTGGACGCAAACTGCTAAGTATTACTGATGATTTGGTACTAGAATACTGCAAGCAGCTGGGTGACCATGTGCGTTCTATCTCTCACCAGATTGGGGAGGGCGCCGTCGCCAGGCCAACAACTCCAGTCCATAATCTGAGACCAGGCGATTGGGTTACGTTAAAGAAACACACCCGGAAGAGTTGCCTTGGACCGAAGTGGGGAAAGCCTAGACAAGTGATCCTCGTCACGACAACTGCAGTAAAGTGTGCAGGCATGTCAAAGTGGATACATGCCAGCCATACTAAGAGGGTGACGGAAGAAGAAGCAACTGAGGCTGAAGGTTGTGCAGCTGAAGGGTCGCCAGACGATGGTCCTGAACTTGCTGATGACGAACAACCGAGCACCAGTCAAGACGAATGGATCCCAGCAGACGATCTGATTCTTGATCCAATAAGAACCAGAATAAACTCTTACCTAGATAGAGAGTGGGATAGTGAGGACGAGACAGGAATAGATGGTAATAATCAGGTTATCGAAATCCATGTAAATCCTGATGAAGAGAGGGGTCAGATAGGGACAGAACAGGTTATCAACACTCCTCCAAAACTCCAAAGACCGAAAAGGGACAGTTAAAAATTAAAGCTGAAGTTCATGCGGAAGAAAATCAAGGGTTCGAAGTGCATGAACAGGAACAGATAGAAATATACGAATGTGTTCAGGAGACCGAATAGAGACAAACGAAAGTCAAAGTCAGCATACACCTGAACCAGGCCAGCTTAGAAACCAGGCGGAAGAAACTGAAGTAAGACCTGGAACTAGTCAGACAGGAAGGGACGAAGATACTGTTGAAACAAATGTGCCACAACTGAATGAAAATAAAAGAGCACGTGAAGAGAGCCAGATCACAGTGCCAATTAAAAGACTCAAAAGAAAGAAAAGTGTACCCTGGTACATAAAAATACTGAAACTAAGATTGAAAACTGTAGAAGAAAAACTAGAAGACCGGAAAAAAGCTGCCAGTGAAAGAGAGAGAGCTGGAGTCCAACCTAAAAGAAGGAGTAGCAGAATAAAAAACAAAACGAAAACTATTGAGGTCCCGAATGGACTTAATTAGTGCTTGAAGAATTTGAAGACCTCGAAATAAGTGACGAAAGTGACTGAGAATTGGTCACTGATCAGGGTTCCGAAGAAGAAGACCCAACCTGAAGGTTAAACCTGCGTAAGCTACCTGTGTAAAGTTACAAAGAGGGGTTGGAAAACTTCTTTTAAGCCACAATGTCTGATTCAAATGTGAATGGAAGACCTGGACAGAATTTCTGTAAAACATGTTGTAAAATATGCTTATGTAGTGTAGCGATAGTTTTGATAATATGGATAGGACTAACAGTCTTGATACCTTTCATGATAAGCAAAGACTCTAACCTGTACCCTACTCCCGCAAGTATTTTAGCAAGCTTATTTTACAGAAGCACCCTACAGTATTACTATTCAAACTCTGACGTAATTTTTTCAGAACTTCCTATTCGGGGAAACCTGAATATTGTACATACCAAAAGCGATGTGACTCGTTATATGGGAGAATACTTTCTGACTATAAGTGACATAGATTTAGGTGAAGCACACAGAAATAATTTGACCTGTTCATTACATGAACAAGAGAAAATGTTTTTGAAAATGGCAGAGAAAAGAAGGGACAGTTTCCAAAGAAAGGCAAATGATAAAAGACAGAGAACTCCTAAATGGGCAGAAAACATGGAAAGCACCTCAAATGGTGAAGCTAATCCTGCATTGTTACTGGATTTCGAAAGAAAGGGGAAACTGTGTCTTCACAGAGAAAAGACTAGCTATTATAACAATGTATTCATCAGTTCCAGTGAATGCGAACACAATTATAAGGTAATTGGAGGTTGGGGTTTCAAAAATGGGTCAGAACCTGTGTTTCCCGGAATTTATTATATATGTGGAAACAAGGCTTATTTCAAATTGCTGGATCACTGGTATGGAAGCTGCTATTTTGGCATTGTCTTCCCGAAAATATACCATGTGAATGACGCCGCTGGAAGCGAAGAAAATACTAATGGTTTAGTACGAAGTAAAAGAGAAAGTGTAGGAGAAATAATAGGTGATATATTTAGTGCATTGATACCTGGAGTGGGAGTGGTTCTGAATACACACCGAATTTGCAAACTGTCTACAGTAGTGGATCGGTTATCGACTGACACCGCTGCTGGTTTCCTGCTGGTCAATACTGACATGGTTGCGATCAGATCAATGGTTTTACAGAATAGACTTGCTCTTGACACCTGATTGGCAAAAGAGGGTGGAGTCTGTAGAATGTTGAAAGCGCAAAATGTTTGCACTTACATTCCTGATAAAAGTGTTGAAATTAAGAAATATGTGAGAAACATAACTAATTTGGATAAAGAACTCAAACCACTGGAGGTTGACAGTGCCTGGAAGAGACTAACTGATGGTCTCTCCTCTGTAGGTAGTTGGTTTTCTAATATAGGTAAAAGTCTTGTGAGTAAAATACTGATGCCAATGCCAGGGATTAGTTTAATTGTGCTAATAATAATAATTTGCTGCAAATGTCAAAAATGCAGAAAGAAGTATGCTGTGAATAAGAGAGGAGTGAAAAGGAATGTTGATGAACTTGAATTAGAAGAGCTGAAAAATCAAATTTACAAAAGAGCCAAAAGTTTCCATCCTAATAAGGATGCAGAAAAGGGGATCAATAACAAATTTGTTGAAATTGAGATGAATGAGATGTGAAACAAAAAGTTGGCATCTGGTTCCATTAATAGTGATGATAGTAAATATCATCAAAGAGGGGATGGATGGAGCAAGGATTCGCACGTTATGCGACTTGCTTGAATTCAAACCCCTCGCCTAACATTAATATAGTAAACAACTTGTTTTGTGTATTAATCTTGCACTTTTACATTACACGCGGGTGTCCCAGAGACGCTTGCCTATGTGTTTATTAATCATAACTACGCTTGCAAGCTGACATGGTCGCTGCTATGCGGGATTCCAGTCTGCGCATGCGTCGGTCATACCCATGTGATGTGACGCACTCATAGTTCTGGAGGGATTTTTTCGCTCATGCGCAGTATTGCTAATATGGCCGCTTTGTTTCTAACATGCTCTCTGCTTGCTACCGCTCCTCTGGCTCAGCTGTTTATTTCTGCTTAACTCCTAATGCTATAGACATTATAAAGTAAGGGGTGTAGTGCAGCTATTCATGGTATACAGTGTATTCATTTTTTCTGTGTTTCTAAATTGTTTTTGCTTACTTTTCATGTAACATTCTCCGGGGGCCTGGGAGGAGAGGTGCTGCTCCATCTTGGAAGCCCATGTGTCACTAATCACGTGATAGAGGAAATGCGAGGCTCGCAGCAGTGGAACTCAGCCAGCTGGCTGCCGAAGCAAAGATGCTCATGGGAAAGTGACCCCTGCTCCAGGAGAAAACTTCGACTTGTACCTGAAAATGTTACGTTTTATGATAATGTTTGTGTGCCCTATTGTCTTCATATTCGTATGTCATGGGAACTGGAATGTAAGGGGTGGATCCAAGAAATTGAATATTAATTGTGGGAACACCAAATTCTAGGGGGTGACAATGACCTAACCACCTCTCTTGTCCAATCCGAAATCGGGGATCCTTGCACTTGCAACATTTGTGGGTGGTCTACTGACCCGAAAACAGTATAACTGGCCTAGGTTTAGCTAGAGAAATTGTCTGACTTGTCCGAGTAGCTGACCTGTCACTGACCCTACAAACTCTATAGGTGATTGATACAGAGAGCTGCGGAGCACTCTGTCCGTAATTTCCACAAACTTAGTTTAGGGTGGGGAAACCTTTAAGTGCTGGCAAAGCACTTTGCTGGAGATTCGAGAACCCAATCGGGGTTATTGGCGGATTCCTTGCAGAGAGGGTGTAGCACAGGCGTTGCATCCGAAGCTGCAGGTGTTGGTCGTACCCTTAGATGAGTCCAGTCCTGATCCATATCCTGGGGCGATCCTGTCCTGACTGTCCATGAGCTGTACCTACTCGCCTACTGGCATTCCAAGTCCTTGAGGATCTTTTCCCGCCTTTCCTAACCGACCCGTGGCCAGGGTTAGTCCTCATTCTGTCCTAGGTAAATATAAATATATGTGGGTGTTCGTCCATATGAAACTTTCTCTACTATTTTCCTAATAAAGCAAATCTTGCCTGTGAAATTACCTTTGATACTTGAACTCTCATGAACGTATTTTACTAGCTTGTTCTTTATTTTTCCCGTACCCTTACTTAAATCCTGAATTGTTTACATATTTAGTATGTTCCACTGTTACCTTTCCTATAGAAATTGCATTTATTCTGAAGCACTTGTTTCCCAAAATTCCTTAGTATATTCCAATTAGCATTTAGTAGTATGTTCCTTTGTTCTTACCTATCCTTTAGTAACGCAAATATAAATCTGTTAGATTAAATCAGCGTGTTCCCTTTTGTCTCTCCTTTTTATTTTCTAATGATAGATGATCCTTACACTGATTCATAGTTATACCATTTTTCTAATCTTGGTCATAGATGTTTTGATCTGTGTAAATGTTATTCTCATGGCATATTAGATAAAGGTTTTTAAAACTTCTTGCGTTTGTGGTTATTACAAGGTATAGACAAAATATAAATGTATATGGTGTTGGTGTTATCTGCCTGAAAAAAACTTAATTATAGCTCCTGATTCATCGTGGTCATAGGTACCTGTTTCTCGAGGATTGGTAAGTCAGGTACACGTGAAATATATGGAAAGTAAGAACCTCGAATTATTGATAGCGCTGTGAAGGTTACCTGATTTATGAAAATGTATTGAAGGGCCCAGTAACGTATGAATTTTGGTAAAGAAAGATCGGGTGACCTGCGCGCTCTATCAGCCCACCTCCTATCTCCTTCTTAACAATAGACCTCCCTGTGTCACCGGGCTTTATGCCCGAAATGTTTTTTATCCCAGATTGCAGACACAAACCCTGATGTCATGGTTAGCTCTGCCTTCCGTCTGGCCCACAGTTTCCCCAGCAATCCCTGGTTCTAGAGCGCAGCATTGTTCTGGCAATCACAATCCTATAGTAGGCCCTAGATGTCCGCCAACAGTACTGCCTCCCCTGTGGCCGTCTTCAGGTGCTGCTGGCCGAATCTATGATGTTACAACGCGTTATTTTACAACGCATGCTGTAACATCGCAACTTTTACAACGCAGGTTCCATTACATCGGATGCCATTACAACGCAGGATATTACATAGCAGATGCTATTACAACGCATACCATTACATCGTAAGTATAGGTAAGTATAACTTTTTTTTAAAAATGTAATTAAGTTAATTTTATTAATTTTATTTGACTAATATTATTAAAATAATTGTAAAAATGTAATTAATATAATTTATTTAAATAAGTTTAATTTAATTTTAAACAGGAATTAATGTAATTTAATTAAATTAATATAATTTTATTAATTTTATTTAATAAATTTTATAATAGTAATTATTTAAATTTAATTAATTTAATTTAATTAATTTAATTTAATTAATCTTAAAATTGTAATTAATTTGATTTAATAAATTTAATTAATTATAATTTATTTAATTATTTTAATTTAATTAAAGTCGTACTTTAAAAAAATAAACCCTAAAAATATCCCTGAACCCCAAAACCCAAACCCAGCCCTAAAACCTAAAAATACCCCTGTACCCCAAAACCTAAACCCAGCCCTAAAACCTAAAAACACCCCTGTACCCCAAAACCCAAACCCTGCCCTAAAACCTAAAAACACCCCTGTACCCCAAAACCCAAACCCCGCCCTAAAACCTAAAAACACCCCTGTACCCCAAAACCCAAACCCTGCCCTGAAACCTAAAAACACCCCTGTACCCTAAAACCCAAACCCTGCCCTAAAACCTAAAAACACCCCTGTACCCCAAAACCCAAACCCTGCCCTGAAACCTAAAAACACCCCTGTACCCCAAAACCCAAACCCTGCCCTAAAACCTAAAAACACCCCTGTACCCCAAAACTCAAACCCTGCCCTAAAACCTAAAAACACCCCTGTACCCCAAAACCCAAACCCTGCCCTAAAACCTAAAAACACCCCTGTACCCCAAAACCCAAACCCTGCCCTGAAACCTAAAAACACCCCTGTACCCCATAACCCAAACCCTGCCCTAAAACCTAAAAACACCCCTGTACCCCAAAACCCAAACCCTGCCCTAAAACCTAAAAACACCCCTGTACCCCAAAACCCAACCCCTGCCCTAAAACCTAAAAACACCCCTGTACCCCAAAACCTAAACCCTGCCCTGAAACCTAAAAACACCCCTGTACCCCAAAACCCAAACCCTGCCCTAAAACCTAAAAACACCCCTGTACCCCAAAACCCAACCCCTGCCCTAAAACCTAAAAATACCCCTGTACCCCAAAACCCAAACCCAGCCCTAAAACCTAAAAATACCCAAACACCCCAAAACATATACCTCAGTACCCCAAAACATATACTCCTATACTCATACTTATTTTAAAAATTACCTAAATTAATATATTTAATTTATAATATTAAAAAACATAAATAAATATATTTATTTATAATTAATATTAATTAAATTAATTAAATAATATTAAATAAAATAAAAAAAAAATTATATACTTACCAATACTTACGATGTAATGGTATGCGTTGTAATAGCATCTGCTATGTAATATCCTGCGTTGTAATAGCATCCGATGTAATGGAACCAGCGTTGTAAAAGCTGCGTTGTAACAGCATTACGACGTAAAAGTTGCGTTGTAACAGTAAGTTACCTGCTGGCCTTATTCGTGATAGAATGTTGAGAACAGCACCATAATGGACACCAGTGCAGCTCCCGACATCCCGGCCATTAGTGTTATCTTCCTCTCAGATTTTTGGATGCCGTGGGGAACCATGTCAGAGAAGTCGTATCAGAGCTCACCAGGTGAGCAACATGCCTGCTCGGATGCAGGCCACACCCCACACCCCAGCATACTTTAAAATTTACTAAATTATATAGGAACCTTAACACTCAATTGTTTTAATTAGATTACATTGAATAAATGATTTATTTATTCATAGTTTTTATACTATGCCACTTTTTCTTCATAAAGCATATTGGGAATATTTAGTGACTGGTCAAGAGACACGGTAATATAGGGAAAGGAAGAAGAAGAACTGATGACCATTGGTGATAATCTGCTATGAATGACACTCACAAGCAGGTAGGTCCATTTTCACAAGTGCCTAAACAGTTCACTTTCCATTGGAGTTCTGGACTTTTTGGTTCCGTCCAGAGGTGTCAGGGAACAACACCCAAAGACCCCGGAGTTCCACCTGCCTTGGTGCGCAAATGAACAGAAACACGGGCTTCTCGATGGTGGCGTCAAAGACCAAAGGTTTATTACTGCAGGGACACAGAAGTCACAGAAACTACGCATGGGCAGTAACTAGGAGCCTGTTCAAATTGTACAAAGAGGGTTGCTCCTTATATACTCCAGTCCAGCTAGCAGAGTGAGAAATCTAGGCGTCATCTTCGATGCTGGCCTCAATTTTATGGCACATGCGAATAAAACTGCGGCTTCAGCTCATATGAAATTGAGAATGATTAGGAAAATACTACCTTTCCTACCGAACACGGCCGGGAAAACACTGGTCAGCTCACTAGTCCTGTCCTCCTTGGACTATTGTAACGCTCTATTCTTAAATGCCCAAGTCCGAGTGACAAATAAGATGCAGTCAATCCAAAATGCAGCCGCACGAATGCTGGCTGGGATCCCCAAGTTCGCACCAGTTACAAACATCATTAGGGATCTCCATTGGCTCCCGATACGCAGCCGTATCAAATTCAAATCGCTGTGTATTGTTTACAAGTCACTCAATAATCAAGGTCCCCACTTTCTCAAACAGAATCTTCTCCATCATGTCCCAACCCGATCTCTTCGTTCCTCTATTCAGAACTTCTTGGCTGTGCCTTGCACTAGAACAGTCACCTGGGGCGACAGGCGTTTCCTGGTTGCCGCCCCTAGACTCTGGAACACCCTTCCTGCACATATCCGAGCAAGTCCCTCCCTGTTCACATTCCGCAAACAGCTAAAGACGTGGTTATTTGACCAATAGCCTTGTATATCTTCTTTACCCCAGTTGCTGATCCATCACTTAACTAGCGCCGAGACGCCCACGGGTATTCGCCGCGCTCTACAAATGTCAATAAATAAATAAATAAATAAAATATACTAAATTTTGGCCTTCAGGCGAATTCTTCACATGTTGGTACATTCCCAAAACCTTTGTGTCATAAACAATAAATATTTGGCGTACACAGGAACCGTTGATAAAATCTGATACTAAACATCTACGAAGAGGGGTTCCCACTAGTTCATCACAATCACTTGTCAATATTGCATTCAAGAGCCGGACCGCCTCATCGTAAATTTCGTTACCTCCCCCTAATAAAGATTCAGAAAGAAAGAAACGGAGCCAGGTGTGGAAGATAGAAAAGCGGGATAAGAGATGTTTGTGGGTTGTAAATGGGCAAGGCTACCGGCTTCGGCCGCCTAATCATGATCGGGACAATGGACACGAGAACCAGTTCAGTTGGGCTGGCCTCGGGCAGAGGAGGCAGCCTTTGTCGAGTCATGTAGCTACAGCGTGATCTGGTTTAGGGTGCACGTGTCATGAAAGAGGTGAATCTCCGGCTAAGGCTACGTGTCCTTAATCGAAATGAAGTGATCAGAGGTTATTGCGTATGTGAGGGCAAGAAACACAAAATGGCTGCCATGATCTAAGATGGATGCCGTGGGTAGATCAGAAATGTGTTTATAAAAGGAGTGCTCTTGCTCGTAGCGTAGCGAAAACACCAGGATATGCTAAATGGATCATTTGCGGTTCGCTGATACCAATATTATGTATTTCCGACAACATTGAAAACACGGGTTCCAATCGTCACGGAACCTCAGACCCTCCTTTTGCCCTTACATAGGCAATTACTCAGTCTATGTCAGAATCTAATTCTATGCTCATCAGGTCAGTGACATGTTGTTGTATCATCATCCTTTCTCGTGCCTTTTCTCCAAACGCAGGTGGTTTCCTAAAACAGGTTGTAGCACAAAGACTACACAGAGCAGGACCACACTGGATAATCAAGCAACATGAGAATAGGAATACTAAGATGACACCGATGACCATTAGAACCTTCCATCCCCACGCTGAGATCAGAGTCCAAAACCACTCCATAAAGGACCAGTTTCCCTTGTCTACGTGTATAGAGTCGGAAATCTTGTGTAGCTTAGAGATCGCCTCATAGACTGTTGGAGCATTATTAGGAATAAAGACACAGCAGCTCGATTGGATCATTCTGCATACCCCACCTCGGTCTGCAAGGATAACGTCTAGAACCATACGGTTCTGTAACGTCATGAGTCTATCCGCCTGAAGCTCAGCGGTCAAATTGCTAAGGGCACCAGCAGTTTCGGTAATAGTAGATTCAACTACCCGTGTTAGCTGACGTATGTTTCTACTATTGGCCATAGGCCCCCAGAACGGAAGGAAGCCTTTGAAAAAGTCTCCAGCTTCCTGACCAGCGGTATCTTCCTTGCTGAAGACACCTCTCGCTACTCTGGTTCTGTGGTAGTCAGATGAAGCAGTGTATGTTGGAGGCAACAATCGAGCAATATAACATGAACCTGAAAAGTCGGCAGGCAACCATGTATACGCTCTGTCTCGACAGATGAAGTAGGTACCCCTAGCAGTAAGGAAGGCAGGGGAAGAGTTAGCCGGAAACACATAAGTCTCTACACACTCACTCCTCCCTAGCTGAGCTCTCGGATTTCTCCCATTACCTTGCAAACAGACCTGACCTCGGTGAGGTACGACCCAGACTGGAGTTGAGCTTTTACGCTTGCTTTCTCCCAAACTAAGGCGATACTCTGAAGAATTCCAACTTAAATATACTCGCAATTCGTCTCTAGGGTATGATGGAGTATTATTGACATCCTTGATCATGTCAATAATTCCCTGGACTAAGGCTTTGTTGGCAGAGTTATATTTAGTGGAACGTGGTGGGCGCGGAGGATAGGTTTCAAGGGCATAAGCAAAGATGGTTTGAAGGGCCTGAAATGATCCATTGTAGCTGAAAGGCAAAACCAGATAGGGAATGCCTTTATCCATAGTGTGGGGTATCAAGCCACACACCCAGCAGTCTGTAGTGTTAACTACCAGTTGGTGTTGATGCAAGAGCTGTACAAATGTGTTGTTAATGAACTCTGAGCGTCGGGCTTGCTCATGTTCGGGAAACGAATGAAAAGAGTGTATAGAAGAGACAGTAGAAACAGCAGGATCAAGGGGAGGTACTGTAGTAACTGTCACAAAAATCAAATTTATGCTGAAAACGATTCCACCCACCAACGTTATTAAAACAAATAGAAATGTAATGGCACATTGAATCAAAAAACATTTGCTGTGAAGGATTCTGTGAAGTCTGTTTCTGCGAACATAAATTACGTTTTCTCGTTGCAGCGCAGGAAGCTCCATCTTCTACAATCCGCTCGCGACCACTGATGATGTGTACGTAGATGAAAATGCCTCTATCAGCCCTGGGAGTTCCCAGAACCAACAGAAAGATCGACCTTGTGTCAGACCCCTGCAAATCCAACTAGGCACACAGCCACGACCCTACGGCTACCCAGACGGCAAGGCAATTTTAAAATAATAAAACAATAGCAAACTTCCTGGCTGAAGGCAAAAGTTCAAAATTTCAAAATATCACAATATGCAGTTGCCTGCTTTATTTGTCCATTTTACGGTTTCGTAAATTATATCTTTGCTTCGCAGGTACTGTCTGATCGGCAAATAGCGTTTCACTGGTAGCTGTTGCAGTGTTCAAGTTCGCAGATGGCAGAGTTTTTTCTGATGCAGGAGATAAATGTTCAGAGTTCAAAGGAGTCTTTTCTGGAGGAGAGTCAGATTTCGGAGTGTCAGTGATCAATTCGGCATCGCTGAAAGGGATGAATTTTGGCGTGCTTTCAAATTCGGAAGAACCAATTCCCTTCTTCACCCAGTCGTCGTAAGGAAGCGGCAAAGGGACACGCTTAACATGGGATGCGTGCACCCAATGCTTGCGTCCAGCTACACGAACTGCTGTTCTTGTTGCAAGCAGGACTTGGAAGGGGCCGACGAATCTCGGCTGAAGGTTCTTCGTCCTTGTGAAATTCTTGATAACCACAAGATCTCCTGGTTTCAGCTCATGCCCTGGACTCTCCGGAGGCTTTGGTAAAGCATCGAAAACCTGTTGGTGAATAAGACTCAATTTAGCAGTCAAGTCGTAAAGATAGTCTATCAACATAGGGTACTCTAGAGAACAAAACTTCTTAGGCCTTGGCACACCCCAAATATTTGCCGGGCGGCCAAACACTATCTCATAAGGGCTAAGCCCCACTTTAGAATGTACAGTTGCTCTCGTTGATAACAACGCCAAAGGAAGTGCGTCTGGCCAGGCTAAACCTGTGGATGCTTGTATCTTAGCTAATTTCAGTTTGAGGGTGCCATTGTAACCCTCCACTAAACCAGCAGACTGGGGATGGTTCGCACTGTGGAACTTTTGTTTCAGACCTAGGCCGGCACACACACTCTGCATAACTTTCCCTATAAACTCACTTCCGTTATCTGACCATACAATCCGTGGCATGCCATATCTGGGGAAATATTCCTTGAGAAGAATTTTGGCAGTTGATAGGGCAGTATTGTCCTTTAGCGGGTATGCTTCGATCCATCTGGAAAAAGCACAGACTACCACCAGGACATATTTCAAATTATTACAGCGATCCATGTGAATGAAGTCTAACTGAATCACTTCAAAGGGGCAGGAAGGAGGAGCGAAGTGACCAGCAGGAGTTGGAGTTCCCTTGCCAGGATTATGCATCAGGCATACCATACAATTTTTCACCACTCTCTCTGCACACTTACTGATCCCATCATTCTTCCAGACTGGAGCCAACATCTTACAGATTCCTTTAGAACTTATATGCGCTACTCCATGCGCCATCGTCACCACTGCAAGCACATACGCATCAGGCAACATCCAACGCTGCTGTTCTGTCAAATCAATCCAACACCCATTCGAATCCAACTTGCCCGTACTCTCTCTCCATACACGTTTCTCTTCCTCAGTTGCTTCTTTCTGAATCTCTTTCACACTTTCCATTGTATCCTCACACATTCCAGATTCAGCAATCCACCTTGCAGACGTAGCAACATACATTCTACTCATCATGTCTCTAGCTGTCTGTTTAGCGATTTCATCAGCAAAAGCATTTCCACGACCAACATCATCCGTGATTGCTTTATGAGCACTGCACTTCACAATCGCAACTTCAGTCGGCAAGGTTAGAGATTCCAACAAGTCGTTAACTAGCTGACCATGTTGAATCTTCGTCCCATGGGACGTAATGAAACCTCTTTCTCTCCACAAACGGCCAAAACTATGGGCCACGCCAAATGCGTACTGACTGTCTGTAAAAACATTCACTCTCTTTCCCTTAGCTAAAACACACGCTCTGGTTAAAGCTATTAATTCTGCAGCTTGGGCAGAATTCTGATTCACTCTTGCAGTCTCCACAATCGTCTTCAAAGTCGTTACTGCGTAAGCAGCACTCACATCCCCATTCTCCAATTTAAAACATGACCCATCCACATACAATGTGCCATCTGGATCTGATAATGGAGTATCCTTTAAGTCAATTCGTCCTTTTGTCTCTTCCTCCGTTCTAAAGCAACAATCATGTGGCTCGGAATCACTCGACTCTTGATTAGCCGGCAACAATGTTGCTGGATTCAATACATTACATCTTTTAATCTGAATATGACTCGCTAGTAATGTCAGCTCGTAACCAGATAGTCTCGCACTGGTAAGGTGCTGTGTCTTGGTTCGGTTCATGAGTGTATCCACCGCATGAGGAACCATGACCACTAGCATGTTGTTCATCACTAAACCAGCAGATTGTCGAATGGAAGCCGCAGCTGCCGCTGTAGCTCTCAAACAACTAGGTAATGCTCTAGCTACCGGATCCAATGTTGATGAAAAATACGCACAAGGGCGTTGTTTATCACCAAATTTCTGTGTCAGAACACTCAACGCGCAACCTTCTTTCTCGTGAACGTAGAGCGTGAATGGCTTACTGTAATCAGGTGTACCCAATACAGGAGCTGAACACAATGCTTTTCGTAACTCAGAAAAACTCTCTTGACATTCATCAGACCATGGTACCGGACTCGGAACATTTTTCCCAGTCAAAGCTACCAATGGTTTCGCTAAAAGAGAAAAATTTGGGATCCACTGCCTACAGTAAGAGGTAATACCTAAAAAGGCACGTACTTCTCTCTGTGTGCGTGGAACACTCATTTGCGTGATTGCTTTTATTCTCTCTGGGGTCAACTTCCTTCCCTCCTTTGACAAGAGATGACCTAGGTAGGTCACTTCTTGGCAGCAGTATTGCATTTTTGAAGGTGATACCTTGTGATTCAAATTAGACAGATGATGCAATAACGAAACCGTAGCTGCTTTGCAAGTTTCCTTGTCATCGGCAGCCACTAGAAGATCATCTACATACTGTACTAGAGCAGAACCTGGAGGAAGGACAAAGGAGTCTAACTGGCTTTTTAACGCTTGACTGTAAATAGATGGGCTCTCACAGTAGCCCTGTGGAGCGCGTTTAAATCTGAAACTGCGACCTCCTAGACAGAAGCCGAAAATATCTCTGCTTTCTTCTGCTATCGGAATGCTGAAAAAGGCATTCTTCAAGTCGATGGCTGAGAACCAAGTAGCTGTAGCAGGAATCAGTGTTAACAAGGCAGTAATGTCTGGAACCACAGGAAACTGTGGGACCACAATCTTATTAACTTCTCTGAGGTCGATGACAAACCTATACACTGGAGGCTTTGTAGGATCAGTTCGTTTCAAAATCGGTAATACAGGACTATTACAAACATTTCCTCTAGTTTCTTCAACCACACCTTTCTTAATCAAATCTTGCACAATTAATAAAAGTGCACGTTCACCTTCACTAGATATTTTGTATTGCGGAATTCTTGGAAACTTCACATTTGCTTTCAAAGTTACTACATATGGTGGTATTTCTAAAAGGCCTACATCATTAGGACCAGTCGCCCAAAGAGAATCAGGGAGTGAACGCAGCTCTGGTGGGAGTGCATCCATTGACAAGTACATCGGAGAGGTTATTCTTTTACCCAATGTAAGCTGTACTCCTTCCGGAGAACAGTACAATGTCGCATATAGTCGTTTTAACAAGTCTAAACCAAGCAGATTTTCATTACAACCCGTCGTCAAAATCAAGGGTGCTTTCAATTGACACGGTCCAACAGAAATAGACAAAGGACCAGATATAGGGTTGTAAACAGGGGCGCCTGAAAAACCTACAGAAACATTTGTTGAGCCGGACAAAGGTGCGCCAGGGAGTTTCGCATGAATGATAGAACTTTTTGCGGCACCAGTATCCAACAGAAACGGTTCGACTACACCTGATGTTGCTACTGCGACATAAGGCCCACTCTGATCCACTGGAACTGATACTACTCCCTCTCTCTGTCCATGGCTGTCCTAGTACCCATTTTGCTGAAATCCTTCATCCACTTCACAATAGTCTTCAACAAGATATTGTTGAGATCTATTTTGCTGGGCTGACTGTCCATTTCTTTGATCAAAGTGATTGGAAGGACGATCATTTGTCTGTGGAGGCATAGCACCTCGCCCTCGACCTCTAGAATTCTGTACAAAACCACCACGACCTCTCTGGGCTGCTGCTGCATTATTTTGCGCTAAGACCGGACATTCATTCTTGTAGTGACCCTCTTTCTTACAATATGCACACTGGTTCCACTGATATTGTGGCCTCGTTGAACTATAATCTGTCCTTTGATACGAATTCTGTTGCATATTAGTCTGATTTGTGCGAGGCGGATACGCCTGTTGCAAAAGAACTTTAGTCTTTAAATCTTTCGTTTTCTTGTCTGATTTCTCTTTTTCCTCTTTATCCCTATTTTCGTAATATTGTGCAGTTGCAAGTATTTGCGCAGTTGTAGAAACAGCCCACGCACTCTCTGAATCCTTTAATTTATTGCATAACTCAGGTAACAAATTATGCACAAATTTATCGACAAACAGTCTCTGTCCTCCTTCAGTGCTCATATCCTGACCACTATGATCTACAAAAGTCTCTTCGAACCTCGTGAAGAAGTCGGAGACACTTTCGTCTTTCTTTTGCTTGCATGCGGATAACTTGTCCCAATTAACACGTAATGCGGGCATCAGAGTCTTCATTAAGTCAATTATCCTACCTGGAAGATTAGCAATTAGGGGTTCAGGTTTTGCACCACCCGTTTGCTGACCATCTGCTGCAGTGATAGCTGCCCAATCACCACCTAAAGCAACTTGATGATCTTCCCTACGAATTTTAGCCCACACTGGTTGCGGAACTACATTTCCAAATAACATATCAATGTCTGCTAAATTCATTATACAAGCCTCAACCGTCTGTGTTAATTCCTTGTAATATCCAGCAGGATTCTTACGCGGATCTGGCAAGGCCTGTTTCACTGCTAGCACTTCGGCTCGCTTCCACGGAATGTGTATCCATACTCTCTGGAATTGCGCCGGAGCGGCTACAATACCATTAGGAGCATCAGCTTGCACAGCTTCGCGCCAAATCGGAGGAACCTCCCTCATTGGATATTGGCGACTCAGCTTCGTCTTACCTTTCCCTAAATCTCTCGGTGAACGAAGAGATGGATCATTCCTAAAACTTAAGATCAACTCCATCGCTCCTTCTATATTTTCACCTACTATCATTCCAGCAGCAAACTCTTTCTGAACCCTAATTAAGTCTTCTAAATTTGATTCAATATCATCTTCCTCTATCTCTTCACGTAGCAACGAGCACATCTCATCAAAGACGTACCGTTGCGTTCGTTCCTTCCACTGCATAAATGTTTCTAGCACATCTCTCGTACTATATCTCCTACTCTTCGATATCCATCTGAGAGCCGTGGAATCTAAAATTCCCCGTTCCTCAGTGCTTGGATGCTGACTACGTCTCTGAACAGAGTCGGAAGTAGGAGTCTTAATTAAAGTTTTATAGAAAGGAGACAGCATATTAGACACAGAATCAGTGATTCTTCGACGAACAGAAAGTGGAGTCAACACACTCGCAGACGTAGAAAACACAGTGGAAGTAGGAACAGATAGCGGGGCAGTAGGAGTATCGAGAAAAATAGTTTGTGAGGCAGTAGGTGTGAGCGAGACAGATGCAGGTATAGAAATCGGCAATCCTGGAAGAGGAGGAGCCGTAGGAACATTCACATTAACCACAGGAGGTACAGGAACTTGATTCTGAGGGGCAGGAATACCAGGTTGTCCAGCAACCGGTAATTGAACATTTGGTACAAGTGGAGCCGTAGCACCTTGTGCATACGGCGGAGGTGACCGTAACAGATAAGACAACAGAGGATCGTTTTCAGGGTCCTCTAGTATCTTAGCTGTTTTCGATGGCAAGGCAGGATAGCACTTGTCGATCGCTAAATTATGCTCTCTAATGGCCACCTCTATGGCCTTCTCACACTCGTTATCTTGCAATTGTTTAGTTGCTTGCTCTAGAGTCAACTCTTCTTTCTCTTTCTGTTCTTTCTTTAATCTCTTCATTTCTCTCTGTTTGGATTCTTTTCGCCAGTAACGGAAAGAATCAAACATTGCCGGCCGGGCTTTCTTCCTAAACAATTTCGCTTCTAAATTATCAAGAATTTCGGGTTCAAAACTACCATGCAGTGGCCAACTAAGGACACCGTCTTTCTCGGTGTAGCGGACCCACACCTCATTATAGGATATAGGACCCACACCATGTTTACAATATAAGTCATATAGGGGAGTCCCAATCGGAGGAACCAGACATGAGTCCTCCAATCGTGAGTCACTGGTGCAACCAAAACAAGACAACATACAATTTCTCCGACTTACCATTTTTCAGTCCGGAACACAAAACAAACAAAACACAAAACAGATATGTGCACTTGAACCAAGAACTTTAAGGCCTACCAAAACGAACTGATGTATCGATACCCAAACTAAACCAAATAGATTATCGTAACCAGAACAACCAGTGATAATCTTACGAAACCGAACCAAACCAAGAACCAAAAAGGATTATAACAACCCTTACGAAGTAACCAACTAGCAACCACTAAATACTTAACTGAGGCACTGAAGACGTCACCAAGGAGAAACCCGTCACGTTTCGCTGTACTAAGGACTGCACCTCCGGTCCAAGACAGGGCGACGGTCAAGGCAACGGCCCACTGCAGCCGTCCTGAACGGGAACCCTCGTGGAAGAGAACTTCGGGCCACTTTTGCGATATGCCGGGATCGATGAAGTGGGGCGCCTCCCTCAGGAATCTTCACACGAAGCTTCTCGAACTCTTCAGGCTTTTGGACCGGTACCGAATGACGTCGCCCCACGTTGGGCGCCAATTGGAGTTCTGGACTTTTTGGTTCCGTCCAGAGGTGTCAGGGAACAACACCCAAAGACCCCGGAGTTACACCTGCCTTGGTGCGCAAATGAACAGAAACACGGGCTTCTCGATGGTGGCGTCAAAGACCAAAGGTTTATTACTGCAGGGACACAGAAGTCACAGAAACTACCCATGGGCAGTAACTAGGAGCCTGTTCAAATTGTACAAAGAGGGTTGCTCCTTATATACTAAATTTTGGCCTTCAGGCGAATTCTTCACATGTTGGTACATTCCCAAAACCTTTGTGTCATAAACAATAAATATTTGGCGTACACAGGAACCGTTGATAAAATCTGATACTAAACATCTACGAAGAGGGGTTCCCACTAGTTCATCACAATCCCTTGTCAATATTGCATTCAAGAGCCGGACCGCCTCATCGTAAATTTCGTTACCTCCCCCTAATAAAGATTCAGAAAGAAAGAAACGGAGCCAGGTGTGGAAGATAGAAAAGCGGGATAAGAGATGTTTGTGGGTTGTAAATGGGCAAGGCTACCGGCTTCGGCCGCCTAATCATGATCGGGACAATGGACACGAGAACCAGTTCAGTTGGGCTGGCCTCGGGCAGAGGAGGCAGCCTTTGTCGAGTCATGTAGCTACAGCGTGATCTGGTTTAGGGTGCACGTGTCATGAAAGAGGTGAATCTCCGGCTAAGGCTACGTGTCCTTAATCGAAATGAAGTGATCAGAGGTTATTGCGTATGTGAGGGCAAGAAACACAAAATGGCTGCCATGATCTAAGATGGATGCCGTGGGTAGATCAGAAATGTGTTTATAAAAGGAGTGCTCTTGCTCGTAGCGTAGCGAAAACACCAGGATATGCTAAATGGATCATTTGCGGTTCGCTGATACCAATATTATGTATTTCCGACAACATTGAAAACACGGGTTCAAATCGTCACGGAACCTCACCATTAGATTCCTGTAACACATATTGCTTGATTTGGCTCTCACGAAGAGTTGAGGGCAATCCTGAACCTTTGGCCTTGTACTCCCATTGATTTCCCTTCATGTTTCATCCATTAAAACATACATTGATGACTCAAATTGGCATGCAACGAATGAAGGTTTCTCTTTGGGGTGCAGTGTGAAGTTAGTTTCTGCAGTATTTATTCTTTGATTGTCAGAGCGTTTTATGTTCAGTATAGAGACCCTTGAATTTAGTTTAGGCTTTGACTGGAAACTAGTGAAGAAATTTGGGAGCAGGTTTGAAGTGTTTCCTCTTACTAAGGTTAACTCACTTTATTACTGCATAGTTTGATATGATCAGGGCCGGTTGTAGGATTTTTGGGACCCTGGGCCAAAAGGGAAGGTGCGAGGCCCCTCTAAATTGTATAAGTGACATATTCAGGGCTACAGAAGTTGTTTTGTAGAGACTCCTTCTGGGCCTCAGCTCCTCCTCTCAGCCACCTACCTGCTCCTCTTTTACAGCTCATATCAGGGTGAAGTTGTGAGAATTGCTTGGGGGCTAAGAGTAAAAAAAAATGTGGGGGCGCTAAAGTGCTGGACAATGGGGGTCCTGCGGTTTCTCTGAATGGGCAGCCGGGCAGGTGGCCTAATTGCAGGAGAAACCTGTAAAATGCGTCTCCTAGTAATTGGGACATCGTCCGTAGGAGGCCAAGAGAGGGCCCCTTCCCCCCCTCTCTTGGGCCCAATTGCAAAAAGACAACTTTCTTTCAATTGAATTGGCAGGAGTACAAGAGGGCTGGTGGTGTGTTGAACCGGTGCAGGGACCCTCATGCTGGTGGGCTGAGTGTGATGCCCTGGGCAGCTACCCACACTGTCCATGCCTAGCACCTGTCCTGCACATAGTTTTTGATATCTGCCTATGACTGATTTAGGCAGACTGATTTAGGAAGGGTAGATGATGTGTGGGTGATGTTGCACATCTAAACCTTTAGTAATTTAATTTAATGAAATAATTTACCTGATGTAATTTTAACTATCTAAAAGTATTACATATAACCATTAATCTATTTCAATAAAATGTTGATAAATTAAATTAAGTTAAACTGGTTATCTAAAGGTAACTAAAACTAAACCACTGCAACTCCTTTTATTTTATTTAAAGCAAGTGTATTTATTTGACAAAAATAACCCATAAATTATGTTGATTGAAATATAAAATAAACATGAAACGTAAATGTAATATCTCAATACGTCATGTAAATTAAATTAAATATTAAAAACATTAACCCTTACTTAATTTAAATTACAAAAAAAAGTTATTAACCCTTACTTTTAAACATAGCATGTCTAAAATGTACTTAAAGCTATTATACCAACCTAACCCAATGGCCTCTGCCATAGCGGTATCCTGAACTTACTTGTATTAACATAGTTACCTACCGATGCAGTGCCATCAATGTTTAGGATTTTCCTTTCTTTACTTGAAAAACAAAAATAACCTTATGTGAAAATATTATTTTCCTATTCATCACAATGCAGCTGGACATGTGGTGGTCACCCTGTAACCATAAAACTTTAAAAAGTAGATGTACCCATCCCACCTTTATCAGTGGTATGTTTCAACTTGAATAGAGTGGGAATCAAATTACTACACATAGGGACAGATGTAGCAAGCCAAATTGCACACAGAATTTCAGCGTTTTCACTCGCAATTCAGCTGTATGCAATGTAGGAAGGCAAATACCTACTTGCATACATTTTATAGGTGGCATCAGCTTCATTGAGAGCCAATAGAGAGTTATGTGGATGCCTTAAGACTACTTGTGGGCATAAATAATTTGAAGATGAGATAATGAGGGATTAAATTGTGGAACGCACCAACAATAGGAAGATTCGGGAAGTTTTGTTGACCACACCTCATCTCACATGGAATAAGGCAATGGATTTAACTGTAGGTATTGAGAGCACTGAATCATTCATGCCTCAAATGACTCTTGTGGTTGAATCTGTATCAACCAAAGAACTGGTGGCTGATGTGCGTACCAGTGACAAAAAGAACAAGCATTTGCAATGCAATAGGTCTCGCCTTTGCAAGAGTTAGAGTTATTGGTGTTGTCAATGACAATGTGTTTTACCTATGTGTTTTGGTTTGGATTGTAGTGGACGTATATGGTGTGGAGTGGAATAATGTGGGTTGTATTGTAATTATGTGTTATCGTGTAGAGTGCATTTATGAGGATTGCTGAAATGCGTTATAAAGTGCATTTATGTGTTGTGTATTTATGTTGTACTGAGTACAGTGTAATATGTACAGATTTCATCCTGGGATGAGGGCAAGATGGCCGCTAGTGGTATGCAGTGAGTGAGTCGCATCATTCTCCTCCTCCCTACCATGGTTATTCGATGGTGGAATCCCCCCTGCATTGCTGCGAGCCTCAAGTTCCCAGTGACCAGAGAGCAGGCAGACGATTACCTAAAAGGCGCCCCAGAGGAATTTTCAGTGAAGTCTATTCCCGCATACGGGGGAAAATAGTTGGCATTGCTGAGCTTGTACTACGTAACTGGTTCAAGATACCTCCTCGTATAACGAAAGGGAGCGAACAGAAAGACGGCAAAGGGGGGGTGAAGGACGTTGATGCCCAGAGAGAGCCGACTTCCAGAGAGATGAACAAAATGGACCCTAAAAACCCTCCACCAAGTGGTCTACAGAAGGGAGCCGTTGGTCTCAAGAAATCAATGAGTAAGAAAAATGGCCCGACGCTGCCGTTACCCCGAAGGAACATGGAGCAGCTACAAGGCCAAAAGTAAAAGAAAGTATGCTGCGTCAACCTACAGTGGCAGAGAGTTTTGCCAACATACCTGTAGGCAGCGGAGTAGGAAGCACCGCTACCGGGAGCCTGACGGAGGGAGGTAATGTTCGGAACGTCCTCGTGGACGCGGAAGCTGGAGCAGTGGTTGCTAGGCAACCGGTACAAGCGGGAGGGCCGGCGAAGGCGAAGCTGTCGGAGATGCTGCCTGATACGGATCAGATCCCTGAGCATGTGTCCGAGCCAGGCCTGGAGTAAATGCGGGTCGAACCCGTCAAGACTGACGAGGCATCAAGCAAGAAGGCAAGTGGGAGCAGGGGGCTGTCAGGCAGTCGGGTTCTGTGTACTGGGCCAAGTAATGAAAGTGGGAGTACTGCTGGATATGCCCGATATGTAGGGACACAAGACAAAATGGCACTGAAGGGAGGCTTGGGGGCGCAACGGAGTGAGGAGCTATCTGGTGGATTTGTGACTGGCCCGAGCACGTCAGATTGGGCAGAAATCATGGACTTGGCGAATGGTTTTGCTAAGTTGGGGGATGGGACCCTAGCTGAAGCCGGTATAGGCAGTGGCGCCACTTCCCCTGACAAATTTTTCTCCTTAAATGAAGATTCTCAGTTTCAGTCTGTGGCCTCCGATGAAGTAAGTTCAGATGAGTCCAGAGGTACAGGTACAGGAAGCAGTTCTCCGGCTCAGAGAAGTACGCAAAAGAAGCGTTTGTCTAAAAGAAAGCCCTCTGCAACAGGCAGCACTACTGACCCCACAAGAAAGTTAGCCTGGGACTACTCCGCCACCTCCTTAACGTATATGGAGCAAGAATGTTCCGCCTCGCTGACTGGGGATCAAGGCTCATCACAAATACCCCAGCAAATGGTTACGTTGGACTTACTATTTAATACGCTAAAATTAATGCAATCTGAGGCGAGGGGGGAAAGTAGGAGAGCAAGACAGGAATCGAGGAAAATTCAAAATACGCTAAGGAAAATGAGTAAAAGGCATGATGAGGTGGTGGAGAGAGTTTCATATGTGAAGGAAAGAACAGGAAGACTAGAAGACGATCTGAGAAACTTGAAATCCTATAAACAAGAACACCAAAAAGTGGCAGAAGATGTCAACTGGAAGCTGGACGATTATGAAAACAGACAGCGCCGGAATAACATTAGACTCTTAGGGGTGGCAGAAGGTCTGGAAGGGGAAGATCCCAGAATGTTTGTGGTGAATCTCCTAAAAGGGGCTTTCCCAGAGTTGGCGACCTGGCAGTGGGAAACGGAGATCCAGAGGGCCCATCGATTTCGGTTTGTGGTTAAAAGGAGGCAGGCGGGGAGCCAGGAGGGGAGACCCAGAGCATTGTTGATATACGTAGGGAATTTTCTACTTAGGCAGCTTATCCTAGATAAAGCCAAACCAGAGTCTAAACGTGCATTCAACAATGTCACATTTTTCGCTAGGCCGGACTTTTGCCATACTACAGTTGAGCGTAGATGGAGACTGAGGCAGCTGATTTCTCCCATCCAGGCCCTGGGATCAGAGGCCTATTTGTTGTATCCTGCAAAGCTGAAAATAGTTACTAAAGGCCAGGCTAAAATGTTCTTCTCCGAGATTAAAGCAAAGGCGTACATGGTGGAGGCTTTGGGGTTCAAGGAGAAGTAAGAAAAGAGCTCTCTCGGGGGTATGAATAGCGGTAGGGAGGGGGTGGCGACAGCTGCATCACGGGTGACCTATTTGCCTGTAGGGGAGGGGTAGACAGGGTGGGTTTAGGGGAGGGGGAGGTGGGGGTTGGGGGGTGGAAACAGGCCACGCGTTGCACACACAGAGTCACAATACGAAGGTTCAACGTACATACACTTGGTGTTGGGGGGAAAAAAGGGACACATTTGAAAAGTGGAATAGAGAATTGGTACCAATCCTTGATGTTTTTTAATGGCTTGTCGAATTATGACAGTGAACGTCTGTGGTTTGAATGATTTACAGAAGAGACTGTGAGTATCAGCATTTTTTAAATCAATGAATCCAGATTTGATTTGTATGCAAGAAACCCATGTGGAGGGAGGAAAGGGCTACTTGTTGGAGCAGCTGGGTTTTACTGTACTAGCATATACAAAACAAGGATCAAAGGCCAGCGGGGTAGCTGTGCTAGGGAGAGGAAGAGATTGTATAGTCCATAAGAAAAAAGAGGATCAATGGGGGAGGTGGGTTATAATTGAAGTGGGCTTCAGGGGGGCTAAGTTCATGCTGGTTTCTGTGTACGGTTCGACAGGAGATGACCCTGACATATTTGAATTTTTGGATCAAGAATTATCAACCTGGACCGAACCTGTTATATGCTGCGGGGATTTTAATATTAACTGTCCTTCCGGTGTCGAGATACAAGATAGACAGGGGTATAATGGGAGGAAGAAGAGAATGCATAGGGCTGTGGCAGATATGGCACTGCATAATGCTCTGTCAGATGCCTGGGCCAATCTTTATCCTCGGGTTGATGGTGCTACATTTTTTTCAGCTCCACATAGAATTATGGTAAGACTGGACTACTTTTTAATTTCCAATTCATTAATAGCAAGCTCACAAATTAGGAAATTACCCCGACTGGTCTCAGATCATAACCCCTTAATTTTGTCATTTAGCTTAAGTGGTATAACAAGGAAACCATATAGCTGGACGTTTGAGAGAGCCCTCCTAAAAGATGAAGGTTATTGTAGACATATGGATATCTGGATTAAGGAATTTTGGAGCATCAACAAGGGGAGTACCAGTTCAGGCAATGGATGGGATGCGTTTAAATCAGGGGTAAGGGGAGAGACACTTAGTTATACAACGTACAGGCAGAAAGAAGAGAGGGATAGGGTGGAGCAACAAGTTAATACCCTTTTGGTCGCAGAGGAAGAATTGGGTCGTCTAATTGAGCGTGGATATTCATTGGATCAACAGCTGCTGGAAATTCTGGTATTAAAGGCTGAAATATCGGAAACTATCGCTAATAAAACAGCTGCAAATTACTTGGCAAGGAAGGAGCAGCCGTGTGAGCTGAGTGAAAGAGTGTGGCATATTCTTGCTGTTAGAACGAGGCAGAAGATCGCTGCGGGGGATATTAAGAGTATAAGAGATGGGCAAGGCAACCTGATCTCAGATCCTGCAGGAATAAGAGAAGTGTTCAGGAAATTCTACACAGAGCTGTATGATATGGAGGAGGGAGGGAGCAGGGGAATCAGGGACTATTTAGGAAATCTCCAAGTTGCTGAGTTAGAGGTAGAGGAAATAGAAAATCTGGAATCTACTATAACACTTGAAGAATTAACAGCAGCCTTATCAGATCTCCCATCAACAAAAGCTGCAGGTCCAGATCAGATCCCTGTAGAATTTTATAAAACATTCCTGGGAGTCCTTAGGTTGGAGTTACTGGATACTCCTATTCAAGCTCAGAGGGGGGGTTCGATTCCAGACTCCTGGGGGGTACCGAAGTTATAGTCATTTTGAAAAAAGGTAAACCTCCCACAGCCCCCGGGTCCTATAGCTTACTCCTGTGGTACAGATAAAAAGGGTGACAAGGCAGGGCTGCCCGACCTCTCCTCTTCTATTTGCGCTTTATATGGACCCTTTTCTATGGTGTCTTACTACTAACCCTAGAATCCCCCCCCCTCTGTCTGAATAGATTGCAGATTAATGTGTTGGCATACGCAGATGATGTTGCTATAATTACCCCGGACCCATCAACGGCAATTGGAGAAATAGAACAGGAGGCCTTAAAAGTTGGCGAAATCTCAGGCTATAGGCTCAATAGTAGTAAAACACAAATAATTAAGAACTCATTTGTTAGCTGTGATGATGTTCGGGTGGTTCCGGCTGCAGTTTATTTGGGGGTCGAAATATCGGCTAAACTTGAGATGGTGGTAGAACGAAACATGATTTCTTTATTGGCAAAAGTAAGCCTGGATTTGGTTAGAATGAAAAATCTCAGACTTTCGTTGGTGAGTCGTACCAACGTAATTAAAATGCTTATACTCCCTAAGTTTCTTTATTTTTTTAGAACGATACCCCTAATGTTTGAGGCTTCCTGGTTTAATAAGGTGGAGTCAATTTTGAATAAATTTATTTGGGCACATGGGAAGACCAGGAGGGCCTATAAATGTATGACCTTACCCAGGGTAAGAGGGTAAGGGGGGGTGGGGGGTGCCCGATTTTAGATTATATTACTGGGCCTCGGCTTTGCAGTATATGCAGGGTCTGATTAGCTCGAGCGGGGTAGTTCCAAACATCACTGCCTTCTCGACTAAGGTATATTCCATTGTGATGGGTCCAGAAACAGAGAATGCCTTTTTAGGCTGTACCGACTCCTCATATTACAAACGCACTCGGTTTAAGACCGTTTTGGCTGCGCATAATATCTGGACGGCCCTATCAAAAAAATGTGGACTGGGAAGATTCAATAGATACACGAGACAGTATATGAACAAGACCCTACCACCTTCAATTTATGCTGATGCTACCATGGCAGAGTGGGCTAGAAAAGGAATTATCAAGATACGTGATTTGCTGGGCTTAGACGAGAAGATGCTGCAATTCTCCGACCTTGATTTGAAGTTTAATATAGGCAGGCGGAGTTTTTTTAAGTATCTGCAGGTCAGAAGTTTCTTGAGCAGGAAGAAAGGGGGGTGGTTGGCTTTGCTAAAAGTAGCATTTTGGAAGCTATAGAATGGGGAAGGGAGTGCTCTATCCGTAGTTTTTATGCTACCTTTGCAGAGACGATATAGGAAAGTATGAAAATAAATGGGCTGTAAAGCTAGGAATTCAGGGCCGGCCTTTCTTGGATTCACTGGAACTAGGATGCTCAATCCTTTGTTCAGCCCCGCTTCAATCCCAACACTATAAAACATTGTACCAACTCTACTATACTCCGGCTCGTATTGCGCAGTGGGGAGGGATTACATGTCCACTCTGTAGTGAACCAATAGCTGATAGCATACATATATTTGCTGCTTGCCCTCAATTACGAATTTTGCTTAAAGGTATGGAGGACTTCCTGGGTCTAACACTTGGGTTGATTGTCATGCTAAAACCACCAGTAATTATGCTAGGGGTTAGGGGGGTTTAAGGGTGAGGAACACCGTGAATTTTTGTTTATAGCAATGGCGGTATATAGATTGATGATCACTAGAGCTTGGCTGGATAAAGCACCCCCAGTACTGTAACAGTGGATTGCCATGCTTTTGGGGTTTTTTAATTTAGAAAAAGGTATTTATGCTAGGAAGGGTAGAAGGGCAAGGAGGCTGGGGAGGAAAATATGGGAACCAGTTCATCAATGGAAAGAGAGGGCAAGAGAAAGTCGAAGTTGATTGAATCCCCTATGATATGCTTAGTTTTGGTATGTTGTGTCATTTTGGCGTATTGGGTTTTTTCTGTAAACTGTTTTGTAATGTAATGTACTGTTTATGTTCAATATTTGATTACTATATGTACTTAGCTGGCTTAATTATGTATTGGTGCTTTGGGTGTTGCTATATGGGTGCCTACAAAAACTCAATAAAAATATGAAAAAAAAGAGTAAAGTGTAATTATGTGTAGTATAATTATGTGGCTTTGAGTGGTATTATGTGGAGTGTAAATATGTTGTGTGGTGCAGAACTGTCAATGTGTGACATCCCAACTAAAGGCCTACACTTGCCCCAATAAACAAAAAAAGCAAATAAAACGAGCAAATAAAAAGCCAGAAAATGAGTTACAAACCACAAAGCCAATGGTCAGCAACGGGAGGAATGCATTCTGAATGTCCCCAGATGTCTTTAGCAAACCAGACATTTGGGGTAATCTGTGACCTAAAAATGGATAACCCAGAAACATAAGAGAAGCAAACATTGGCAATAGCAATAGTGTTTGGCCTTGACACAATGGTGCAATGGTTTATGTTTTATTGCAAGCATATACTGTAAAAATAAAAAATGTAATTATGGTAAAATAAAAGAATACATTGCGCTATCATCTAAGCATGACTTGCTTTCTATTTGCAAAAAATCAAAAAATGACATTCACCAATGCAGCTGTTTTACTAGTGAAGTTTTTTTAACATAATAAGTCTTTCAGCTCTCCTATGCATTGTTTTCTATTTTGTGAAGAAGACAAGAATGAATCCCCACCTAAACAATCTCTCACATTGCAGGTAGCTACAAGGTCGCTTAACCACTTTTTAACATAAATGTTAAAAAGGACTGCAAAAAAAATAGGTGGTATGTAAAGTTACTATAAAAAATACATAAAATAAAAAAAGCGTACTTTGAACCAGCTTTGCTACTGAAGCTAAAGGAACTATTTGCAGGTGGATGTGAACAATCTCAGTTAAATATTTTCCCATGCAATGGGGCAGTTGCAGTCTACAAGCTTTCTACACAACAGGTGCTGCCATTAATCAATAGTGACATTGGGAAGATGAAAGGGTGAGCCGACCCTTCCTGACGTGCAACTGCAGATCACATTTAGGTCAGAAGCAGAAGATCAACTCATTAACCAATCCTGGCATCAAAACTAGCAGCCCACAGTCAGAGGAAGCAACTGGCATCAGCAAAGCTGTTTCAGGGGAAAGAAACCACATGATCTGCCTAGAACCACATGATGCTCATCCAAAGTCAAGATACGAACCCGGCTCCGTATTCTGTAATAATAATAATAATAATAATAATAAAGGGGTTTGTAGAGCGCATGGTGACGCCATCTCGGCGTGTCCCCGCGCTGTGGAGAGAGAGACAGTGCAGTGACAGATAGACAGAGTCTATAAGGTGTAGAGATGGGTTTTTAAAAGTTTTCTGAACTTAGTTTCTGTAAAACACTCCATTCCGTGATTAAGACTTCTGCCATGCCCCTTCCGCAAGTACCCCTCCTCCTCCGTACCATTCACTTATGCCGAAGTTTTTAGAAAGAGTACTCTTCTCTGAACTTGTCATTCCTCAGAAGTAATCCAACACCAAGGGATAGTGCTGCCATAAAATAAACATTAAAAAATACACAACTGAACGCTTGTATTATTTTCCTAAGACTTTCACATTTCTACTTAAATATCCCAATAACTCTCACACGAAAGCACCCCACACATCCAATGCGATCCACTCCAAGTGATTAAAAGGCTGCACAAAACATGCAAATGCAGAACAAAGATAAATTGATGCAACTCTAAACCCATCAACGTGTGATTGTTGAATAGCATAGTAACAAGACAGGCAACATTCAGTGACAGACATGAGATTTAATAAATGTTTGAACAGAAGAGAAGAGAGAGTCGCACTCCTGAGTACTGGACAATGGTTATCCTTGTCAACACTGATTGGTGCAAGTGGGTATCTCCTTCTATTTAGGCCTGGGCGGCAAATTCCGTTCCACTGGCGGAATTTGGGTAATTTTGCGTTCCGCGGAGAACGCGAAATTGCCCAAAATTCTGTGTTCCGCAACTTCGTGAAATGTTTTGCTTGTTTGCGTTCTCAAAATGCGTGTTTGCAAGATATTTTTTCTCGAGCACGCAAACATTGATTGCGAACAGGAAATAAGCATTGCGAACAAGCAATTCCGCGTGTTCGCAGAATTTCTGCATGTTCGCGGAGATTTTTTACTGTTTCACGGAGATTTGCGTAACGCGATTATGCAAATTCTGCCCACCCCTACCTCTAATCAATAGATGTGTAAGTCAAGCAAAAATGCATCTTCCTGGAAGGGAGAAACGTCCCCACCTAGCACACCATAGGAACAATTTATTGAGGTTAGGCTTCTTTATAATGAACCAATTTAATCTGTAATTGTTTGATCCAATCTTCATATTAACATAACATTTCACCAATGAGGCAAGAGAACTGGGAATTAAGGAAAAAAACTGCACCACTATTGAAATACCATGTATTATGTCGAAAATAGAAGGTGCTATGCCCAGACACGTGATTCCCACACGGGTCTTAAGGGAGATAGGTAGCCTACCACCCAAGAAAGCTAATTTTGATAGTTGGACAGCACCCTTCAAAAGTTATACACTGTTGCAGAACAATTACTAAAAACATATAAATGAACAAAGTTAATGGTTTTCCCAGCTATTCAGATAAGACACACAAAAACAGTGACTTGGATTTTCTTTCTTTTATTCAATTTTTATTCTTTATTTTCTTCTGGCAGAAGACCACAACTTGATGCTCCTGTATGTTCCAGCCCCTTGACTTTTCTGTGGGCCTACTTTTGCCTCTTTGACAGCGACTGTGACTAGAATCTGTGACCTTGCTTACAATTAATCAAGCAATAAAAGAAACTCCATGAAAGCCCGACAAGGACGGATGTGAAACTAGATATCAGACAGTTTTGTTTCAAGCCCTGAAGAAGTCCGGCAACGGACGAAACGCGTCGGCTATCTGCAACTATCAAAAAAGAAAATAAAGAATAAAAATTGAATAAAAGAAAGAAAATCCAAGTCACTGTTTTTGTGTGTCTTATCTGAATAGCTGGGAAAACCATTAACTTTGTTCATTTATATGTTTTTAATAATTGTTCTGCAACAGTGTATAACTTTTGAAGGGTGCTGTCCAACTATCAAAATTAACATTTCACCAATGGTACAGTGTTGTGTTCATTAAAACTATCTGAGAAGATTTTCATTAGTTATCCATTTTAACACAACCCAATGCATTTCGGGACCTGCCCTTTATCAGGGGAGCATTTCTAGCATACAATAAACCTACAGTTAATCAAATAATCCAAGTACTCCCAAACAAGCAATCAAGACTGTTGTCAAAAGGTTAAAGAACTTTCAAAGGAAAGTGATGGAGAACGTGAACGCAAGTCATACTCAGTGCATTCAATCAGTGCCTGCCAACCTAAGCTGGCTGAAAAAAAATTAATACCACATATAAAAGTGACAAAGTAAAACAGTATTCTTATATACTGGTATAATGAAAAAAATTATGGCTTAGTGCATGAATATCACAACTGTAAACACATAACTGTGCTAAGGTGAATAACGTGACTGCAGATCATGCGATCTAAAATAGACCGAAACATAGCCAAAGTGAAGCATCCCAAGTTCAGCCAGTTGTTTTGAAGCAGAAAGGTAGAGTAACAGCTTCAAAGTAATCCCGGTGGCAGCACGACAATCACTGGTTGTGTTTGCAAAGTCATGCCCTAAAATAGCCCGAAATGAAATGGGCCCTAATCCAGTCACAGCTATAACCGCTGTGGGTATTAGAAGAGTCAAACCCTGATATAGCCCAAAGTTAGTGTAACGAGATAGTAAAGGATGAGGAAGAGGCCATTATCATGTACCACCTAGCAGGTTGAGAATAATAGTGTTTCCATCTGGAAGGCACGCACCATGTAAAATGCTGTATAAAATGTGGCCGAGTCGAAAAAACAAAACATTAGAAATAGAAAGAAGCTTACCAAAAAAGCATTAGTGTCTAAAGAGTGAAAGACTTTAGCGCCTCAGTAGGAAGCGCTATATAAATGCAATTACAACACCATTTAAAGAATTCCAAGCTGCTGAAAAACGCTTGGTGCAACGAGTCGCCAACTGTGAAGGACAAACGAATCTTTGCTGCCCTCTTGCAGGAGTTCAAGGGGGCTTGGCAAACTGTGCTTAGGCAAATAATGGGAGATTCAGAACTAAATAAGTGGCAGGGTAAATAACACAGTGCCCTGATCAATGGCATGTATAGGATAAACAGGAGGGAACCCATAAACCAAGTTGGGATGGGTGTAGACTGTAAGTGTAAACAATTCCCAACAGGTATCAATAGGAAGACAGTTCAAAGGATGTATGCAATATGCATTACAATTGAAAAGAAAAGGAGTCACTGTAAATTTGAGGACAAACGGGTATTATTCACCATTTAGAAAGCTAGGCAGGTCTTTTTGCAACATCATACAGTTAAATCAGCACTGTATACAATCAATGGGGTGACAACCCGGTGGCACTTGGTGCAAGTGGTATATACATGAATATGTACAGTGAGTAGTGACGGTAGTGCAAGTGCAGGGGTGAAAACAGCGTGGTCGGCGCAAAGTGACAGTGAAAAATACACAGAGTAATGGCTCCAGGGATTTAGGTAGTAATCACTTAAAACAAGATTCAATTCCAGGAGTACAAAACAGGTAAAGCGCCATAAAATTAGGCTGTATTGTCGACGGCGTTTCGATCCTCTTCACTCGGGATCATCATCAGGACGGGGTTGTCGGGGGAAGACAGTGAAATCCGCTGCTGTCAAAAGTCGTGCAGTCGGAAGGGCTGGAAATTAAGGTCCGGAGCTGAAAGCAGGGGTGTCTTGAGTAGACGGTGAATATCTGCGTCTGAATCAATCAGAGGTATGCCGGGTGGGTGATTCCAGGGTGTAGCTTCAGGCAATGAATGCGGGAGCAAGCGCCACGGCCGGCCGGCACTGCTGTTCATGCAAATATTTATGAGTGAGGAGGAGATGTTAACCCCAAAAGAGAAAAGTCTTTTTTTATGTTACCAGGAAAACCTTTCACGATCACGTGTGTGTGGAGGTGGGGGGTGGGGGCGTGATTGTCACTGCAACAGTTTGTCATCAGTTTTATTAGTATTATTGTTAGTAACTGCAATATTATTACTATCACATTATTGTCATCGATAGCAGTAGAATTGTCATTATTTTGTTATCATCACCTTTAGCGGTTTGTAATGCACTTGTGACAACACAACATTTTTTTTTAATTTTTTTATAGCAAAAACTCGACCCAAAGACATCAGAGCGCTCTGCATAAGCACCAGTTACCAGCAAAGAGGGGGGAGTATGTGGGAATGCATTCAGGGGCGGAAGGCGTTTAATGTGTGGCATGAGAAGTGGACACAGTGTCATTTTATTATAACTTTTCAACATGATGCACAGCAGCCACACTGCTCTACAACATAGCTTGAAGACATTTCATGTGTGGTAAAGGCATCTACGTGGAAAAGGCATGCCCTGGCTAAACACTTATAAAGTCCCAAACGCGAGACCTATTGGCTATGCCAATGCTTGTTAAAAAAAGCAATTTTATTTTAAATGCAGCCCGTTTTTTTCTTAAAGGAAATCGGGATGCATTTCAAAAAGAAAAATTAAAAGCTACCTTTTCATTTTTAAAGAGTAGGCAGTTGTCCATGGGACCAATGACTGCGCTTAAAAAACGCTTGGTGCTCACATTTACAGAGGGGAAGGAGTCCCTTGGGGACCCCTTGTTTGCAAATGGGTTATCACCTCTTTCACTGAGTCAGTAAAATATATATATTTTGCGACCGCATTCCGGTCGCAGAAAACATTCATACATGCCTGTGACTCAATATTTGGCACGCCCCTTCCTCATACCAACTCGCAAACCCGATTGTGCGAGTCAGTAATAGGTTACTGACTCGCAAAATAGGCTTAGTACATGCTGGAAGCCATTTTAGCAGTAGCAAACGGCCGGGTTCCCCATTTGCGACTGCTAAAAATGGTAGTACATGTGCCCCTAAGTGCTTTGTTATTTCATTCAGTTCTATTTACTCCTAACTTCTGCTTTAGGGTTGGCCTTGCTAATCCAACAAACAGTAGAATCCATACCTGTTTTCTGGATATCCACAATGAATATTTATGATGTTCTCATGCAGAACTGGGTTCTAACTCATAAGCTCACACTGGTAGAGAACGACTACAGAAAGATTTGCTGTTTGTGAAAAAGGCCTTTGTTTCAGAAGCAAGTTGAGTGCACAAACACAACATCCTTCAGTTTAGACGTACATTCTAAACTGACGTAACATAACAACATCCTAACATGGTCAAACTAGCCCATCTATTCTCCCCTGATACACCACTCACCAGAGACGAGACTAGAGCCAAAATTCGGGGGGGGGGGGGTGGGAGTGTGGGTTGGCGGGGGTGGAAGGCTAATTCTTCCACCAATAGGCAGAGTGGTGATGCAGGGCCTCTTGGAAGGGGTGAAAAACAAAGAAGACTCATTAACAAGGAAATGGTCTTTTAAAGACCTGTGAAGTACTGAGGTGAGGTTGTGTGTGTGCACCCGGTAAGCTGTCTCAGCCCGGCTGACATACACGACAGGACGGGGGGCGCTGAGCCCAATGGGCGTTGCGTGCCTGCCACTCACACCCATGAGGTTCTAAAATGCATCTTAACAATAACTTCAATAATATGTCTACAGTTTAGCCTTCTGTTTATTTCCTCAGTCTTGAATTCTTTCCAAATTCCTGTCCAGCTAGCCCACGCTGGGCCAACGCTGCATCCTCTTGCTTTTTGTTAGGGTCTCTCCTTCACTTTTCTGTTTTTAACCTGCTCCCCCCTCGCTCGGTCTGGGCTCTCTCTTCCCATTTGCCTCTTGTGACAAAACTTAATATGCCAGTAACCCCCCTGCCCAACCAATTTGTAACATAGCCTGACAGTCTGTGCCAGAGTGAGAGTTTGCCTTGGCTCCTCCGAGGGATTGTGAACATCCGTCTGTGTAGGCAAGAGGGCTTTGCTCCGCTGAGGGACTGTGATAATCTATCTGTGCATGTATGGGCTTCACACACATGCATAGATGTGCATGTGCATCTCTGTGCTGAAAAGGCAATTCCTCCCCGCTCCAAAAGGGACCTGCCTTTAATGAGAACAACTCCAGACATTGCCTGTAAAACAAGCAATGGCAAAGCCAATAGGTCTCAGCAATCAGTGGTAATACATTTGTGGATATCAATAAAAACAGCCCCTGAGCCATATACAAATGCACTTACATTGCTATTGTCTGTAGCTATCTGATTGCTGAGACCTATTGGCTTTGACAATGCTTAATCTGATATCTTGTCTAGGGCAAGAATGTGGCACAATAGCCAGAGCTGATGACTGTGGAGCTGGGGAACCAGGTTAAATTCTTGGTGTCTGCTCAACATCCTGTGATTCTGGAAATATCACTTTATCGCCCTGTGCTTACAAAAAATGAATGTGTGCTTGTGTAATGTGAATGATACTCCTGTAAAGCGCTCCAATACCTTTGGGTCATGTTCGCACGATATAAACCTGCAAAAAATTGATTACAAAATTGTAAGTACTCCAATTTCCAGGTACTACTCAAAACTGGAAGTGGAGCTCTTTATTTCATATTATTTGCCCTTACCACCTGGGCTCTGCAGGAGGGAATGGTCATCAATGATGCAGAGTACCAGCTTCCATAACTTTTTTGTCAGGTGGTGGTGGTGGGGGTCTCGACCTGTAAAAAGGTTTAGATGGGGGGCTCAATTGACAAACGTTTGAAGACCTCTGCTGTAAAGTATGTGCATGTAGTATAGCAATAGTATTCATAGTTTGGATAGGACTGACAATAGCTATCCCTTACATAATGAGTAGAAATATGAAGAATGATTCTAATAAGCAACCACTAGTAGATACAGATGAGATACAAACGACAGATACACCTGCAAGAATAGATACACAGGAGAAAGCAGTTAGAATTAGACAACAGAAGGTAGACTCAGAAACACCAGATGAGGAAGAACTACATTATACTAGAATTAAAAACCGAACTCATTTAAGTGTATTTGCAAACCTATTAGTACACTATGTAGAAGCGATGGAAATAGAAGACTTCTATGTCTGTATGAAGTTGCCTACTTTGGTAGCCGAAGGTGTGACATTCCACCATTTGCCACTAACATATGGAATTTCACGTAGTGTTTTAGCTAGTTTATTGTATAAGAAAGGACCTGTGCAGTATTACTATTCTAATTCAGATGTGATATTTTCTGAACCCCCAATACGGAGTAACCTGAATCCCGTACATACTAAAAGTGATGTAACACGTTATATGGGTGAACATTTTCTAACAATAGGTACAATAGATATAGCCAAAGCACACAAGAATTATTTAACATGCTTATTACAAGAAAAAGAGACAATATTTAAAATATGGTTGAGAAAAGGATAGAGAATTTTCAAAGAAAGGCAAACGATAAGAATCAGAAAATTCCTAGATGGGCTGAAAATATAGGGAACACCTTAAATGGTAAAACCCATGCTGCTATGTTGCTGGGTTTCGAAAGGAAGGGGAAACTCTGTCTCCACAGAGAAAAAACTAGTTATTATAACAATATATTCATAGGTTCCAGTGAATGTGAACACAATTATAAGGTAATTGGGGGTTGGGGTTTCAAAGATGGAACTGAAACTGTGTTTCCTGGAATTTATTTTATATATGGAAACAAGGTTTATTACAAATTGCCAGATCACTGGTATGGGAGTTGTTATTTTGGAATAGTCTTCCCAAAAATATATCATGTGGACAAAATCACTGGAAACAGGGAAGAAACCAATGGATAAATACATAGTAAAAGAGCTAGTTTTGGTGAAATAGTAGGTGATATATTTGGTGCATTGATACCTACAGTGGGAATGGCTCTGAATACACACAGAATCTGCAAATTGTAAACAGTACTGGATCGGTTATCAACTGACACTGCTGGAGGGTTCTTAATGGTCAATGCCAAATTGGTTGCGATCAGATCAATGGTTTTGCAAAATCGACTTGCTCTTGATACATTATTGACAAAAGAGGGCAGAGTCTGTAGAATGTTGAAAGTGCAACATTGTTGCACTTACATACCTGACAAAAGTGCTGAAATAAAGAGGTATGTGAGGAATATTACTAATCTGGAAAAAGATTGATAGTGCATGGAATAGACATACTGATGGTATCTCCTCTATAGGTGGTTGGCTTTCTAATGTAGGAAAAAGTTTCATAGGTAGAATACTGATCCCAATGGTGGGAATAGGCTTACTAGTTTTAGGAATAATGATCTGTTGCAAATGTCGAAAGCATAAAAAGACATACTCTGTAAATAGGCGGGGAGTAAAGAGAAATATTGACGAGCTTGAATTAAAAGAAATAAATGGGAAAATATACAATAAAATGAATTATTTCCACAACAATAATGAGAAGAAACAAAATAGAAAGTTTGAAGAGATTGAGTTGGGTGAATTGTGAGAAGTTGGCATCTGTTTCATTAATTTAGTGATGATATAAAATATCATCAAAGAGGGGATTGATGGAGCTAGGATTCGCACGTGAAGCAACTTGCTTGTATTCATGAACCTCGAATAATGTTAATAAATTAATCAACATGTTTGTTTTACTAATATCGCATTTTTATATAAACATTTGGTTGTCCAAGAGAGACTTGCTTATGTGTTTTACTAACTGTAACACGCTTGCATCTGAGATGACTGCTGCTACGCAAGGGTTTCTACTGCGCATGCGTCTGTCATACTCAAGTGACATGACAAATTCTTTGCTTTGGAGGGAATCTGTCGCTTCTGCGCACTAGAACTAAGATGGCTGCTCTGTGTCCTCACATGCCAGAAGCTTGCACTGCTGCTTTTACTATAAACAGTAAGAATGGTTTTTAGATGTCAATCTAAGCGGGCGCACTGCCAGTATGGATGCACTAATAAAGATAGTATGTGGTGCAACTAGGTGAGTGGAAAACCATATAACCACTCTACGGAGATGTCAGCAAGCTGGACAAGTCCTAAAGTTAAAAAAGAGAAGTACCTTATGCATTCACTTGGTGATATGATGTGGAGGAGTGTGGCTCACTGCTTAGAGCGGCAGTCCCTGGTACAGAAGTCTGGTCGGGGACCAGGGTTCAATTCCCGCCTCGGCTGATCTCAGCTGATCTTGGCGGTTCTTGGGCACATAATTCCTCGGACCAGATTTCTCGCCTCGGTGCCTACTCTGAGCATGAGTCCCACGCTGCAACTCTGGGCAATAGCTTGCTTAGCCTCCACAACGGCCCCCTACAGCGCTGGGGATGCCTGGTTGCACCCCGGGGATGCCCAGGAGTGGACATTTCACGGGGAAAAGGCAGGACGGGTTCCCTAGCGGTATGAGTACAGCGCCAGGACACACTGCTTGCCGGGGTATCAGTGCGCTTTACAAATACGTCTACATTTACATTTACATTTACATATTAAATACGTTGGTCAATGTATAAATACTTCAAAATTAAGTATGCAGAGGAACAGCAGTAGAACACAATGATATCAATTAGATGGAAATAAGAGGTAAATATGATGACAAAAAAGAATCTTGGTGTCCTTGTTTAATTATCAAAGCTTGACAACAACCAGCCGACACGTGTTTCATCGCATCACACGAATTTTCAGGGCTCTAGGTGGCTGTACTTAAGCCAATTGGTCGCTCTTCCGGTGATAATTCCGACCCGGAAGGGCCCAAGACCAGCAATTGTTCCAATGTTCGATGGTATTAAAAGACTTAAAGCGAAGTGCGCTTTAAAAACTCCCGGGAGATATAGTATAGGCACAGTTGAACAGGTAACCTCCGTATCCGGTAGGTTTGTGGTGTGTAGAAAAGCAATAGAGGTAGCTCTATGCCCTCATGAAAAAGGTTATATTTTAGAGGTCTTGATAAGAACGTTTCTCCTGGGTCGCCGTGTTCCTGCTTTTGCTAAGCTGTTCGTTTTGCCTAATCCTAATGCTATAGTTAAATATAAAATAATGGATATAGAGTAGAGATGCATGGTAAACAGTGTATTCATTTATTCTGTGTTGTAAAATTGTTTCTCTTCTACTTTTCATGTATCTTAATCTTTGGGCCTGGGAGGTGTTATTACTCCATCTTGAAAATCAATCTGCGCATGGCAAAACTCCAGAGGGAGCTGAAGTCATTTGTCATTGAATCTGAGCCAAGGACAGTCTCAGCCAAGATGCGCCTGGGAAAATCAACTAATGACCCCACTAGAGGAAGACTAAATGATACCAATGTTAATACAATGTATTTACCAATAGAACATTCATTGTTAGGTGGAATAAAAATGTCATGTGAAAATAAATTGATGGGCGGGAACGTAAAATTAACATTCAACACTGAAGTATCAGAATTTGGTGTGGTGTTATGACCTCTCCTCACTCTTTGACCAATCAAAATTGGGGATCCTTACACTTGCAACATTGGGGGTGGTACACTGACCTGGAAAATAGTGTATCTAGGGTAGGCTTAGCTAGTTAATTTGTACGACTTGTCCGAATAGCTGACCTGTCACTGACCCAACGCACTCAATAGGTGACTAAGAACTGAGGGCTGCGAAGCACTCTGTCAGAAGATTCTCTGACCCAATCGGGGTCCTGGAAACTGAGGTGCTGGCGAAGCACTTTGTTGGTGAAATCGATAACCCAATCGGCGTTCTGGCTGTTAGCTGCAGAGAGGGAGTAGCGCAGGCGTTGCAACTGAAACTGCGGGTGCCGTTCTTAACCTTTGGTGGTCCTGTCCTGATCCAAATCTGGTTTACCCTGTCCTGATTCTAATCTGTACCTACTGGCAACTGCAACTTTTGGGGTTCTCCTGTCTTTCAACTGACCCGTGGCCAGGCTTGGTCTTCACACCATTCTAGGTAAATATAAAAATCTGTGTGGGTTTGTCATTGTATATCTTGTTCCTTCTCTTTACCCGCCCTATTTATGAAATCTTCGATTATATATATATATAAATATGTTCCCTTTTCTTACCCCTTCCTTTTAGTAAATGATCATTTCATTTTAGATTGAATAGTGTGTTCCATTTTCTTACCTTCCCAATAGTTAAATGATAAAATCGTTTTTACATAGCGTGTTCCTTTTTTAACCCTCCTTTTAAATTGACTGCTAAACTCGTTTGATTATATAGCATGTTCCCTTTTCTTACCTTCCCTTATTGTTAAATGATTAGTATAATATATCTTTTGCATAGTTATACATTAATTCTGATTTTCATTATTGAGAGTCTTTTTGTATTTAATCTTTGGATCATGACCATTTATGCTATTTAGATAAAGAGTTTAAAACTTCTCGAGTCAATGGTTATTATATGAGTGCAAATGTTATTTTTATCGAACTATCTTAAAAAACTAACTCCCTAATCCAATAGGTTACAAGTACCAGTGACAAGGATTGGTAAGTCAATGGTATAGGACCTAGTAGGTAAAAATATCTGGTAGTAGAGCGAAGGTTACCTGATTAAGTAAATGAGTTATTGGGGGCGTGGCTTGGGCGCCGATGGCGATGGTCGCCTGAGAGCTCGGCTCCGGGACTAAGCCCGAGATTATCCTGAAAATCGGAGGCTGCGGGGCACCCCAGACCCCGCATTCGGCTGAGCGAGGCGACGACACCCTGCCGGGGGCCTTGGTGGAGTTTGGACGAGGGTTGCTCCGAAGAAATGCCGAAGTTTGCGGAGTTGCGGAGTGCGACCCAACATGGCGCCCGGACTCCTTTGTCCCCTTGATCGAAACTACTGAGTTGAAGAGGTGTCGCGGGTGTCGACTGGCGCCCGGCTTCACCATCCTCGGTTGTTCCAGACATTGGACATTCACAGGATTGGACCTTTTGCATCGGGTTCATACTTGGTTGGACGGCCGGACGGGTGCCCGCGCACTGGAGGGCACCGGGTGCGGGTGCCCTCTGATCCAGGCGGTGGACCACATCGCGACTCCGCAACTAGCTACGATTTTCTGGCCAGTCCAACTACATGGGAGGCGCGACACTCTGGCGCCACAGATCAACCGAGGGAGTTGGTGGCCCTCACCCCGGAGCTATAGTGGGTGAACGGGTCTGCCCGACCCGGCGACGGTTGTCTCCGCCCCCTCATCGGTGCCCTCGGACGCCGTGGCGGTGGCGTGAGCCGAAGCGGCGGAGTCTCCACAGGCTCTGGAGAAGGAGATCGCCCATACCCGACGTGAGAACGAACACCTGGGAAGGTCGTGATCGACACCTGTACACGGAGACGCCTACTCCGGGACCCTCACGGAGAGCCCCTGGCAGCATGGGGAAACCTAAAGGAGCCAAGGGATCCAACCAGACCACCTCGGACTCTGAAGCCCAGGACAAGGAAGAGCATGGGGACCCGAAAAGATCTGGTAGCGCACCACTGCAGCAACAGTTCGACCGTGTACTGGAGGCGATAGAGGCTACGCGGTCGGCCCTCCAACAGGACATTGCTCAGGTGGCGACGGGCCTGGGCCTCCTTAGGGCGGACCATGGCAAACTCTCAGACCGGGTCAAGGAGGTGGAGGGCACGGTGAAAACTTTGGAACCGGCGCAGAGAACCTTGGCTGCGATGATAAAGGACGCCTTATCCCGAATCGAGACCCTCGAACGGAGGGCGGAGGATGCGGAAGGCCGCAACAGGAGGAATAACATCCGAGTGGTGGGCCTGCCGGAAAAAATCGAGGATGGCGATATGGTGCGATACTTGGAGACCTGGCTCCGAGACACGGTGGTCCCGGGGGGTCTGTCCTCCTTCTACACTCTAGAATGGGCCCACAGAGTCCCAGCACGGCCCCTACAGCAGGGACGTACCCCGAGGCCGGTGGTGGCGCGGTTGCTACATTTTCGGGACAGGGACTTGATCCTCAATGCCGCCAGGCACAATGGCCCGTTCCACGTTGCGAACAGTCAGGTGAACATCTTCCCTGACTACACCTACGAGACGCAGCGCAAGCGGTTCTCCTTCCTAGCGGTTAAGCGCGAACTCAGGAGTGAGGGCATTCAATATTCACTCCTATATCCTGCAAAGCTCCGCGTCATTGTCGACGACAAAACCCAGTTCTTCGACACCCCGGAGGAGGTCTGTGACTGGCTCGAACTGTACCGGACAGGAAAAGATGGTTTTGGCTCCTCGACCCAACAGGCGGATGAGCCGGAACAACGGAGGCGGTCCAAGAGGGTCAGGAATCGCCGCGGCCGCACCGGAGGGCCCTCGACTGCGGAGACGTCATCGGAACGGAGGGGAGTGTTGGAAGTTCTGTCGGAACTGTCGGGAGCAAGAGACGAAGCCATCGAGGAGGAAGAAAACCCGGGTGCTCAGGGGGCACCATCGGACTCGGAGGATTCAGTGGCAGACAGTACCCATACACCGGTGATCACACCGAAATCGGTGGAGGACCTTCTGGATGGACAAGGGTAAAGGGGTATGCTGCCTTGTTTTGGGTGGGGGCCCGGCAGGGGGGAGGCGGTTGCCGTCCTTTATTGCTGACAATGAAGGAGAGAGGGTTGGGGGGCCTCTGCTCTTGCCCCGGAAGGTTTTGACACTGGGGGGGGCTTGCTATAGTCCTGGTAGCCTGGGCGACGAGGGCCCGCTGCCTCCGCCCAGCCCGCACCTGGCCCATAAGGCCTTCCTACGGTGGCGACCGTAGGACTAGTGGGGGTTCTGGGGTTGATATACGTCGAGGTTTGGATGGGATCTAGATGGTGCAGTTTGGGTCCTGTTCTGGGGTGGTTGGGGGGGGGCTTTGTTGGTTTTTGGGTGGTTTGGTTTTGGTTGGGGAAAATGGCCGCCATCAGCGCTGGGAGGATTGATGCTTCTTCTTTGTGGGGACCCGAACGGGGAGACTGTGCAAGAACACTCTGGGACAATGGCTGATGTTGCTAACTTGAAATGTGTTACTTGGAACGTGAGGGGGCTTCACACTATGTCCAGGCGTCACAAGGTCCATGCTTATTTAGTGCGTAGGGGAGTGCAAATGGCGCTGCTGCAGGAAACGCATCTGAACAAGGCGGAAGGGGCAGCGCTTCAGCGTAGATGGCGAGGGCAGGTCTTTTCCACGGCGTACTCTGCTTATGCCAGGGGGGCGCTAATATGGATCAGGGCAGGGGTCCCCTTCCAGGTCACGAGGACAGTGTTGGACCCAGAGGGGCGTTTCGTGGCCATCTCAGGCACTCTAGGAGGGAGGGACCTGAAAGTTTGCTGTGTGTACGCTCCTAATGTAGACCAGACTGCCTTCCTTTCCAGGTTATCGGGCTCGTTGGCCCACTTTTTCGCCGGGCCCCTCCTGCTGGGGGGAGACTTTAACTCCGTAGTGGATGTGGACTTGGACCGCTCGCATCCCCCGCTCCCCGATTCCCCGGTCCGTCACACGGCTAAGGGTCGTCAAGATTGGCAGACCCGCTGGGGTTTGACGGACGTTTGGAGGGCGCATCACCCCGCGTCTAGGGATTATTCATACTTCTCGAGCCTCCATGAGCTGCATGTCAGGCTAGATGGCTTTCTTGGTTCGCCCGAACTAGTTTCGGCAGCGGTCCGTTCAGAGTACTTATCGAGGACCATCTCGGACCATAACCCCCTCCTGCTGGACATTCGCTGGTTTCCTGGGACGCCGGCGGTACCCACCTGGAAGATGCGCCCCGAGATCCTCGAGGACAGTGTCTTCAAGGCGGACCTAGGGGAGAGAATCTCGGATTATTTTGCGTCCAACGGCGGTTCCGCGAGTACTAGGGCGTTCGAATGGGACGCTTTTAAGGTAGTGGTGAGGGGCTACTGTATCTCTAAGAAGGTGGGCATGAGGCGTGTTATCCTGGCTGATTTAGACACAGCGGACCGGGCACTCCGCGAGCTTGAAGTTAGCCGCCCCGGACACCCGGAATTGCAAACACAAACGGTAGAGGCGAGGGAGAGGGTAGCGGTGGAGGTCGAGCGGCTCCGCTGTTTTGATTATAAGGCCTATACGGTCCGGTCTATTGCGGAGGGAGACAGGTCGAGTGCGTTGCTGGCGTGGTTGGCCAACCCTACGCGCCAGTCCCAGACGACGACAAATATGCGTAGGGCAGATGGGACCGAGGTATGCACCCAACCGGAGATTCTTAGTTGCTTCCGGCATTACTACGAAAGTTTATACCGCAGTCGCTCCGCACGTGACCCAGACCGGCTTGATAACTATCTTCGCCCACTGGAACTCCGCACAGTAGGACAGGAAGTAGCGGAAACCCTGGGCTCTGATATCAACTTGGGGGAGATCCGCGGGGCCATCAAACGGATGGCGAGGAACAAGACCCCGGGCCTAGATGGCCTTCCGGTGGAGTTCTATGCAGCTTACGCTGACCTCATGGCCCCTCGGTTACTGGTGGTCTACAGGGAGGCGAAGAGGTTGGGTCGACTCCCTGGCTCGATGTGTGAAGCGTTGGTGGTTCCTCTCCTCAAACCGGGCCGAGACTCATCTGACCCGGGGTCCTACCGTCCCCTATCAATGCTGACGGTAGACTACAAAATATTGAGCAGCATCTTGGCCTCGAGGCTGCTGGGACATATGAGTTCCCTAGTACATGAGGACCAGGCCGGCTTCATCCCACGGCGGAATACGACTATGAACATCCGAAGGTTGTTCCGATTGCTTGGGGAACCACTTGTGGATGCCCCGTCCCCGGTAGTCTTGTCGGTGGACCTGGAGAAGGCTTTTGATAGCCTAGAGTGGGACTACCTATGCACGGTGTTACGGAGATTCGGCCTTGGGGAGGGATTTGTCAAATGGACTGCGGTCCTCTATGCTTCTGCTTCGGCCAGGGTTAGATCGGGCCCTTTGATTTCATCGCGATATCCGGTGGAACGTGGCACGCGGCAGGGGTGCTCCTTATCCCCGCTTCTTTTTGCACTAGCGGTGGAGCCACTGGCGATGCACCTTCGCTCGGGAGCCCACTATACGGGCTTATGGACGGCAGCGGGCCCGCATTATGTTTCGCTATATGCGGACGACCTGTTGCTCTTCCTGGAGGATCCGGTCGACGCTTTGCGGGGAGCGGAATTGGCGCTAACGGAGTTCGGAGCGGTTTCAGGCCTCCGAGTGAATTGGTCTAAGACCTGTCTCTTTCCGATGCGCAGGGGTACCCCCGCCCCTGCGCTAAGTAGGGAGATCAGATGGGAGCCCGACTGCTTTAAATACCTTGGGGTATTTGTTTACCACGACCAACCCGACCTCCTAGATGGGAACATTGCCCGTTGTATTCGAGCACTTCGAGGTTGCATGGACTTTTGGGCCACGCTGCCGCTCTCAGTGGCGGGACGTATCGCCCTGCTCAAAATGGTGGCGCTCCCCCGGCTATTGTATTACTTCCGAACTTTGCCGATCTGGGTCCCACCGGCCACGTTTCGTCGCTTACGTTCTATGGTGGTCGGGTTCCTCTGGGGAACGGGCCGGCGGCGGGTGGCCCTCAATACCCTGATGAGGCCGAAGGACGAGGGGGGGCTTGCTGTGCCGGACTTCGAGAAGTACTATCTGGCGGCGCAACTCCAGACCTTCGCCCGGGAGATAGCCAGGGAATTCAGAGGCCCGGAAGACGGTAGAGGGACGGGTATGGCCAGGCACGTCCTCTCCTTTATCGCGCTGCGACAACGCTTGGTCCTACGGGACTTGTCGATGGAGGAGCGGACTATCCGACTAGGTTGGAATCGGGCTCACGCCAGAGGCCGCCTACGGACGCCATATGCGCCTGAAATACCGTTGGGGATGCTGACGGCCCTCCCCCACGGAGGGGATTGGTCACGATTGGCGGACTGGGAGGATTCCGGTTTACAGCTCGTCGGGGATCTGTACGAGGACGGAGCGCTCCTGTCCTTTCAGGATCTCATTGACCGCGTTGGGATCCCCCGGGGCGACTTTCTGCTGCACTCGGCCATTGTGCGAGCGATCCAGGCGCACTGGCAGAACGGGCTGGAGGAACCCCAATTGTCTCAGGTGCGCCAGTACGTGATGATGTCGGCGGGCACAGTGAAGGCGGTCACTTGCCTCTACGGCAGGTTGATTACCGAGGGGTTGGTTCCTCTCACCACATTGAAGTCCCGCTGGGAAGAGGACATTGGTAGGGAGATCCCGGAGACGACCTGGGCCCAATTGGTGAGACGTGCCTGGAAGGGTACACGTAGCGCCCGTTTCCAACTGGTCCACTATTATGTTCTCCATAGAGCGTACCTGACCCCGGTAAAGATCAGGCGTTATTTTGCCACGGCTTCAGCGGAATGTCCTAGGTGCCCGGCTCAGGAGGCGGACCTCCTACACATGTTATGGGCCTGTCCGGGACTGACGTCCTACTGGCAGGAGGTAGCGACGACTCTGGAGGAGGTGACGGGGAGGCACTTATCATTCGATGTGGCGGTAGGGCTCTTGCACTGGTTCCCCCACACCCCCGGAATAAAATCTCCAGTAAATTTATCGACCTGGGGCTCCTACTTGCTAAGCGAGAGGTGACCAGGAACTGGAAGGCACGAGCTGGTCCGGCAGGTAGCAGATGGCACAGTGAGCTTTTGAAATGGGCGCGGGTGAGAGCGCGCTGAGATACCAGCTGGCTTGGAGGCAGGGTAATGAGAAGGCGCAGGAGGGCGCGTTGGAGTGGGAAACGCTGGTGCAGGCCCTCAGGGATTATTGTGCCCCCAGCGACTCCGAAAGTGAAGAAGCGACTCGCCCCGAGTCCCGATGAACGTCAGCATTAACAGTACTATTACCTTCCCCGTGGGTCAAGTAGTGGATCCTATGTTGATAAGCTCCCTGGCGCTGATGGTGGGGGGGGGGGAGGGGGGTTTTCACAGTTAAACGGGTATTTCGAGGGGGGGGTTTATTTTGGGGGTTTTGGGTTTGTTTAGAAAAGCAGATGACGGACAGTGTGTTATCCGGACCAGCTCCAGCATTCTACTGACCCCTGTTGCATTTCGCCGCCCAACCCTAGGGTTATGGGCTAGTTGGCTGTGTACAGACTTTACGGAGGGGGGTCGGTGGGCTTTATTCTGTATATGTTGCTTATGATACAATGCTGGTCGCTACTGTATTGATTTACTGATTCCTGCAATAAAAATATATTTTAAAAAAATTAAAAAAAAAAAAAAAAAAAATTCAGTAAATGAGTTATTGATTATGGGCCTAGGTGAGTATGGAAAAATTATGATTGGGTGACCTGCGCGCTCTATCAATACGATTTTCCCTAGTCAGTCTAATCTCAGACTCCAAAAGCCAAGGGATCTCATAGGCGGCCCCCAAGAATAGAAATGTCCTGGGTTTCTAATTGTTCAAATCATCCAGTTCGGCTGCAGAGGCCCCCACTCACCCATGGGCTGTTGTGCCATAGCACCAGCTGCACTATTATGTACCCCCTCTGCAAGGTCCAGGGTTTTAGATTTTAAGTTAAGCATAGCATGCAGCACTCCCACTCAAGGCAATTACCAGCACAGAAGGATCACTGACAAATGTAAACAACAAAATTGTTCAAGGGACGCCAGGACAGTGATAGAAAACTGCCTCGGTGCCCCGGCATTTCTACACAACTGCAATAACAAGCAGCGAGCGTGCTCTAATAACCATTCACAGAATTAAAAACCAAGCACAGCAACGCCATGCTACACAAATATGTTTACATTTCAAACACGCAAAGAGTAGTTCAGCACTTTTAAGTTTACAGCTGCCAAATGATTGATCCAACGCACAAGTCCAAGATCAAACTAAATATATCTATTTCAGTTGCTTTACCCACAAACCACTGCAGTCAACCTCCAAGTATTAATCCCAGACAGGTAACTCATTGTGAAGGTGCGTAAAAGTACAGATGCACTCCCCCCAACCTATACAATTACAGGTTAGAGGAATCAGAAAGCGTGAAATCGTGTAATTTCCAAACATTGCCTAAGCGATTCAACAAAGTGCCTTTTCACTGAACACTTCCTGTATCATTTTTTTCAACGGTTCAAAACAAGCTACAAAAAAACATTGCATAAAAATATGCGCAAAGGTCAATCAAAGTTGCGCTGAAAAAGGTAACAATTTCAATGTGCCGCCAGACACGTTTTGCAGCACGCAAGAGCAGGTTACAGTGTGGCCATTTAGAAGCAAGATATACATTAAGCTGTATAAACGAGGGGAGGGTGGTTGGTGCCACTCACCTGGTTTTGCACTCTCAGAGCCATTGTGAGATTCGGGCAGCAGTGCTAGGTGCACGGGCAGTAAGCAGAACGGCTGCAGTACTTCCTGCCCCCTCTCCCGTAGCTCCAGCCCTCGCTGATGGACACTTGGGATCTGCACCGGTGCCCCGCCTAGCACCTGACAAACTTCCGAAAGGGCGGGTCTCTTCTTTCTTCACACAGCCACACCAAGTGGGCTAACAGGCGCGAGCGCTTCGATAGCACAGGCAGAAGAAGTGATACTAAAGAGAGCTGCGGCTCACAGCGCGAACCTCGGAGCTGCCAGTTCAGGCAATAACATTTGACGTGACACACCTTGCCCACAAGGTTTTTTGAGCTCGGTCGAGTCAGTGAGGTTGGAGCCGGATTTTATTCATTAAAAGAAAAAAAATACTGGTGCTTTTTCAGGTCAGAAACCCGTAGTGGCTTTTCCCTGGATTTAACAGCTACTTAATTGAATAAATTAGGTATTTAGGCTAAAGCATGTAAAAGAAAAGGAAAAAAGAAATGATTCACAAATCCGCGAAACATGTCTCTGCTTGCGTTCGGAGCTCCCTCCTGCACTTCCTGGTGTGCATGTGGAATGAATGCACAGGCAGCCTCCCCCGCCCTCTGCCTTTATTTACCATACAGTCAAGGTGCTTAGTCATAGCATTGACTGTTTCCAGCTCTAAAGGTCGAATGAGAGAATGGGAATTAAGTTTCCTCTCCATTATCACTGCTGGCATAGACTGTAGTGACGACAAAATAAACAAGATGCTAGCGGTTCTTTCATGTACTTGCTTCACTGAGAAATGGATCCAAAACGAGAACAATCCAGCGAGTGTTTTGCGCGCCACAGCGAGACATGTGCTTTCAATTATCGCACCTGTGTCTCGGCATGATAATTGAAACCACATGACAGCCGTTGCTTGTAACAGACACCAATAGGCATGGGCGGAACAATGCGCCCGCCTTTGGCCTATTGCCTGCCGTTCTTAGTGAAAAACACAAACGCAAAGCCCAATAGCCTGCCACAAAAGGAAAAGCGCACGCTTGTGTGTTTGCCATTCCAAGGTCACCTTTTCAAACCCCACTTTTACCTACTAAATGTCTCGTGCTGCATGACATTTCTGCGCACTGCAACACTAGGTGCAAGACCTAAAAAGGAGACCATGAAGGCAAAGAAAATGGTGGGAAAAAAAGGAAAAAGAAGGTGTTATTTTGCTATAGGAGTGGAAGTTCTAACCATTTAGGAAACTCACCATTGATAAAGTATGCACTGGGTGTAAGAAGAGGAGATATTTTGTTAGAATTTAGCGATCATCTTAGATCCTAACAGCCATTAGCTGGTTCTGCTTAAAAGATAATATTCAGGGGCATGGGAGCTCCAACCTTCTGAGTGGGGGTTGTATGATGAAACAACGAGTTTCTCAACAACGCCTACCTTAACAACGCGGTCTCTAGAACGACTGCGTATTAACCACTAATTGCTTTACCACGCATTCCTTTACCATGATTTTTTGTGGTAAAAGCATGCTTGGTAAACGCCTGTCCATGCCTAAGTTTACCACCCCTCTCCCCCTCAGTTCTAAGTACACCCCCAACCTCCTAAAACTACCCCAAACCCCTCCCACCCTCTAAAAAATAACACAAAACCCCCACTGTCTAAAAACGAACACAAGCCCCCACCTCTTAGAAACTACCCCAAACCCCTAACACCCCCTAACATCTAACACAAACCCCTCCCACCCCCTAAAATCTAACACAAACCCCTCTCACCCCTTAAAAACAAACCCCACCCCCTAGCCCCTAAAAACTAACTTGAACCCCTCTCAAACCTAAAAACCAACACAAACCCCCCACCACCTAGAAACTGCCCCGAACCCCTAACACCCCCTAAAATCTAACACAAACCCCTCCCACCCCCTAACAACTAATACAAACCCCTCTCACCCCTTAAAAACAAACACAAAGCCCCTACCCCCTAAGAACTAACTTGAACCCCTCCCACCCCTAAAAAGTAACACGAACGCCCCCAACCTCTTGAAACTAACCCGAACCCCTCCAATATGGTTTGGGGGCAGTGTTACTACAAAAAAGAAATTGGGAGAGAAGAAGTGGTAGCATTTGCCAGTCAGTCTCGAGTGTGCAAATGCATCATATGCGGTTTTAAAACATGGGGCCTTGGGTTGCTGGTGGGGTGTTAACTATTTCCTGTAGTATTTGTGGGGAACTACGTTTGTAGTGAGAGTTGATCACAAATCCTTAATCAACATGTTTACCATAATGGGTGCTGGTAAGGCGACTCCTAGAATGGAAAGGGGCGACCACTCGGTCCCCCCGAACGTATGGTGGAGTACCCCGATCTCCCCGGGAAACCAGTTTGGGCGGGAGGCGTGTCCCGGCTGGTATGCCCGAAGCGGCGTAGCTGGGGGCGCGCCTTTTCCCACCCAAGAAGGGGTTGTCCTAGACACCGACACCGCCGACCACGCCCAGGGGGCGGATTGGAGGAGGGTCTACGCCCGCCCGAAGAAGGATAAAAGGAGCGACAAGCTAAGGAAACACCCTCTTGTTCCTGTGCTCTGAAGCTGCACCCCCGCGTTGCACGTGGGCTCGAGACGGAACGAAGAGCCAATTTTGAAATTTGTAATGTCTTTTTTTTTTCTCTTCTAGCGCTACAAGTCTTGTCCAGGACCTTCCATCTACGTGAGGAAAATGCGGGGCAAAAGGGTCGCGAAGAAGGTTAGCACCCACCGACCAAATGCTCCGTATGCTGATGAAAGATATGGCGGAGATGAAGAGGAAAATGGCGGCCAGGGATGGTGCAGGACGGCCAAAAAGAACCATCCCAGGGACGGTCCCTGCCGGGAGAAGAAAGAGGGCTAGGAACGGGGCAAATGAAGACGAGGTCCCAGTTCCGGTGGCTCCCCCGGCGAGCCCTCCCAGACCGGTGGAGGCTCCTGTGCCGGTTCCCGACGCGGGGCAGCCGATCCCTGTTGTGGTTACTCCTGTGAACGAGGGGGACATGCCCCCGGAGCTGGCCGCCCAGCTGGCGGCATGGTTGGGTAGGAACAGCATGGGTTCCGTTGCTCCAGGGGACACGGCCGAGGAGGCCAAGCAACTAATGAGGCAGTTGCGGCAATCACGAGAGGCCGCAAGACCACCTTGTCCTTTTGTTTCCCCGCAGGCGCCCGTGGGTCAACCAGGATCAGGCGTTGGTACAGCGGGGTCGACAGTTACAGCGGCAGCTTCAGGTAAGCCATTGCCGATGGTTGGGGAGGGATCGGTACCTTCAAGGAAGGAAAGAATTGTGCAGCATATCCCGAAGGAGGTGAAGGAGAGGATATGGGCTGACAAATATGTAAACATGTTTTCCTTGTTGACCGATCACTACGAAATCGAGCATGTAAAAAACCAAAAAGAGTTTCTGCATCCAAGTGTGTGGTGGGCCAGGATGGCCGGTTTTAGAGTCGATGAATCAATAAGCAATTGGGGCAGAGCGTTCGGAATGTTTACTGCAATTATGGGGGAACGTAGGCCTGATTTGTTGGGGGATTTGGCTGTGTATCAGACACGTATCATGGGTTTTTATGAAACTTATGGAGGAAATCAATGGTTTGCCTATGATAATATATTTCGTAAATCCAAGGAACATGATTCATCCCTGACATGGGATTGTTTTGACTCCATTTCATGGCAGAATATGGAAAAGCCAGGCGTGGGGAAGTCAACAGCATTGGGGGGTGAGATGGCCGAGTATTCCCGCCATTCGTCAGGGACGTCCTTTCGAGCAAGTTCCAACAATGACCGGAACTCAAGGAATAGCGGCAGCACAGGGAAAAAAGGGGTCTGCTGGAGCTTTAACAGGGGAAAACGTACTAGGCCACAGGGTTCTTGTAAATTCAGGCACGAATGGAAAGGGGCGACCATTCGGTCCCCCCGAACGTATGGCTGAGTACCACGAGCCCCCCGGGAAGCCATTTTTTGGGCGGGAGGCGAGCCTCGGCTGGTATGCCCGAAGCGGCGTAGCCGGGGCGCGCTTTTTCCCGCCCTAGAGTGGGCTGGCCTAGACACTGACGCGGCCGGCCACGCCCTAGGGGCAGGCAGGGGCGGGTTTACGCCCGCCCTGAAGACGGATAAAAGGAGCAACAAGCCAAGAACGCATCCTCTTGTTCCTGTGCTCTGAAGCTGCACCCCCTCGCTGCACGTGAGCTCGAGACGGAACGAAGAGCCAATTTTGAGCGTGGTAATCTTTCTTGTTTGTCTTACAGATACTCTGTTGGGGAATGCCTAAGAAAGTTGGAAAGCGAATGACTACCGACCAGATGCTGCGTGTTCTTATGAAAGAGGTGACCGACCTAAAGAAGCGAATGGCGGAAAAAAACGGGGAAGAGGGACCGAAACGTCCGTTGGCTGGTGCAGCTCCGGGAGGAAAAGGCAAGAGGCCCAGAAGGGGAGCAGCTGGAGGGGACATCCCGGTTCCCTGTACCCCACTCGAAGAGCCAACTCCAGCGCCGGCAGAGGGGAATCCGATTCCCTTGGTGGTCACCCCCGCGTCCGGGGAGGATATGCCGCCCGAGCTGGCAGCACAATTAGCAGCGTGGTTGGGTAAGAATAGCGAGGGCGCCACGGCTGACGACGCACGGGTTTTGATGAGGCAACTGCGTGAAACGAGGGAGGCGGCGAAGGCAGCATCGCCAGTTATCACGCCGGCTGCGGCAGGAGGAAAGCCACCTGGGATAGGCTCAGCCGCAGATACAGCTTCCGGTTCAGGTAAGCGGCCATTGCCGATTGTGAGGGATGAGTCTGCCCCGTCACGAAGGGAAAAGTTGGGTCAACATGTCCCTCTAGCTATTAAGGAGAAGATATGGGCAGATGAGTATGTAAACATCTTCTCGTTGCTTACCGATCATTATGAGATGGAGCATGTCAAGAGCCAAAAGGAGCTCATGCATCCGAGTGTTTGGCGCGCAAAGATGGCCGCCTTTAAGGTAAATGAAAACATTGGCAATTGGGGCAAGGCGTGGGGGATTTTTACATCCATCCTGGGCGAACGTAGGCCCGAATTGCTGTCTGAATTGCCGATTTACCAGTCACGGATCATGGGGTATTCTGTGTCATATGGGGGCAATCAGTGGTTCTGTTACGATAATATTTTCAGAAAAGCGAAAGAACGTGATAAAAACTTAACTTGGGATTGTTACGATTCTGTGTCATGGTCGAAAATGGAGGATACTGGTATGTTGAATTTGCCATTGGTAGGGAGTAGTGTGGAGGAGTCCTGCCGCCAATATGCTGGGACGCCCTTTCGATCAGGTGCGAGTAACGACTACCACTCCAGGCCGAACGGCACCACAGGTAAAAGGGGGATTTGTTGGAACTTTAACAGGGGTAAATGTACGAGGCCCCAGGGGTCATGCAAATTTAGGCACGAATGTAGTGGGTGTGGGCAAGCGTCCCATCCTGAGTCCATGTGCAGAGCCAAAACGGGTGATAACGGGGGTAGAGGAGGCGCCAAACAGGTCTGAAATAGTCCGAGGGGCGCCTTTACCTACTCCGATTGATACCATGGCAATGATTCCTTGGCTCAGCGAATACCCGGATCACGCTTCCGCTGGGGTGTTGCGGAACGGGTTTTCGTATGGTTTCCGCATCCCAGTGGGGGGGTTTCAGGGTTTAGCGAAATGTAAAAACCAAATATCAGTCTTGCAGCACACGACCGTGGTACAAGAGAAGATTGGGAAAGAGGTGGCTCGAGGTCGAGTCGCCGGTCCGTTTAACGTGCCACCGGTTGCTAACTTTGTTTGTTCCCCTTTAGGGGTGGTCCCCAAGAAGGACCCGGGTGAGTTTCGGCTGATACATAATTTGTCAGCCCCACATGGTCTTTCCGTAAACGATGCGATAGACCCGGAAGTGTGTTCAGTGCGGTATGCATCTTTCGATGAGGCCGTAGCCATATTGAATCGCCTAGGGCCCGGTGCGCTGATGGCGAAATCTGATATCGAGTCAGCGTTCCGGTTGCTCCCGGTACATCCAGACGATCAGCGTCTTCTTGGTTTCATGTTTCAGGGACACTATTACATGGATAGATGTATGCCAATGGGGTGCTCTATATCTTGTGCCTATTTTGAGCAGTTCAGTTGTTTCCTGCAATGGGTCTTCACAAGGAAGACGGGGTTTCAACAGGTTATGCATTATCTCGATGACTTTTTGTTTCTAGGGGCAGCCGGGGATCCGGAATGTGGTCAGGCTTTGAATGAATTTTGTGTCTTAATGAATCATTTTGGTGTGCCATTGGCACCAGGTAAGACTGTGGGTCCTTCGACTTGCCTCGAGTTTCTGGGGATCGAGCTCGACTCGGAGGAGGGTTGTTTTCGTTTACCAAGAGACAAAGTGCTAAGGTTCAGGGCATCCCTGGAAACGTGTATTAGTCAGTCTAAGGTTAAGCTGCAGCAATTACAACAATTGGTGGGACAGCTGAATTTTGCCCTGAGAGTAATACCGATGGCCCGCCCCTTTTCCCGCTCGATCGCTCAGGCCATGGTCGGCCTGAGGGAGGGTCACCATCGCACGAGGCTCTCGGCGGAGGTTCGCCAGGACATGCGCATTTGGTTGGCATTTCTGGCGGATTTCAATGGTCGAGTTGTCTGGAACAAACCGGCGGTGTCCTCCGAGGAGCTGGGGCTGTGGACAGATTCGGCAGGGAGCATTGGTTTTGGTGCCATATTTGGCACGCAATGGTCGGCTCAAAAATGGCCGTCATGGTGGCATGAGGGTGGGCTGACCAGTAACATTGCTTTTCTTGAACTGTTCCCCATTCTGGTGGCCCTAAAAACTTGGCCTGAGGGGTTTAGAGATCACTCTGTGGTATTCTGGTCTGATAACATGACCGTGGTTGAGTGTATCAATAGCCAGGCGGCACGATGCAAATGGATCCTGAGGCTGCTCAAAGAAATTGTTTTGTTGTGTATGCAATTGAATGTCCTATTTAAGGCAAGACATGTGCCGGGGGTGATGAACCAAGCGGCTGATGCGCTTTCTCGTTTCCGTATGCAGGCCTTCTGGGGTTTTCTGCCCACAGCGGACCCGGTGGCGGCACCCTTTCCCGAAGCTCTCTGGTCTCTCGGTGCCCCGAACTACGAAACCTCGTGGGAGAGAGTTTAGCACCCAGGACAAGGAAGGCATATGAAGGGGCGTTCCGTTCCTATTTGGCCTTTTTGGGGACTGCTGGAGGGGAGCTTTGGGGCCAGGAGGAGTGGGTAGTAAACTTCCTGCTGTCTTTACATCAGGCAGGCAAATCTGTGGCTACGGCCCAGAGGCATCGGGCAGCCATTTCCTTTGTGGCGAGGGCTTATGGGATCCAGGACCCGACAGCGTCTTTCGTTGTACAAAAAGCGCTACGTGGGTGGCAACGCCTTGAGGGTCGCAGAGTAGATGAAAGGCGCCCGATAGGTCTGGATAGGCTGGCCCTGTTATTATCTGTACTCCCTGCAACGTGTTCATCCCAGTATGAAACAGTGTTATTCCGAGCCGCTTTTGCGCTGGCACTCTATGGGGCTATGCGGGTAAGCGAACTAGTGGCGAGGAACAAGCGGGATGTGATGGGGGGACTGTGCCGAGAGCACGTTCAGGTCAGAGGGGAGTCAATGTCCATCTCGTTTGTCAGGTCCAAGACCGACCAGGGTGCGATGGGGGACTGCATAATCATACAAAGGATTCCCGGGTCCTCCATGTGCCCGGTAAGTTGCGTAGAGGAATATTTAGCGCAAAGGGTGGCATCATGGGGGGGGACCTTGTTGAGACACGCTGACACCACCCCACTGACGAGGTTTCAGTTTCAGCGGGTGCTTGCGATGTCAATTTCCGCTGCGGGCTTGAACCCCGGCGAGTTTGGGACCCATTCCTTTCGGATAGGGGCTGCCACAGAGGCTACAGCCAGGGGTCTGAATGTCGAACAAGTTAAACGTGTGGGGCGTTGGTCCTCGAACTGTTATAAAAGGTATGTGCGGTTGCACATGTTGTGAAGCTGTAATGATGTACTCACGCTTCTTGTTTTTGTTTGGTTTTCAGTTGCGCAAGCCTACGAGGCGGGGCGGACTGTGCAGTCAACCCAACACCGGGTCAGCGGTCAGACATCACCGGCTGTGAAAAAGGAGGTGTGGGTCGTGGGCCACTCATACGTGAGGTGGGCCGCGGACGTATTCAAAGCAGGTGACATGATTCACGTGGCTGGGGAATACGGGTACAGTGTGTCCTTCTACGGAAAGGGCGGGCTCTGTATTGACCAGTTTCAATCATTTTTTGAGGGTTTGTTAGGGCGGACGAGGTCACCGCCGGCTATAGTCATAGTACATCTTGGGGGCAACGATTTGGTGTCCACTGGTAGACGACTACTTCTTGAGGCAATGCTTTCCACTGTAAGTTGGTTAGCGAGAAGAGTTCCAGGGTGCACAATCGCATGGTCCCATATGATCCCGCGAAAAGTGTGGCGGGGGGCTCTTTCAGTTTCTGCTCTGAATCATTCAGTAAGGAAGATTAATAATAAAGTGAGTCGATTGTTCCGTTCAAGTACACTGCATTCTATTTCGCATGGTTGTATTAAAGGGGACAGTATGTATTTGGGTGATGGTATTCATTTGTCCCGGGTGGGGAACGAGTTACTCATAGGAGACCTGATAGCTTGGCTGGGGACTTTAAGACATGACCTTTAGGTAGGAGTGTGTGGGGGGTCCGGATAGCCGGTCAACTATCCGGCCTGTGGCGGTAAGGTCATGATCGGTGAGCACTAATTGGTAGATCCCTATGAGTGGGCGTCACCCATTACGGATGGGAGCGCTCGAGGGAGGTGGCCATTGGCCCCTCAACGGGTAGGCGGTCCCTTCTAAGGATGGGACGCCGAAAGGAAAGGAAAGGCGGTCAAGGCCCCTTCCTGGGTAGGAGGGGCTACAGCCCCCTCCTGGGGAATTTCCCGGGGCCAGGATATCTGCGACGGCAGATGTGGTAAGTTGTGTGGGGTTTGGGAGGGGGTCTACGCTACCTTCTAGATACCTCACACGAGTCCTCGGACGACCTTTAAGTGGCGTCGAGTTTATTGGGGCCCCCGTCAAGTCAAGGGAAATTGGTAGTTGCACTTGAGGTACACCTCTGTGCGGTCGCCCCTCACAAGTGAGGGGGATATTTCTGGTTTAGGGATCTTGACACCGGTTACGACCTTGCCGTTGGCCCTTAAACGTTAGGATGTACAATTTCAAAATTTCAAGTTAATGTTTTGTAGGATGTTAGTTCGGCTAGGAGAACCTTTGTATTAGAGAATATGTTAAGGTTAGCCAAACATCGCAATGTGGTAATGAAATTGTACATAATATGAAACTGTTATTTTAATGTTTTAATTTTGTTTCATATTTTAATAAATACGGCCGGGAGGGTCACTCCCTCCCGTCTTCCAAAAGTTCAGAACTGTTTCCGGTTTCCCATCCTTGGGGAGTGTGTTGAGAGGGGGTGGCGGGTATCTCGGCCATATGGAAAGGGGCGACCATTCGGTCCCCCCGAACGTATGGCTGAGTACCACGAGCCCCCCGGGAAGCCATTTTTTGGGCGGGAGGCGAGCCTCGGCTGGTATGCCCGAAGCGGCGTAGCCGGGGCGCGCTTTTTCCCGCCCTAGAGTGGGCTGGCCTAGACACTGACGCGGCCGGCCACGCCCTAGGGGCAGGCAGGGGCGGGTTTACGCCCGCCCTGAAGACGGATAAAAAGAGCAACAAGCCAAGAACGCATCCTCTTGTTCCTGTGCTCTGAAGCTGCACCCCCTCGCTGCACGTGAGCTCGAGACGGAACGAAGAGCCAATTTTGACCCACCCACCAGCCCCTGAGGACAGCCAGTTGTTTTGAATAAAGCTTTGATGCAGTAATTCTATTTCTTGCAGGTTGTGGTGATTGCCGTGTTATTTTGAGTATGCAATAAAGAATGGTCAGCTACAGTATGTTTTTCAAATAAAGTAATTCTGCACTAGTATTGATCAGTAATCATACGTGAAATGGTTATGGTTGTTTTGTAATTGAGTGATTTTAGTTAAATTGTCGTATTTATTTTTGGTCGGGCGGTAAGGTCATGATCGGTGAGCACTAATTGGTAGATCCCTATGAGTGGGCGTCACCCATTACGGATGGGAGCGCTCGAGGGAGGTGGCCATTGGCCCCTCAACGGGTAGGCGGTCCCTTCTAAGGATGGGACGCCGAAAGGAAAGGAAAGGCGGTCAAGGCCCCTTCCTGGGTAGGAGGGGCTACAGCCCCCTCCTGGGGAATTTCCCGGGGCCAGGATATCTGCGACGGCAGATGTGGTAAGTTGTGTGGGGTTTGGGAGGGGGTCTACGCTACCTTCTAGATACCTCACACGAGTCCTCGGACGACCTTTAAGTGGCGTCGAGTTTATTGGGGCCCCCGTCAAGTCAAGGGAAATTGGTAGTTGCACTTGAGGTACACCTCTGTGCGGTCGCCCCTCACAAGTGAGGGGGATATTTCTGGTTTAGGGATCTTGACACCGGTTACGACCTTGCCGTTGGCCCTTAAACGTTAGGATGTACAATTTCAAAATTTCAAGTTAATGTTTTGTAGGATGTTAGTTCGGCTAGGAGAACCTTTGTATTAGAGAATATGTTAAGGTTAGCCAAACATCGCAATGTGGTAATGAAATTGTACATAATATGAAACTGTTATTTTAATGTTTTAATTTTGTTTCATATTTTAATAAATACGGCCGGGAGGGTCACTCCCTCCCGTCTTCCAAAAGTTCAGAACTGTTTCCGGTTTCCCATCCTTGGGGAGTGTGTTGAGAGGGGGTGGCGGGTATCTCGGCCATATGTTCGGGGTGTGGCCAGTCCTCCCATCCGGAGAATATGTGCAGAGCCAAGACTAGTGAGACGGGGAGTAGAGGTAGCGCCAAACAGGTCTGAAATGGTCCGGGGGGCGTCGCTACCGACCCCAGTTGATATCATGGCAATGATCCCTTGGCTAAACGAATACCCAGATCATACCTCCGCTGGGGTGTTGCGAGATGGTTTCTCGTATGGTTTCCGCATCCCGGCGGGGGATTTTCAGGGTGAAGCACAATGTAAGAATCAACTATCGGTACAGCAGAATGCGGCGGTGGTACAAGAAAAGATTGGTAAAGAGGTGGCCCGATGTCGGGTTGCTGGACCATATGACAACCCGCCAGTTGCTAACTTTGTTTGTTCACCCCTGGGGGTGGTCCCCAAGAAAGATCCGGGGGAATTCAGGTTGATACATAATTTGTCGGCTCCAAGGGATCTTTCGGTGAACGATGCGATTGACCCGGGAGTTTGTTAAGTGCGGTACGCATCTTTCGATGAGGCGGTCGCCATTTTGAATCGCCTAGGGCCCGGAGCGCTGATGGCTAAATCAGATATCGAGTCAGCGTTCCGGTTGCTCCCGGTACACCCAGACGATCAGCGTCTCCTTGGTTTCATGTTTCAGGGTCGTTATTACATGGATAAATGTATGCCGATGGGTTGCTCCATCTCTTGTGCTTATTTTGAAAGATTCAGTTGTTTTTTGCAGTGGGCCTTCACAAAAATAACAGGATTTTCTCATGTGATGCATTATCTTGATGATTTTCTGTTCTTGGGGGCAGCTGGGGACATAGAATGTGCACAAGCTTTGAATGAATTTTGTGATCTCATGAGGCGCTTTGGCGTGCCATTGGCACCTGGTAAAACAGTGGGGCCGTCTACTTCGCTCGAGTTTCTTGGAATAGAGCTTGATTCCGAAGAGGGGTGCTTCCGCTTGCCCAAGGAAAAGGTGGCGAGATTTGAGGCATCGCTTAAAGTATGTATTAGCGCGACGAAAGTGAGTTTACGTCAGCTACAGCAGGTTGTGGGTCAACTAAATTTTGCCCTGAGAGTGATCCCAATGGCACGCCCGTTTTCCCGCTCTATTGCGCAGGCCATGGTTGGCCTTAAGGAAGGCCACCACCGCACACGGCTCTCGGCAGAGGTTCGGCAGGACATGCTCATATGGTTGGCATTCCTGGCGGATTTCAATGGTCGGGTCGTGTGGAACAAACCCGGGGTCTCCTCGGAGGAGTTGGGGTTGTGGACGGACTCGGCAGGGAGTGTCGGTTTTGGCGCCATTTTTGGTAATCATTGGTCAGCACAAACCTGGCCGGCATGGTGGCACGAGAATGGGCTCACAGGTAACATTGGTTTTCTTGAGCTGTTCCCTATTCTGGTGGCCCTGAAAACATGGCCCGAGGGATTTCGTGACTGCAATGTGGTGTTCTGGTCTGATAATATGACCGTTGTTGAGTGTATCAATAGTCAGGCTGCCCGCTGCAGATGGATCTTGAGATTGCTGAAGGAAATTGTTTTGCTGTGTTTGAGACTGAACGTCCACTTTAGGGCGAGACATGTGCCAGGGGTGTTAAATCATGCAGCTGATGCGCTTTCTCGTTCCCGTATGCAGGCCTTCTGGGGTTTTCTACCCTCAGCGGACCCGGTGGCGGCACCTTTTCCCGAAGCTCTCTGGTCTCTCGGTGCCCCGGATTACAAGACCTCGTGGGAGAGAGTCTAGCTCCCAGAACAAGGAAGGCATATGAAGGGGCGTTTCGTTCCTATTGGTCCTTTTTGGGTTCTGCTGGGGGGGAGCTATGGGGCCAAGAGGAGTATGTCCTGAAGTTTCTGTTATCATTACATCAGGCAGGCAAATCAGTAGCCACGGCACAGAGGCACCGGGCCGCTATTTCTTTTATGGCACGGGCCCATGGTATCCAGGACCCCACAGCGTCTTTTGTGGTTCAGAAGGCGCTGAGGGGGTGGCAGCGCCTTGAGGGTCGCAGAGTGGACGACAGGCACCCGATAGGTCTTGAAAGGTTGGCCCTCTTGATGTCAGTACTCCCTGCAACATGTTCATCTCAGTCTGAGACGGTACTATTTAGAGCCACTTTTCATTAGCATTCCATGGGGCTATGAGGATAAGCGAGCTGGTAGCAAGGAACAAGCAGGATACGGGGGGGGGGGGACTGTGCCGAGAGCACATCCGAGTTAAAGGGGAATCAATGGTGGTTTCGTTTTCCAGGTCCAAGACCGATCAGGGAGCGTACGGGGATTGTAGTCCACCGGATTCCCAGATCGCCCATGGGCCCGGTAGCTTGCGTTGAGGAGTATTTGGCGCAGAGAACGGCATCATGGGGGGGGACCTTGCTGAGACACGCTGATGCCACCCCACTGACAAGGTTTCAGTTCCAACGGGTGCTTGCAATGGCAATTTCGGCCGCGGGCTTGAACCCGGGCGAGTTTGGGACCCATTCCTTCCGGATAGGGGCTGCTACAGAGGCTACAGCCAGGGGTCTGAGTGTGGAAAAAGTGAAACGATTGGGGCGTTGGTCCTCGAACTGTTACAAAAGGTATGTGCGGTTGCACATGTTGTGAAGCTGATATCATGTACTCACGCTTCTTGTTTTTGTTTGGTTTACAGTTTCGCAAGCTTACGAGGCGGGGCGGACTGTGCAGTCGACCCGACACCTGGGAACCAGCGGTCAAAGATCACCGGCTGAGGAAAAAGTGGTGTGGGTCGTGGGCCACTCATACGTGAGGCGTGCCGCGGACGTATTCAAAGCAGGTGACATGATTCACATGGCTGGGGAATACGGGTACAGGGTGACCTTCTACGGAAGGGGCGGGCTCTGTATTGACCAGTTTCAGGATTTTATGGAGGGTTTGTTAGGGCGGACGAGGTCACCGCCATCTATACTCATAGTGCATCTTGGGGGCAATGATTTGGTGACCATTGGTCGGCGAGTGCTTCTCGAGGTAATATTATCCACTGTAAGTTGGTTGGCAAAAAGGGTCCCTGGGTGCACAGTTGCATGGTCCCACATGATCCCACGGAAGGTGTGGCGGGGGGCCAATTCTGTGTCTGCTTTAAATCATTCTGTGAAGAAAGTAAATAACAAACTTGGTAGATTGTTTCGTACTAGTACATTGCATTCTATTCCGCATGGGTGTATCAGGGGGGACCAGATGTACCTAGAGGACGGGGTGCATTTGACCCGGGTGGGGAATGATTTACTCATAGGAGACTTCATAGCTTGGTTAAAGAATTTGTAGCCATGACCTTTAGGTAGGAGTTTTGTGGGGGGTCCGGATAGCCGGTCAACTATCCGGGCCTGTGGCGGTAAGGTCATGATAGGTGAGCAGTAATTGGAAGATCCCTAGAGGTTTGGGCGTCACCCATTACGGATGGGAACGCCCGGGGGGAGGCGGCCATTGGCCCCTCAAACGGGAGGCGGTCCCATCTAAGGATGGGACGCCGAAAGGGAAGGCGGCCATAGGCCCCTTCACTGGGGAGGAGGGGCTATGGACCCCTCCTCGGAATTTCCCGGGGCCCGGACATCTGCGAAGGCAGGTGTGGTAAGTTGTGTGGGGTGGGAGGGGGGTCTACGCTACCTTCTAGACACCTCACACGAGTCCTCGGACGACCACTAAGATGGCGTCGAGTTAACAGGGGGCCCCCGCTAAGGCAAGGGAAATTGGAAGTTGGCACAGAGGTACAGTCCTCTGTGCGCCCGCCCCTCACAAGTGAGGGGGGAATTGGTATTGGGGATCTGACACCGGTTACGACCTTGCCGTTGGCCCATAACGTTAGGATGTACAATTTCAATGTTCAGAAATGCATTTGCAGGATGTTTACATCGGCTAGGAGAACCTTTGTATTAGAGATGTGTTAAGGTCAGCCAAGAACATCGTACTGTATAAATGAAATTGTACATGATATGAAACTGTTTATTTTAATGTTTTATTTTTGTTTCATATTTTAATAAATACGGCCGGGAAGGGTAACTCCCTCCCGCCTTCCAAAAGTTCAGAACCGTTTCCGTCTTCCCATCCTTGGGGATTTGTGTTGAGAGGGGGTGGCGGGTATCTCAGCCATATGGAAAGGGGCGACCACTCGGTCCCCCCGAACATATGGTGGAGTACCCCGATCTCCCCGGGAAACCATTTTGGGCGGGAGGCGTGTCCCGGCTGGTATGCCCGAAACGGCGTAGCTGGGGGCGCGCCTTTTCCTGCCCAAGAAGGGGTTGTCCTAGACACCGACACCGCCGACCACGCCCAGGGGGCGGATTGGAGGAGGGTCTACGCCCGCCCGAAGAAGGATAAAAGGAGCGACAAGCCAAGGAAACATCCTCTTGTTCTTGTGCTCTGAAGCTGCACCCCCGCGTTGCACGTGAGCTCGAGACGGAACGAAGAGACAATTTTGACCCACCCACCAGCCCCTGTTGACAGCGATTTGTTGGAATAAAATTGATTGAAGTGAATTGATTTCTCTTACAGGTTGTCTTGGAATAAAGTTGATAACGTGTTGTGTAATAAAGGATGATTTTCGTTTCAACATGTTTTTCTTAGCAGAAATGTTTGCGAATAAATTTAATGGTGATGCTCAGTTGAGTTCTACGTGAAATCGTTTGATGTAATAATTTCCTTTTCGTTAGCTTAGTTCAAAATGTCGTATTTATTTCTGGTCGGGCGGTAAGGTCATGATCGGTGAGCAGTAATTGGAAGATCCCTAGAGGTTTGGGCGTCACCCATTACGGATGGGAACGCCTGGGGGGAGGCGGCCATTGGCCCCTCAAACGGGAGGCGGTCCCATCTAAGGATGGGACGTCGAAAGGGAAGGCGGCCATAGGCCCCTTCACTGGGGAGGAGGGGCTATGGACCCCTCCTCGGAATTTCCCGGGGCCCGGACATCTGCGACGGCAGGTGTGGTAAGTTGTGTGGGGTGGGAGGGGGGTCTACGCTACCTTCTAGACACCTCACACGAGTCCTCGGACGACCACTAAGATGGAGTCGAGTTAACAGGGGGCCCCGGCTAAGGCAAGGGAAATTGGAAGTTGGCACAGAGGTACAGTCCTCTGTGCGCCCGCCCCTCACAAGTGAGGGGGGAATTGGTATTGGGGATCTGACACCGGTTACGACCTTGCCGTTGGCCCATAACGTTAGGATGTACAATTTCAATGTTCAGAAATGCATTTGCAGGATGTTTACATCGGCTAGGAGAACCTTTGTATTAGAGATGTGTTAAGGTCAGCCAAGAACATCGTACTGTATAAATGAAATTGTACATGATATGAAACTGTTTATTTTAATGTTTTATTTTTGTTTCATATTTTAATAAATACGGCCGGGAAGGGTAACTCCCTCCCGCCTTCCAAAAGTTCAGAACCGTTTCCGTCTTCCCATCCTTGGGGATTTGTGTTGAGAGGGGGTGGCGGGTATCTCAGCCATATAGTCAAGTGGCAATTTAGAATGCACTAGTTTTTCTACAAGATAGAGTACATTCCTGGTATAAAGAACATCATGGCCGATTGCTCGTTGAGATTACCTGCAAATTCCAATGATAATGATCATCAGAACATGAGAGTGATACATGAAATAGACATGGTAGTTAGTGAATTGACATGCATAACAAACAATGTAATTCCAGAGTCAGAATGGTTAATTGCTTTACTGAAGCAAAAGTTATGAAATATGTCAGTGAAGGTATGCCTAAAGGGAAACTTGAGAATGATCTCATTGATGCGTTTAGGAAAATTGAATTTGAAATATTAATAGTGGGATGACTACTGCTTGGTCTGATCTGTTGGTGGTACCTATCACCTTAAGAAACAAAGTTGTGGCGTTTGCATACGAAGGACATATTGGCATGAGAGACATGAAAAGAAGGATGAGAGAGTTGTTTTAGTGGCTGGGTGTAGACAGGGAAATAGAGCAGTATGTGCAGGAATGTAAATCATGTTTTACAAGTTATAAAACAGAGGTCAAAGTGCTGAGTCTTATTGCTGCAGCCCCTGTTACACTGAATGCATGGTCTAATTTGGCAATGGACATAATCGACCCAGTGGGGGTAAGCAACAGTCATGTTAAGTGTGGTGCAGTAATAATTGATTATTACTCTAGGTGATTGGAAGTGGCCTTTGTTAATAATATTACCTAATCTGTGGTGTAGGATGTTATGAGAAAGTGAAAGAGAAGAGATTGCCATGAATAATGGCCCACAGTTCACTTCCCAGGGGTTTTAATTGTTTTCTAGCCAATTTAGTCATTCAGCACATCACTACGTCACTATATCATCCTAGAAGCAATATATTGGTTGAATATTGAAACACAATAATTAAGGAGAGCATACAATTATCTGTTGTGAGGTTTTTAGATTGGATACAAGAAGTGAGAAATTTAATTTGGGGTCTTCGCACTACAACCAATGCGGAGACCAAGGTTTCTCCTTTCGTGTTGTTGAAAGGAAGATTATCTAGATCAAAAATGAATAGATTATGAATGAAAAGAAAAATGATCTTTGATGACGTTTTACAAAAGGTGAATAAGAAATGAAGAGAAGCTCATAGAAAGTATACTACAACTGAGAGCAGGGCCCTTACAATTAAGGAAGGAGATTATGTGAGGGTAAAAGTTGCAATTAGGGAAGAAAAATAAAAATTCCCGATTTTATTTGCCAAGGAAGGTGTTTTGTGTAAATACATATTCAGTAATATTGGAGGATGGAAAATGTCAGAACAAGAACAAATGTTCTGTTGTGCCAGAGCAACATAACACTGTAACTTTGGAGCAGATATCCGAAGAACTTCCTGACATTACTTTAAGAAAATCATGCATGATTACAAATCTTCCACCAAAGCTGCAGGACTATATTTGTATTAAATATTGGCCTCTAAAATAATGCTGGTGCTTATATGTATTTAACCAGATTTAGTTTGTGTAAATCTATTACCGCACTCATTTAGGTAAGGTTGGTTTATGATAGATGCTTAGTTATTCTGTACATTTATATTGTGTTGGAGGGAGAAGATGTGTTCAGTTCTTTTGTTTTGCATATCTCTGTACATTTATAATGTGTTGCACAGGGAAGTTGCATATCTCTTTACATTTAAAAAGTGTTGCATGGGGTAAGATGCGTTGGGTTCTCTTGTTTGCATACCTTTGCTATTGGAATTGGAATGTGGCACGAGTGGAATTGCATGCTGGGACAGTTGAAGGTTCCTGTCTGTGCTGTCGGTCTTATAAATAGATGCTCAATAAAGTGTACTTGCTTCGTACATTACTTGCATCCTGGCATCTTTTCACCAACCTGGCGGAAAAGTAATAGCGGAGATATTTCCTCCGACACAAAATTGGTTTGGTAGGCTGTCCACCAAACCATAGGTCAGCCACTGAGCATTGCCCTGCCTTGTACTCCCAAGTACATCCGCCATTAGTTGATTTACTTGCCAAAAGTGTTAAATGACTGCCGCATTTCTTTACATTAGAAGCACAAAATTCTCTTTAGTTAGGAATGTTTTAAGAGGAATATTCCCTAACGCACGATACCTACATTATCGTTGTACAAAAATTCTCCTTTTTATGTGAGTTTTATATTTTGTCAAGAACCAGCCTAAAGACTCTCACGAGAAGCTCCTCCAAAAGCAGCCTCTGGAGTAAAGGTTGAACGTGTTATCCATGTTCTTACGTAGTCATAATAAAAGAGAAGAAAAGAATAAAAACATGTTGTGAAAGTTAAGAAGTATGACCTCCGGAACCAGACACGCTGAGGCTGGACGATATTGAAGCCAGAAACAGAAGGGCTTGGATAAAAGGCTTTGTGATATGAATCTCTGTCTCTCTTGCCCTTAGCAGAAAGGCTTAAATATCTCCTCCATGGACAAACAGATCAATACACGCTTTTTAACATCTTCAATGAGAGCTCATTAATGCTCTCATGTTGTCCTCTTGTGTGCCCTGATGACCTGGTGGGAGCAAGTGAAGCTGAACTGCAGCTTGATAATTATCACAGGAATAACACTTCACATCATCTCCTCGTGGAATGCCAATGGCTTCTCTAATTATTCAGGACAGCAGAGAGTGAAAGTGCAAACTAATTGAAAATGCATAATGATTTACTTGAGTGTATGAAATGGGCCTATTACTTTGGGTTAAATGTTAACCAATACGAATGTCTGACTTTTTGCATTTCATGGGATTAGCAGTATGGTATGATTTTTTTCATGCTGTTTCAGACATTTTTAAAGTAATTTTAATCAGCGGTTTCACGCACAGGGGTTTGCTTTTTTTCTGTTTCGAGTGCATTATCTGATTCAAGACTAAAACGATCCAGCAGGGTGTTCTGGTGGTTGGAAATGAACGCTTTTTCTTTCACTGACCTCGAAATATGTGAAGAGGAATTTTGCGGGAATCTCCACACATTTTTTTGCACGAACATATATGCAGCTTATACTGGAATGCGCCGTTTGTACTTGTGTTTATTTTTTAAACTATAATAGTACTGCGTGTCGATTAGTTTTCTTTTCATTTTCACATGTCACTGTGCTTTTAGTTCTTTTGTTTTGCCTGCCTATCCTTTGCACGAGTGACACATTCGTCACTGGTTGACAACTTCTCATATACAAAAGGAAGTAGGTCATCAAATTATGAGATTAAAGTGTGAGCACACACATAGGGGCCGATTCACAGAGCTAATCTGAGATAAAATCCCAAACTTACTACTTTTGGTATTCACAGAAGGCATTTAGTAGTAGTTACGTTAGGACTCCGAACTTTACAAGTACTAAACTGAGACAAAATCCTAACTTTCAGTATTTGCAAAAGGCATTTAGTAGTAGTAAAGTTAGGACTTTACTACTACTAAATGCCTTCTGTGAATAGCAAAAGTAGTACGTTTAGGATTTTGTCTCACATTAGTTCTGTGAATCGGCCCCATAGTTTTTTTCATAAAAAAAATCCAAATGAACTTGTGCCCCAAAAAGGAGCCTAATCCTGCAACGTGCCCTCAAATATTTTGATTAACCCTTCCCATGCTCATGATGGAACCGTTCCATCATGAGCCTCGGGTGGGCTGTGCTGGTGACGGAACGGTTCCGTCACGGCCCTCTCGCCACGCCTGTGTGGCATGAATTCCGCGCCTGTGCTAACGTTCTCTAGCGGGGCGGGGCTGTGTCGGAACCCTTCCGTCACAAGCACAGCTCACCCGTGTGCCGTGACGCAGCGGTTCCGTCACCAGCACGGGACCGCCGCGCGCCCCCCCCCACCCCCCTTAGCACTGCGGCGGAATAGCCGCCGCAGTGAAGGGGTTAAAGAGATATTTTATGACATCTTTTGCAGTCAAAACCAAGAGCTCGATTTAGGAGGATTGTTCTGGTTGGAACAGTACCAAAACTGACCGAAGACAGTAAATATTTGCTTGACTCAGAGCAGCCTGCAAACTCTCATAAGCCTGATCAACTCTTCAGACATCTGCGTCCACCATTTCCATGCATCTTTAAGAACGTATCCAACCTCAGCCTAAAATGAGTGAGACTACAAGCACTACCTCTCCGGGGTGTGTAGTATAATATTTTCTCTCTTTAAAGGTGAATTATCCTCTCTGAGTTTGTCCTTACTTGTGCTTCTCTGTTCTCTGGCAAAACTGGTTATCTTTCATCTTTTATTATGGCAAATATAATAATTATTTTGGCTCAAACTATTGGAAAGCTCAGAATGACCCCAATAACTAATCTTACTAGTCTGTAGGCTAATATTCAAGTGGTTAGCTGATAATCTAGTAGCAGTCCCCTGGTGCAGTCTATTCACCCTTTTGTGGGAGGTGTTACCATGTTTCTCGATTCTTCTTCAACCTTCCATTCCTCCCTGCATCATTTAGAGCAGTTTCTTGAATACCCTGAGACAGAACCTCAGGTCTCCTCAAAGTAGTAGGTTGTTGCTGGTTATTGCCCATATCTCAATGTATGCACCCCCAACTGCAAACTATATGATGTGGTGTTAGAACTGTGAGCCTTAAGGTTGTCTTCCCCTAAACTATTTGCTTTCCTCCTCCATTTTTGCTGATCTCGTTTTGGCTGTCCATATGACTCTGTGTACTACTAGCCAGCGTGAAAGTGCATGTTCTCACTCCTTACAGCCTGGTAACATTAGCTTATCACCAACTGGCATATTTAATTAACTTACAATTCCCAAGTAAAGTGGAACAACATGTACATAGGGTCTGTAAATTTAATGCTACTAGTGGGCCGCCAGTGCTTATTGTGCAACCCACTTAAGCAGCTCTTCAAGTATGTCTCAGTTCTCAGTTCTGCCATTGCAGTCTATGTGTGCAGTTTTAAACTGCCAATTCCACCTGGCAAAATGATCTTTGCCAGGCCCAAACCTTCCATTTTAATTCATATATGTCACCCCAGGGTAAACCCTAAGCAGCTCACAGGGTAGGATGCACTTTATTTGAAAAGTAGGAAAAGTAATTTTAAGTTTTACATTTCCTGGTAGGGATACACTTTAAAATCAGTTTTTTTCACTACTGTTAGGCCTGTTTCTCCCACAAGATACCACTGAAGTTGCCTTAATTACATCCAATAAGCTGCAACTTCGAAATGGGAACAAACAGGTAAACAGTTCATGTTTGGTGTCTTTAGATTTGTAATGAAAAAGCCTCTTTTATTCTGGAGTTGGATTTGTGGTTACAATTTTGAAAATGCCACTTTCAGAAAGTGTCGAAGAATGCCGTGCACACCACTTTTATTCCTTTTACTCCATCTAAACAAATCTTGCCGTTTTGTAATTTTATGCGTGCTCACTGGATGACGTGATCTGCCCTTTTATCACGTGAGAATAAACAACGTTAAGATTGGAGCGAAAATTGCACTCCAAATCCAGGGGCACAGCTGCATGTCACATGTTCCATAACTTTGTCCATTGCTTTACTTTGCACATTAATCCAAATTAATCCATGTACTCCAAACTTTTAACTTCATTCCCTTTTATTTTTTCTTTCCACACGCGATTTGCATTTACATTTTTAAACTTCTCATGCCATGGATATGCAAATCCATGCCTTTTTCCAGGCACGCTAAAAAACATAAAACATCCTTGATTGCTAGTAATTCTGTTACCCAATGCATTTCGGGCTTAAAGATAGCCCTTCCTCAGGGGTTCACTACAAGATAAAAGAACGTTGCTCCTAAAATTTCAGAAAGTGTACATTTCCGTCCTTAGCCATTTAGGTAACAGGACTGGGCGTAGTTGACAGTTGGGCTTTCTGTATTCGTCCTGCACAGCCACACACAATAGAGAGCTTATCTGGCTGGGTTATCACAGGCAGGAAGGGAGGGTGGATGTCGTAAAAAGACACTACTTTGCATATTAACTTACAAGTAGTTTATTTAAGGAGAACAGTAGAGAGCGACTCTAGCGTCTGCTGACCAGTTCAAACTGACTGGCACAGAACACAGAGCGTAGAGTTAGAACCAACTCCATTCTGGAATACAAGGAGTACATAGGGAGAAAAGGGTCAAACAAAAATATAAGCAAACATATTTACAACACATCTTCCTTCTTTACAAAAACAAAGCCAATAAAGTAAATGAAAAATCAAAAGCAAAGAAATTAATCGCAACAATAGTCATTAAGATATGCTGGTGATTTATGGTACCTTGTAATTCTGGTATTGGCATAAAAAGAGGAATTTTGAGTGCAAGAGGTATCAGTAGAAACACTCTGAACTTTCGAGGAACCAGAATCAGAGGCATCACCACCACCATTACAATTCCTGTCAACAGGAGATGAAAATGAAATAGGGTGTCCTGAAGGAGAAAACATGTAACCACTATTCCCCATGTCAGAAAACATATCAAAGAAATTTTTTAAAACATTATCAGGAGTGGAACATGTATCGTGGGGATATCTGCACCCCTCCATTTGAGCATACTACTGATGTCCCATTGTCCCCGTAGTTGACGTTCCAGATCATTGTCTATAGTGCTATTCTGCGTAGTTCTCTTCACCATTCCCCCTTCCCTAGAAGTATGTCACAATATTCTTTAGAGACTGGTTACCTCGCCCTCTCCCCTTGAGCCCTTGGAATCGCTCCTACCATGTGATTGTGTGATGTGTTTGTTATGTGTTTTTCATCAAAATCATAAAACAAAACCTATTTTATCCCTTTGCTTTCTCTGTGTTTTGGTGCCGATACACCTTTAAGCTGCTATTCTTTGCTCTAAATGTACTGCCTCTATGTCTGGCATCCAGATGTTCATTGTCATAGCGGCCGGCCCGATTGGGTTGTAGGCAGACGCTGTGTACTGTGCATACTGAAAATAAAGGTTTTAAAAAATAAAAAAAAACATTATCAGGAGAGAACGATGCATTTATTTGATACAACGCAACTCTCCTGATATTTCATTTTTCTCCATTAGAAAGTACAACATAGTGAGGAAAAACTTCATTAACCTTGAAGGGTCCCTTAAATTTTGAGAGACCTCTTGTTATTCTCCCAGATTTCACTTTCACATAATCACCTTTAGAAATGTTGGAGGCAGCGACGGCCCGTGGAGGGAGTTACGGTGGGGCAGGAGGGCGGGGAGGGGGAGGGGCAGGGCGGAGGTTGCTAAAAACCGGCATATGGATAATTGCAGGTAAGTAAACAATTTAATTAATAAAACGAATTTCGTAGTGCGCCTTGCATCGCAAAATGCAATGCAGTGCGAGCTACGAAATTAGTTTTATTAATTAAATTGTTTACTTACCTGCAATTATCCATATGCCGTTTTTTAGCAACCTCCACCCTGCCCCTCCCCCTCCCCGCCCTCCTGCCCCACCGTAACTCCCTCCACGGGCCGTCGCTGGTTGGAGGTTATATTCCCAGTATTTTTTTAGAACTTAAAGAAATATATTTAACAAATACATCTTTCAACCAATAAGGAGTGAGTTTAGAACTTGCAACCCTACCCCTCATCATCTCAAAAGGTGACTTTCCTTTCCCACCAGGAACAGTAATACGGTATGCAAAAACCTTGTCTCTAACAAGCTCAGAAACAGATTCACCTCTGAATTGAGCTAGTTGAATTGTCCCTTTCACAAGTCTGTTGATTCTCTCACAGAGACCGTTACCCTGTGGGTTGTAGAAGGAGGATCGATGATGTGACACTCCACACTCACTTAAAAATGTACGTATGCTCTGTGACACTAACTGTGTCCCATTATCCGTGATGATGACACTAGGAAAACCCTCTTCTTGGAAAACACATTCAAAAACTTGATAGTACTGTCAGTAGTGATGTCCTTTGCAAATTCAACACACAACCACTTGCTGAAAGCATCCACACAAACAATAGCATAACGTTGACTCCCAAATAATTCTTCCATTGGCCCAATGAAATCTAAACAAATTGTGTGCCTAGGAATTTCTGGAGAATCTAACTTGCCAAAAGAGGAACCAACAGCAACTTTTAATCTTTTTTCACCCTCTTTACAAATCATGCCATCCTCAACCAAACAAGTAACCTGTAAATCAATCCCAGGCCACCAAAAATTTGCTTGTAGCCTCTGTTGTGTAAGTGTTTGTCCCAGATGTCCTTCATGTGCTAAGCCAAACAATGTGTTCCTTAATTCAGAAGGTGGTACAACTTTATCATTACATAAAAGAATACTGTCACCACAAGTTGACAATTCATCAAGAACTTTGAGGAAAGGTCTAACAGAAACATTCAAACAGCTTTCCCTCCTAGACCCCTGTTTGACCATTTCAATGACCTCTTTGAAAATGTGATAATTCTGCATTGCCTCAATACATTCTTCCTCCGAAAAAGACCCCATACTAACTGACAGGACATCATAAATCCATGCCACACTCTCGTCATCAATATTCAAATGACAAGAGTCAGCCAATGAGTTGTCATCATTGATTGAAAGCCTAGATAAACAGTCAGCTTGAAAGTTGCGCCAACCTTGGACATGCACAACCTCAAAGTGATAATCTTGTAGTCTAGCCGCCAACCTGGCCAATCTTGGCGAACCCGTATCCGCACCACCAGGAGAAAGAATACGAATCAAAAGCTTATGATCAGTCTTAAGGATAAATTTAGTACCCCAAAGATATGTTCGAAAATATTGTGTGCCCCAAACAGCTGCCACTGCTTCCTTCTCTATAACTGAACAATTCAATTCAGATGGGTGTCTCTGGTAGTGATTTCCATGAAATCGGATGGCAAGTTGAGGTTCTGTGTCGATCTAAGATCTCTGAATAAATGCGTTATCGCCGACACATTTCCTTTGCCAAATATTGGTGAGTTGGTGTCAACTCTTGATGGTGCTCAATTCTTTTTGAAGTTAGACTCAAGAGTGCGTACCACCAAATTAAATTGCATGAAAGCAGCAAGAGCCTCACTGCTTTCATCACCACTGAAGGGATTTTTCAATTTACACGCCTTCCATTTGGGTTAATATCAGTGGCAAGTGTAATCCAATGCATGATTACTGACATTTTTAAAGGGATTCAGAAGGTAATGTATTTCCAAGATGACATTCTTGTGTTTGGGTTCTGCATAGGATTTCAGATACAGGCCTTACTTTGCCCAAGGAAAAGTGTTTGTTTGTAGCACAACATGTCGAGTATCTTGGACATGAGATTTCAGCCTCTGACGTTAAACCAATTTTTTTTTATTAGAAGCAATACGTTCTGCCACATGTCCGGTTGATAAGGAACAGCTTAGATCGTTCATGGAACTAGTAGAGTAATACCCTAAATTTGTTTGGGATTTTTCTGGAAAAACCACAGCTTAAAGAGTTCTCATGAAGAAAGGAAGAAAATGTGTCTGGGGGCCTGAACAAGATTCAAGTTTCAGACAAATTAAGAAGGAAATTTGCGAGGCAAATGTACTAGCACCTTTTGATACCAAATGCACATCTATATTGATGGTAGATGCCAGTGCTACAGGATTGGGTGCTGTATTTTTGCAAAAACATGCTGATGGTGAGCGTCCAATTTCTTTTGCCTCGCGCTCTTTGTCTTCTTGAGGATGCCTCCACTGGCTCAATAACACCACTTTGAAGCATCTCATCCAACAATTTCTTAACTTCATCTCTAATTGAAAGTGGTATCCTCCTCAATTTGTGTTGTACAGGTAGAGAATTTCGTTTGACTTTTATGAGATGAGCATAACCCTTCAATTACCCCAATTCTTTCCTAAAAAAAGATGTAAATTAACCCAAAATCGTGTCAATAGAGTCATCCTCCAGAACCATGATCTGATCCGGAGCCCTAGGATTAATTACAATGTATAAATCCTACTGGTGAAACCAACCTAAAATTGGAGTTCCTCCAACTGAAACATACATTTTACCAGTAGTGAATCTATTCTTGAAAACTGTTTCAGATATCCAATCCAATCCAATCCAAAAATCTTTATTTCGGCCATTTAGGCCATAAAAGATGCATAAAAAAACATACAACGATATTAAAATCAGCATTGGAATGCATACAAAAACAAGTAACAACATTTCTTGTCATTTAAAATCAGGTATATAAAGTGCATAAAAGGAGGAGCAACAACAATACATGTCATTGAGAATAAAATAGACAGTGTGATGGAAGGCATTATCAACGGGAGCCGAAGGTTGCAATGAGACAGTGGCGAAGGCATTCATCCTATGATGATTTAGCCTTAATCAACTTGGACCTAATGCGCCACATGGCGAAGAGATATTTTGAGACTGCGAAAACGATGTGGGGGGAGGAATCAGATTTCAGTATTCTGTAAGATGTTAAACAGTTCCTTATTGCCATGTTCCTACATAGGGGCACCAACCAATATTTCCTTGGAGACTTGTAGGTGGGGCAAAAGAACAGAACATGGATTTCCTCCTCATCGCACAAATTACAGCCAGGGCATAGTTTGTCCCCTCCATTGGTCCATTTGCTAGTGAAGGATTTGATAGGTAGGGTGCCAAACCGCCACTGTATGAAAAGCTTCCTTGCCGTAATTGGGTGGATGAAGTCCATAAAAGTTTCAAACTTATAAGAATTTTTGGATTGAGTAAAACAATGAGTTAAGGTGCCCGATGCTGGGTGCAGTCATATGGGAGACAAGATTTTGTTCCTTGTATGCTTCCACAAGTCTTTTCCGAGGGACCTTGTTACAGCCTATTTCTGGGGCCACCCACAGCTCATTGAAACCAAGCCGGAACAATTCTTTTTTAACAAAGGCTAGCCAAGGGATCTTATCATTGTGGTTTAAATTCATGACATGCACAAGATCTTGCCTGTAGTGACTAAGCTCCTTTGTTGACCAGAGTCTATGCCAGAATCTTATAGGTTTGGATTCAAGGTCCTCCCTAATGGACGGTAAACCCAAATCTAGATGTAAGGGAAACAGAGGAGTTGCAGTTGGGAGGGCCAGAAGACGCCTCATGAAGTTATTTTCAACACGTACCAACTCAGTTGCAGCTTGGTGTCCCCATAATTCACTACCGTAAAGTGCAGCAGATTTCGCTTGTGTTTTGTACATCTCAACTGCAGGAGCTATAGGTTTGTATGATGAGGTGTTTGTAACCTTTAAAATAGCCCCAGAGAGTTGAGAAAGCCTTATTCGCGAGCTTGAGATCTGAGGTCCCCAGGAAAGGTTCTCTTGGAGGGTTACGCCCAGGTACTGAAATGTTTTGACCCTCTCTAGAACCGTGGAATTTAGGGATGGATTAGGTCTAGTTGTGGAGGAGGGGTTAAAGATCATGTACTTGGTCTTCCCTGCGTTGATCTCAAGGCCATGCTGCCTGCAGAAAAGACCGAAACCATCAAGGATTCTTTGAATTCCCATGGGTGATTTGGAAAGCAGGAGGGTGTCATCAGCAAACATAATTGCCGGCACCCTCCTGCCTGCCAAAACCGGGGCGTCATTGTCCCTAACGTCAACTAAGTGTGAAATGACACTGTTCACGTAAAGACAGAAAAGAGTAGGGGCAAGGACGCATCCCTGCCTAACCCCCCGGGAAACAGGAAACCTTTTTGACAAAACTCCACCCCACCCACATCGTACCTGGGCAAAGTTGCCCTGATGGAATCTTATTATGGCCTGGAGTAGATTGTTGGGCACTCTCATCTCCTTCAGGACCTCCCAGAGTTTTTTCCGTGGTACCAAATCGAATGCTGACTTCAGGTCTACGAACACCATGTACAATCTCCCGCCCTCGATGGTCACCGATTTCCAGAAAAGGAGGACGAGGCGGAAGATGTGATCCATGGTGGACGTATTTTTCCTGAAGCCAGCCTGGAGGGGACTTAAGATTTCATTTTCCTCCATCCAGTCCAAGAGTTGGTCCAATAAGAGTCGGGAATAAATCTTTTGGGGGACGTCTATCAGGCTGATCGGCCTGTAGTTGGATGGGAGCAGAGGACAGCCCTTCTTGAAGATTGGGACTATCTCTGCCCCCAGCCAAGTACAGAGGATCGCCATTCCACGTGCAAGTGAATTGAAAAGAATGTGAAGATAAGGCGCCCAGATCTATGGATGGGACCTAAAAAGGTCACCTGGTAATTTATCAAGGCCAGGGGCCTTGCCCAATGCTAGACCATCTATTGCGGTTACCACTTCCCCTAGCGTAAACTCCAAGGTGTCTCCAGGAAGGGAGAGGAGTGTTGCAACAACGGCATCAGTATTCTCTAGGGTATCTGCATAGAGTTTACTGAAATGTTCTTCCCATATATGTGCTGCTATGTTGGGTTCAACTGCAGCTTTGGGTTCCCCTGAGCCAGTAGTGACTAAGGACCAAAATCTTCTTAAGTCCTTAGTTGTTAGGGCTGCTGAAAGATCCTGCCATCTATCCCAGTCCCAGTCTGACCTCGCACGGGCCATTGTGTCCTTATACTGACGTCGTAGAACGGTCACCCTGGTATGGGGTACGCCCTCTTTGACTGCGGTGATAAGGTCAGATTTGGCCTTTCTGCAATCGGAGTTGTACCAGGTGGAGGTTCTAGTCTTGGGCTTGGGCTTTGGCACCTCTGGGTAGAGAACCTCTCCCAGTGCTCCCACTAAGTCTTCGTGTATAAAGGGTAGGGTTTTATGTAAATCCTGGGTACAAGATTGATTAATTAGTTCATCCAAAGCCTCAAATTTAGGCAGCACCAGATTGTAGATTTTCCCAATATTTTCTTCTGACTTGGAACATTTCTGCCATCTCACCCTACGCCTGTTTGAGGTTAGTACCAGGTTTCCCCGTTCATCTCTTTCCTCAAGTGGTGATAGTCCGGTATATTCTGGAAGATAGGCCAGGGAGAGTAGGAGAGCATTGTGATCACTATCAGTGCGGGGGATTATGTTAAAATCCTCTACCTTTGGCCAAAGACTGGTATCAACAAAAATGTAGTCCAGTCGTGACTCATGATTATTTCTGTTAAATGTACATTTTGAAGGGGTGTCTGAGGGTGTACGTCCGTTGCAGGCTCTTAGCGCAAAATTAAGAGTTAATGACATAATTTGGACCGCAAGTGGTGACCAGGATCTGGGATGGGGCGATTGACACACTGGAATACCCCAGAAGTCATCTTCTGCCGTAAGGGCCCCTTCCCTCAAGCCTTCTAAGGGCTCGAAATGACAGTTAAAATCACCACCCATTACCACCTTGTAGTCGGTCGGCAACTGACCCAAGAAGGACGCAAGGTCTTCAAGTGTGGTGGACTCCGCCGTTGGGCTTACTGGGCGGGAATAAACATTTATTATTGCCAACTTGGGGGCGCCCGACCAGTTCAATAGAACGCACTGGATGTCTTGAGAGAACGTGGCTATAGTTTCCGCTGTGCAACCAATATGAGACGCTATCCACACCGCCAAACCACCCGAGGGCCTCCCCTTGCAATTCCAGGTAGCCTGGATTTCAAATATTGCGTAGCCAGTTTTAAGAACGGGTTCCCTCGCCCATGTCTCTTGAAAGAGGCAGATGTCATTATTTTTTATTAGGGAGTCCCATTCTTCAGTGTGTATTTTATTAAAAATGCCTGCAACATTCCATGACAGTACCCTCAGGGCTCTAGAAGGAGTGTACAATGTAGGTCCCTGCCCCCCTGAGGTATCACTACCACTGCATACATGTGAGATAGGAATCCCTGGAGGGGGAGGTGGACTGTGGTTGGATGTGACTGGAAAGGTTTGGATCGTGCCATATGAATCACCTGGCAACTGAGGAGGGGAGTTAGCACCAGAAACATAAAAATTAACATCCTGTACACTTAAGCCCCTCTCTACAGCAGAATGACCAGGGGAGGATCCCAGGCGTCAATCACAGGAATCCAAGCCGGAAAAAGCTTCAAATCTATTGCTAACTTCCAAGGGTGTGAAAGGAAGCAAATGGTCCATCCCCCCTGTTTGAGAAGAATAGTCTGATCTCCTATAATTAGTACCATAGCCCCTTTGCGGGACAGGTTCCCACCCATAAGCATTCTTTGGAATCATGGGGCCAGGCTGCAAGGGTAAGTAATGGTTGTTTTGTTTTGGACCATTAATACCTGTCAGGGCCATAGGAAGCCATGGACATGACAGGGGAGCTACTAGGGCTCTAGGATAGAAGTAGGTAAGATCACATGGCATAATTGATTTGCCTAAGTTCCCTGGCATCCAGCTCAGAATGTGCCTAACAGCTTCTGGGTCCCTAAAGTTAATCACAATCAAGTCACCCTCTATGTCCCCCCCAACCAGGAGAGTCGACGCACGTGCACAATGTCCCCATTAACATTCTCCGGGAGTGGCCTATTTTTAGACAGCCAGTACATGGTTTTATTTTTTAGTTGCTGTGGACCTTCTCGCTTATCAGGGTCAAGGGTGGGAACTCCCGTGAGCACCACTACATAGGGTAGTGATTCGGGAGGAAGTTCAACCTGGGGGATCCTACTTTTTGCTACTTTGCTAGGGGGTTCCCTCTCTCCAGCCGGCTGCTTTGGTCTTGTAGCCATACTGTTTCGACCCTTCGGGATGGCACCATCCATGTGCATGGCAGGTCTGGAAGGAATGGCAGAGGTTGTAGTTCCTAAAGGATTATGGGACACTGTATTAGTAGGAACATTGGGCATAGGAAAAGAGGCCGTTGTAGTGGTGGTGGAAGTTGTATGGGCCGCCTTGGCTAGATTAGTAGATGTTGAATAAGCCATTTTGGAAGAAGAAGGTTTTGAGATGTTAAGTGAACTGACTGCAGCCAGTGCTGTACTGGGAATAGAGGGGGCCTTCTTGATATCCGGTTTATTAAGAATAGCCTGTTCCAAGTTCCCTAGTCGTTGTTCAATGGCCAATAGTCTGTCTACAATAGGGGAAGTAAGCGTCCTGAGCATTTGCCCAAGAAACTCCAGGGTGGGGGCGAGCGGGAGAGTCTCCTCGGAAATTGCACTTGGGGGGGAAGTGACAAGTGTAGGTAGTGGTGTTTCTTTTGTAGTCACTAAAGTGATGACAGGTCTTGTATCCACGATTGGTTTAGAAACAGGTGCTACACCCCCCCCTTTCCCCTTACCAAATTCTGAGTGACTAATTTTGCCCTTTTGAATAGAACCCCCCTTCCTCATTCTCTTTTTGGGCGGAGGACCATGAATTATCTGGGCCTCCATCTTCCTCGGTTGATTTTTGGTGGTGGTTTTACCAATATGGAGGGGAGCTGGCGTAACTTCCTGGCCTACATCAGAATTAAATGGTGGCGAGGGAGCGACAGTAGGTGGGCTAAGTAGGTCCCCAAGAGAAGGTGGTGTGGGAGTAATGTCCCTTAGAAGTTCTGGAATTCCCTGGGATATAAAGGGATCCTCAGTGATAGGGGTCACCCCTGAACTAGATAATATACTATGCGGGGATGTTGCCATAGAGGGTCTGGCCTTATAACCCTCGATGGAGCGACGACGCTCCACCCTTCTCTCCGCTAGGGCTTCTTCCCTTTCAATTTCTGAAATAGATTTCTTAAAATAATTGTCTAATGTGCCCTTATTAGGGTTTACCCCCACTGTCCCAGGTTAGGCCGTGTCCATGATGGCAAGGGAATACGCAACATTGGTACTTCTACAGGTGTATCCGTTCTGAAAATTACCCAGCCAAGCAATAATAGTGGAACTAGACTAGCACAAAATATTAAGGTCAGGAACGCGGTACAATACATAGAAAGAATGTATAAACAGTTTTATACGTAGAGAACTCGGGTCTGGGTAACACACATGAAAATGAAAAAGACGGGGCCCAGCCCAGCCTCTCCAGCCACCTAACGGCCACACAACGGCCCGCTCTTTGAACGATCTTCGCGCGCATCCCGCGTACGCGTCTGAAAGCTGCGCTAAGTTGGAGGAGGAGGGGGGCGGGAAGAGGCACCAGGTGCACGCGATTACCTTGCGCAAGCACCTCTGGGCCTCGCAGTCCCGCTCCCGCTTGCTAACTCGACTCCCACGGGCAGATGGTGAAAACGTGAAATGGAGCACACAGGCTCGAGCTGAGTTCCAAAATCCCCAGGCACAGTGAAAGCAGGGCAGCAACGATGGAGCACGCAGGCTCAGACTGTCTTCCAAAATCCCCAAGCACAGTCAGTACACAAGCGATGGAGCACACGGGCTCAGAGAAGTAAAATCCCAGTGGGGAGATGGTCAGCAGTGGGAAGGGCACAACTCCACGCTTCAGCCTTCTGGCAGAGAACACGACTACGAGCGGCTCCCGTGGAGCTGGGGCCGCGAGTCGTTAAGTGCTTGCGGGGAGGAGGGGGCGGGAAGAGGCACCAGGTGCGCGCGATTACCTTGCGCAAGCACCTTTGGGCCTCGCAGTCCCGCTCCCGCTTGCTAACACGACTCCCACGGGCAGATGGTGAAAACGTGAAATGGAGCACACGGGCTCGAGCAGAGTTCCAAAATCCCCAGGCACAGTGAAAGCAGGGCAGCAACAATGGAGCACGCAGGCTCAGACTGTCTTCCAAAATCCCCAAGCACAGTCAGTACACAAGCGAGGGAGCACACGGGCTCAGAGAAGTAAAATCCCAGTGGGGAGATGGTCAGCAGTGGGAAGGGCACAACTCCACGCTTCAGTCTTCTGGCAGAGAACATGACTACGAGCGGTTTCAGATATAAAATGGCCTAAAATATCAATTTTTTCTCCTTGAAAACCCCTAGGAGAAATGTCACTTTCATATAATGTTTTATCACTCGACAACATCATGACCGTAGAACTGGGAATGATGGTGTATCTTGACCCAGTGTCCACCATCAATGACACCTCTCGTACATCTATCTTAAAATCTGCCTTGGGTCTGTTCTGTCTTCTGTCGTCTTCATTTACAATATCAACGTCATTTACGACCAAAAGTCTGTTTTTCTCAATCCTGCAGCTATCATCATATTCCTCAAGAACAGCGACTTTCTGTCTGGACTTTGTTTTGCACATTTTCGGAAAATGTACAATCCGTCCACATTTGAGACATTCCTTATTAGCTACAAAACAAAATCTTGCTTCGAATGAGTGAGTGTTACTACCACATCTAGTACAAAACTTATTACTAGGAACAGACTTCCTCATGTTAGTTTTGAATTTGTTTTTTACAACAGCCACAGAATCATCACTGCAGCTTCCACCTTCTGCAAAATATTGTTTCTCTGAAACTTCAGTAACCTCCTGTATTGAATTGTTCTTCTTTTGCAATTCAATACCTTTAATACACTTCTCGGATTCCTCAATCACCTTTGCTACATCTATAGCCATTTTTAATGTGGGGTTTTTCACTGCCCACAATCTTTCTTGAATTTTACGATTGTTACTCTGTACAATCAACTGATCTGTGATGAGTTCATCACTCATTGCCCCAAACTTACACTTGATAGATAATTCCCTGAGGCGAGCAACAAAATCATCTATTGTTTCTCCGCTCTTCTGTTTCTGCTTATAGAATTTACAGCGATTCATGAGAAGGTTTTCTTCCTAGGCAAACCTAACTTCCAGCCTTGAAATTGCCTCTTTATATTCATCAGGCATAGCTTGCCCATTTGCTTGAAGAGCCATAGGTAAAAACCTAAAAACACGCTGTCCTTCTTTACCTAAAGTACTTAATAATATTGCTTTCTTTCTCTTCTCTGAAAATTCTTGACTATCAATTGCTTCTAGGTAATTATCAAACATAATGAACCAGTCCTCCCATGGTATGGCTGGGTTACCTGGTTCACTTAAGAATGGGGGTGGAAGAGTGACATTCACTTGTTGTGTCATTTTTTTAATACAAACAGTGACCCTTGAAGTGCAGGTGTAACTTTTCTCAAAAACACAACAAATCTTAGCTGCACAAAACTTCCAGAGAATTTAAGAATATGGCAAAAGTCACATCAAGGCTATATGCAAGAGACTCTCAAGGAAAATATTTAAAAGTCATTTACTTTCGCAATATAAATGTTCCAAGTCTTTGCGATGTTAAAGTACCTTGATTTAAAATTGCGCCGATATTCCGAAATAATCTTGACACTCTGTCACTTAATTTCTCTTCAACCAGTAAAATCTTTTACCTTAAACTTCAAACATCTCCCGACTCCCGATGTCTAAAATGCGATGTTCAAACACCCTAAGATGGCCGCCAAATGAAAACGAGGCTTGAAACACTTTGCGTATTGCGTAACTTCTGCTCACTGCTTAATGAAGAGCGTCCTTTGACAACGTAGTCAGCGTCATATGTCCCACATCACCACAGTACATGACGCAGAAATGAAAATCTCCAAACGTGCATAAGATCCTTCGAACTTCTGTAGGTTGCTAAGGTACGTTTTCGAGCCGCACGCTCTACTTACGTTGCAACCGCCGCCAAAGTGTTTCTTGTTTCTTAAACTTTCTTTAAATATCCACTATTCCATCTGCTAGCCTCGTAACATCTTTTTGAAATACAGCACCTCTTTCTGGGTTCTTTCGCCACAAGTCCACTCTACTTTTGCCAATATCGTTCCTGCGAACGGCTCCTTTTCCATCTAAATTTGCTTCTCTTCCCACTGGTCAGCAATTGCGTCGCCAAAAATGTCGTAAAAAGACGCTACTTTGCATATTAACTGACAAGTAGTTTATTTAAGGAGAACAGTAGAGAGCGACTCTAGCGTCTGCTGACCAGCTCCAACTGGCTGGCGCAGAACACAGAGCGCAGAGTTAGAACCAACTCCATTCTGGAATACAAGGAGTACATAGGGAGAAAAGTGTCAAACAGAAATATAAGCAAACATATTTACAACAGTGGACTTGGACACAGCCCTACTTACACTTGAATAGGCTGTGTCCTGCCTCCACACAAAGGGCTGCATACCCCCTGTAGTTAGTCTGGAGCCATGGCAGGGGAGGCATAAAACCTATTGGTCTTCAAAGGGAAAGTTCTAGGAGCTTTGCCCACTTCAAAGGAGGTATCATGTATAAATATAGTAACTCAGACACCAACTCTTCAGTACATTTCTGGCCCTATGGAAGACACTGCCAGAAAGAAGGTCTGCTATTTTGCTGAATGGACTGCCACTCTGTTGAGCTGCTTCTCTGAAGGACTGCTGCCTGTGGCCCGACCTGCTGCCTTATGCTTGGGTGAAAAGGACTGGACCTGCAAACTGACCCCAGGACCACTAGAGTGACTCCATGGGCTAGGTTCTTGTAACCAGCACCTGGATTCTGTAACTGTGATTCCTACCCTGCCAAGCAGTGCCTCCCTACTCCTGGACAATTGGAAGCAAGCTTGAAGGTTCACTGCGAGCCCATCTGTGGATCCACTACAGAGGGCTCTCCTCTGTTGCGAGAAATCTCCCAGCGCAAGGCCTCTGCATCAAACTCACAGCCTCTATCGCAGACTCTATCAAAACCGCCACTACACATTGCGTTCCTGATGCAGGTCCTCCCATCGCAAATCTCTTGTCAACCGCAGCCTGGAAGATGACGCCCTTCAACCAGTAAAGGATTTTTTTTACATGCGAGAAGACAATTAACCATCGTTCTTGCATGCTGCTACAGTGGATCACACTTAAATGATTTACCACCATTACTTTCTCACCTACTAGTTTGATAATCTGCAGTCTTTCAGATGTATTTAAATAAAACTCTCTAAAAAACTGTGGGGATAATACAGTATTTTTCTCTAAAGAAGCTCTTAAATGTTCCTACCTGTGCGCATTTTATATGTTCAGCTTACAGTTTCGATACAGTATATTGCATTTTGGTCTAAGTGAGTGAGTCTTCATTTTTTTAAATTGTAATAAAGAGGTGAATATTTTATTGTCAGCAGAATATTTTAATGTCAGCAACAGATCATTTATTTGCTGTCCTTGAGAACATTTTAAAAGTTTTTGGACATTTTAATTCCTGAATAAATGTAATGATTTCACCAATGATATTGATGATTTGTGTCCTAGTGTAACTCATATCACTGCCTCTTTAACCTTCCAGATTCTACTGCATTAGCTCAAATTTGCTGTCCTAGTGCAACTCATATCACCCCCATTTTAACATTTCAGATACTTACCGTGAGGTATTTATACAATTTATGTATAGAACCTGTAAGTTGAACATATAAAATGCTATTTTTTATATAGTTTTATCGAAAGACATTCTGAAAGCTAGTAGGTAATAAAGCAATGGTGGTAAAGCATGTAGGTCCACTCTCCAAAACAAGCAATTGCCAAATGTTCTGAGAAAATAAGCCAAAATTCTATCAAGGTTTATAAACATGACAGATTCCAGTAAGAAAGCCCTCACCAATCTGGTTTTAATGCTAGTTGACCCTCCCAGTATTCCAATTTACCTGAAACAATCACTCTCATTCGAATCAAAAAGACAAATAATGCGATTGAGATAGATTCAGACTAATTCCTCTCAAATATTATTTGTATGTAGACTGTATAGAACAGCACCTGCATCTGAAAACGATATATCATTCATCTGTAAAAAACTGTTAACTATGAGTAAATATTGGCTTCGCCCTAGTTCTAGAATCATAAATATCCAATCTTGTAACAAAGCAGTAAATGAGTGCCCAAAGGGAGAGTCTAACCTATTGAATGTCTGATTTTTTTAATATATAATATTGGCAAGAAATAAACCCAATCAAGCAGCTGGCACAGCACCTTAGTGATTTTCAATTGTTAATGGGACATGCATGACACTTTTAAATTAGATAAATAGGCCATGTAACAAAGTAAATTATTAATTGGGGTGGGTTGATGTCCAAAACAAGAGAGGAAGCGTAGAGGTGCTGATAGAATCACCCTCCTAGCAGTATCATATAAACAATGAGATTCTATCAATGTGAAGTAGTGATACATTTTTAGGTGTTTTGATTCTTTTGGGGTCTAGTGAGATACTAGGCTCTCTCTTAGGTCTAGAAAGACAAGAGCACTATGTGCTTTTTAAAATACCCCTCACACACTAAAAAGTCCTTTAGTGTCATGCTTCTTCATAGGGGTCTTCCCGTCCCTATAACGGGGCGGGGCCTGCTACTACCAAACGAACTACGCGGGAGCACTTAAGTAGTGACAGAGGCTATGTGTAGGTGAAGGAGTGTCAGTGAAGTGTAGGGACCTAACAAATGAGTGCAGAAATACAAAAGGTTACAAATTCCCTGGCTTAGTAGAAAAAATATATTTTATTAACTTCTGTAGCTGGGAACATTAAGAAGGGGATTGTGAGGTAGAGCAATAGCTTGCTACCTAGTTGACATGTTTCGTAAGCAGTCCCCTACTGCTTACTCATCAGGACCATATAGTGATCCCTACTACTGATAGCTCAGTTCTACAGTGGTATGCCTACTGTCCTACAAACAATGCAGCAAAAATAGGCTGGCTGTTTGGGCTTCAGGGCATGAGCTGGCCCTGGTGAAGCATGGTAATTTCCAATGAATACCAAAAATATTGACCTATTGTGGTCTTCTTTTCATGAGTGTTCAATGCCCCATGAGCTTGCAGGCGAAGGGGTGTTCAGCGCGGTCGAATCACCGGCATAAGAAAGTTTCCTTATTCCTACCCCCGTGCTGCTCCGAAGACGGAGCAGCATGGGGGTAGGAATAAGGAAACGGAGCAGAACGGGGGTAGGAATAAGGAAACGTTCTTATGCCAGTCATTCGACTGCGCTGAACATCCCTTCGCCTGCAAGCTCATGGGGCATTGAACACTCATGAAAAGAAGACCGCAATAGGTCAATATTTTTGGTATTCATTGGAAATTACCATGCTTCACCAGGGCCAGCTCATGCCCTGAAGCCCAAGCAGTCAGCCTATTTTTGCTGCATTGTTTGTAGGACAGTAGGCATACCACTGTAGAACTGAGCTATCAGTAGTAGGGATCACTATATGGTCCTGATGAGTAAGCAGTAGGGGACTGCTTACAAAACATGTCGACTAGGTAGCAAGCTATTGCTCTACCTCACAATCCCCTTCTTAATGTTCCCAGCTACAGAAGTTAATAAAATATATTTTTTCTACTAAGCCAGGAAATTTTTAACCTTTTGTATTTCTTCACTCATTTGTTAGATCCCTACACTTCACTGACACTCCTACACCTACACATAGCCTCTGTCACAACTTAAGTGCTCCCGCGTAGTTCGTTTGGTAGTAGCACGCCCCGCCCCGTTATAGGGACGGGAAGACCCCTATGATGAAGCATGACACTAAAGGACTTTTTAGTGTGTGAGGGGTATTTTAAAAAGCACATAGTGCTCTTGTCTTTCTAGACCTAAGAGAGAGCCTAGTATCTCACTAGACCCCAAAAGAATCAAAACACTTAAAAAGAAATTAAAAATAAAAATTATTACTACTTCACATTGATAGAATCTCATTGTTTATGTGGGTTGATGTCCACCACAAGTAATACATTCAGTAACCGCTTAGGTTCAGGCAAACGCTTCAGTAACTTAAACCTGAGCTTAACCCCGGGATCATTTCCTTCCTGGCAACTGCCCTAAAACAACCTACAGCGTCCACATCCGTGGCCCGAAAACGCTCCTTTTAACTCACTTTTCCATCACTGTTGGTTATTATCACATATTCCATAAGAATCCAATGAAGACAACTGGCAACCGACTTTCAGTTGGTGCCTGAGGGTTCTTTTTTCCACTCAGTGCATACAAAACTTGCTGGCTGTTTGACTTTTTCTTCCTTTTGTAACTTCGGTGGTAGTAACTGAACTATTTTACTACCTCTCTTTCTGCTTTTACATCTCTGTTGTCAATCTTCTATTGATTTGGATTTAAAATGTTTATTTAGTCACGTCAAAAAGGTAGTTTAAGGCAGCACTACAGGCAGCAGGGGCAAGCCTGAAACATGTTTTCATAGGTTACTTTAGTGGGTGCCACAATGAGTGCTGCAAAAACAACAGTTGATGGACAGAATGCAGAACAATGTCATACATTCACCCCAGTACAGAGATCTTGGTCTAAAACCCATCATTTTTTTGCTCACCAGACCACCCCAGTTCAGACATGGTCATATGCAAGACACCCGTGCCTCATGGAAACAGTCCAACCCGAACTGCCAAGCCATGTCTTTCCTGGACCGGAATCAAGCATCCTAGGACCAGTTTCTGGCTATCAGCCGTCTTCAGCCAGGATAGCTTGACTCCAGTGGCGTGGAGAGATCGGGACTCATGTCTGAGCATACCCGACCCACTCGGGGTGACAAATGCAAAAACACCAGTTGATAGACAGAATGTTATGTTAAGGGGTGATTGTAAAGCGCACTGTCACCATGGGTTTCCTGGCGCTGATTGGATGCAGAGGGGACAGAGGAACTTAGCTGGATTGGGGGAAAAGCCATGTTTTTAAGGATTTACGAAAAAGAATAAGAGAATTAGAGGTTTTGACAGAGGGAGGAAAGGAGTTCCAGAGTTTAGGGGCCAGGTATGCAAATCTCCGGCCTCCAGATCTGCAGAGTTTGATAGGGGGGACGAGCAGGAGGTGAAGGTGAGAGGATCTCAGATTGCGTGATGGACAGTAGGGCCTGATGAGAGATTTCAGAAAGGCGGGGCAAGAACCAGGTAAAGATTTGAAAGTGAGGCAGCCGATCTTAAAGGCTGCCCTCAAAATGACAGAGAGCCAGTGCAGTTTGGAGAGGAGGGGTTTGGCAGATTGCCATTTCGGGATCCTGAAGGCCAATCTCGCCGCTTGGTTTTGAACAAATTGCAGTCTGGAGAGAGATGATTTAGGCAGACCGTGGTAGATAGAATTCGAAAAATCCAAGCGGGAGAGGACAAGGGCCATGATGACTTGCAGTAGGGCTTCAGGAGTTAGGAGATAAGCCACCTTCCTGATCATGCGCAGCTGGTACATGCAGGAGGAGACCACCGTCCCCACCTGGGGCCCACGAGATAGGCCGGAGTCGATAGTGACCCCGAGACTTTTCACCATGGCCACGGGGGTGGGAGGGGGGCCAAGTTCTGCCGGCCAGAAGTGCGGACCCCAGTGGGTAGAGCTCCTGCCAGGGAGAAGGAGCTCCGTCTTTCCCGGGTTCAATTTAAGTTGGTTTTGACACATCCACTGGAGAATGTGGGACATAGCTGCCTGAAAATTGGGGATAGCAGAAGGGGAGTTAAGAGGAAAGATGAGTTGCAGGTCGTCCGCGTAGTTGAAGATGGTGACGTCCCACTGCCTCAGAGAAGAAAGAAGGGGTTGAAGATAGAGGTTAAAGAGGAGAGGGGATAAGGAGGAGCCCTGGGGGACCCCACAGGGCGAATGCTCCCTAGGAGCCCTGAAAGTGCCCAGGCTGAGGGTCTGAGACCTCCCGGTCAGGAAGGATTTGACCCATGCCAGCGCCAGGCCCTGGATGCCAGCCTGCTCGACACGGTGGAGGAGGATGTTGTGGTCCACCGTGTCGAAAGCGGCTGACAGAACAATGTCATACATTCACTCCAGTACAGAGATCTGGGCCTAAATCCATCGTTTTTTTTGCTCACCACACCACCCCAGTTCAGACACAACCCTTGAGCCTGGGCCTCATGGGAACAGTCCAGCCCGAACTGCCAAGCCATGTCTTCCCTGGACCGGGATCAAGCATCCTAGGACTGGTTTCTGGCTATCAGCCGTCTTCAGCCAGTATAGCTTTACTCAAGTGGTGTGGAGAGCACGGGACTCACGTCTGAGCATACAATGAGTGCTGCAGCCCACTAGCAGCATTTAATTTACATGCCCTGGGTACATGTAGTACCACTTTACTAGGGGCGTATAAATAAATGCAAAGTGCAAATTCGGTGTAAGCCATAATTACAAGTTTACAACCACTTTAGCACTAGTGGTAAAGTGCACCAAGTCCTAATGCCAACAAAAATAAATTCAGAAAACAAGAGGGCTGATTGCAAAACCTTTGGGGGAAGACTACACCATAGATGTCAGCTCTAACATTTTTCTTGCACTAAACTAGGAATAGGCAGGCTTCACCTCTGTCTTTGTTAAGTTAATGATGTTTCCAGATCCTCCTTAGTTGCCCTTCCACAGCTGACATGGATCACCAACTCAAACCCGGCCCACCCTGTCACCAGTTCTACAGCATTTTCCGGCTTTGAGAGCAGCATATCGCATTAAGGTTAAGCACTGATAGGGCAGCTGTGTGAGCAGGCTGATGCAAATAATGCTTTGGGCAGTAAAGGGGGCTTCTAAAAGCCACTTTTCTTGAATATTTAGTAAAAATCCAACTACACCATTGAATTGGATTTGTAAAAACTGGTAGAAAAAGAGGTTGAACTTTTGTTCTAGCTTCTCTCAAACCGAAGATAGCAAAAATATTATTTTAATCTTTATCTAGTATACTAGGGAGCGACAATATTGATAGGAATGTTTTTCTCTTGTAAAGGTGTTGTTTTGATAGGACGGGATGCAGGTTTAAACTACAGCAGCCAGACGGCAATAGTAGGCCTCAAGCGATGTTTTCCTTCACCACATTAGTAGTTTGAACAATAAGTGCAGCAGTCCAAAGGCGGTATTTTAAGTTTACAAGCGGGGGTGCTGTTCCTACACTGTAGACTATGGTCTTACAGGAGTTGAAAATATGTTAATCAGGGATTAATCAACTTCCACATGTTTTTGGACTTAAAGTTCGTACAGTCTGCAATGGACGGCAGATTAACAGTGTGTGGAGTTTTAAAAATCACAGTAAAATTCAGCAAAATAACAGGGTGACCACAAAAAAGTGAATTTTCTCACACAAGAACAGGTCCATTAATTGTGATGTGTATGGTAACCCCTGTTACTGTGCATATTGCAGTTTTGATTTTTATGAAAGAAAGCAGAAGTCAAACTTGTCAATATTAATAAGAGGACATATCCCGATATTTACTGGAACATTTTCATTTTGGTACGGTAAGCACCAATCAGTAATTGGATGGTATTTGTTGCACCACATAAATTACGACTTTCTGTAGTCAGATTTTATCAAGTGCAATAACTATCACACCACTTATCTAGCCAGTCATAATGAGTGCCATAGTGGCTTATGAAAAACTATTCCCTATCTACTATCTTCAAAATGTGTCCAATTGTTCTCCCTTTCCTGTGGATTATTGTTCATGGTTTTCCCTATGATTGCTCCATTCAATTTTCAAATCCTTTTGGTTTTCTTCTGTTGAACTGGCAGTACTCCTGTCCCTGTCTGATACATTGATTTGTAGACTTTGCCATTCCCATCTAACCAGTAAATACCTTTATCATCTTGAGATTTCCCTAGTTTTAATATTGTACCCTGTACCCTACATCCCGTTCCTAATATTTTGAGCCATCCCATTGTTTCTTTATGCGGATGTTTGGTACCAAAATACTGTAATACTTTGATTTGGCAAAGGTGCTCGACATGGGCTCATACAGCATACGCGTTAACCTACATCATATCACACCTTGCTACAAATATTTACTGATCGTTCAAATTTATATCATTTGGACAACTTGCATTTGTTCTGCCTTGGTTGTGCAATATCAATATTAGGCCACATTGATGATTATACACACCTTCCACGTGCTATGCTATCTTAATATGTTGCTCCATTTACTGTAATTTTTCGAAAATTCTAACCATTTAAGTATGTTCTTCTCTGTGTTGCACCGCTGCACCCGTATGCCTTTTCCACAACATTTCCTCAGAAGTGGACTACATTGACGCAGACAGCTTCTTTATTGCGAATTAGGTATGACCACAACTCGGGGGCCAATTGCTGATCAGTGGTTTGTGACTGTAAATGTGATCACAAACCATTGATTCATACCTTTCCAAATCACAAATTATAGGGGCATGCTCCTTTCAAGGCCCCTCCAATCTGAGCTTCAGAAACAGTCACAGTCGTCCTTTCATGAATCAGACACTTTTCCAACCCAGAAATGGCCATTATTGCATTATAAAATGCCTTTTCCTAGCGTTAAACCCTGTGATTTTGCGAATGATACGGATTGCGACCGCACAATGGTTTTGTACATGAGGCCATAAGTGTAGTATTTTAAAAATATTAGTGACCATGAGAGACGCTTTCTTCTTCAATTCACATTAATGCTACCTGTTCATAAATTTAATAAAGTATCCTGCAAGCCTGTACCAATGGTAAATTGAACATTGTAGTTCCAAACTAGAAAGAAGTAAAGTAAAAATGCATGTACACTTTCAGAAAGATTTGTCAAATCATGCAGTGTTATTCTAATGCATCTTCCTATTATTGTACTCTTTTACAGATAACACATGCAACAATAGCAAGATTTATAAATACATTCATCATGTGGTATTAATGACATCTTAATAATGAATCAACACATAGTTTAACCGATATCACAGGCTGATAGGAATTTTAATAAAATTTGGAAAAGTTTTAATTACATTATCAGATAATTGATAAGAACTGCACAACAGCAAGAGCTTCTGCATTCAAAAGTGTGGGGAGATCCTGCCAGAACATAATTCACTCACTACAAAGGACTACTTTCCTATGTTTAATTTTTAATGCTTAAACAGCTTGGAAGCACTGTTTCTTATTTCTGTACAAGTTAACAATGCTCAGAAGATGTAGTGTAATTGTACATAAAGGGCACTCTAATAAAGAGCTGAGGTGCTGTACTACAAATATAGACTACACAGACACAGCATTAAGACCATATAAACAGACAACCATAGTTCACCGTTTCCTCTTTCTTGCTACTGGCAGTCGGGCTAATTTACCTTTCCATTTCATATTTCTAATGTGTTATTTGTGTTCAAAATTAACAAACATGATTAATTATGATAGGATTTTGTTTATGTTATGTTCTTACTCTTGCAGCTTTTTGCTAGGGCATGTAATGTTTTAGGCTTCACGTTAGCCCCGCTGTGGCAGCCATATGCAATTGTAAGGCCTACCTGCTCTCGCTTGAATAGAGGGGCTCCCAACAGACTGGCGCAAATGTATTTTGGCCTCTCGACACAGCTAATTAGAGCTACACCTACATTTTTAAAGAAACCTAGCCCAATTTCCCAAGCGGAAACTTTCATTTGAATACACTTCATTGAGCTCTGTAGAACAGCCAATACAGGAAAAAGGCAGTAAACAGAATTATATCATTTTCAGTATGGTGTAATATGACTGATCCCTCTCAAAAGAAGGACATGGAGAGAAGTGTACTTTAGCAAGAATTTGGAAATTGTCTTAATAATTCTGTCAAAAGCAATAAATGCATAAAGGAGCTCAATTGTGTAGGACATTAGAAGACTGAAGACCCACACCTTACATGCTGGCATAAGCAGGCCTAATTTACCTTATATTTCAGTATTTAGGAGTCTAGACTCAAACAAAGTACAATTTACCTGTAAACCTATGGGCAAGGTTCCAAAATGTTCCTTATCAGAGAGCATGGGTCATTGGAATCTGCATTTTCCTCTGCTACCAAAATCTTGGACAGTGTCAGAACTATGATTGATGATAACCACTCCCGGGCTGATTGGGGTGATCTGACAGCTAAAATTTTATCCAAAAGTGAGGTTGAATTTCACTCAAAGAAACTTCAGAGCAGATACACTGTTCATTCAATCCCATGGTGAATCAAACGTGATTATTCAATTCCCTGATTCAGATTCCAATGGTCAACATGATTCCGACATTAATGGATTTCGCCTCAATAAAAACACACTCCAGAGAATTTCCAGATTTCCTAAAGAAAATGACCCTAATTCAAATCTGAGATTTACAATCCAACATGTGATGCTCTGTTTGACCTTGCACTCTTGTATAATCCCTTATGATCACATTGGTCAACTGTTCCTCATGTAGAGGAGTCCACTCATGCAAGCATAGGACATCCTTTTGACAAGGTGATCAGAAACTAATGAAGATCAGTGTCCATAGCCTATCATTGCTGATACGGCTCTAGAAACTCATGTCATTGATCACAAATTAATAATATTCTTCACTAAAAATGGAGAGGATCCAAAGAATGGATTGACAGGCCCTGTCAAAGTACAACTGCTGGGTCCCATGGGCCCGTATATAGATATCTTGGAGATGGGAAGCAGGTAAAAAAATGGATCCATTACTGTTGTTCCTGCAAAGTTTTCTAACTGACTTTAACCAGTTAATGTCGTTTTCATGTAAATCCTATAGAACAGTCAATATTAAAAATCTGCAGTTTCATTACACCACCAATATATTAATGGAAAACCTATTTGATCTGCAACTTGCTTTAGGATATTAGGATAATTATACCGTTTTCTCCCAAATACAGTTGTTTTTTGGATGTTAACATCATTCTGAATTTGTTTTCTGAACGGTCGGATAATTCTTTACTGTCTCTGAAAGATTTCTTAGCAGAGTTAACAATGCAGCAGTGTTTAATTTCTTTGAAAGAGTTTTTAATCCAATGCTTTACATTTATTGGGCACACGATGTTTTCCATCAGGAGTTCTTTTAATATTTTATGAAGTACAACAGCACGTATTTCAGAAGTGCAGTATCCCGCTTTTCCAGTTAATTGGAAACTTTGCGTCGTGAGATTTATAAAAGAAAAAGAATCTCATAGAGCACTTCTCAGAATATCTTCTGGTCGGTTATTGATTTATTTCATAAAGCCCAATTCTCCAGTGTCATCTCCCACTTTAGCAAGAAGGGTCAAATGAGTTATGTTTCAAGCAGCTAGCATGACCTCAAGATTGTAGTGCTCATTACTTTAGAGGAGCCATGACATCTAAAGCTTTCCATTGCAGGAGCCAGACTAGAAGATATTCCAAGATTAGCTGATTGATCAGTGACTTCTAGTTTTAAAGCATCCTTTTGTAAGCGAAGTAAGGTCCTTGTAGGTAATCAGCCCAGTAGCCAGTAGTGTAGATATGTAGGTTTATTCAGTTACAGGTAAAGTATAATCAGAGCCTCTGGTCTTGTTATAAAATGTAGATTTTCCAAGAGGTAACACTGAAACAGTCCTCATTTTAATAAAGACACAGAGTCGAATAATACCCAACCTCAACATTAATGTATATTGTCATAATATAGAAAAATACATGGTTGCCCTTTTTTCACTTTGGAAACAATTAATGGTTTTTCCCAGTCTCACAAGCAGCATTTGTTCATTCAACACAATGATGAGAAATAGATGGGAGAGTGACTTGCGTATTTTCTTCTGTTTAGCATCTGTATTTTCTTCATTTTGTTCCTGTTCTTTTTGAAATGGTGGTCTATGAGGGGTTCTAATTGTGAGATATTGGCCAGGCATATGCTGTCCACTATTCTAGTGGGCACCTTGCACCAGTCCAAACAACCCTATTGATGGTAGGTTTAAAGACAACCTAAATAGAAAGATGTCCTAGTGGTAGCTGTGGAGAACAACCTTCAGGCTAAGTCTTGAAGGAGGTATAGTGTCAAAATATCGAGTTTTTATTATCGACTAGACATAATATCGAGAAAAATATATAGAATAGACATAATATCGACTAGACAGAAAATAGACTACCAAAATATCAACTAGAAAATGTTAATATTGAATAGAAAGGACATAATATCGAATCAAAAATATAGAATGGACATAATATCGACTAGACAGAATATAGATAACAAAAATATCGAATTTAAGGTAAGTTAATATTAATTTTTTTGTGTAATATAATTCTGTAGCGGGTTGTGGGTTTATAGGGGAATAGGGTGGGAAGTAATTTAATCATAATTAATTAAATATGTTATTTTATTTATTGGTATTTATTTAGAATTAATTGTTAATTAATTATTAATTGGTAATTAATTAATATATATTTGGTAATTAATTTTAATTGATGAATATGTTAATTTTAGTAATTTATTTTCTGTAGTGGGTTGTGGGTTTATAGGGGAATAGGGTGGGAAGTAATTTAATTATAATTAATTAAATATGTTATTTTATTTATTGGTATTTATTTAAAATTAATTGTTAATTAATTATTAATTGGTAATTAATTTAAATATAATTGGTAATAATTTTAATTGATTAATTGATAAATATGTTAATTTTAGTAATGTATTTTCTGTAGCGGGTTGTGGGTTTATAGGGGAATAGGGTGGGAAGTAATTTTATTATAATTAATAATATATATTAATAATTATTTACTGGTATTTTTTGGGAAATAATTGTGAATTAATTATTACTTTGTAAATAATTAAAATATAATTGGTAATTCATTTTAATTGATTAATTGATAAATATTTTACATTTTTGTAATTTATTTTCTGTAGCTGGTTGTGGGTTTATAGGGGAATAGGGTGGGAAGTAATTTAATTATAGTTCATTAAATATGTTATTTTATTTATTGTTTTGTATTTAGAATTATTTGTTAATTAATTATTAATTGCTAAATAATTACAATATAATTTGTAATTTATTGTAATTGATTGATTGATAAATATGTTACTTTTATTACATTATTTTCTGTAGTGGGTAGTGTGTTTATAGGGGAATAGCTTGGGAAGTAATTTAATTGCAAGTAATTACATTTTTTAAATATGTTGTTTTGTGTCTAATTTTTATTGCTTTTTATATTGTAAATTAATGTATAGGCAAATAATTAGTATTAGTAGGTAATTTTTATACATTTACCAAATTGGCCAATAGACCCAGGATAAGGATACCTGACAGCGAAAGAGTGTGGGTAAATTCTATTGAGAAGTGAGAGTTCTCACAATCTGCTAACGGGCTACTGAGCAAGCGGCAGCTCAGGTGGTCTTTATAAATATTAGCGATACCACCACCTTTACCTGTCATTCTTTCCGCCCTCTGAAGTAAATAACCGGGGGGGGGGCGGGGGGATCGTTTGGACAATATCAGGCTCTTAACAAGAATCGAGCCAAGTTTCTTTAAGAAACAGAACATCTGGATCTAGGTCTTTTAAAATAATGGAAATCTCCGCTGTGTGTTTAGGCAGTGATCTGCAGTTTAGCAGGAACAATTTGTATAATTTCTAGGACGGTGGAGGAGTGGGAGAGGATGGAAGAACTTTACACAAACAATGCTAGCAGCCAGCAGGAGACTCACTGAGCGAAATGGAATGGGCACATTTTAACCCTGGAGTTCTATTTAGCTGTTTGAGCTGCATACCCGTACAACAATAGTAATCTGGGGGAGAAGGGGCAGGGTTTCTGGCCCCTGGCCCCGTTTGGGCGCAGACAGGCGCAAACAGGCTTGCATTTGGTGCGCCTTTGGCGCTCTACTGTCACACCCGCTTCATGCATCCACTGCGCAGTCACATCACCTGGCGCATTTAAAGCCATGAGCTGAGCAGGGGTCCAGCCACTAGATCGCTAACCCGGAAGGCTGCTCAGAAAGTTCAAGTGCGAATGCAGTAGAAAATAATCCCACTTCCCCCCTGAGCTTTAAACACAGCTCCCCCCAATAGCAGCAAAACAACTAATATAAGAACATTTAAAACTTCAGCTAAAATGATTAGGCTCCTAGCTAGTGTTTAAAAATGCTTTTGATTACTGCTGCGCGGTCGAAACATCTGACACATTCATGGCTGTGAGCAGAGCGGGTCCAGCCACTAGAGCGCTGACCCGGAAGGCTGCTCAGACAGTGCAAGTGCGAGTGCAGTAGAAAATAACCCCAGTTGCCACCTGAGCTTTAAACACAGCTCCCCCCAACAGCAGCAAAACAACTAATATAAGAACAGTTAAAATGATTATGCTCCTAGCAAGTATTTAAAAAAGCTCTCGGTTACTGCAATAACATATGTAAAATTGGAATGACTTAAATGCATCCAGCATACAAGAATCAAAATGTTTTTGTTGTCTTTGATCTGTGAAAACACTTTTATATTCGATGTAATCTGATTCTGAATCTCATGGCATGTTAGGCAAATTCAATATCGATCCGTGGGCACTGGAGAGCGGCATAAATTAAGTTAGGCCAGAAAGCACCAGTGAATGTCCAGATAATGTTTTGATGAGAATGGAGCAATTTATGATCCTTTAAGACAAGCAGATATCAATCAGAAGTCAAGCTTTGATTAAAGAATGTTTAAATAAAAAATACATTTCCTGAAACTCCAGTTTTTTAGGCTCCTTATACCTACATATTTTAATAAATCAGGAAGACCTCTGGTATGTTGGTGGCTTTGATTCCCACAGCACATACTTTTACACAGTGCTAGATTCTGGATCATATTAAAGTCTCAGTGACAACAGTTATCTACATCATGTGAGGCATGAAACAATGTATCAAGCAAATCTGTGAAAGGAAGATAAAGTGACTTTATGGATGCATTTGTTAGGGTGAATATTGGTTAAAATACCCACTCCCCATCCAAGATAAAGGCCACATCAGGGGAAGCAAATCTATTAGGGCATTGGGGCCCCACACCTTCTCATGTATGGACCCTCCAAAGGGAAACAATTTCAGACACTTTAACCCAGATTTACAAAGATTTTGGTTCAAGGATGCACCAATTTTATGACATATCCCTAACACGAAATCCTATTTTGTTACGCAAATGTCGATTTGTGCTGCCTTGCATTACATTATTGCGTTCCATGGGTGGTGCATTGGCGTTCCCATACATCCATCCATATAGTTTGATGGAAGCCCATATTAACAAAAAGATGTCGACATGGGTGGGTCTGCCTGAGGCTATCATAACAAGGAGAAATATCTTTATTTCTCCTCATTATATCCTATTGTATTTGTGCATTCTGGAGCACACATACAAAAAGAAGATAGCCTCAAAGAACAGTTTTTGGGCAGAAAGGTACTCCTCCCTGCACAAACTATCCTGACCACAAAGAAAACACCCTAGCACTATGGCACAAGGGTGCCTGCCTTGGCGCTAGGCAGCACAAAGTGCACCAGCACATGGAGAGAGTAGAATTGCACCATTTCTTTGAAGATATGGTGCAATTTTACTCTCCAGGTGACACAATTCAAAACAGAAACTGTGCTTGCTGTGCTGCATTGTGCTGATTCTTTGTGAATATGCTGCATATCATATATACTTTCCATTCATAATTCTCTGTGCCTGGCTGCCTGAATCTCGCTCCAGAGAGGGCCCCAAAGCCAGGCTCTTTTGGATGGTGCAGTGAGCAGAGCCCTGGAATGCCCCTTCAGAGATGACATCACCAATCCATTGGATGAAGTATTTTAATCGTTTGATTAACTAAATCATTACAATCCACATATGAGAATCAAGAATTATAAACATTAGAAAATATTTTTCACTAGGCTCCTCCCATCATTCTTGATATACAACCACGTGGCGGCATAGTATTAAGAAATACAAATAAAAAAGGTTACTTCTAAAAGCAACAGGTAAGCCACGAAACTTGAGAAAGAGGATCGCAAAGTTAATGTAAAATTCAGAGTAACAACAGTCAATAGACAATGACAAGTCGCTGATGCCACTCCCTTTCCTCTGCCGCACAGCTAATGAAAAAATAAATTTTAAAAATTGATTCAAGTTCCATATTGTGAGGCTTGGCTGGGTGCACTGATTTTACTGCAAAGCAGCTTCAAAGATGTACCATGGTTATGACCACCTGTGTTTGTTTCCTAGTTTTGATACAGGGCCTGGGATTTACTGATTAAGCTTGCGATATGCAAGATGGATAAAGGGTGTAAGGCTAAGGGTTAAAGCTGTGTTCTCCGGGTTCCATGCCACAATGATTCCCTTCCTACAGGACCAGATTCCCAATCTGTTCCACTCAGGCCTCAGTTTTGATCTGAGCAAGGGCAACAAGGCTGGGCAGAGGCATACAACATGCTCCAATGACTTGACCGATTACCTGCAACCCCTGCTCTTCTGAGGTCCAAAGACTCGACTGATTACCTGCAACCCCTGCTCTTCTGATGGGCACTGCCAAAGGAGTAGATGTTTCAAATAGGCCCACTACCCCAGTCTAAGTGCCACGAACCTCTGTTTTAGCTACAGGGGGGATGTACATGCAAGATATAATGGAAGAGCAGTCAACTGATAAGAGTTGATTACTGCCCATGCTTGCTTGCCTTTGGCAAGGATAACTTTATCTGAAGAGCAGGAACACAATTGGGTGCGCTTCTTGATGCTTATTTTAAAAGCTGTATTACTTTCGGTTAAGGTTCCAGAGGTCAGTTGCTGAAAATTGCTGTATGCATTTGTGAAGAAAATGGCTGTGTGGCCCGCCAGGATTGCTTGAGCTGATATCTAACCATAACAATGACTCCGGGGAACCAGCCCCAGCCAGCCTTAACTTATGGCTCATTTTTAAATAGGCACCTGCGCTTAACATTTCGTAGTTTAGGAGGCCTGGGCCCACATGCATCAAGCATTTTTGGAGTCGCAAACGGTGCGATTCCTTAAAATCGTCCGTTTGCGATTCCAAAAATGCTTTTTTGGATGCATCAAGCAATTTTAGAAATCGCAAAATTTTTGCGATTTCTAAAATTGCGATTGCTTTTAAGAAATCGCAAATTTACGATTTCTTAAAAGCAATGCATGATTACTTTTAAAATTGCGAAATCGCAATTAGGGGGTCAAATTTACCGAGTGGTTGAACCACTCGGTAAATTTGCAAAAAGTGTTTAAAACGCTGAAAATGCATTTTTTTGAACATCATGTTATGGACACACATGTCCTTAGGATATGTGTGTGTGAAACATGATGCGAAAAATACATTTCAGGGGTGCGTGGGGGGGTCCTTTGGACCCCCCCCCCCCCACACCCATGAAATGCATTAACAAATTGCGATTTTCAAAGTGAAAATCGCAATTTGCTAATGCCTTCCCATTGCTTCCTATGGGCCTTTTGGCCCATAGGAACCAATGGGAATAGCGAATTCGCAAATTGTATTTCGGTAATTTATGCGATTCGGTAAAAAGTGAGATTTTTACTGAATCGCATAAATTTACCGAAAATAATCATGCATCCCGTTTTGCGAATTCTAAAATGCGAATCGCTATTTTTCGCACTTTAGAACTCGCGAAATCCCGGGATGATGCATGTGGGCCCTAGTTCTTATCGAATCTGAGCTGCAGTTGCAATTTTTGGTGGCTGAAGGACTTTTTTATACATTTTGGTCATATTTTGGTTTAGTCTAGTACTGAGTTTACCTAGGGAGATTTCGAAGCTGTACGACAATGTGGGGCCTATTTTAGCTCTCATGACTTCCAACATTGGAGCTAGGCTCGGACCTGTTAATTTTTTTCAGAGTTTTGAAAGATTAACTTGAAGAGCTATAGCTTTCAAGGCGATGTTGCTACGCTGCTTGACAAAAGTGCCCCTAGAGTCGATGTTGAACCTTAAGTATTTATCTGATTTTTCTACTGGATGTTCGGAGTTATTATATGACCAACCATGAACACTATGTTGCTTCCTGCCAAGCATGACTACTAGGGTTTTCTTTAGGTTTACCTCCAAGTTGTTCATGGCGGTATAACTATATAATTTATTTAGCAGTGGTTTCAGCCCAACCCTCGTAAGGCTAAAGAGGACAAGGTCGTCTGCATACAGAAGATTGCTTAACTGAGCACCACCAATCTTGGGGGGATGACTATTTATTGTGTCTAGCTCTGCTGAGAGGTTGGCAATAAACAGATTAAAAAGCAGCGGAGTTAGCACGCATCCCTGTTTGACACTCCTTGTCGACGTTATTTGTTCGCGATAGGTGTGTACCGGTACCAACCTTGACTTGGGTCTAGGTGTTGGTGTGAAGTTGAACTTTTGCATCCCAGTTGAAGGCAGCTTTGAAGTAAAAAAATCAGCAGTAAACCACCTTGAATGTAACTATTACTTTAAGTTTGCAGTGAAGCCTGTTTGGCTTTTTGGGATCAATCCTTTGAAGTCAGCCCAAGAGCTCAGTTCTTCAAATAGAATGCTCACAAAGTGCTTCGCCTCGTTAACCAGTAAGGCTATCAGCCTGTAGTTTTTTGGAGATGAGTGAGAGCCAGACTTGTAAATTGGATGAATTATTGCCCCTCGCCAAGAGTCAGGTATGGTTGAGCTCCTTAGTGAGTAATCACAAAGGATTGCTAGCTTTTTTGACCAGCGATAGATGTTCGATTTAAACAAGGCCAGGCCATTTAAGCCTGGCGCTCCATCTGATCTTGCTTTGGTTAGTATTTTAGCCACCCTTGCTTGGGTGAAAGAGATTTTCTCGCTTATAATCCTTCCCTCTAAACAGCCCGATAATAAAAAAAACTGGGGTTGAGAGGACACTGGCATCATTGCGCTGACATAATTTAGCTCTCGAACATCCCTGTGCATCCTGTCTAGGCCACATCATGTCAATCTTCCTACTGTGATCCCACCCTTTCCCTTTTATTGTTGGTAGGCACATATGAGTCTGCGTAAGTGTAATAACTCAAATGTAGTGCAACAGCAACACCAGGTCTTGAGACAAGACTCTATAATAAACAAAAAATCAAGATGGCAGTCATTAGGATTATCGAGAACTTCTTGAAAAATTTTGAACGTGCATTTATGAAACCAACAGAAAGAGATGCTTTACCCGAGACCATAGAGACTGAAGCCTATCCTTTTGCACTGCCCATTTGTCAGTTGAAAATTACCTTGCAGTGAGCACAGGAAAAAGGACCCTCGATTCATAACGGAGCAAAGTCATTGCCACAGTGCGGAATCTTACCTAAGAACTCCCAGCACAGTTCCACCAAAGAGAAATTATCTAGTTTCAAACCAGCAGGGGGGCTGGCACTGGCTAGGGAACAGACATGGATGTGTGCAGACAATTTGCCTTTGGCACCACGAGCCAGCTCATATCCCATGTCTCCCCCTTCAGTACTGCCCTAATAGTTTAATCACACAGTGAATTAAAATACCCCCAATAAAACATAACTTCATGCAAAATTCATACAAATTCGTAAAAAAGATGAGGATTTAAAGTGTGGCGTGCAAATAACAGAAAATGTGTCTGAGCAGTCGTGTCCGCGCAGCGAGCCTGCTTAAATCCTACTTCTCCACCATCAGTCCTGCCTCCTGCCAACTGTTAGACTGATAACCTAGCGGAGAAATGGTGCCTGAAGAGAAGGCCCACAAAAGATGGCCACAGAACACAACTCAGCCCCCAGAACACATAAGGCGCAAGTTAAAAAAAAAACATAAAATGCAATCAAAGCCCTAAAATTTTAATCAAACAGTGAATTAAAATACCTCTAATAAAACACAAATTTATGCATATTCATTACAGATTCATAATGAGGAGGAGATTTTAAAGTGCAACGTGGAAATGTTATATTTCTATTCTCCAATTGCGAATAGATAGACAGATAGATAGATAGATATATAGATAGATAGATATATAGATAGACAGATAGATACATAGATAGATAGATAGATAGATAGATAGATAGATAGATAGATAGATAGATAGATAGATAGATAGATAGATAGATAGATAGATAGATAGATAGATAGATAGATAGATAGATAGATAGATAGACAGACAGATAGATATATGATCAATACACATGGGGTGTAGAAGGGGGTGGTGGTAAAGGGTTGTAAACTGTGGTATGGGTAATTTTAGATTTTAGGTGTGTATGGGTAATTTTAGGGTTAAGGAATGGGTAGTGGTAAAGGGTAATATGGGTAATTTTATGGGTGGTAGTGGCAAAGTGTGGTATGGGCATTTTTAGGCTTGGTAGTGGTAAAGGGTGATAAGGGTAATTTTAGAGTATAGTGCGGGGAATGAGATTTTGGTATCAATTTATGATCAATTTAATAATTTATCTCATTCGTCAATTTTGGATCGTTGGTATCTGTCGTTGAGTAAAAGACAACCCCCACATAGGTTTAGACAAACCCCATTAACTGACGCCACTCTGAAGAACCACTTACAACTGATAAAGTTTAAAAGTTTTATATAAAAGTCAAATTTAAATGCAAATACAATCCTCTCAGGATAAACCTCAAAGTATACAAAGAATACAAAATCAATTCCAAAATCAGCAATTTAAAGTTTCGATGTAAAGTGGTTCCTTTGCGTCATCTACAGAAAGAGAAAATAATCAAGTTAAATCTGTCCCTACTCTATACTAGGTGACTTCCCTATTTTCCAAGTTTCTTCCCTAAAAAGGTGTCAGCAGTTTGACTTCCAAAGAAGTTCAAACTCTCTTAGCCTCTAAAGGTAACTTAAGTTTAAGAGGCAGTACCCTCTCTGCCTACCCATCCGTTCTCTAAGGGTCCTCGGCCTACTGCTCCCTTGCGCTCTGATCTCTCTCAGCGCATCTGCTCAAGGCATCTGCTCTTTCTAACTTGCCTCTCGCTGTTCTCTCTGAGCTCTTGCTATCTTCTCCCCGGGGTGCTGTCCCTAAAATACACAATCACAGTGTGGGTGGAACGCCCCTTGACGCCCACCTCGGACTTTCCCCGATGATGTCAGTTTCTGGCTCTTTCCATTGCTTCATCTCTTCGCGTCGTCCGTTAGGTTGACCCTTCTCCTTAGATGTCATCTTCATCTTCTTGTTGGCGACTTTAATTGACACTTTCCAGATCAAAAGTCAAATGAACTTAAACAAGACTTTAACTTACAACTATGCTTCTTGACCTTACTAGATCCTGCGAATGGTCATTCAAAACAAAGCTCAAATTCCAATCGCCTCCTCTCATGTTTAGGCAATAAACTTCGTTCGACATTTGTCACCTTAAATCTAACAAATGCTAGACTCTTCGGCTCGCACCTTCAAATGAAAGCTATTCACGACTCCTGTGAGCCCACTAAATTACATACATTGGACTATGCTCCTGCGAACTCTTGGTTAGTCAGGTTATAATCACAAATGACCTAAACTCTTCTAACATTCCTACAACTTCTTCTACACAGTATAACCTTTAACATATATTTATATATGAACGCTTTTAGCAAATACTTTGCTCATGTGTGAATACATCTTACATAGAATACAATTACGTAGAATATGAACCTTAATACATAGAATATAAATTATATTCTCATTGTTTACATCGTTGTGTGTATGCTCCTTGCACATTTCTTCATGTTACATTTCTCGCCGTTTCTGCATTTAATGTTACACACGTACATGAATTTCACTTTGCACGTTCTTCTGTTCGTAAGCATTTCTACACATTAGCCCACTACATATACGGGCCTTCTAAATCTAATGCATTCTAAAGTGAATACAGTTATACATTTCCTATATTACTTTGGTCACGTCTGTTAACTTTACACCATAGTCGTCAACTTCATGTTACGATATACGTCTCATTCCTACGTTTATAATAGATGCGTCTAAATATGACAACGATATATATTCCATTCAAATTGCGCTCTCTCAATAGCGTGGGTAGGGTAATTTTAGAGTTTAATGGTGAGTAGTGGTAAAGGTGGTAAAGGTAATTTTAGTGTTTAGGGGTGGATGGTGTTAAAGGGTGGTAAGGGTAACTTTTGGGATTAGGGTTGGGTATTGCTAAAGAGAGGTACGGTTATTTTTAGGGTTTAGGGGTGGGTAGTGGTAAATTAAGTTTATGTTGGTCAAGGCATGTGTGGTAAAGGCATGAGTGGTAAAGGCATCTGAGTGATAATGACTGACTGCATGAAAAAGGCCTGTGTGGTAAAGGCATGCACTAAATTATCATACATTTCTCTAAAGTAGTGTCGTTTTTTGAGTTTTTGGAGAACTCACACAAATCAACAGTGTGGTATGCTTTTTTACATTTGATTGAACCGTACAAGCTAGCTCTTAAGTACATTGGCAATCTGCTGCAAGACCTACGTTTTAATGTGCACCAGGTTTGCAGAAGGATACAGAGAATAATTTATTCCTATGAGACATGTCTCATTCACCCAGCAGCTGAAGGTATGCATTGTGTTCTTTCTACAATCCTAATGAATAAGGTACTCTGCCATTTCTTCATAGTAATATTCATGTATCAATTTCTGTAGATCTGTGCATATCATGGGTATAATATTTTCATAGAACCTAACATGCTACCTGCCTCCTGTTGGTAACGGACTTCTACCTAAAGCAATATTTGCCTCCTGTCTCTAGCAGACTTCCCTCAACAGTGGCAGACATATCTGTGGCCAAATAGTTTCTATACTGCTGCCTGGATACACTCAGTGGCAGACCTTTTCATGACACTACCTCACCCATTCCATCTCTGCCTGGTCCTTTTTTGTATACTTTTTGAATACTTTAGGGTGTTGTGCTAAGTGAGACAGGTATTTCCAGACACTGTGTCACTGGAACTTAGCTATATCTTGCTGGTGAACTCTAGGGCAAAAGCAGTTCTGGGTTGCTTGTGTTATGATTCATTGCGGACCTGGTTTGGCAGTTCAAGCTGGACTGTTCCATTCGAAGCTAGGTTGACTGATTCACACATGTCTGGGTTCAAACTGAGGTGGTATGGTATGCAAAATAATGATAGACTGGGATTCAATCCCAAGTAATCACCCTTGGCTTAGTATTCAAACATTCAATATATCACTATTTTGCATATTTAGCCTGTCATCCTAACGTGGAACAGGTGTGTCCTGATGTGGGTACCTGCGCACTGTGTCAATGGAACCAAGCTATACCTGGCTGATGATCTTTAAGTGGGGTGAACTCGGTTTTGGGTTGCTTGTGTTACGGCAGCACTTGGCCTGATAGTTCAATCTGGACTGTTCCTACTGGGGCAGGGCCAAGAATGATTTGCATATGGCTGGCTGAAATGCTGTGCCAAATAACAAAGGACTGGGATGCGGCCCGTGTAATTACCAGTGGTAGAGATTTATTCCAACATTCCATCTATCACTTTTTTTTTATACTTTATTGTGTCGCACTAAGGGGGATGGGTATGCCTAAACGTGGGTCCCATGCACACTGTGTCACTGGAACCAAGCTACACCTGGCTTTTCAGCCTTAACTAAGATGAAACCGGTTCGCTTCTGAGTTGCTTGTGTTATGTTTCAGGCAGGATCTGGCCTGTAATCTGTTCCCATTGGGGAAGGGTCAAGACTGATTTGCATACGGCTGGATCCAAGCTGAGGTGGCATGGTGTTTTGGGGGAATAACGTGGATTTTGGTGTTTAACGTATCTGATAATTACTGGATGCATCAAATATTACCAAACTCTTAATTCTGACCCCTTCTCAAATAAGAGAATACACAAGGGGCCGAAAAAATGACGCGCTCATATTCAGGCCCTAATTGATTAATGCCATAGATCATTATTATTTTTGTTATTCTTAATAATAATACATGTTCTGAGCCGATATTGGCTTGATTAACTGTGGAATTCTGACTCTGGGGGATAGGTCAAGGGCTCAATGACGGACTTTCCAATGCCTCTCTCCCCCGAAACACCAGTTTTGACACCAGGGTGTGGGTGTGCCCTCTACATTGTCCTCATTTGCATTAACAATGCATGACATTTAAACCCCTTGCTTTGTTTCACAGATCGCAGTGTTCGCTTCAGTAGTTCCTTTCATTCCCTGCAATTGTGTTTTCATAAAAACCCGCGTGCCAGGACTGTGAGCAATATGCACCCATTACACCTATGAATAACACAGATTTTGTTTGCATGAAAACCCTCCTTTCTGCGGTAACACGCAAAGGGCGTGATCTTGTGATCTCACCTTTATGACAGCTGCACTGACAGTAACTTTATTATAGAACAAAAACTGAAAAAGATGTTAAAATAACCTTATGTTAATGTAATAATAGGGCAGCTGCGAAAAGGTTGTTGGACTAAAAAAAAATAGTTCAGCAGCACTTATCAAATATATTGTGAACCTTTACAATATTGTGAATATATAAATATATGGTACAGGAATTCGAGCATTATGTACAGCATAATGGTTTGACACCTGTTATTTTAATCCACCTTTGTGAAAAAAAATGACATGCTGTGTTGCTGCCTTTTTAATGAGCTCAATTGAACAATGCAGCACAACATTATATTTCTCTTTGTTTATCGGCTCCATAGCTCTCTTTATTCTCAATATAATTTCTAGCGATTATCAACGTGCCATAGTAGCTGTGCATTAACAAATTGAGAATTTTGAGAACTAAAAGGGCAAGATGGCATTTGCAGAGGGGGTCTTTTATTACTTTTCACAGCAAGCCTAACCATTTCTGATTTTTGTGCTCGATAGTGGCAAATCAATGGGCTTATATACAACCAAGTGTTAACCATAAGTGCAATTGTGGATGGTAATGGGTTTTCATAGTTAAGCAGATGAGTGAGCTAAATGTACTGTCTCAATGGAAAAAAATGCACTGTCCCCAAGTCTCATCATACCCTATTTTCTGTAAACTAGGCCTTCTTCAATTAAATTGCCCTGCAAACACCTCAGCTTCTCATAGCAGTACGACCACGCGATATAAAATGGGTAAGAGATAGATGAGTGGCAATGAATGCATAAACATGAAATATTGAAGAATCAGTAACTCATCACTATGTTTTAAGTTAAAACATCCTTCTGTGGCTATAATATATTTGTGGTATATATTTTAGTATTTTTTTATGTGTAATGTTTGGCGCAGACGCGCAAAGAAATAACATCATATACTGGAGGGCATGTATCCATTTAACATTAGTATATTATCATCTCAAAGACTGCAATGTCCAAAGTGGCAGGTGGGCAAGGATCAAAAATCAAAACACAGTGCCTAAAAATTGCATTGCACGTCATAATTATCTGTGCGGATCAATGTTAGCATTGCTATTTTGTCAGAAAAACAAGATCTAGTTATGTTATGTTCTGTTATGTTAACTGAATTTGTAAAGCGAAGCATATAGCCGGAAGTGTGTTAGCGCTAATAATTGAAAAGCATTGAATAGCTACCATTTCCCTTGTTAGTCGATACACCTTTGCACTACTGCAGCTGTCTTTGAGGGGCAGTTTCTATTTTGCATAATGACAGTGGTGAACATCCAGAGAAGCAGACACTATTTCCATGGCTCCACCTACTACCTCCAACATCTCTTTTGCAATTCACCGCTTTTCTGGCATTGCAGCTCCTGTCCAGTTAGAGGCCAGGGCTGCAAAACTCGCATCTTGCTGATGCATACGTAGAGATAGAGGATGAGGTACCTTCAGATCTCAATGTGTGCATTTTTAGATGGTCAAAAAAGATTTGCAGATTACATCCTTCAGGCAGAATGTCTTCATACCCTTGTGACCAGCCTCTGCGCTGGAGAAACCGGATGTAACTCGCTTAGTGGAAATAATTGACTTGGTTGTGTTACAGATGCTCACATGCGTCTTGAGTTGTTATTTCATGACATACAAATCATTTCATGATCTCTCTTGATAGATTTTTATGACATCATCACTGAATATAATTCTCTCCCCCGTCCCTACAAGGTTGGTGTTAACTATGCATTATGTATGTCTAATCTAAATCCGTAAGGTATCTGCAACCTAAGTAACTAGCATCTGAGCCTTGAGAGTGTATTAAATCTAGATAAATCTTAGTTTTTTCAATAAAATATGGGATCAATACAATAGTAATATTCCTTCAAATGTTTTGGTTGGATCACAACAATATCGTGATACAGAAATATTGTGTCAAAAAATATTGATTGCAAACATATATTTTCCCTATACTTATAAAGGTAAGTACAAAAATATAAAAAATAATGCTGTTTTACACTAATATTGTTAAAAAACATAGAGAAATATTGATGTTAACTATATCTATATATATACATATATATATATATATATATATATATATATATATATATATATATATATATATATATATATATATATACATATATATATGTTTATATATATAGTTTAAAATACAAAATCCAAAATATTTTAATATATAACATTAATATAATGTAAATTAATCTAATTAATCTAAGTAACATTTAATGCTAAAAATACATATATACTTGTATAAACATAAACAAATACATATATACATGTGTGTTTATTTATATAAACATATATGTCAAAAATATTGATTGCAAAAATATATTTTCCCTATACTTATAAAGGTAAGTACAAAAATATAAAAAATAATGCTGTTTTACACTAATATTCTTAAAAAACATACAGAAATATTGTTGTTAACTATATCTATATATATATATATATATATATATATATATATCATGCTCCAGGTTGCCCAACAGTAGGAAAGCACTCTGACAACAGTACGATGCTTCACGCATTTTATTAGGTACGGATGTCATGGCGCGCTGGATTGTCCCGGTATTATTGCCTGACGCGTTTCAAAGTGCGTGACTTCTTCATCAGAGGCTTACCGGAAACAAGCCTTTCATCCGGCACACATATATATATAGTTTAAAATACAAAATCTTAAATATTTTAATATATAACGTTACTATAATGTAAATTAATCTATGTAACATTTAATGCTAAAAATAAATATGTACTTATATAAAAATAAACAAATGTATGTTTATATATAAGCAATGAACCACCTAACAGATGGAGCTTGCTACAGAACTAGCAATAAAATGACATGGAATGCAATCCAATCGTCATTTCGAGTCAAGTTGATGGCATGGCGTGAAATGGGCCTTTTAACAACTGAGGAATACAAGTACCTTTAGATAGCGAGCCCTACATATCCTAGCTTGTACTTCATACCAAAAGTACACAAGGACAGCATAAACCCGCCGGGGAGGCAATCATATGGGCCAAGAACAGTATTTTTGAAAACACTTCAAAATATGTAGACTTCTTTCTACATGAACATGTACAAAAACGTGCCTCGTTCATTAAAGATACTGGGGACTGTTTGTTTAAAATGAAGGACTTTCGTTGGTAGAATTATTATCATTTAATCACTTTAGATGTTACCTCACTCTACACGTCCATCAAACACAGGGATGGACTATGAGCATTAAAGCACTACTTGGCAAGAAGAGGACAATCTTATACAGAACATAACAAAATGATTGTCAGCATGGTGGAATTGTGTCTAACAAACAACATTTTCATGTTTCAAAACATATTATACCAACAATTACGCGGGGTTGCCATGGGAGCCAGCTTCTCCCCCAGCTACACGTGTTTACACATGGGCTGGTGGGAGGAGCTGGTTCTCATGGCAAACTACGCAGAGACACAAAAAAAAACATGTAAAATGCTGGTGGAGGTTCATAGATGACCTGTTTATGGTTTGGCAGGGTGAAGAAGAGGAGGCAAGAGAGTTCATTGCTGCACCTAATATGAATTAACTCAATCTGAACTTCACAGCAAACATAAGTAAGACCAGTGTAGTGTTTTTAGATGTGGAGGTAGTGATTAATCAAGGCAAGGTTGAGACCAAATTACACAGGAAACCGACGGCAGGTAATGCAATTTTGCATGCTAGCAGTTCACACCCTAATCATCTGGTGCAAAGTATTCCTTATGGTGAGCTACTACGTATCAAACAAATTTATAGTAATGATGAGGCACTAAAAACAGCACAGCATGAGTGTATTACCAGATTCAAGGCCAGAGGTTACAGTAATAAATGCTTGGAAAAAGCCTTAATGAAATGTAATTTGGTCAACAGGGAAAAACGTATAAACAAACAGCCAAAACAAACTACTACTCTAGATGAAACAGTAGGTGATTTTAGATTCATTCTAGACTACAACCATCAAGAGGTAGCTGTTCGAAAAATCATTACCAAAAACTGGCACCTCATAAAACAAGATCCTGTAATTGGCAAAACAGTCCCCAAGAAACCCTCAATAACATACAGGAGGGGGGTATCCATTAAAAAGACACTTTGTTGGAAAATGATCCAGGTGGCATGCCAACCAAGGGATCTTGGTTGGCACAAAGAAAAGGTTTCTACAAATGCAAAATATGTAAAGCGTGCCAAAATGGAATATCCACAACTGAGTGCACTACACCTTTTGGAGGGCCAAACCAGGAAATAACAAAATCCTTTAACTGTAAAACAGACTATGTGGTGCATGTGTTGGAGTGCCCGTGCAACTTAAGATATATTGGTAGCACCATCTTGCCATTAGCCGTAAGGAAGCAAAAATATGAACAGAGGTTGTGTATTTTAATTTATTTTATGTATATAAAGTAGCACTGAGCAGTGTTTTTGCACAAAGAAACACAAGGTATACAAGTAACCAATGAAAACCAAGTAGACATAAAAAAGTGTAAAAAAAAGCAAGTAAAGAAAGAAATAAAGTGCAAACCTATAAAAAATAAATGAAACGAATTTCGTTGCCCATGCTGCATCGACAAATGTGATGCAGCGTGGGCAACGAAATTCGTTTTATTTATTTTAATAGATACTTACCTCTAATGGTCCATATCCCGCATTTTACAACCCCCCACCCTGACCCTCCCCTGCCAGACGTCAACGCCCCTGTATAACGCCCGGCACGGGCCGTGCCTGGGTCAGATACCTATGCTACAGCCATTGCATCATTCCTACACCTGGGTTTTAGAAGCGTAGGAATGTTGATGCATCTCAAGCTCAGCGTCCCGCTTCCCACATATTTGTCACTTTTGCAAAATGTCATCAATACCTCTGCATCAGTTTTATGGGGGTGGGTTTAAGTGGGAATGCCTACCTTGCATATATTACAACTAAAGTGACCCAGCCAATTCAAACAAAGGGAAAAACTGACTAAACCCAGACGAAAAGTGACGCATTTTCCCAGATATGTCACCTTGTAAATATGTAGCATAGAAAGCATCACTGCTGCATAAAAAAATAATCATGCAGCAGCGGCACAAGCTCCTCGTAAGTATGCCCCTGATAATCTCAAATCATGGTCAAGTGGAAGAGCTGGGATTGGAATCCATGACGCACAGAAAGCAGCCAAGGTGCAAGAGGACCTCTCCTGTCTTAAAATCCAGTCGTTCTTTCACTCACTCACTAACTCAACCTTTCTAACTTCTGAAGGCAGGTACAAATCTATTTATCGTATGTCTTCTTATCAAATGCCCAGAGTTGTCATTTAAAAAAGTTATTATTCACAGACCAAAGTATGGCACATTTTTGCAATCGAAAAACTGAAGGCACTGCTTGACGCCAAGATGTCAAAGTTTGTAGAAACCAGGCGGCCATTCAAGACATACATTAATTCCCATATATGGGGCTTAATGGTGGCTCGTCATGTGCACGAACTGGTGATGAGGAAGTGCTATCACCGAATATCCGACGCGTCAGATAAATATTCTGGTGGCGAACTAGAAATGCAGGTGACCGCCCAACCCCCACGTCTTTTTTGTCTTCTTTACCCTTTTAAAGTGTTCTGAGTTTCTGGTGCATGGAGACATTAGTACACTTACCTTGTGTCAATGAGCTCTTGTTATATTGCTTTTATTGAATGCAGCAAATGTTTTGTATGCGATAAACACAAAAAAGGCAACAAATAAGGTTTGGAAAACAATTATTCATAAAACTTGTTGTTTGTTTTATATCACCGTCACTGCCGATAACAGTGTCAAAGTAACCAACATCCATACTCAAAACTTCATTATTCAGAACTGAGATTGTAACTTACTACTTTCTATTATATGTATTGCCTGGATAGTTGTCAGTAATGAAATTAACAGCCTGATTCATCATAGTGCCGTTTTGCGAGTTTGAAATAGCGAATCATAAGGAATCGCTATTCCAGACTCGCAAAACGGCATTCATGTAGGAATCGCAAAAACAAATGCGATTCCTACATATTCCTTATTTGCGATTAGCAAATTGCTAATCGCAAATAAGGAATAACTCCCCATACATTCCTATGGGCCAAAAGGCCCATAGGAATGAATGCGGAGTATTCCTTATTTGCGATTAGCAATTTGCTAATCGCAAATAAGATAGCGATTTAAAAGGTGCCAGGGGTGTCCAAAGGATACCCTGTAGCACCCCTTAAAAGTAAATACGAACAGGTGTTGCGCACACACATGTCCAAATGTCGCTCGCAAAGGGCCAGATTCTCAGAATCTGGCCCTTTGCGAGCCCATTTCGGCTTGATGAATCAGGCTGTAAGTGCTTAATTTACACCGAGTTGTCATTAAATAAAAGGAGTAATTATAAATTAATTTGCACCTATTGTGGAAATGTATACTTCAATATAGATCAACCACAATCAATTGAAACATGCCCACTCTGAAGTGTATGCAAGAAATATGTTTCAGAATGCATTTTTGCATTAGTTTTATGCTTTGCTTGAAAGATGGCCAGTACCAAACGGATGTTACATGACCAAAGTGCTGGATTCAGTCTTCAAAGTGAAAGTGCAACAGCATGTGGTCACCAAAGCAATTGCTGCTTCTTTGAATTGTTGCAATTGTTTGCATATAGTAAGATCTTTCTATAAACCAGTATAAGGTTTAGGCTACTATTTATTAGTGTTTTGCTGATGTCTTTGGGGATCTATTATGGGTATCCCACATATAGGTTCAAATTGCCATCATTCAGCTGGGTGCTGACGCATCCCCCATAGAGGTTAGAAAAGCTTACAATAATAATATCAATGGGAGGGCAAGTATTGTTAAGGTATAAAGCTTCAAAAGAAATGCGAGCTGTTAAAGAGCCAATCTTTGAAATATGCAAAGGCAGACAAGTCCTTACCTCATGCTGAACATAGGGGAAAACATTTCTTAAAATCAAATAGTTTATTAAAATTACTATAAACGTTTTGCAATATACAACTGACAGATCTGTCAGTCCAGATTACATTGTTTTAAAGTTCAATGCTACAAACCAGGTCTAGGATACATAATTATTATCAATATAAAAAGATACATTTAAGACTGATCATTGCCTTAAATACTTAGGTCAGAGAAGAATGTATAGACATGTGATCTTGTATCAGAGAATCTCTAATTAAGTATGTAATGTAGGTAGTTACAATCAAATAGAGTGATGAACTCACCCAAATTGTTTGAAGGTTTAGTTTTGATTTTCAACTCACATTTTTTATACGGTTCACTCAGTGAGGACTTGTTGCAACACATCAATAATTCCAGTAAACATTTTTCAAATTGTTGATAGATTTCCAGTTTTTATCACTATTATAATTGTTATGCTACGAATAGGCTCCTGGTAACACATTTCATTTGAATTTTGACACACATAGGCCAAACTGAGATATAATACATACAAATAACTGTTGTGGATAAATAAATATCCAGTTATGGTTAAATGAATTATATCCATAACAATGCTCAGCTCGGTCAATTAATGGATATATGGAGAACTAGGGCTTGGTTTTGAGTATTGTGATTTACCTCTGTTCATCACGGTGGTGGAGAACAATGCATCCACCAACCTGACAGAGGACCGCCATATTTGGAAATCACCACAAGACCAGCCCTGATTACTGTGCCTTCAGAGGAGCAGCCATCAGGACGGCTCCTGGGGCTGCACTGAACGTTTGCTGTGCGTTAAGGTGGGCATGCACCAAACATTTTTTTTTAAACAAATTCTGAAATCATGAGTTTGCTTTTGAACAACATGCAAATAATGATCTTACATGTTGGGTGTTTTCTTCTAGTGTCTGGGGTCATACATTTTTTTTGTTTTGTTTCCCTGAGGGCAAGAGATAAAAAAAAATGCGTCTGAAAATGTATTTAACTGGTTCGCCTCCTTCCTCCAAAATAGATCCCAAAGATTCAAGGTCAACCAATCCCTGTCCAACCCTATACCAGTCACACTAGGAGTTCCACAAGTCTCCTCCCTTTGACCCACCCTGTTCAACCTTTTCATGGAACCTCTTACTGATCTTGTCAGCCTCACCAAGATACACTTCCACATGTATGCAGACGACACACAGATATACATCAAGATACACTCACTGGAGGACATCAAATCACTCAACCCACCACTACAAAAAACCCAAACTTGGCTGGCCGAAAACCATCTGAAACTTAACTCCCTCAAAACGGAATTCCTTTTAATCTCTCCTCCGAACAAAACTCCCACTATCCTGGATTGGATGAAGCACCTAACAGCTCTCAATGGACAACCGCTCATAGTAGACTCAGCGAAATATTTAGGGGTAACGCTGGACAATAACTTAAAGATGCACAAACACATTAGCACCTCAACAAAAGGAGCTAACTTAAACCTAAAGACCCTTCAAAAACTGAAACCCTTCCTGCCCGCATACGACTTCAAACAAGAAGTTCAAGCCAAAGTAATCCCTGTGTGGAATATGGAGTAGTAACCCTATGCGGCCTCCCAAGGTCATCGACAGCCCCGCTTAGAGCCATGATCAACTCAGCTGAGCGTCTCATCACTGGGTCTAAGAGAAACACTCTCATTTCCCTTGCCCTGAGAGCCCTCAACTAGCTACTGTTTGAAGCCAGAATTCACCTAAAAATAGCTTGCATGACGCACAAGGCCCTATATCACAACGCCCTACAATACCTAGCTCAGAAACTGGTACTCTCTGCCGGAAGCAGAGGATCCAGAAGTGCCAAGACTCTTCTCCTACAACCTCAACGTTTTGCCAAGAAAAAAACGTATAACCGTTCCTTTTCTGGTATGGCTACGAGGATATGAAACGCTTTGCCTAGTGAAACAAGAATAAACCCTTCCACTTCCTCCTTCAAAAGAGAAGTGAAAGCTATCCTCATGGCTAAATTCATGTGAAACTCTACGACTATTTACTGTATTTTTGACTGTATATATGACTGTAGTTTTTATTGGTTATGTCTCTGTATACTATAGCTTGCTTTTATTGATGACCTGTAAAGCGCTCTGATACTAGCAAAAGTCTGGTTCGGGCTATATAAAACCTTCAAAATAAATAAATAAATACAAATTACCCATCTGCTCTGAATAGGGCACCATTCTGAAATTCTTACTACAACAGCACATGTTCTGATGACCCTTCAGAGTACATATTCTGAGGGCAGAGCCAGCAGGGGCATTGCTGTCAGAAAACTGATGGTCCTCCAGACTCAGAATTGAGCTGGCAGACAGACCGAAGGTTTGGTGAGCAGGTGACTCCAGCAGAGTACCCAATCAGACCAACTATTAATCAGACCCCTAATCTGGAACTTGCAATCTTAACAACATCTCAACCTCAACTGAGTTCAAATGATATCATCAGTACAGAAAACAGTGCAGGACACAGTGCTTGGTAACAAAGAAAGCATCTAAGGATTTGAGAAGCTCGTGGCTGGAGTGACATGACTATGACTGATAAAAAAATCTATATTACTTATAGATGTTATAGGAATGCATAAATGAGGATACAAGGAAGGGGAGGCCAATATTATCCCTCAGGCTCCAGACAAGGTGGCCGGTTCCTCATAGTGCGATTATGCAGGCGATGGCAGTTCAGTCGTCACTGTCCAACTGCGCTTCAATTGCCAAAGGCAAGACTTTATAAATTATGTGTAGGATAGTGCATGAATTGAGGACAGCTACTGTTTGTTTTATTAATTATTTTAATAATTTCTTTGCTGCTGGATATATTGTTGCCGCTTTAGCCTCATGAACTCCTTGTAGTAATGAACTGCATCTTTATGACTGATTCGTTAACAGCTGAGTCCCCAGTAACCCACAGTTCTTTATAGTTATAACCAGGCTCCCGTTGGCATATGGGTTTCTCTTGCCCTAAATACTCGCACCATAAAGTTAGTCCAGACAGTAAGAATCAAACATCTCCCCACAGAATAACCACAACCCCCTATTTACTGGTGAATCTAACTATGAATGAGCAATATTGCATATTTTGTTCAAGAAATTGCAGGTAATTCCAAGAATATTTAGCAAAATTAGTTTTCTGAGTTAAATGGGGGTTGGCAGTATTTCCCTTGCCTTTTATTTTTAATCAAGAACATTTCTTGTATAAAAAAAGCCTCGCAAGACGCTGGCAGAAAGCTTTTTCAAGTACAAAAGGTCTCTCTTGCTGAAACATATTCTTTGTGAACCAATCTATCAAGGATCTCGTTCTCTTCCAGGTCCAGATAATGGATGGAACCTTAAATATGCCTTAAGTGAGAGACAAGGTTTCTTTCCCTATTAAAACATGGATTGTTCAAACATTCAAAACGAATGTGGTATTACTTAACCTCACGTTATCCTTCCAGACGTCCCAAAACGTAATTGCTCTATAAATTTAATCATATCCAACAAAGATTTGGGTAGGCTACCAGTCAGTATGTTTCTGTATATTCATAAGTCACACCTTAATTTGCTATATCATTTTAGGGGTGAACAACCTTTACAACGAAATTTTTACAACGCACTACCATTACAACGCGATCATTACAACGCAAACCATTACAACGCATTGCACTGGGGGGCGCTCTAGGATAGAGAATAAGTTTAATTTACTATCCAACACCTTCCCTAGTGTCCACAGGGACTGGTGTTGGAATAGTAAATGAAACTTTTCACTATCCAGCACCCCAAAGCGCTATGCGTTGTAATAGCCTGCGTTGTAACGTCATACATCCCATTTTAGGTTCAGCAGTACCTTAAGAAAATTTAGTTTGTGATATGCAACATTTAAACAGATCGAAAAATGAATAAATATGCAATAAACTATTGATTCTCAGAACAGCAATGTATTTAACCCTAAAATTCAGCATCATAGTAAGTAATGAGTCAATTAGAATGCATCAACCCTCTGAAGATTGTCTCATGCAAATGCAACCCGCTGCCACAATGCACAATCACTTCTTTCTTTAGCAACGCTGCTGTAAGTCAAATGTGGTCCCAGCTTCACTTGTTGGAAGGAATGCTGACACCACAATAACTAAAGTGAGATCGTCCAAGCTCAACCCAGTGAAGCCCAGGGCCCTAATCAGACATGAGGAGAGAACCGTTTATCCTCTGGTCAGCAAGGACTAAATCTATTTGTCCTCCTAAATTCTGAGGGGCATGTTTACAAGCCCCTAGCAACACTTTTGTGCCGCTGTTGCATCACTTTTTTGTGACGAGGAAGTGGCATGAAAAAGGAAGCCAATTTACAACGTGTTGCATCTAGCGAGATGCGTCACGTTGTAAAATCCTGCATCACATTATACCTGCGTCAGGTATAATATATGAAGGGTGGGCGTTCCCATGCAGGAAAGCCTTGTAAAAGTGACACAGTGAAATCTACAACATTTCACTGCATAACTTGAACATGCTTGAAGCAGGCATAAGGAGTAAAGGAGTGTAGTGGGGTTGGCCTCAATATTCATTGCTGGAGTTGTGTTGCGCTTGCGACCCAACTCCAGCAATGCATGACTTTTGCCCCAACAGATGAGTCAGAATTTCTGACGCATCGGTCAATCCTTGGGCATCCATGGTGGCACAAAGGTTTCTCAGGGTGGTGCGGTTGTTATTCCCACTCCAGAGAGTGCAACAGTAGGGAAAGCGTTGGATAGCGTAGGGGTAAAAATTACTATTCCCACTCCAGAGAGTGCAACAGTAGGGAAACGTTGGATAGCGTAGGGGTAAAAATTACTATTCCCAATCCAGTGAGTACAACAGTAGGGACAGTGTTGTATAGCGTAGGGGTAAAAATCACTATTCCAACTCCAGAGAGTGCAACAGTAGGGAAAGTGTTGGATAGTAGTTACTATTCCCACTCCAGAGAGCGCAACAGTAGGGAAAGCATTGGATAGCGTAGGGGTAAAAATTACTATTCCCACTCCAGAGAGTGCAACAGTAGAGAAAGCGTTGGATAGTGGGAGGGTAAAAATTACTATTCCCACTCCAGAGAATGCAACAGTAGGGACGCGTTGGATAGGGTAGGTGTGAAAATTAGTATTCCCACTCCAGAGAGTGCAACAGTAGGGAAAACGTTGGATAGCTAAGGGGTACAAATTACTATTCCCACTCCAGTGAGTACAACAGTAGGGAAAGTGTTGGATAGCATAGGGGTAAAAATTACTATTTCAAATCCAGAGAGTGCAACAGTAGGGAAAGCGTTGGATAGTGGTAGGGTTAAAATTACTATTCCCACTCCAGAGAGTGCAACAGTAGGGAAAGTGTTGGATAGTGGGAGGTTAAAAATTACTATTCCCACTCCAGAGAGTGCAACAGTATGGAAAGCGTTGGATAGCGTAGGGGTAAAAATTACTATTCCCACTCCAGTGAGTGCAACAGTAGGGAAAGCGTTGGATAGCGGAAGGGTAAACATTACTAATCCAACTCCAGAGAGTGCAACAGTAGGGAAAGCGTTGGATAGGGGGAGGGTAAAAATAATTATTCCTACTCCAAAGAGCGCAACAATAAGGAAATCGTTGGATAGCGTAGGGATAAAAATTACTATTCCCACTCCAGAGAGCGCAACAGTAGAGAAAGCGTTAGATAGCGTAGGGGTAAATTACTATTCCCACTCCAGTGAGTGCAACAGTAGGGAAAACGTTGGATAGCATAGGGGGTAAAAATTACTATTCCCACTCCAGTGAGTGCAGGGTCATCCCTGAACTTTTTGCCTTCCACCTGTATTTTGCCTAACCTGTTTTTGTTGATATTATGATTCGGGGCACTTTACCACTGCTGATCGGTGCTAAAGTGCATATGCTCTCCCTATTGTAATTTAATATATTAATTAGTGATTCCATGATTGCCTGGTTTGGTTTACCTGTCAGACCCTAGTACAGTGCACCAGGAGTGCCCAGGGCTGGTAATCCAAATGTTGCTAGTGGGCTTGCAGCACTGGTTGTGCCACCCACAGAAGCAGCCTGTAAAAGTATGTCTAAGGCCTGCTATTGCAGAGCCTCTGTGCAGTCTGGTACTGCCATGCTGACTGGGCAAGTGCAACTACTTGCCAGTCCCTAAACCTTCCCTTTTCTTCATGTCAGACACCCCTATGGTAGTCCCAAGGGCAGGGTGCATTGTAAATATAAGGTAGGACAAGCCCTGGTATGTGTGGCATGTCCTAATAGTGAAGTACAGCCATTTTCCTGTTTCACTAATGCAAGGCTACCTATTCTCCATAGGCCAGAATGGGCAGGTACATTATTACAATTTATAATCCTAAATGACTCAGGGAACAAGGTAAAAATTCGAGTTTAGTATGCCTGAACTCAGAATGATAAAATACATATTTTAGTGAAGTTGATGTTAATATTCTGTGTTTGAAAATACCACTTTTAGAAAGTAGGTATTTTCTTGTCTAACTATCCAAGCCTGTCTCTGCTAGGTTGTGTAGTTCTTGTCTGGAGTTTGAGTGACAGGGCTGGGGGACTCCGGGAGACTGAGTGAGCCAGCCCAGTGGTGAATAGAGAGATCTGCATCTAGATGGGTGGGATGAGTTGCACCTGGGACCTGATTAGGGCTGTGCCTGCCTCCCACAATGCCGGCTCCACCCCCTGTGGTGCGTCTGATGTCTCTGCCCTGCACTGTGAAAGGAGAGAAGGAGTCATGTCAACAGAGTGTTCCAGGGCTGTGCCTTCCCTCCATAATGCTGGCGCCGCCCCCTGTGGGGCGTCTGATGTTTCTGCCCTGCACTGTGAAAGGAAAGAAAGAGTCATGTAGACAGAGTGCTCCAGGACTGACCAGAACTGGGTTGGATTAGGCAAAGGCCCCTCTGCCCTCAGAGGACAAAGGATTTTGGGGTATAAATAGTGGGACCCTGATCCAAAGAATTTAGATCACTTTTGGACAATCAGAAGAAACCCTTGCTGAGGAGTGGACCCAGAGAGACTGAGGAGAGACTATCCCTAAACTGAAGGGCTGCTTGGGGGATTGGCCTGTAGTGGTTGCCCTATTGCCAAAGAAAGGAGAGAGGAACTTTGTATGTACTTTCATCAACTTGTGTAAGGATCTCCAAGGGCTTGGAAAGGTGCTTGCCTCCTGCTGAAGTCTTAGGGACAACATACTTTACCCACCAGCCCCTCAAGAGTTCTCCAGAAGTGCCTGCAGTTGTGTTGGACTTTTTGGGGACTTGCATGTCGCAAGGAGCTGGAAGCGCGACTCAAGATCGAGAAGTGTTCGCAGAACTGCTGCTGCTGATTAACAACACAAACCGCCTCGCATCGCCGGAGGAGAGGATCGACACCCCAGCAGACGCCGCCGCATCAACAGGAAGCGTGTCACTGGAGTAGAGGATTGACGTCACATCAGATGCCTCTGCATCTCCGAGAAGCGTATCACAGGGTCTGTTGCGGCTCATCGCCAGAGAAGAGGATCGATGTCGCAGCAGACGTCGCAGCATCACCAGGAAGAGTGTCACCGGGCCTGTCACAGGTCGCATCATTGTGGAAGCAACTCACATCACCAGGAGAGAGGATCGACGAGCAGACACTGCCGCATCACTGGGAAGCGAGTCACAGGGCCTGTTGCGGCTCGCATCGTGTCAAGCATCTCGCATCACCGTAGAAGAGGATCGACGTCACAGCAGACGCCGCTGCATCACTGGGAAGCGTGTCACATCAAGGAGAAATCGACATCTTTATTTCTTTGCACCCAATCTTCGATGCATCACCGTCCTTGGGTGTCAGGGACTACCGCATCAACTTTCTTGCAACACTTTTGTTGCCCTGCGTGTGGCATCCTAAGGTACATTGACTCAAAGTGTCGCATTTTAAGATCTAAAGAGAACTAAGCTAATTCTACCATTTTAAGTACACTATTGTGGATTTTTGTTGTTTGTGGTCTTGTGATAAGTCTATATAAAGAATACTTATTTTTTATATAAAACCTGTGTGGTGCCCATCTATAGTGTTGTCACTTGATTACTGTATGTGTTCACAAATGCTTCTCACACTGACTCTGAGATAAGCCTGTCGGCTCGTGCCAAACTACCAAGGGGGTGAGCAGGGGTTATTTTAGGAGTGTATCCCCCTTACCCTGACTAGAGGCAAGTGTCCCTATTTGTCACAAGTACTTACCTGTGCCAACTAGAGACCCCCAAATCTAACACTGAGATATGCTTTCCTCAACCCCACACTCTCCTAACGTGCTGCTTTGGGACTTCAGGAACCTTTGGGATTCATTTTAAACCACTCCTTGGTATATTATCAGTGTTATATTTTATCACATCTTTAAAGTAATCATAATGCAACAGCAAGGGCAGAACTTGAAACTAAACAGTGCATTATGGTCACCATCAGGGACAGAGGTGCACAAGCTGGTCATTCTGTCAACTAAGCTTTCAGCAATGAAGGTAGGATAAACCCATGTATGAATGAATGACTGACTGACTGACTGACTGACTGACTGAATGAATGAATGAATGAATGAATGAATGAATGAATGAATGAAATCCATGATGAAGCCTGCTCTTAAATTCGGTCTTGGGAACTCCTTTCCTGTACTGAGTCTGTTTCAAAGCTCTCACACAAAGGCAGAGAAGAAGAAGCAGGCATAGGGAGAGCATGATTTTATCATGATCAACAATGTGGCCAAGATGGAGCAGTAATATTGCCATCCAGGATTAGTCATTGTAAGGCTCAAGATAAATGATACTGTGTTGTTTGCTTTGCCGTCATTTTACCACCAACTTATTTTGATGAATTTGGAATTAAATGCCAAAGCTTGTGGGAAACTTCTGTTGGAGAGGTGGTGCTGTCAGACCACCGCAGTGAATTGCTCTAAATTTTAGTGCATTCAGTACATGGATTGTGATGTTTCTTGGCGCTCTGAATGTTTGTAGATAATGACGAGAAGGCAGACAGCTCTTTGGAGGCCTTGCCTCTGGATTATGCGGCAGGAGGTGGTTGTTACACTGTATCATTTAAGATTCTATTCCTTACCATTGGTGCCTAGGGTCTACCATGCTATTTCATTCCGGAAAAAAAGAATATCCCCTTTTAATACTTCACTTTCCAATCTCTCAGCAATAGCAAGCAGTCAGGGTACTTTTTAATTTACTTTACCACGTATTTTATTACAATATGGCCCACAATATCGGTATCATAAAAACTGCTAGGTAAATAAATTGTTGTGTATGGATATAAGATATTCTTTGCCCAATAAACCCTATTTGTCAATTTGACAAGCGCCATGCTATTACAGAGGCCTATTAAGGAATAGTTAAAGTGGACAATTGCCCAGGACCCCCACATTCCAAGGGCCCCCCAAAGAGTGAACGTTTGCTGTAGCTCACTTCTGTGTGTACTTCAAAATCATTTGGTATCACAGGACTTGAATTACCAATAAAATAGATAATAAAATACACAGTTATTCCAAACTGGAACATCCAAAATAATTCTCGCCTGTGCCCCGCATAATTCTTAAAATGGCACCGCACCCTTAGTTACACAGGCAATGCATCCTGCAAAGCCTTTTAGTTATGCTTCTTAAGTCACGCCTATTTTGGACTGTCCATGCCCTCCTGTTTTTTTTTATCCCACTTAAAGCCGCTATTGCACAATGTGCGTGTCCGATCTGTGTAAACAGGCACTTCTGCTCTGGTTCACACATGAACATTTCCCCCACAGGGTTGCATCGCTGCACACTGAGGTCAAGACACGAGACACACACACATTTGTTTAATAAGAATAGCAATGTATTTTGGCACATTTTCCAAATGTTTGGATCACATAAAAAAATCGCTCACAAAAAAGTGTTTATGAAAATGATTTACTTATGAGCAAAAATGCATTTTCCACAGACCAGCATATTCAAGCCAGGGGATTTTACCGTGCGGGCAGTGAAGTGGGTCATCTAAGCTGTAACCAGGAATCATTAAGCATTCATACAGTCGAACAAAGAATGTTAATTCCCGGTGTCCCAGTAGTCGTGGAGTAGCCAATGTTATTTTCGCCCCCGTCTTAAAACTCTAGACTGGAAAAGTGTTCATTTTCAGAGCATGAATCTGCTGCCTGTAAA